>NC_138199.1:40185647-41385647 GCF_964194105.1 Spermophilus citellus | reverse complement strand
TGGCTGCAATATCTCTGATCAGAAGCTTCTGTACGTGACACCACGTGTGCCAGGATAGCAAATGAGCACAAGCAGTGGCCCTAATTCTAGCTGACAGGGCAAGAGCCTAGTTCTCTTGGGCTGAGCTGGGGCATGTACTGGCAGCAGTGAGTGAGGTAGGTGAGGCCCTGATGAGTTCTGATCTGGTTCCTCACTCGGCCCCTGGGCAATCATCTCTGCTTCCTTAGCCACCGCGTGAGGGCAGAGGACACTGGCATTTGCAATGTACGAAAGATGCAAATGTCCCAAAGGCTTTGACCAGCAACCAAGTAAAATCAGGAATTGAGGCAAGCAGTGAATAAGAGAGTGGCTGGTGCTTGGGAGCTCCTAAAGAAATAGCTCAGATTTTGAGCCAGGAAAATTAAAAGTAGAAATATTAGCAATGCTGACCGTCTACCCCTTTTTCCTGACCCTTAGCAATACTGATTCGTATTGCCAGGGGAGGAAGCTGACTGGAACAGTGTGAAGAATAGTTCAGATTTGAACCAGTCCAGGTTAGGTGCATCTTTGCTCTTTGCAAACGCAGTGGCTTCGGTTGGGTCAGCGATTCTTTGTAGTGTTCAGGGTGTTTTTCTCCACCTCCATGTTGCAGACTGTGGAAGATAAAGGCCTTGAGCTTAGGGATCACCTGGTTGGTTACTCTTCTTGGACCTTCAGTGTCTTATGTGGAGAGAAATCTGTCAGACTGGTCCAGCAATGAGGAGGGGTTACAAATCCCCATATTACCCCCTTTCTCCTCCCTTGCCCCATGCAAACTTCAGAGCATTAGGGAAGTGAAGAACAGATCCCTATAAGGCTTACAAAAAAAAGTTTGATCCATTTCATCAACACTGTGAAGTCTCCTCTGCAGCAGTTCAGCCAGGTACATGGTGCAGGACTGAAACTCTAATCTCATTTCTTAGACTGAAAATATTAAGATACTTGCAGATGAGGTAATTCAAACCTTCTAGTCCTCCAAGCAGGCTGCTCCTATAGGAAAATTCACCTTAACAGCCTCACAAAGAGTGGGTTCATGGAGATAAGAATTTGTAAAGTTGGTTAAGAGTAAAGCTGCAAACCCTCAGACATTTTCAGAATCTCATCAGCAACAGAACGAAATTCCCATAAGAAAGGAGTCTACAATGGAAATACCTTTTGTGTCTCCATGTGCTGACTGTAGAATGGGAGATTTGAGACAGTCATGGTCCTGCCCTGCCCCTGGCAGATGGCAGGATGACAGAAAACAGGGTAGTTCCATGTTTGGCAATAAGCGTGCCTCTCCTCTTTAAAGACAGAAGGATTTCTAGAAATTGAATTTTGGACTGGCATGGAGACATACCACTATAATCCCAGCAATTTGGGAGACTGAGGTAGGAGGAACTCAAGTTCCAGACCAGCCTCATCAACTTATTGAGACCCTATCTCAAAATAAAAAGGGCTAGGGATGTAGTTTAGTGCCCCTGGGTTCAGTCCCTAGTACCAAGGGGGAAAACATTGAATTTTGTTCTCCAGGGCTTCTTGTCTAAGAAGTAGCCGTAGAGATTAAGTTGTTCTCCCCCCTTTATTGCAAGGCAGACTGAGGTTCAGAAGTATTTAATTTCTGCTCCCAGGCCCAAGTTTTCAAACATTTTCCAACTTTCACATTCCTAAGCTGGCTTGCCATGACAGAAATCATGGATTTCCCCCTCTTTTCCTCCTGAAGCAAGTGGCCTTCATTTGTGGATTCAGTTAGACCCTTTGCTCAGGGACTATCCTGGCTATTAAGAGTCTCTTTCATAAAAAGAAAATGGGATTAAATGAAGACAGGTGTTTTGTCTTTAAATCTACAGTTTTAAGGTAGTCATGTACCGAAACTGGACATGGGATGTCCTAGAATTGTCAAGGGGCAGAGAAGGAGACCAATGTGCCACTGTTCTTCCTTGGAGATGGGGCCTTTGACTGTAGCATGGATCAGAGCAGTTTCCAATCAGACCCTGCTGCTGGGTTTTTTCCAGTCACCATCCATTGAGCATCCAGTGGGTGGATGGCACCATACTTGGTGCAAGAGATCTGAGTAGAGTGTAGGTTTTTCCATAACTACAGGGGGGAAAACAACTCATTAGACTTCCCTTTGTGTCAGTGAAACCAAAAGTGCTTCTTATAACTAGCTCTATTTGTGGTTTGTCTATCTAACATTTAGCAGTATTGGAGAGGCCACAGCTGAGCAGTGGAGACCCGTCAACCCATGGCCTTGGTCAGTTTATTCTTTAATTTTCTCACTAAATTATTGACCCAGAGCATAACCAAAGACCTCATCCATTCACCCTAAGTAGGTTCAGGGAATTGGAGTTTGTTGATCAAACTCGGGGGTGGAGTTACGGGGAGAAAGGAAGGGGAAAGGAGAAGTGAGAAAGGGAAAAGCGGGAAGTTCTATACCTCAGCCAGCAGCTGCCTTCATTTTGAACTGAAGTCCAGCTGGCAGATTTGTGTTCCAGCCCCCCTGCACCACCCTAGGTCATATGGCCTTGGCCACCCTGAAGTGCACCCAGACCTCCACCCCCGCCCCTGGGATATTAGTCTCAGGCTGCTGATGGGTTGATTTGACATAAATCAAATAGAGCCAAACTTGATGCCCACAAGTTCTCAGCTGGGTCTGAGTACTACCCCAGCTCCTGTGACCACAAGATCACATACACAGGGTAAAGTTAGTCTTTACTAATGGGTCAGTGTGTGCAAAGAGGTGTCCCCTTTATGATAAGATTTTCAAGTAGATATATCTATACATATATATGAAAAAAAAAGTTGCTTGTGAAATATACTTTTGTAAATAATATTTAATTTTTTAAATAATATATTTGGTGCTGTTTTCTCAGATCCCCTGAGAGCACTTTTTATTTTAAATTCTATGATTTCCTCTGCATTTCTTGAAATATATTTTAAGGGAAACAGTAATCACCAATGTACTTTTTTTTTTCTTCTTTTTTGAGGATATCTCACTTTAATCTGGATTAAGGCTTTAAAGCAATGCCTGTCTGTTATCCCCCACTACCACTAACCCACCATGGAACAGACTCTGCAGTAAATTACCAGGTTGAAAACGGAAATATTTTCTTGCACTAATATTGACTAGAAAAGAAAATAAATAAAACCAAGTAAATTTAGTAGTAACAATTTAGAGTAATTACACTTGTTGGGGGGAAAAAAATCCAACAAATCAGGATCTTGAATTTGATTGACTGTGTGTGTGTGAGAGAGAGAGAGAGAATGTGAGTGAGAGCATTTTGGATTGTGCCTCTTTTCTTTGGGGACACTGTAACCATAGTTCACACTGTGGGCACATAAGGTTTTTCTTCTTTCTCTCTGGTTGTTTTTGTTTCTGAGTGGACCAACAGCACAAACCACGAGATCTTTGTTTTCCTGAGCACAGAGCTGTTGCATTTTGTTCCTTTTTCTTTGTGTGCTCAACTTTCACAGACTGTAAAGGAAATTTGTTTGCGAAGATCCAGCAGAGTCAAGTCTGTACTTTTAACTGAGATGTGAGCGTATTGATCACGTGTCCCAGGGCTCTGGTTGTTTTAGAAGCCACATCATGTTAAACATTAACTGGTTTGGGTTAAAAGAACATTAATAACATAATACACATACCTTCTAGGTAAACAGCTTTTTTTTTTTTCCCCTAAGGTCAGATTGCCTCAGGTTCATGAAGAGGCTGGGAAATCAAATCTTGAATACAATCAATTCACATATTTTAAAATAATCTGCCACAAAGGCGAAAACATGCTAGTCCTATGAGAAAAGAGATTAATTTTTTAAAAAGTATGGTCATAAAATTTATTGGCAGTAGAAGATAAAGCCAAGAAACAAGGATTCTCTTGTTACCCAGTTCTATCTGCCCATGTGTTTTATAACATTTTGGTGAAAGTGGGAGTTGGTTCCCTTTTCCCAACCTGCAGAGACTATCTTACAATACAGAATCTATTTATGCTTGTGTTTACAAACTGTATTTGTTGGGTTTGGGTTGTTTTGTTTTTGTCTTTGTTGGCATTTTTTCAGGTCACTTTGCTTTGATAACAAAGGTAATTGTTATCAAATAATTTGTCTTCACCTTTTTCTGTATTTGTACATAGTGATGCAGTATTAGAGAAGTGCATTGTTTCTGTCATTTCTGATCTGTGTTGGTGCTCATTTGAGAAAATAAAGTTTTCAAATATTAACTCTTTTGAGAATCCATCTGTCTTCATTGGCCTGATACTTTTTAATTAATTTTTTTATTAGTGCTTTATAACTATGTGTAATAGTGGGAGTCATTATGCTGTATCCACACATGCACATGACATAATAACCTGGTATGTTTTCTCTTGACATTTAACTTTTAAAGTAGTGAAAGGGCTGTAGGAGGAATCACCCAGTCACAGACCTGTCAACTAAGATCTTAAGAGGTTATTTTTCCAAGACAGTTGACCAATAAATGAACAAATAGCAGGTCTCCTGTTTATCTACCAATGCTTCTGCTTGCTTTAGATAACTGAAATGCATTAGTGACTTTTATCCAGTTCTCTGTACCAAACCCCACATTCCTAGATTTATTTATTTATTTACTTATTTATTTACTATTTATTTATTGTGTGGTATCAGGGAATGAACCCAGGGGCAATCTACCACTGAACTACATCCAAGCCCTTTTTATTTGAAACAGGATTTTGTTAAGTTGCACAGGCTGGCTTTGAACCTGCCTCAGCCTCCAGAGTCACTGGGATGATGGGCATGTGCCACCATGCCCAGGTCTGCAAGTTTTTTTTTTTTAAGGGGGAGGGTAATGATTTTTGTTTTTTGTTTTTTTAGTTATAGAAGGACACAATCCCTTTATTTGTTTATATGTGGTGCTGAGGATTGAACCCAGTGCCTCACACATACTAGGCAAACACTTTACCACTGAGCTACAACCCCAGCCCCTACAAGCTTTTATGATGACATCATTTTCTTTGGGCATAAGATGACAAAAGTGTGTGGGGGGGTACAAAACAACAAAATATGTCATAAAGGTATATTATCTCTGATTAGCTAACAAATGTATTCACAGTTGTAATATGAAAAGTAAAAATCAAGTCTTCTTGCTGGTTCAACAAATATTTATTGAACAAATATTAGGTTTCAGGCACTGGGTGAGGCAATTCTGTCCTAATCAGCTGTTTTTGTTTTCCAAGTACCCTTCCTTGGGTCTTACCCATATGTACACAGTCTTGAATATCAAATCAATGTGGATATTTTATGTCTGGTGCCTTCATTTAACAAGGCTGAAGATTTTTGTCATTGTTTTACACTATAAACGTTTTGTATCTCTTAGGAGTTCAACCTTGCACAGGCAGCCTAAACAGCAAAGATGATGGTAAAACTGCAAAAGTGTGTGTGTTTTCACGTTGGTGATAATGTTTACTATTTTGCAGTACTGAGGATTGAATCCAGGGGTGCTCCACCACTGAGCTACATCCCCACCTCCCTTTTTATTTTTGAGACAGTCTTGCTAAATTGTCCGCGCTGGCCTCAAACTCATGATCCTCCTGTCTCAGCTTCCTTCCTGAGTCCTTGGAATTTGAGGCGTGCGCCACCATGCCTGGCTTGGTGATAATATTTTAAAAGCCTATTCCACACAAAAGGACATGCCTTCCCTATTTCCCATGGATTTTCACCTACCCTTTCAGGGTCCAGCTGCAGTTGACTTTTATTTGTCATTGAGTATTATCTTCTTCCTGTGACCTGTTTTGCTTCAGTGGACATGCCTGTTATCATTTCACTCTTGTTTCTCTTTTGCAGACTGGGACAAGAGAAAAAATAACATGTGAAGCACACAACCAGTCTCAGGCCAGCCATCCTTGGGTCCTTGTTCTTCCAAGCTCTTATTCCCCATGGCGGCTGCTGTGGAGATAAGGCTAGGGGGAAGAAAGGAGCAAGCACCAGCCTTCACGGAGTGCCTGGGTTGGTGCTAGGCGTTGAGTGTTTTGCTGACCTGATCTTGAGCAGGGTCCTCAAAATGAGGTGCTTCCCCACGTTGTCCTAGAAGTTCTCATCATCCAGTGGGAAAGCTATGACAAATGTTGGTATCCTCATTTTGTAGATTATGAAATTGAAGTTTTGCAAGTTTCATTATTAGTGATAGAATCAGGAACTGTAAGCCATCTGACTTTAGGACTCTGGGTTCTTTCCCTATAACGTGTTGCAAATTTTAGCCTCCAGCCTTGTTGATTCTGCTTAGCTTTACATGACATTTTCCCAGTCTGTCTTGATGGTGTGTGCCACCCGCACGCAGCAGCCTGTCACATGGTAAGGAATCAATAAAATGATTGCTATTGCTGGGCCTAGAGGCACACATCTGTAGTTCCAGCTTTCCAGAAGCTGAGGCAGGAGGACCTCCTGAGCCCATAATTTGCAAGCCAACCTGGGCAATATATCAAGACCCCACCTCAGAAAAAAGAAAATTGTTATATAGATTTCTCAAAGTTTATTTTGAATTGATAGTGGGATGAAGAATATCCTATTTGCTCTTTACGTACTTTATTTAATTTTCACAATAATCCTTCCATTTTACAGATGAGGAAACTGGGGCTCTGAGATTATAAATAGCATGCCTATGGAGCTGGGCATGGTGGCACACACCTCTAATCCCAGCAACTCAGAAGGCCGAGGCAAGGGAATCTCAAGTTCAAGGCCAGCCTCAGCAATTTAACTAGACGTTATCTCAAAAAAATAAAAATAAAAAGGACATGGGATGTAGCTTAGTAAAAAAGTGCTCCTGGGATTAATCTCTAGCATCAAAATAACATGCCCATGGAAAAGCTAGGATTTTAACTGATTTTTCTGATTCTGAAGCCCACATCCTATCTGTGGCCCAGCCTGCAGTGAAATACCTACCATATAGGAACTTTTTTAACAAATCTAAGCACATACCCAAAATGTCATGGATATTTTGTTCTCTCTTGTTGTATTCATTTTTTTTTCATAAAATGGAAATCTTGTCCTTTCAAGTTCTTGAAGTACAGAGCTTAGAACTGAGGAAGAGTCATTATATTAGACTTTTATATGATTTTATGACAGTTGCTTGTAGGACTATAATTTTATATTTCTTTTGAGAAGAAAGAAAGTATTTACATTCAGTTCTTCAGTTGTTTCACTGGTTCAGTTGTTTAAAAAAAATTCTAAAACTTGCCCAGGTGGAAGTGACTAAGGTACCCTGATACCTGACATCATCTCTGTGGGGCCCATTCAAGGGTAACTCTGCAGGCTACCTAGCAACAAGCCAAGTATTAAAGTTCCTGTAGGATGAAGATACTTCTAACTCCCAAGTGATGTGGGATCGTTTTAATAGGACAATAACGAGAGAAGCTCAAGTTTGAAGGCATTAGCAAATTATTTGAACCCTGTATAGAACTATTGAATTATATTTACTTTATTTAAAATAATGTTAATGATCTGTCCCAAGCACATGAGCCCAGAAATTAACAGAGTTGAGTGGAAAGAACATTGGCTCTGGAGCTGGACAGATGGGGATTTGAAGCCTGACTGCATGCTTATACATTCATCACTTTGAGAAAGTCACTGTGATTATCGGGACTAGTTTCTGTCATCTGTAAATCAGAGATACCAGCAACAACCGAAGCTATTGCGAGGACCAATAAAATGATAGCCATAAAGTGCCCAGCACAAATAGGACTTAGCAAATGTCCCTTGTCTTTCTGCTGAGTGGTTGGAATTCACTATGATGAATACTGCTAGCGCATAGTGGGCCACATTCATCCCTCGAACTCCACCTCTAGAGACTGACACCCAGAGCTTAAGTAACCTTGGTTACTGGGCCTGGTAAGTGGCAGCACTGGGGCAAGAACCCAGACCACCTAAGCAATCAGGCTTGTGCTTCCTGCACCAGACAATTTGCTTTTACTTTTTCTTATTCCTTTTTTTTTTTTTGAAAGGGGGAAGTAGATCTGGAGATTGAACCCAGTGCTCAATCACTGAGCTACTTCCCTAGCCCTTTAAAATTAATTATTTATTTTTATTTTGAGACAGAGTTTCCCAGGCTGGCCTTGAACTTGTGACCCTCATGGCTTAGCCTCCTTAATTGCTGGCATTACTGGTGTGCACCGTTGTACTCAACTCTTGCTTTTACTTCTAGAAGAGAATGTGTATGAAAGAAGAGGGAAGGGCATCAGCCAGAAAATTCATCCTTTAATTCCGTAGCAACCATCTTTGGGAGTCTTCAGTAAAGCAAAATTTGCTCATGAGCTGTGCACAGTGGCGTGGTGTGCAGGTACCAGGCTGAAGAGGAGGCGGTGGAATGCTGTCAGGTTCACCTCCCCAGTCCCCTGGACGGCCTGGGCCACTTCTCTAGAGCAAAGCCATTTGAGCAAAGTAACCAAGACATTGAATCAGAGGTGTTTTATTTATGGTTTTAATAATGGAGTCTCTTGGGAAAAATTTGGTTCTCCATTCCCAGAAGTAAAAATGCTTCTAGAGACTAGAGAGTGTTCTTAATGTTTATTGCTATTTACTTTTTTTCCCCCCTACCACATTCTTTGAGTCACCTTAATAGAGTTTAAAATGTACCTTCATAAAAGATAGAACGATCTGAACTGTCAATTCATTTGACTGCTATGTTCTGTACCAAGCTTCCTGTGGAAAACTGGAAGTATAGGTTGATCATGCCTCTGCAGGTGACATAGTCCTTTTGTTGAACATGATGTGTTTATTACCAAAACTACTGCTCATCTAACAGAACCTTGTTTTAGCTCGGTCCAGTCCCCAGCGCCTTATTTCCCTAGCAGTGGAAGAACAGCACCCACATCTCCTGGAAGCACTCAAGCTTGATGTCGTTTCCATGGTGACGAGACATAGCCAAGGTTCAGATTTCATTTCATTTTAGATCTCAATGATATTATAAAAGGAATAGTTTACCAGGGAGAATGTCTGCCATCTGAGAGAGGAGACTGGAGGAAAGGGAGAGCGGAAGTTACCAGCCAGGCAACTAGTATGGATCTATTGTGTCCAGAGCATCAGATATTTCTCTTGCTTTGGGGAAATTCAGATTCAGCCTAATGGAGGCTGGCCTGGAAAAGCTCTATGCTGAGGGAGGCAGAACCCAACAAAAGAATATCCATAAAGATCCTTCCTGCTGGGCTGGGGTTGTAGCTCAGTGGTAGGACACTTGCCTAGCACATGTGAGGCACTAGGTTCAATCCTCAGCACCACATAAAAATAAATAGATAAGATAATGTCCATCTACAACTAAAAAAATATTTAAAAAAAAAATCCTTCCTTCGGGCACAGTGACTCACACCTGTAATCCCAGTAACTCAGGAGGCTGAGTCATGAGGATCATGAGTTCAAAACTAGCCTCAGCAATGTCGAGGTATTGAGCAACTCAGATAGACCTTGTCTTTGAATAAAATACAAAATAGGGCTGGGGATGTGGCTCAGTGGTCGAGTGTCCCCAAGTTTAATCCCAGTACCAAATAAAATAATCCTTCCTACCCCTGGAAGGCGGTGTTGGTGTTGGTGGTGGTGGTGGTAGTGGTGTTAAACACAGATGCTGGAGTTGGACTCCAAGGTTCTTTTACTTGTGTATTTAGATAGATCAGTTAACTTCATAAGGCTCAGTTGACTCCTCTTTAAAAAAAGGATAGTTGTGAAAAACAACTGAGGTAATGTACACTAGATGCCCAGACAGACCCAGGACCCTAAAGCTAAATAATGCTCATTATTAAATGTTTGTTCTGCAAAACAGGAAAATGCACTTGCAATTGCACGAGGGAGGGTGATTATTAACATAATGGATGATAACTATCCTCTTCAGTATTTTTTTTTAATTTTTTGCATCACTTTATAAACATGTTTCTCTTTATATCTTTTTTCCAAAGGAATTTGGCAAATGCTAAATCTTTGGGGAAATTGTCTTTCCCCAAAGACAATCTCTTACACTTTATTTCAATAAGTATTTTCCAGTTAGGCATTATGCCAGGGACATGCAGAGAAGGTCCCTGCCATCAGGGAGTATTCTTAGACCCCTCTGGGGTTGTTTATTTAACAAGGGGGAGTAGGTGATTGCTCAGTAAAGACAGGGTCAGAGTTGCTACAGTAATTACTGTTTGGACTAGAAAGTATGGTTCTAGGGCTCCCAGTGGAGAATATTGGGGTTGCCTCGCACATACAAAGCCCTGGATCTGATCCCCAGTTCTGAAGAAATAATAATAATAATTTTAAAAAATTATGGACGTTACTGCCATGTCTTCTCTTCCACTGGGTCCCTGAAACTCTTGACCAAGGCCTCTGTTATGGTCTTTATTAAGTGGCATGGTCTGTGCCCCTGCCTTGGACTCCCCGGAGGGGCAGAGGCAGTCTTTCTGTTCGGCTGCCCAGACTGACAGCTCAATGGATGTTTGATGAAGGAAGAGCCAAGTGGATGTCAGGTTGGTCCTCCATCAGAAGAGGAACCCACCCAATAGGAAGCTCGTGATACTTGCCAAACCTGCATGGAGGAGAGGAAAGATTGCTTTAGATTTTACCTCCATTCCACTGGATTGGAGGAGAAACTGAGAGGACAGGAAAGGCTGCTAAAGCAGGTGCATGTTTTACATCTCCAGGTGGAAGTGGAGGTCCTCAACTGGTCCCATTCAGTCCAACCTAGTACAAGTGGTGGGCGTGTGGGGTGGCTGGTGGTCACCCATATAAGAGCAAGGAAGCAGATTTCTCTACATGGCTGGTGTGGGACAGAACAGTCTGGGGTGCTGACGGAAGTGGCACGCTGTCATTGCCCAGACAAAGTCCTCACAGGTCTAGCCTGGATGCAGATGATGTATGAGCTCACAGCCACAGTCTGGGTAGACAGCATGGCTCTAATCCTCTCTATGGGGTCCCCTTAGATTCATCCTCTTTATCTCCAGGTTCCACTGATCTCTCATCATTTCCTTTTCCTCTTCTCCCCTAATTCCTGTGGTCAGGGACTCTATTCACGTGATGATGGAGGTGAGGAAACACTGCTTTCCTCTGGGGTGTTTTCTCCCAAGTCAAGTTCCCTCATGACCCTTTGGCATTCAGCTCTCTCCTCCCATTCCCAGCCCCTGACAACCCTGGTATTAGGAATTGAGCTGAGGGGAGCTCTACCACTGAGCTGCATCCTCAACACTATTTACTTATTTATATTTTGAGACCAGTTCTTGCTAAATTGCCAAGGCTGCCCTCAAACTTGCAATCCTCTTGCTTCAGCCTCCCCAGTCTCTGGTATTACATAGGTGTGCACCACTGCACCCAGCAGCCATGTTTTCTGTTCCTCTAGTCCTACTTTTTCCACAATATTCCATAAACAATATGTACCCTTTTGGGCTGGGGTTGTGGCTCAAAGGTAGAGTGCTTGCCTACCGTGTGTGAGGCACTGGGTTCGATCCTCAGCACCACATAAAAATAAAATAAAGATATTGTGTCCACCTAAAACTAAAAAATATTTTTAAAAATGTGTAGCCTTTTGTACCTGGTTTCTTTCAGTTAACATGATGCTTGTGAGATTCATCCATTTTGCTGCATGGATCAGTATGCTATTCCTTTCCATTGCTGAATAGTATTCCATTATATGTATGGATGTATTATAGTATGCCCACCAGTTGATGAACTTTTGTGTGATTTCCAATTTCTGGCTATTGTGGAGAGCATTTATGTATAATTTTCCCCTATACAGAGGGGTTTCCTTTCCCCCATAAAGGTATATTTTCTTTCTTTTTTGGGAGCTGGGGATTGAACTCAGGGTTGCTTAACCACCAAGTCCTTTTTACTTTTTTTTTTTTTTTGTCTTGAAAAGGGGTCTCACTAAGGTGCTTAGGGCCTTGCTAAGTTGCTGAAGCTGGCTTTGAACTTGCAATCCTCCTGTCTCAGTTTCCTGAGCTGCTGGGATTACTGGAAATTTTTTTTCTTTCTGGCATTGGAATTTTGTTTTTCTTTCTGATTTCTACTGCCATATTTCTTCCTTGGTATAAATGTACAGAAAATCCTATTTGACCAAATGAGACACAGATCCAAGAGGAAATTTAAGGATGGCTTTCTATAATAGTTAAAAATTATGTGTGTGTACATTATATATATATATATAATGTGCAGTGGCATATGCCTGTAATCCCAGCTAGTCAGGAGGCCGAGGCAGGAGGATCACAAGTTCAAGGCTAGCCTAGGCAATTAGTGAGAAAGTATCTCAAAATAAAATAAAAATCTTTAAAAAGGCCTGGGGATATAGCTCCGTGATAAGAGTGTCTGCCCAGCATGTACAAGTAAGTACCTGGGTTCAATCCCCAGTACTTCCAAAAACTTTATTTTACTTTTTTTTTTTAAAGAGAGAGTGAGAGAGGAGAGAGAGAGAGAGAGAGAGAATTTTCAATATTTATTTTTTAGTTCTCGGGGGACACAACATCTTTGTTGGTATGTGGTGCTGAGGATCGAACCCGGGCCGCACGCATGCCAGGCGAGTGCGCTACCGCTTGAGCCACATCCCCAGCCCCCTTCCAAAAACTTTAAAAGAATTTTTTTTTTCTTCATGCAAAAGCACAAAGATGAGAATGAACAAAGAAATGAGAGGGCAGGTCCTAGTTGTGGGAATCTCATTACCTTTCCAATATGATTCCTTCTTGTCACTCATTTGGATAGGAAATGCGTCCTTTTTTTTTTTTTTTTTTTTTAAAGAGAGAGTGAGAGAGGGGAGAGAGAGAGAGAGAGAGAGAGAATTTTTAAATTTTTAATATTTATTTTTTAGTTCTCGGGGGACACAACATCTTTGTTTGTATGTGGTGCTGAGGATCGAACCCGGGCCGCACGCATGCCAAGCGAGCGCGCTACCGCTTTAGCCACATCCCCAGCCCAAGGAAATGCATCCTTTAGTCAAGTTTTCTGGATAATACATTTTTGGAAATGTACTTCCGCTCTTAGTGTAGACTATAAAATTAGCCCCTTTATGTTTAGCCTGTCATTCAAACTAGTCTCCTTTAAACCAGAAATGCCAACTCTTATAGCAAGGTAGCTGGGACACTAGCATTGCTAAATTAGTCACATGTTGTGTGTGTGTGTGTGTGTGTGTGTGTGTGTGTGTGTGTGTGTGTGTGAAGCCTTCACCCTTGACCCAAAATTCTGTTATTTCCTAGTTGCTTTAGAAAGTTACTTGACATGAAAAGTCTTTGAATCCTTTTAAGGAATCATCTTGTTCTTTTTCTTGTCACTCCTCATTCACTTCACTGGCATATAGATGTGTAGCATAATCTTGCAATTTATAATCTGGGCCAGTTAGCTCAAGGCTCTGATGAGACAATTATGATGTCTAAAAGTGGGTGCTTAACTCAAGATCTAGAAAACTCAAGTCTGAAATGGAGATGACAACCCCTCCTTCTCTGTAAGAATCCAGAGGAAGGCATTCCTTCCAGCTGTGTGGAGGACATTCACACTGGGGGCTCTTGTTTATCCAGGGCTGCTGATTGTATGCCTCAGTGCAGCCAACAGAAGGGGAAAAGCACCCCACAGCCTACACTGACGGTCTGTGCTGCATTTTCTTTCCTTTGAATTGCTGCTAGTTGCCAGTAATCCTAGCTATTTGGGGGCTGAGGGAAAGGATCACAAGTTCGAGGCCAGACTCAGCAATTTAGTGAGACCCTTTCTCAAAAGAAAAAGTAAAAGGGCTGGGAATGTGGCTCAGTGGTAAAATGCCCCTGGGTTCAATCCCCAGTACCATAGAGTGGTAGAAATTGCTGCTTGTATCCTAAACTGACTTCACCTATCACTTCTTTTTTAACCACACTCAGGGAGGGAACAAGGGCTGGAGGGGTGGGCACTTTGTAGAATTCAGGTAATCTGCTGACTGGTTGGCAATGCTTGCTTTTGGTTTCTAGGCAATAAATCAAGACTTCCAAGCCAAAGGCTACTCCTTGTTTAGGACACCATCTGGATCCATTTTCTCAAAGCCCTGTATCCAGGGTGACCCAGTACAATGGCAAATGGAAATCCTGCTGAAATTAAGCACCCACGTTTGAGAACCACACTCCAGACAGACATTTGGTTCGAAAAGTAATGGTGACACAATGGGGTCAAACTGTCAGAGAAACGACTAATAAGAGCTCTTATGTACTGAGCACTTGGTCCTTGCCAGTCACCAAATGTGCCCCATGTGCTTTTTTATTTGCCTTCACGTTAACCCTATAATGTGGATCCACTGATTAATTCAGTTTTACAATAAAGAAAACAGGCTTAGTGGGATGGTGACTTTTTTTATATTTTGAAACCAGGTCTCACTAAGTTGCTGAGGCTGGATTTGAAATTGCAATCCTCCTGCCTCAGCCTCCCCGGATGCTGGGATTATAGGTGTACACTACCATGCCTGACTGGGATGGTGACTTCTTAAGGGCCTCTAGCTAGAAGATGGCACAGCCAGGTTTTAGGCCCAGGTAATGTGGCTCTGGAGTCTTCACTCAACCACAATGGCACCTCCAAACAGAGCCCCACTGTGCCAAAATCCCCAGGCAAAGAAGTCTGACTAAAGGGAGGGCAAATATTTTCCAGACTTTGGAATCTACTCTGAAAATCATTTCAACCATCCATTCATTTATTCATTTAACACATATTTATGAATGTGGACTGATGTCAGGGATACAATAGTGACATGCAGAGGCGTGAAGGGGAAATGCCAGAAAAGAGGATCTGTGAGTAAGGAAGGGCTTCACAGAGGAGGTGCTCTAAGAGCTGAGCCACAGAGAAGAAATAGGAATCACCAAATGCACAGGTTGTGTGCATGTGTATGTATGCATGTGTGTGCACATATGCACGAAAAGATTGCACAGAGGTGGGAAAGGTCTTCTGGGTAGAGGGAACAGCCAAGTCCCAGGACTGAGACCAGAGAGAGCACATGTGTTTGGTATGCTTAGAACACAGGGTCCAAGGAAAACAGCAGGAGAGGAGGATGAGGCTGAACAAGGAGGTTGGGGCCGGGTCTTGAAGGATCTTGTAAGGAGTTAGTTTGGGCTTGAACTCACAGACAAGAAGAAGTCATTAAAGAATTTTGAGCAGAAGCACGATATGATCACATGAGAAGCACATTCCAACTTGGTTAACTATGGAAGGAAGGATTAGAGAGCAACAGGATTAGAGGCAAGATGGGAGGGTAATTTTGGAGGATGTAGCAATACTGCAGAAAAGAAAAGATGAGCCAGGCTTGGTGGCAGATGCCTGTAATCCCAGCGGCTGAAGCAGGCAGGAGGACTATGAGTTCAAAGCCAGCCTCGGCAACAGAGCGAGGCTCTAAGCAAATCAGTGAGACCCTGTCTCTAAGTAAAATACAGAATAGGGCTGGGGATGTGACTCAGTGGTTGAGTGTCCATGAGTTCAATCCCTGGTACACCCCTACCCCTGCAAAAAAAAGAAAAGATGGGGCTGGGGATGTGGCTCAAGCGGTAGCGCGCTCGCCTGGCATGCGTGCGGCCCGGGTTCGATCCTCAGCACCACATACCAACAAAGATGTTGTGTCCGCCGAGAACTAAAAAATAAATATTAAAAATTCTCTCTCTCTCTCTCTCTCTCTCTCTCTCTCTCTTTCTCTCTCTCCTCTCTCACTCTCTCTTTAAAAAAAAAAAAAAAAAGAAAAGATGACATAAAATGCCCAACCTGGGCAGTGCCTGTAGGGAGAAAGGAAGAGAAATGAGAGTGTGATTAAGAAAGTGGAGCCCTGCTGGGTGTGGTGGTGCACACCTGTAATCCCTGTGACTTGGGAGGCTGAGGCAGGAGGATTGTGAGTTCAAAGCCAGCTTCAGCAATTTAGCAAGGCCCTGTCTCTAAATAAAATACAAAAAAGGGCTGAGGATGTGGCTAAGTGGTTAAATGCCCCTGGGTTCAAACTCTTGTGCTTAAAAAAAAAAAAAAAAAAGTGGAATCCATACAATTTGAACATTATTCCTTCATGAGGTAACATAGTGGTGTGCTATGGTCTGAATATGTTCCCTAAAATTCACAGTTGAAACAACTTCTTTTTACAAAAAACATACATATTTTCTAGTTGGACATAACACCTTTATTTATTTATCTTTATGCGGTGCTGAGGATCCATCCTCACACATAGGTGAGCACTCTACTACTGAGCCACAACCCCAGCCCTGAAACTTAATTCTTAATATGAGAGTATTCAGTCAGCTTTTACGCTGCTGTGACTAAAAGACCTGACCAGAAGGAGGTGATTCAGTTATGAGGATGAAACCCTCATGAGTGGGATTAGAAAAAGAAGAAGATGAGCTGGGGATATAGCTCAGTTGGCAAAGTGCTTGCCTTGCATGTACAAGGCCAGGGTTTAATCCCCAGGACCACAGGGGAAAAAAGAGGAAGAAGAAAGGCTGGGGATGTAGCTGGTGATACAGTGCTTGTTTAATATGTACAAGGCTCTAAGTTCGATCCCCTGAGTTTAATCTCCAGCACCATTAAAAAAAAGAGAGAAAGAGAGATCACCCAAATTATCACAGCCCTCTGCCTTCTCCATGTGAGGATTCAGGAACAAGGTACCATCTTGGAGGCAGAGAGGGAGACTTCTGGTGATCTTGGATTCCTAGCCCCCAGAACTGTGAGAAATAAATTTGTTATTTGAAAATTATTCCATCTGTGATGTTTTGCTCTAGCAACCAGAACAAATGAAAGCAGGAGTTATCTCAGGCTATAGCTCCAAACCACACTGGTTCCCTACACTTCTTAGCAGTGTGACTGGGCCAAGTTACTTAACCTCTCTGCTTCAGTCTCTTCTTCAGCACAATGAGGATAATAATAGAACCTATAGCGCAGGGTGGTAGTAAAGTTCAAATGAGATCCATGTTCTTAGAACAGTGTGTGGCACAGTAAGTGCTCAACATATTTTCTGTTTGCAACATTTTAGTGACAGAAAGGGAGCGTCCTCGGCCGGTCCCACGCATCTGACTTGGGTCTTCTTGTGAACATACACTAGGAAAAGGGTTCTGTCCTTGAGAAGGCTGAAGTCTATGAATGTGCCTACTAAGGACATTGCGAACTGATCCTAATGGACTGAGCCTTGAACTGCTGCTCCCAAATAGCTCCAGGATCTCTAGCAAAGGACAAAGACATGGAATGAATAATTTCTCCCAACAATCGATATCATTAGACAGCACCACCATCCTCCCCAAGTTCAAAATTTAGGGGCCATCTTTGATGGCTCTCTGCCACTCCTCATATCTAACCACTATGCATATAGTCTGATCTCAAATTTGAGCAGTTTTCACCATCTGCAATGCTCCAACCCAGTTCAAGCCACCTCTCCTATTGCCTGGACTCTTGCAATAACCTCAGTAACTGGCTGCATCACCATGCCTACCTCTGTTACAATTAACAATTACCACTGTTAATCCCTATCAGGGAATTAGTTCACTGATTGGGTTAAGACTCTCACAACCCAATCATTTCTCCTCTGAACTTTCTTGTCTTGTTGCACATGTGAGCTTTTGAGGGACACCTCACATCCAAACCATAACAAGTACCATGATCTTTTCAAGGCATAAATCAGAACTTGCCACCCCTCTGTGATCAGAGTAAAATTCACTCTTCCATGTCTTATGTACTCTGACACCTACAGTCTTACAACTCACAAGCACATGGACATTCTTTGTGTGCCTTGAACATGTCCAGCCTGTTTGTGCGGAGGGAGTTTTCACTGGTGTCTCTGCTTAGTGTGCTCTTTCCCTGAATCATATCGTGCCTGGCTCCTTCTCACCCACCAGGTCTCAGATGTCATGTCCTCCAAGAGGCCTTATCGGGCCACCTCATCCCTTCCTCCTCCAATAACTCTTATCATTCTTTATCCTTTTACTTTATTTTATTTCTTCATATCACTTATCTATATTTCCTTCCTCCTCTTTTTTTTGGTACCAGGAATTTACTCCAGGGCCACTTTACCACTGAGCCACATCCCCAGTCCTTTTTATTTTTTTATTTTTGAGACAGGATCTCTGCTGAGTTGCTTAAGCCACCATACCTGCTTATTTCCTTACTTTCTTATTCTTTCTCTCTTTCCCTCTCCTCCCTCCCTCCCTTCCTTTCATCCCCTTTCTATGTGGGTGGTTTACATGAGGGGCAGGACTTTGTCTTATTGCCTTGGTATCCCAAATACCTTGAACTGTACTTGGCACATAATAGGTGCTCCATAAATATTCTTTTTAAATTAACAAATGAATAACTAAGTGAACTGTTGACAACAAAGCATGTGTGATTGCAGGAGGAGTACCACTAGGGCAGTGTTGGTGGGGCCACTCAACTACTGGAGAAGACTTTCATCTGTCTGAGATTTAAATTCAGTCCCACCCAATAGCAAGAGACTTTTCTCAAGATTCTTACCAGTCTGGGATCCTGGGATCCAGGCTCTTTCTTAAGCCTTTCAGTGTCCTCTGTTCACCTGGTGCTGAGCAATCCACAAAGAGATACAATGGTCAAAATAAAGACCTGGTGGGCTGGGGTTGTGGCTCAGCGGTAGAGCGTTTGCCTAGCACGGGCAAGGCCCTGGGTTCGATCCCCAACACCACATAAAAATAAATATATAAAGATATTGTGTCCAACTACAACTAAAAAATAAATATTAAAAAAAATTAAATAAAGACCTGGTGAATGGAGGCCATTTCTTTTTTGTGGGGAGGGTGCTAGGGATTGGACTCAGGAGGGCTTTACCACTGAGCTCTATCCTGGCCCTTTTTAATTTTTATTTTGATACAGGATCTCACTAAGTTACCCAGACTGGCCTTGGACTTGTAATCCTCCTTCCTCAGCCTTCTGAGTAGCTGCATCACCATGCCTACCTCTGGTCACCATTCTTAACATAGAAATCAATCATCTTCATAATAGGTACTGCCAATATTCTGTTCAGATTATTTGATAGCTTGATACAATCATAAAGACTTCCATTTGCAGTGTACCTACTACATTCCATCGATCTGGCATTATCTCTTGGCTAATTCTTTCACCAACTCTGCAGAGTAGGTGTTATCCTCCTCCTCCTCTTCTTGCATATAAGGAATCTGAGGCCCAGAGAAGACCCATGACTTGCTCAAGGCCACAAAGCCAGTATAGGGGAGCTAAGATTCAAACCTAGGTCTATTTGATCCTGATGTCCTGGCTTCACAATAGTCCAGAGATGCCAAATCCTTAACTCAGGGGCAAGATGACCTGATATCTGCCTAGTTAATGCTAATCGAGGAAAACAACCCTGAGATAAAGAGTTATAGAAAGCAGACTGTAATTAGTCTACTGGCCTAGCTGGAATGATGAGTTTTATCTACTGCAGCTCAAAGCTATTTGGCTTCCAGAGAGTCAAGGGCAGGACTGTGGATTTCCTGAAGTATGTTTTCAAAGATGTTTGAGTCCATGAAGGGCTTCCCGTGAAGGCAATATCCTCATAGTGAGGAGATTAAGGGACAGGATCAAGGAATCATGTAAAGGAAACAGGTGGGACAGAGGACAGATGGAGGCTGGAGTTGGGGTGGGGGAAGAAAGGGAAAATAAGTACATGCATCCATAGGAGACTTGGAAGAGAGAGCTTATAGCCCCTGACTTCTCCCAGAATGTTTTTCACTGAGGGATTCTTTTCTTGGTTTTGGTGAGAGAAGGGAGCTTTTAGCTGAGCAGTAAAAAAGAGACCCCCCATGAGCAAAGGCCACCAAAATCCCACAAGTCCTTAAATGCTACCTTCTCAGAGAGGCCTTTCCTGTCCTTCGAAGTCAGACACACACATCCCCATCATTATTCTCTATCACTGTACCTGAGTACTTCTCTGAAGAGCATCTCTCATGATTTGTAATGATATATTTATTAATTTTCTTGATCATTGTCTGGCTCTAGCCCTGGGGCAGATGCCATCTTTGTTTTATTAACCAGTGTGTGTTAAGAACCTAGAGCAGAGCCGGGTGCCGTACCTGCAACCCCAGCAGTTTGGGAGGCTGAGGCAGGAGGATCACGTTCAAAGCCAGCCTCAGCCTCAGCAATTTAGCAAGGTCCTAAACAACTTAGTGAGACCCTGTCTCAAAAATAAAAAGGGCTGGGCATGTGGCTCCGTGGTTAAGTGCCTCTGGGTTCAATCCCTGGTACCAAATAAATAAATAAATAAATAAATTTGCTGGGGTCATTGAAGGAATGAATGGTGTTGGGGTGACTGGTCCTTCATTCAGTTCAGACAAGGTCCTGCTCTTTAGCCTACTGAGGTGAGGGGAATTCTTGTCTGCTTTTATGGCAATGAGCCCAAGTCAATTTAGCCCCAGCCCTCCCCTCCCCTCCTCTCCCCCACTTGCCCCTAGTCAGTGCACAGTTGGGGGCAGAAGCTTGGGGGCAGGTCATGCTGGGGCTTGCCCCACTTTGTGCTGCCAAGAGCTCTGGCTGGCTCCCATCAGATATAAGCAAGCTTTTGGCACACAGGAAGAAGTGAGCCGAGCTGTAGCAAGAACAAAGTCGCCCTTCCAGCCCCCAGTCCCCCAGACATGAAGCCAAATGGTCTCTTTAGAGACCATTATTTGCCATCTAATGTAATAAGCAGGTGTTTGGGGGCAGGTTTTTTCTCAGTAGGTTGAAGAACAGGGTATGCATGATATTTTGTTTTTTCTTTGGCCTTCCTGATAACAGCTTTGCTCTGAGGCCTGGTTGACCTGGTTCTTTTAAAGAAGACCTTGGAATATAGATAAGCACACAATGGAGAACAGATGGAGGCCTTTCTCTACCCTTTGCTTATTCATTCTTCATATGCCATCCTTTGTTTATAAACTGAGAGACTTCTCAGTGCTCAATGGGGAAGATAAATGGAACCAGGAGACTCCTCACTTTGGCCCCAGCAGGATACAGCTCAGTCCAGGTTGGGCCTCTCTTTGGGATTTCTCTTTTTTGGGAGGTGGGGTGGGTACTGAGAATTGAACCCAGGAATGCTTAACCACTGAACCACATTCTCAGCACATTTTTCTATTTTTTATTTTAAGACAGGGTCTTGCTAAGTTGCTGAGGCTGGCTTTGAGCTTGTGATCCTCCTGCCTCAACCTCTTGAGCTGCTGGGATTACAGGTGTGTACTACCGCACCAGGCGCTCTGGGATTTCTAAATGGTGTGAATCTAAAGAAGGGAAACAACTGGCCTATAATCCCAGAGGCTTGGGAGGATTGTGAGTTCAAACCCAGCCTCAGCAACTTAGTGAGACTCTAAGCAACTCAGCGAGACTCTGACTCTAAATAAAATACAAAAAACAGCTGGAGATGTGGCTTAGTGATCGAGTGCCCTGAGTTCAATCCCCAGTACAAAATAAATAAATAATAAAACATAACATTAAAAAAATTAGAAGGGACACAAATTTCTGCTTGTTCCTATGATCTTTCACATTAGACATGTTTATTCAGGGGTCTGCACATTTTGAGATGCTGGACCTTCTTTCCCTCTAGGATGAAGGTTTGGGGAGGCCTTTGCTTGCGGTCACATTCCTCCATCTTTTATTTTCTGGAAAGAAAATTAAGACAGTTTAATGTTCACACACTATATTCCAGGCAGTGTATTAGAAATATTTTCCAAAGTTGTCGCATGTCATTTGCATCAAAACCATTTTGGGATATATTATCATCCTTTTTATAGATATGAGAAAGTAGAGTTAAGTGGAATCAATTTACTAAATCCTTGCAGTAAAGAGGCTGAGTCAGAATTTGAACCTGAGGTGTCTGGCTTCTAAACCTACCTATTCTTCTCATCCAGGGCCCACAAGAGATGGGAAGACTGGAACAAATTACAGGGTGACCTGACAACATTGCTTATTAGCATGAATCTTGGTCTGCTTTTACTGGGGAGAAATGGGGAGGGGTAGGCATGATAGAAACTTTTTTTTTTTTTTTTTTTTTTTTGCTAGAGTTCAAACTGATCGCAGCAGCACCGCATCCTATCCAATCAGAGCGTCTATTAAGTGGGCCACCTTGTCACTATAGAGGTAGAGAAAAGGTGACCTTGATAGGGACTAACCCCAATTTCACCCAGAATTGGCCATTCGGGTGGCTAAAGAATTTGTGTTACTGGATAAGATAGCAGTGACATTTTTGCAGTCCTCCCCAGAAATATCTAAGGAAAAAAGACTCCAATAATATGAAAGTCAGCCTCCCTATTGGTCTCCTGCCCTAAACTAGGGGTAGTTCCAAAGGAAGGAAACCCCAAAGGGCTGGCTTGTCTTTGCAGCCAATTACTCAGTCTCCCAACCTCTACTCAACTGCCTCTTCTGGGGAGAAGGGAGCTCCAGCCCCTGCTCTGTGGGACGGAGCATGCGCTCTATGCGGCCTTGGCAGCCCAGCTTCAGGAAGGGTGCTGCTTCCTTGCCTGAACTGTATTATTAAACTGTAATCATACTGTGAGTGGAGTCAGCCAAAGCAGTGGCTATTAATAGGGAGGTGAAGAAAGCTGACTCAGAAGGAAGCTGACTTAGGCTGGCAGGGGGAGCCTGGCCACCTTGGCCTACAATCCTCTGCAGGAGGTCAGCTCACAAGAGAGACCTGAGAGCTCATTTCCATCCTGGGCGGGAGTCAGCATTATCTGAATTTCTCAACTTTGGAAATAGAATCCTGAAGCCTTTCTTGATGAAAGGGCTATTTAGCTGTCTTTTCCTGGTCCTTGGGGAGTTTCACAGCCCTGAGCACAAATAGCTTTGGTAGTTGTGACTCAGCAAGAGCAGCGACTCTTCTCTCCTTGTCTTCAGTCGATACCACTGGGACAGGGACAGCCAGGCTACATTTCTATTGCTCCTTTGACTGAGAAGTCAGTGCTGACCCATCCCTTACCTGGCCAGAACTCCCTACTGACAGAGACATCCGAGTAGGGAGATTCCATTTCTGGCTTCTTGATAAGGCTGGGGGATATGGGTGTCACAGGAGGTGGAAATGGAGAGATGAGGGGCCACGGCAAGGGACTCACCTCAACTTCACCCAGAACCGGCCATCCGGCCATGGTGCCGAAGGGCCTTGAACTGTGGGAAAGAGACACTTCTAGTAATTTCTGTGAATTCAATGCATTTCTCAGGAAGTAAGACTTTAGCCATTTGGCAGACTCAGCATCTCCTGGCAGGTAGAAGCAGCACAGATCCCCAAATCAGGCCCAGGGCATGGCCTAGGAGACAGAGCTGCTCCTGGAGCCTGGATTCAGGGCCTCCCTTCGTCCTTACAGGCCCCTACGCATGCGCTCATAAGCTGCTTCTCATTGTTCTCACCTGCCTCATCAGTCTTCTTGCCTTTCCTTCGGTAGGTCAGGTATGCCTCCCATGCTTTCTGAAACTGGAAGATCTGTTTTGGTGCTTAGATCTCTGAAGAAGGAGGTTCCAATGGAGATATGATGTGGGAAGTGTCTTATTAAAAATTACTAAGCACCTATCGGGCCAAGCTCTGGGTGACTTCGGCACTTTCTGCTTATAGAGTAATTAATGACACCATCGATGATCAGGTATCTTTCTCTGCTGCTTTCTACATAATTCCAAGTGGTAAAGGCTACCCACATGGGTCTCTCTCTTTGGAATTATACTGTATACTTAGATGTATCAT
This sequence comes from Spermophilus citellus, assembly GCF_964194105.1. Taxonomy (NCBI): domain Eukaryota; kingdom Metazoa; phylum Chordata; class Mammalia; order Rodentia; family Sciuridae; genus Spermophilus; species Spermophilus citellus. The sequence continues at coordinate 41,362,075 of NC_138199.1, read as the reverse complement.
AGCTTTTTAAGTTTTTTGGTACTGGAAATTGAATCCAGGAAAATTCTACTATTTCCCTTTTAAATTTAATTTTGAAGCAGGGTCTCACTAATTTCCCCAAGCTGGTCTTGAATTTGCAATCCTCCTCCTCAGCCTCCAGAGTAGCTGGGATTACAGGTGTGCACCACCACGCCCAGCTAGATACATCTACAGAATATCTTCTACCTGGATTTGATCCCTAGCACCTCAGAAAACAAACAAACAAAGAATATCGTTTTTATAGAATTCAGAGCTTAATATTGAGTAATGGCTTTCTTTTCACTGTCACATGGGTCACTTCCTAGTGATCTGAAAGAGATCCTGTGACCTCAAACAGCAGGTCTCAAACTCTGGCAGAACATGAAGAAAGAGTTTCAACCCCCAGCTTTGAAGCATTCTCAAACATGGAGGTGAGAACAACCACATCATGGCTATAAATGATCCTGAGAAGGATGGAAAGTAATTTCAAGGCCACTAAACTAAACTGTTGTTTTATTTTATTTTTTATTTTTATTTTTTTGGTACCAAGGATTGAACTCAGGGGCACTCAACCACTGAGTCACATCGCCAGCCCTACTTTGTATTTTATTTAGAGACAGGGTCTCACTCAGTTGCTTAGCACCTCGCTTTTGCTGAGGGTGCCTTTGAACTTGCAATCCTCCTACCTCAGCCTCTCAAGCCACTGGGATTACAGGTGTGTGCCACTACACCTGGCTTAAACTATTTTTTTTTTGTACTTAAAAAAATTTTTTTTAGTTGTAGATGGACACAATACCTTTATTTAATTTATTTATTTTTATGTGGTGCTGAGGATCGAACCCAGTGCCTCTCACATGCTAGACAAGCACTCCACCACTGAGCTACGTCCCCAGACTTTTTATCTTTTATTTTGAGAAAGGGCCTCACTAAGTTGCTGAGGCTGGCTTTGAACTCATTGTCCTCTTGCCTAGCCTCCTGAGATTACAGGCATGGGCCATCATACCCAGCTATTTTTTTGAGATAGGCTTCAAACTTTTAGATTCTCCTGCCTCAGCCTCCCAAGTAGCTGGGATGAAGGGTCTTATGTATTCTTTTGGCTAATTCTTTCTTCTTCCTTTTTAATTTTTTGATTGTTTTTTGAAAGGCAAATATCCTAAACAGCAGTGACAATCAACAGGATGGTTCAGACAGCTGCCTCCTCTCACTATAGTGAAAGTTAATTAATTCTCACTGTACCTTGAACTAGGTCACCTGCAGGTCTGTGCTGGGGACCTGACGTGGCTGTAACGGGAGGGCATTTCCAGTCCGGCCCTTGGTGTGCTGTCCTGCAGTGGGGTGCAAAGGGGGTATGTTTCACCTCTGTGTGGGATTGTCTTTCCTATTCTCTTCCGGAGAGGTGACCATTTTCAGATCTGTGGGTGGAAAGGAATATCTTCTCTTCCAAAAATAATCTCTTTCTGCAGTGGGGTTTGAAGCTGGACCAAGCTGCTTGGGCTATTTTTACCCAGCTTGCAGTTCACGGTGTAAATAGCAACTCTGGCTGTTTTTTCCCACAGCTGACAACAGAGTCAACCTCTTTGAGGCAGAGGCATTCTGGCATTTCACACAGAGGGGACAGGACAGAGTTTGCCCACTGGCCCAGGTGATGGTGCCTGGACCATTGGGTCAGTATACAAACAGGAGAGGCATCTCCATGGTTCTGTTATCTCAGTCCCTGCTGTAAACACCAGACCTCGTGACAGCAGCTCAGCTGAGGCTGATTTAAAGAAGCACATGCAGGAGCGCAAGGGAAACGGCAGGTCCATAAATCCCTGCCTGTGCACCCCGAGGTTCCAGCAGATTCTACCTCCGGCTGGCTCCTGCTCTCACCTCCCAAGCACCCCTTCCAAATTTGCTGCCCTGGGAGGATTTCTTGCCACAAACCCACCAGGTCAGGAGCTGAGGAAAGATAGCTCAGACATCTCAGAATGTAGAATGTCTCTAAAAATAAAAGCCTCCTAGTTCTCCAGCTAACAGAGGCCCACAGACTTCAGTATTGAAAAGAGTCATTTTGAGGTCATGGCGAAAGGACAGGCTCCCTCAATGCCGAGTGAGCAGAAGTTATGACAAGCTAACCAAAGCACTGGTTTATGTCTGTTTGATTTGCAGTACTGGGGATTAAACCCAGGGGTGCTCTATCACTGAGCCACATCCCCAGCCCTTTTATTTATTTGGCCCAGAGGCGCTTACCCACTGAGCCACATCCCTAGCCCTTGCTATTTTTTATTTTGAGACAGGGTCTTGCTAAGTTGCTTAGGGCCTTGCTAAGTTACTGAGGCTGACCTCAAACTTAGGATCCTCTTGCCTCACTCTCCCAGGTCACTGGAATTACAGTTGTGTGCCACCACCATCCCAGTATTTTTTTTTTGGGGGGGGGATCTCCCTAAGTGTTGCCTGGGCTGGCCTAGAACTTGCAATCCTCCTGCCTCAAGCCTTGGTTTGTGTCTGTAATTGGAGAGGGTGAGAGGAAAGTTCAGTCTTCTCAAGGGAACTTCCGGGGCTGTTCAGGAAGGAGATAGACCAGTAAAGATTGAGATGTGCCCTACATAGTTGCCAATTCCTGATTTCTTCTCTTCCAGGGAATGATCAGACTTCAGTTGCTTTTCCCTGAGCCTATCTTTCTCATCCAAATCTGTCCCTGGGCCCTTTAGCCTTAAATAAGAAAGGAGTGCTGAATCAGCAGGAAAGACCCTCTTCACTATGAATTACAGGCAACTTCTCAGTGGAACTGCCCCCACCCTTCCTCTAGGTACACATCAATCAGTCAATCCAAATATTTCTCAAATATCTCAGAATATACTCAGAACTGGGCATTTAGGCTGAATGTGCTGGTGCATACCTGTAATCCTAGTGACATAGGAGGCTGAGGCAGGAGAACTGCATGCTCAAAGTCAGCCTCAGCAACTTAGCAAGACCCTGTCTAAAAAATAAAAGGGGCTGAGGATGAGGCTCAGTGGTTAAGTGCCCCTGGGTTCAATCCCTATACCAAAAAAAAAAAAAAAAAAAAAGAACTGGGTATTTAGACACATGGTTCAAGTTTCAGGTTCTCCCAGCAGATGCCAATTGTGGGAGGTAAGGAAAGAAAAGGATTGGAGGACATGTAGGCAGCTGAGTAATGCCCATATCAGCCTTTTTGGAGGTGCTTTCTGTTGCAGCATCATTGGAATTGATTCTGGGCAGTTTTTAATTGCAAAACTCCCTGCCAATTATTGATAGTTAAAGTGGCATTAGAGAGTTTCTGTTGATAAAAATAGGGGCAGGTTAATAGATGAGAAAATCACTTTATATCTGAGAAGAGAGGATGAGAACATATTGTCTCAAACTGCTGTGTCCTAGGTTTCCATTGTTAGCTTGGGGTTCTCTCCCAGGACTGGCCAGCCAAGTCTACTGGGTGACCTCCAACAATAAGTCCACCAGGGAGCTGTGCAGGATTAGAACAAAGCTTGGTTTTAGCAGCTAGAACAGAGGAGATCCATGTTGGGTTCAGGGCATCCTGGTTCTCACCGGGCTTGGTCACATTAAATGGCTCACAATGCAGTTTTCAGTAAAAGCTGTTGAAGTTTAATCGTATTTTTGGTTAATATGTGTGCATGTTGCCAGGTGGGGGTGGGTGGGTATTGTCCAATTGAGATGGGTCATCCACAAACTTCATGGGATTTTTTTTTTTTTTTTGAGGAAGCCTCTTGAAACCTTAAAAAATTAAAAAAAGCAGAAAAAGTGCCCTGGTGAGTGAAATCAAAAGCGAGTGGCAGGCAGTCACACTGCAGACCATTTATTCTGAACAGTGCTTGCAGCCCCAGCCTTGACATTGGGGAAATCGGGAACACAGCAACAGGCTTCCTATGCCTGGATTTCCTGGAATCCAACTGCCAGAGCCTTGTGCCATCAGGAGTTAAACTTTGTTTCTGTTCTCCTGGTGACTAATATGCACTGTGTGGCTCTGAGATCATCGAGAAAGAAACTGACAGTTGGCGTGGGAAGTATGTGAGATTTCGGTGCTCTTAAGATGCCTTTGATGGGCATGGTGAGCAAGCACAAGGATTATTGCCACCTAGTGCCCCCGATTGTGTCATTTTGTCATGAATTCTTATTTCTTCCTTTGGATTCTGTATGATTTTTAATCTGAAACTCCCTTAGTGCCTGATGCTATTGAGATGTGTGAGTTATTCTATGGTGACTGGCATTTTAGATCCCACTTTGAAAAATAACCCATTTTGATTGAAAACAAAGCAGAAACGAACCAAACTGACCAAATCACACCTGATATGTGTCAGGGAGACTGAGTCTTCCTGCTCTTGATGTTTTCTTTTTTCTGAAAGGAGCTCAGCACAGCACTCCTGGCTTCTCTACACCCCCTCACGCCTCCCTGAGAAGTAGGAGGAGTTTAATATGATGATGAGTATGGAAGGAGAAACTGGGCTTCACATCATCCTCTCGTTTGTCTTCTGGGCACACGCTTTGCTCTGCAGAGTGGGCAGGGGAGGCCCTTTCTGGCCTAACTGACTGTCAAATTGACTCCGTGGCCAATTTGTCTGATCCTAAGGCTGAGTATTGGGAAGCTCATTTGTCTGACATTATAAGCCACATTCTCTAATATCAGCAATAAAGGTTATTTTGGGTTCTCATTTAGCTTACTGCTCTCTTTGGTTCCATTCAAAACTTGCAAAGAAGGGAGGGGGGCTGCTATTTTTAGGCCTCCTCAAAGACACCAACATACTTACTGGGAGACTTCCTGGTGGTTACAAAAAAGCCTGTATTGGGTGAGATCTGGCTTCTAGATCCACTTCTTTACTTTCCAACAGAATTCCAGGCTCCTAAGCTGTCAAATGAGCAGAGGGGAATTTATAGAAGGTGTTCCTTTCAGCTGAAATGCATCCATTCTAAAGTTATTTATTGAATGCCAGGGGATACAATGGCGATGGAGAGCAATAGTCTTTGCTGTTGCAGTTTATAATCTAACCAGGGTGCATCCATTAGGATGTTTAATGTTACCAGTGAAATAAAACGATTTCAGACATGCTTAGGCACTAAAGGGAATTTCTTGGCTCATTGGCCATCCAGGCACATGGACTTGGATTTGATTTTGATTCAGAACATGGACCCATTTCTTGGCTCTGCACCTCTGGGTTGGACTCATTCTTTAGCCACCACATGATGCAAGTCCTCCTCTCTCCTGGCAGCTTCAAGCTTCCCACTCTGGCTGCAACAGATCTAAGACATGCCATTTGCCAGGATGAGAAGAGTCCAAGTCCCAGAAATCCCTTCAAATTTTTGAGGCCTGCTCTGAGTAAACCATCTTAGGTCACAGGACATCCTAGGCCATCAGCTCAGTGTGATAGGACGCACTGATTGGCTTATACCCAGTGGGGCCCACCCCTGAATATGGGAAAGTTGAGAAAATTATAATTGTGCTCTGAGGGAACAAAACCCATGAAGACAGCCTATTACTACCTGGCAAATCAAGCCTAGGCCTGGGAATCCAGACTTTAGTGTTCCAAATTCTGTACTGGTCCAGTACGCAGCAGACCTTTGCAGATGTTACAGGGATTAATATGCTTTAGTTATTGTCTCTTGCTCTGTGATTCTTTCTTTCTCTATCTCCCCTTTACCCCTCATTGGTATTTGAACCCAGTGGTGCTCTACCACTGAGTTACATCCCCAGCTCTTTTTAGTTTTTGAGACAGGGTCTCTCACTAAATTGCTGAGGCTGGTCTTGAACTTGGGATCTTTCTGCCTCAGCCTTCCAAGCAGTTGGGATTAGAGCCAAATGCCACCACACTTGATTTCCTTTTCTCTTTTTGAAAGGAAGACAACATGTGCCTTAGAGGGATTCTAAAAGGATCACTGAGGCGATATCCACAAAGCAAAAGGCACACGTCACTTTACTTAAGCTATCTATTGGCGTATGTTGTTACTTTCAGATTTAAGGACGTTCAGCTGGTGGTTTAGAGGCTAAATATTAACCACACTGGGGCAGATCCACACTACATGAACCATGAGCCATGAAGTTTCACTGGAAAGTGTTCTAAGTTCAAAAGATCTGTGAAACAAGATATAACCCCAAAGAGGTGAAAACGGACAAAAATGCAGTCAAACATGCAAAGCAGAGAGTGCTCTTGCTAATCTCCACAGCCAGTTCTGAAGAACTATGAGCAACCAAAAATGCTAGTGGTACCTGAGCAATCCTTGATTTCTTCATTTAGTAACCATTTTTTGGTACCTTCCACATAAAAAGCTACATAGGAACACATAGTTTACAGGCATGTATTTAAATCCTTTTCAGAAGGATTTAAGGAAGGGCTGGGTAACCCCTGTCTGCAATCCCAGTGGCTCAGGACACTTAGGCAGGAGGATCACAAGTTCAAGGCCAGCTTCAGCAATTTAGTGAGGTCCTAAGCAACTTAATGAGACATTGTCTTAAAATAAAAAATAAAGGGGCTGAGGATATAGCTCAGTTGGTAGAGTGCTTTCTTTGCATGCACAAGGAAGGCCCTGGGTTCAATCCCCAGCACCACAAAAAAATAAAATAAAAAATAAAAAAGGGCTAGGGATGTGGCCCAGTGGTTAAATGTCCCTGGGTTCAATCCCAGTGTTAAAATAATAATAATAACAATAATAATTACTCTCCTTTTGTAAATAGGTGAATTATTATAAGAAATCATTTGCAAAGCTGGAACTAACTAAAGATCTGTTATGCTAAAGACAGAAAAGTCAAAAGTAGTTTCATTTTCAGGGAGGAAGTTGGAGAAGGAGTGGACCGTGACCAGGACTGACTAAACTGACCTTTTATTCTGCCATAAACAGATAAACAGGGCTAAGTCAAGATATTGCAAACAATTATACAAAGTGTTGGTCTCTCAAATGAATATAATCCAGCCTTCCGGACACTGTACGGTATTAGTTCTTTTGCACCTCTCCTGCAATATGATTGTATCACAGTTAATTATTTATTCATCCAAATTTTCAATCATTCACTCATTGAACATTGATGGAAGCCTTGATATGGGCCAAGTACAATGCCAAAGGCCAGGTACAGAACAGAGCGAGACATGGTTCCTATAGTCCAGAAGCTCAGCCCAAGAAGGGGGAGGAGACATGTAAAAAATTAATTGCAATATAACATGAGAGGTACTCTAATGCATGTCCTGATAGCCTGGGGGCAGAGTCTTCAAAAAGGAGGTGACATTTAAGTGGCTCTGTGACAGAACGTTTTCTAGACTGAATTTTCAGAGTCATTGAAAGCCCCTGAGGAGCCAGATAAGTAGCTGGTACACAGGGATCTGAGAGTATCAGAGAATCAGAAGAGGAGGCTAAAATATTAAGTGGGGCAAAAGGTCAGTGGCTTGGAGCTTCACAGACTTAGTGGTGGGCATTGGACTTTATAGATAAAAGTGACTCGTTGGAGGTTTTTTTAAGTAAAGGAGTGATGATATTTGGGGTTTTAGAAGGACATTTTGGCATCAGTCTGAAAGAAGAGTTTTAGTAGAGGAGGGATTGGAAGCAAAGAAATCAACAGAGATGCTATTTCAATAATCTAGACGAGAAATAATAATGTCTTGAGGATTGAAAAAGAGGAACAGAGGAGTTCAAAGAAGAATTGAGAGGTTGAATGAAGGCTTGGTAATTACTGGATGGGAGATAATGTGGGAAGGGACTTAAATGGCACAGACCAGGTAGAGCCGAAGTGTGAGAAGAGAAGAGGCATGAAGACACATTCTAGGAAGCTCTATCATAAATGGATGCGCAAGGAAGAGGAGCCAGCCAAGAAAGTGAATGGGAAAGAAGAGGAAGTTACAGGAGACAAGAGAAGGAGGCACTCAGTAGATCAGAGTTGCTGAGAATTCTCCTACAACATTTGTGAAATTTCCTTATCAAAGAGCAAAGTCTTTGGCAGTAGGAGCCCTGGCCTTATACTTTGCATAAAGCAAGCTGTCTCAAAACAACATACAGATAGAGTGATTTGGAGATTTCTAGTAACTGCTAAATGCCCAGAGATTTAAATTTGGAGACTGTAAATTTAAAATGTTATTTGAGGGTCAAAATAGCAATAAGTACAACTAGCAAACTAATATTCAAAGTGATTCTAGTTAGGAGCCCTGGTGCACACTGGTAATCCCAGGCAGGAGGATTGCAAGTTGGAGGCAAGCCCTGGCCACTGAGCAAGACCCTGTTTCAAAATAAAAAGGGCTGGGGATGTTGCTCAGTGGTAGAGCACTCATGAGTTCAATCCCCAGTAGTACTGGGGGGAAAAGAGAGAGAGAGAGAGAGAGATACTAACATTCCCAGTATTTCATTGAACATAATACTGCTTTTACCATCTTGTGTATTTCATTGTATTTGGTCTTTAGGAGAACTGTTAATGTTATAAAATGAGGAAGCTGTGGAAATATAGTTTTTCAGAATAGGGGAATTTGGTTACAAGTACTGGAACAAAGAAATTGGTGTCAATGTATTTGACATTTAGGAAAGTTATTCTGAGAGCAACTTCGTGGTGTTTTAGGAGATAAACAATGTCTTTAAATGTCATACAATGTTATACAGTTTTTTTTTTTGTCTTTGTTCATCCTTTCAATATTGTTTGAACACCAAATGGTCTAGACTCCGTTCCAAGGACAAAAGACACCTTCCCAACCCTCAAGGAGCTGGGAGCCCAGTGGAGGCCATAAAAAGCAGAATACGATTAAAAGATGCTGTCGTGGCATTAAGTGTGTAATTGAGGAGAAGCCCATCTCAATGCAGAAATAGGAAAAGAGGATGGTTGCATGGTTTCAGAAGTCTTTCCAGAAGAGAAAATGCTTGCCAGGACATACAAGGAGGAATGGAGTTCCAGATCAAGGGGAGAGCAACTGTAAAGGTAAGAAAGAACAGAATTCAGCCGTGCACATTATTATATGACTGTAATCCCAGTGAAACAGGAGGATCACAAGTTCAAGGCCAGCCTCAGCAAGTTAGTGAGACCCTGCCTCAAAAAATAAAAAATAAAAAGAGATAGGGATGTAGCTCAGTGGTTAAGTGCTCCTGGGTTCAATCCTTGGTAGAAAGACAAAACCAAACAAAGAACAGAACTCAATATAGCTAAACAGATTATAGGGAGATGAGCTGGGAGAGGGGACCAGGAATCTCATCAGTCCCCTCCAGGTTCTTCTTTAAAGAGTCTAGACTTCTGCCTAAAGTAATGGAGAACCCTTGAAAGATTCTTTTAGAGCACTTCAAGGGAAGCCTTTTTTTATTTGACATATTTGTTGTTGACATAGATTGATTGATTGATTGCGATCCTGAGTATTGAACCCAGGACTTTGTACATGCTAGGCAAGTGCTCTACCTCTGATCCACATCTTCAGCTCTGTCTTTTAAAATATCTCATTTTCCTTCCTTCCTTCCTTCCTTCCTTCCTTCCTTCCTTCCTTCCTTCCTTCCTTCCTTCCTTCCTTTCTTTTCTTCCTTCCTTCCTTCCTGCTTGCTTTTGGAAGTTGCAGCTAATCTGGTATATAACAAAAGAAGACAAGGACAAAGAGTTTATTTATAGTGTGTTCATGATTTTGGGTGCAGAAAAAGACGTAGATCACTGAAATCCACTGCATTGTTTTATTATTTATTTATATTTGTTTTTCATATTGGTACTGGAGTGTGTGAGTCACCTGTGTATCACTGTGACCAAAATGCGTGACAAGAACTACTTAAAGGAGGAAAAGTTTACTCTGGGCTCACAGTTTCAGAGGTTCAGTCCATGGACAAGCAGCTCCTTGCCCTGGGTCCAACATGAGAGAGAGAACATCATGGTGGAAGGGTGTGGAGAAGGATGGCTGCCCAAGCTCATAGCAGCTGGGAAGCAGACAGAGCTTGAGCCAGGGACACAATCTATTCCCCAAAAGCAGTGTCCTAATTCCTCTAGCCATGCCCCACCTGTCTACAGTTATCACCCAGTAGTTTATTAATGAATTAATTCACTGATGAGATTCTAGCTCTCAGAATCTGATCTTTTCCCTTCCAAACATTGCTACATTGCCTGACATATGAGTTCTTTGAAAGGATATTTTTAGATATAAACCATAATGTGGGGATGGAATCCAGGGAGGGGAGAGGGGTCTTTATCAGCAAGCTACATCCCCAGACCTGTTTCTGTTTTTGTTTTTTGAGATAGAATCTCACTAAGTTGCTCAGGCTGTCCTTGAACTTGTGATCCTCTGCCTCAGCCTCCTAAATCACTGGGATTACTGACCTTTGCCACCCCTTTCTCCTCCCCCTGCCCCAGTGACTTTTGATGGCAGTAAGAAGCAAAGTGGAGATCCCAGAAATATTTCATATCACCCAGAGACTCTCCTATCTAAATCTGGAAATGTCTGTGTTCTGCTTTAAAGAGGGGATGTGAACTTAAGGTATGGACAGGACTCTTAGTTGTAGAGAGGTCAACACTCTTTTTTATCTTTTTAATTAATTTTTTAAATTTTAATTTCTTAAATTAATTTATTTTTTAATTATTATTTTGCAGTAAAAGAGATTGAACCCAATCACACATGCTAAGCAAACACTCAAGTGCTGAGCTACACTCCTATCTCTTTTCTATTTGAAATAGGGTCTCGCTCAATTGTCCAAGTTGGCCTTGAACTTGCAGTTCACCTGCCTCAGCCTCTTGAGGAGCCGGGATTATAGGCCACCATGCCCAGTGAAGTGTACACTCTTACTGCTTCAAATGGGATCCCTGGATCAGCTGAATCAGCATCAGTTGGGAACTGGTTAGACAAACAGAAATCTAAGCCCCACCCCAAACCTACTGAATCAGAATCTGCATTTTTAACAAGACATGCCTGAGTGATTCCCATGCACCTTCAGGTTTGAAAAAAATCTGATCTACAAGATAGGAAAACTGCCTAGTTGGTAAACCTTATGTCATTGTGTTGCAATCTGTTTTGTTTTGCATGACTGATTGGTGCATAATCAGTTTGTCAGCCTCTATGATTACGAATTTATATCCAAAAGTAAACTCAATCAGGGGTTAAACCATTTTAACTCTACTAAACATTTCTAAGGAATCTCCAGAGAGCCTGATGTTATGATTTACTTAAATAAGAGGTTTGCAAAGGCTGGAGATGTAGCTTAGTGGTTGAGTGCTTGCCTAGTAAACATAAGGCCCTGGGTTCAATCTCCAGTCCCACACACACAGGAAAAAAAAAGTTAATAAACAAAGGGCTTGCTCCCTGGCTGATAGATTCATTTGTTTTTCCTATTGTGGAAAAATACAAATGACTTAAATTTACCATGTTAACCATTTTTAAATGTTCAGTAGCATTAAGTACATTCACATTGTTGGGCAATATTACCACCATCCATCTCCAGAATGTTTTCATCTTCTCAAACTGAAACCCTGTAGATGTTAAACTGTAGTCCCCCATCACTTGCCCTACTCCCTCTTCATGGAAACCACCATTCTGCTTTCTGTCTCTATGAATTTGACTACTCTAGGTACTTTATGTAAGTAAAATCATAAAATGCCAAGACCAGCCTCAGGTTTACAATCCTCTCACCTCAGCCTCCCGAGTGGCTGGGATTATACGTATAGGCTGCTGTTCCCAGCCAACAGTTGTCTCTTAATTTGTTTATTTCCATTAGCATAATGTCATCAAGGTTCATCCATGTTGTAGCATTTTCTTTCCTTTTATTCATTTCATTTATGTTGTAACTTAATTTCCTTGTTTTCTAAGGCTGAATAATATTCCACAGTATATACTTACCCATTTTGTTTGCCATTTATCCATGGATAGACACTTGGGTACTTTCTGCCTTTTGGCCAGACATAGAAGTCCCTTCTCCCCCCTCACATCATTCCTAGAATTTTTATGCCAAACAAACATATAATTCACAGCTAATGGATGTTCTCCATGGATTTTTCTCTAATACATCAAATCTCTATTTGACTCATTAAGAAAAGGGAATTCGCTGTTGTTGGGAGCCCAATGTCTGTTTCGTTTAGTGTCTGTGTCTGGGAGCAGTGGCCTCCTGAATATCAGCTCAGAGCCAGAGCCAAGACATTCATTTTTGAAGCTCAAGTATTGATTTGGTGACACCATTCTCTTCCCCTGATGCTACTCCTATCAACCCAAATTATCTGTGTGAATATAGGAATCATTTTTCCACTGTACCCAGCAGCTGGTGACAAGCGGCTTGCTGATAAGCTACAACAGAGATGAGCAGTTGGCTGCTCCTGGGCGAGTGAGGCCTTGGCTGCCAGAGTGTTGCTGGGCAAAGGCATCTGTAGCCCTGAAGCCCACGGGCGGACCCCCACCTGGATTCTGGATTCAGAGCTTCATCCTCATTGCAGAGACCCACAAGAGGCCTCAGGGAAGAGCACAGTACCTGAGCTTATGAGCGAACTATAATGAAGAATTAGATAAAGACATTACCTCCCGGAAATGATGTGTTTTCTTCTGGAGTCTTGTTACTTGGGTTGTTCCTGGAAACATCCCCTTGGGTGCTTTCCCTCAGTCAGCCAGTGGAGGCGCTCTGACATTCTCTTTTTCATCCCCACTATTTTACCTGTGGGTCTACCCTTTGGGCTGTAGGATAAGGGCGCAGAGAGGAGAAGAAGCTGGCAATCCCACCAGCATTTAGAAAGTAAACATTAAAATTCTAGATTGCATCTTCTTGGAAACCACTTTTGCTTTGCAAAATAAATCTACCCCAAAAGACAGGAACAAGGACACGTCCCTCATTCTCATTGTTAACTCCTGGTCCTCAAGGATGATTAACTCTGGAAACTGAAAATACATTTGGGCTAATCGGTCGTGAGATCTGATTAAGAGCTTTACAGAGAAGATTTGCATTACAGTTAAGAAAGGCTCCGGCAGTTTAGAAGAAGGCACATGTAAGGAATTTCTTTTTATCAGGTTATAAGAGAAGTTATACAAGAAGAGCTAGAAAGCACAGCCAAATGCACAGGAAAGGAAGGGGTGAAAACCTCCCTCTATGAATCCAAAGGAAAAAAAGTTGGCATACTGGTGAGCACATTTGAGAATCCCATGAGAACCACTGACTCACTACAAGGTGTAATGTGATGATGTTAAACGAACCTGCAACCACAGCAACGTGTGACACATGTGGAGCTGGAAGGAGCTAATGGATGTCTGGGAACGTGTGTGAAGTAATGAAGTATTTGTAAGCCCTGCCTAGGATTTACAGTTCACCCCCTCTTAGGTTTATCGGGCTCTGTCCACTCGAAATGCCCTTCCTTGTCCTTTCCACCTCCAGGAATACATGCTTATCACCTTATTCTAGAGCTAAGTAAAATCTCACCACCTGTAGGAAGACTGCCCAGAATGACGCCACTTAACTATAATCTTTTTTTTTTTTCCCCCAGTACTGGGGATTGAACCAGGGGTGCTCTACCACCAAGCTACATGCCCAGCCCTTTTTATTTTTATTTTGAGTCAGGTCTTGCCAAGTTGCTCAGTCTGGCCTCCAATTTGTGATCCCCCTGCCTCAGCCTCCCAAGTAACTGTTATTGCTGGTGTGTACTCCCATGCCTGGCTGTAATCATTCTTTGGTACCCATTCCAAATGTGTGTTTCCTATACATTCTAGGGCAACACACATGGCATTAATGAGATATTTCTTTTCCTCAGTGTTGGGGTTCAACCCAGGGCCTTGTGCATGCTAGGTAATTGCTCTACCACTGAGCTGTATCCCCAACCCAATAACATTGCGGGGGGGGGGTGTGGGGTACCAGGGATTGCACCCAGGGACACTTAACCACTGAGCTACATCCCCAATCTTTTTTATTTTTTATTTAGAGACAGGATTTTGCTGAGTTGCTTAGGGCCTTACTAAATTGTTGAGGCTGGCTTTGAACTTGCTATCCTCTTTTCTCAACCTCCTGAGTGGCTGCAATTATAGGCTCGCACCACCATGCCTGGAACAAATTGTTTTGTTTTGTTTTGTTTGGGTGGGGCTGGGAATCGAACCCAGGGCCTTGTACATGCAAGGCAAGCACTCTACCAACTGAGCTATATCCCCTGCCTAGTACAAATTTCTTAATGGTCATTTTCATGCCATTTTTCACATGTTTGGTTTGTGTTCCTGAATCAGTTGTGAACTCTTTTAAGTAGGACTATTTTGGAGAAGGAAGTGTGGTGTAGTTGTTGCATTTTCTCTTAGATATCCTAAGGCAGTGCTTCTTAAACCTCACCAAGCATGTAGGGATCTTGTGAAAATGTGGAAGTTAATTCAATACTCAGGCTGGGCCTGAGATTCTGCATTTCTAACCAGCTCCCATGTTTTGCTGCTGGTTTCAATCCCACACTTTAAATAGTGAGGCTTTGTAACACCCAGGATAGTGCTTCAAACATAAGCCAGAAAGTTTAGATTGGTAGGAGTTTCTAGGAAAGTTCCCCTTCTGAGGCCTGAGCTCTCCAAACAAATGCTACCTTATAATAAGGTTTGTCCCCTTTGATCACTAGACTGTCCCTTAAATTAATGGAAGGCCTGAGGCCATGACTTTGTTACAGTGCGGTTGTTTGAATCTGTGTTTAAATTCTAGGAATACATTTGGTTTTGCTAATGTAATTTGAGAAGATTGGTGAGTTATTTTTGAGTGTGCATGGCCCAGCCCTGTAATGCTAGGTCACTTTTGATAAGAGCCACAATTATGCCAGCTAGCTTGCATATGAGCTGTAACCCCCCTTCTGGACTAGAGGACCTCACTTTTCTCCCTAGGGGCTTAAGTAGCTAGAGGCAGAAATAAAGCTTCCTTTTATTTACCTGTATCCCTGCAAGTCTCCATTTCCTGTGTAAAGTCCTGCTCTAGCAGGGGCAAAGAGATCCTTCTTAGTTTCACATTTGAAACTAGGGGGAAAAATGTCTTTAACCATACTAAATGGACTTCAATCAATGCTTTTTAATAGGAAGGACAGAGAGGAACGATAAACTAGCACCAGTGAAACCACAGAGATGTGGACTGGACCAGTTAAGTCTCACAAGGCCTTGGTTTACTTGTCTGTAAAATCAAGGTATTGGGCTGGAAGATTCCTATCAGCCCTAGAAGTCTGTGATCCTAATCAATGTACATACCAGGGGAAGGGCACAGGGACAGGAATTTCACAGCTGGCTACTTCACAGCACAGTGTGATAGGGAGTCTCTTGGCCGACCTTTTCTGGTCTCAGCTTGCCCTGATAGGGTACTAAGTTCTCCCTTCATAGAAATTTCTGGGCTTCACATCCAACTGCCTGTTGTATGGAAAGATCTGAAAAGACATGCCCTGTACTGCCACCTAATGGTTCCTGTCCTATCTAAGCAATTCTTCAGCACTGAACGCTGTAGGATCTCTGGGCCCTCTCTACAACCCACCAGTTCACAGGACAGAATAAAAATAGTGCAATTCCAGGTGGCCCCTCATTCACGGAATTAGAGACTATGACTAAGAATTATAAGGTCTTTATAAACTTTGTAATTTCCCCCTTATTGTTATTTCCTGTCTGTTTTCCTGCAGTGATTAACAGTAAAACTCCATAAACAGAAAAGACCAAGGTGTTTGTTTTCAAGGACAGCAAGGAAGCAGAGAACTGGGGAGACAGGCCCCCCGGGTCTGAGGCAAACACTGCCTGGATATGAAGTGGGTGGAAGGGGCTGAAGAATTGACAGGAAAGACGGCATTTGTTTGGAAAAGGAAAGAGGGGGTTGGGAAACCAAGTTGCCTTCTAGTTAGAAAGAAGGCGAGGGTTAATAGCATAATCATTCTTTCCTGTTTTGTCTTTAGATGTACAAGTCTGTTTTCAAACCAGGAAAATGAAGCAAATGTATAGTTATCAGATAGTGCTACTACTGTTCAAGGCTCTTTGCAAAAAACAATACCATTATAGAGTAAAGAATCCTAGGTATAAATATCTATAGAAGGGTCAGGCAGATAAGGCCTCTGGGTGGAGGCTGCCAAGGTGAAGATTCCAGGCAGGGGTGGTGACTGGAAAACTGGAGAAACTCACCCCAGCGAAGGTAGCAACAGCTACTCAGCCCTGGGTGGTTCTGGGCTTCACAAAACTGGGTATCTGCATTGCCAGGGCTTTCAGATTTTGAAGAGAATCTGGAAATCTGGATCATTATGCGAAGTTGCTTTATTTTAAAATGTTGGCAGCTAATATTCCTTTAAAAACAAACAACAGCACTGTGTGGACCAAATAAAACATGTCAGTGAGACATGTTTAGCCCAAAGGCCAACCCTGAAAACTTGCATCCAGAACAATTTGCTTTCTGAAATCTTGAAGCGCTGTGATTCTATTCAAGACATGCGGTCTGTAAACAATAACAGACTACAAGCAAATACCAGATTAATATAAAATGCTTTGTGGTTAAATTTGTTAGAACTGACTCCATATCTAGAGGTCTACAGAAGGAGTTCATTTTTAATTTTTTTCATATGCAACCAGAAAGCCTTGAATATATTCATTTCATAATCCCAGAAGCACTTATCTGTGCTAAGTAAAGATAAGCAAAACTTTTCTGCACAGGGCCAGATGGTATTTTATACTTTCAGGGTTATAGAGTCTTCAGCACAACTCTTTAGATCTGCCTTTGTGGTCACAAAGTAGCCTTAGACAGTACATAAACCCATGGATATGCTGTGTTCTACTAAAACTTTCAAGTTGGCAATGATCCAAATCTGGCCCCTGGGCCATTGTTTACCAATCCCTGATCTAGAAGTTTTAAGAAAGCTTGTAGCTGGATGCAACAAATTTTCTTTTCCTTTATCTTTTTGTTATTAGGGATTTAATCCAGGGGTGATATACTACTGAGCTGCATCCCAGTTCTTTTATTTTATTTTATTATTTCGAGGCAGTATGTCATTAAGTCGATTAGGGCCTAAGTTGCTGGGGCTGGCCTTGAACTTGGGATCCTTCTACCTCAGCCCCTCCAGTTCCTGGGATTACAAGTATGTACCACTGTGCCTGGTGCAACAATTCTCTTTAGGTAAACTTATATGTTTATGTTTGGCCTATTAGAACAAGAATTTGGGGTGCTATCATTATGACTTTTAAGTTATGTTTATAAGTAGGATCCCCAAAATATCTGTTATTGTTTAACTATCATTAGTTAATACAAGATCATAAATATCCTGCTGAAGTCATTATAATCACTGGAGTCGATGCTGGTCTTACCCAACACTGAGGTTGGTTTGTTAAAACTGCCTGAATATCAATTTAATTCAGGCTAGTCTTCACAAAAGGAACCATTCACACAGGATAATGTTGAATTTTTGTCTGGGTTAGTTGTCTCAATGGAGTGATTTGATTCCTTTCTGTTTTGATAGGATTTGAAACTGTCGTTAAGATGTGACATAAAGCTGAGCACACCTGTTTGTCTCCTGAGCGCAACAGGACTCTGTACTTGGAGCCTTCAAAAATATGATCTAGAGAGAATAAACAGAGCAGTATATAATTTTCATCTTTAGGTCTCCAATGAAATGATAACACATAGAAGATGTTCTCAAAGTTTGCCTTATGCATGGCAGGCACACAGACTATGGCTATGTTAATTTCTTTTGCTGTCATTTTTATAAAATATCAACTAAAGATGCCTAGCTATTTGTGGAAGATATTATTTATTAGGTACTAATGAGTATCCATAATCCCCTTCTGTGTTTTCATCTACTACAGACTCTTTTGCAGGTAAGGAGACCATGTGTTCCAATTCTGGCCAAAAAAAATATAAATACAAGTATCTGCTGCTTGGAACTTCTAAAAAAGTTTTCTGAGAGGGATGATTCAGTTTGGCCTCTTTTTTTTTTTTTTTTTTTTAGACTGGGTCTTGCTAAGTTGCTTAGGTCCTCACTAAGTTGCTGAGGCTGGCCTTAAACTTGCAATCCATCTCAGCCTCCCAAGTCGCTGGGAATACAGATGTGCACCACCGCATTGGGCTGAATTTGATCTCTTGACTCTTTTTTCTTCTTCCTGACCTAAGACACAGATCAGTCACCTTAGAGGTGTAATAGCTATCTTATGACCATGAGGACAAAAGCTAAAAATGGATACAGTAGAGAGAAAGAGGAAGCCTTGAATGATACTGTGGAATAGCTTTACTAGCCCTGAACTGAATGCTTTTGAGTTTTTTTTATTGGGGGGGGGCAGTCTTTGTGGGATGGAGTCATCATGAAGTTTGTAATTACTTGAACCCATCCCAATCCTATCTCTCTGGGTCTATGGAGAGTTTCTTCCTATTCTCTCACATTCCATCTACATTGCCAAGAATATAAAAATTCAACAATAATCCAGCATCCAATGAAGTCTTTATTAATTCCCAAATTCTTCTTATGCTACTCTAAAAGGTTAAAATTAAAGTTATTTAAAATCCTGTCTCTAATTCAAATAACATAGAAAGACCAAAACCCATAGACTTTCTTAGGAAGAAATGCTATTATGATACATCAACATCAAGTTCAAAGAAAATGTTCTACAATATAGCTTCTAAGAAAATCAAAGGGACTGTCAACAAATTTTTTTTCCTGAACTTCTTTTAGGTAGCAAACATGTTATGCCAACAAACTATCCAAAAATTATTTTAAAAATATATGAATATAGTCTACATTTTAGAGTTTCATGTTCCTTAAATCCATCATGTTTTGTGATGTTATATTAGATTATTATAAATACCTTTCAAATTGGAGATCTCACTTGCCAAATTTAGAATTATTTGAATATCAAAATGATAATGATGGTAATGGATTATAACACATTAAATAAAATGTAAAGACCGTGAATTCAAAGTAATTCAGAAGCTTGCCCACTAATAAATATAGACAAATGATAGAATATGAATATCCAATTGCCAATGAATAATTGATTCAGGCTAGTATCCCCTACAGATAATAAGGACATTGAGTAAAAAGATGTCAGGTATCAGGATAATCACAACGTCAGAGCAGCCCCCACAGCTCAATGACTAAGTGCAAATGGAAAATGTATCTTTAGTACAGAGATATCTGGTAGGCACTATCTGAACTTAGCAATGAAACTAGGCCTTACCAAAGGCAGACAATGGGTGGCCTCTTGATACTGCATGAAAAGATACATGACACCCCCATGAAGAATTCTTGCTGGAAATGTTTAACCTGAACATAAACATAAGGAAATAGGCAAGTCCAGAATTTGGAAAAATCTGCAAGATAACTGGCCGAAACTCTTAAAAAATTTTTCACTGTCATGGAAAACACCAACAGGGGGCTGGTGATGTAGCTCAGGGGTAGAGTACCTGCCTAGCATGCACAAAGTCCTTGGGTTGATGCCCAGCACAAAGGGAGAAAGAGACAAAAAGAGAGAGAGGGAGAGATATTAAGGAGATAAATGCAATGTATTAATTAACCTTAATTAGATTCTGGACTTGCAGGGGGAAAAATCTACTATGGAAGATAATTTTTTTTTTCAGAGGAGAAATTAGAAGTTTATTAAAGGACAGCAGAAAAGACTTCTCCCGGAGGAAGAAGGGGACCCAAGAGGTGGAATCCCTATGGAAGATAATTTTAAGACCATTGGGAAATTTTGAATATAGATAATATATTAAATTATATTACTGAATGCATATTAATTACCTTAGGTGTGATAGTAATGGTATTGTGGTTATTTAGTCCTTTTTCTAGAAGATTCATATTGAGATATTTAGAGATGAAATGTCATGACAGCTACATCCTACTTTTTGAAAAGTATGTATAGAGATAAATGTTGCAAAGCATTAATAATTGGTAGGTCTATGTAAATAATTTTAGAATATTTAATAAACTATTTTTCCAACTTTTAAAACTTTTTGAGAAGAGTTTTAACTTCACACTATGCCTTGGAACTTTTAAGAGTATTATAGTGATTGTTAGTTATAGTCATTCCCTGAGAGATACTGAGATATGTTACTAGACATCCTAAAACAAGGTCTAGGAGTCACATAAAGATTATTCATGAAAAAAAATTTTTTGAATGTTTGTTACGGGCCTGACACTATTTTAAGCAGCTGAAACCCTTGCATTGAATGACCTATCTCTGGTCCAATGAGGCTTAAATCCCAGTGAAGGGAAACAGAAAAAATATGCATGAGTAAGTAAATTGTGGGGAAAAAAATAGTAGAATAGTAGAGCAGAAATTGTGGGGAGGCAAGTTGGGAAATATTAAAATGAAGACAAAGCTGGGTATGATGGTGCAAGCCTGTAATCCTGGTGAGTTGAGACACTGAGGCAGGAGGATCACAAGTTCCAGACTAGCCTGAGCAATTTAGTAAGACCTGTCTCAAAAAAAAAAAAAAAAAAAAAAAAAAAGAGTTGGAGGTGTAGCTCAATGATAGAACACCTCTGGGTTCAACTCCTAGTACTGCAAAATAAGTAAATAAATAATAGATAAATATAAATAAATAAATAAAATATTTATAAAATAAAGTGGAGACTTAAATAACTAAATGAAAGGAACACAGATTGATTTAAAGGATATTGAGATAATATCAAAATTTTCTACACTATTCTAGGAGATGCTGGTTTGGTTTCACCTGAATAATATTGTGCTTCTTTATTACACAAAGCCATTTTCAGTTGCGTTGCAGCCAGACTGAGGCTAAATACTAACTTCAGGGACCAACTGTCCTGGTTTGTCCAGGATTAAGGTATCTCCTGGGATTTGGGACTTTTAATACTGAAATTGGGACAGTCCTGGACAGATTCAGATGGTGGAACACCCTAATACTGCTACTTATCACTTGTATGATAATGAGAAAATCATTTAGCTTCCTAGAGTGTTGGTTTCCTCATCTGTTCAAAGGAAATTAGAGCCGGGCATGGTGGTGCACACCTGTAATCCCAGCAATTTGACAGGCTGAGGCAGGAGGATTGCAGGTTCAAGACTCACCTGAATAACTTAAGTGAGCCTCTTTCTCAAAATAAAAATGTGATGTAGCTCAGTTGTAAAGCACCCCTGAGTTCAATCCCCAGTACCAAAAGAAAAAAGAAAAAAAAAAAAAAAGATTATAGACAATAGCCCCCATCCCTCACTTGCAGTTTTGCATCCCTTGATTTTTAGTACCAAAGTCAACCATGTTCTAAAAATATTAAATGGAAAATTCCAGAAACAAACAATTCATGTTTTATATTATACACTATTCAGACAGTATGACAAAAATCTCACATTATCCTGGGCTCCATCTGACCCCAGAGGTGAATTATCCCTTTGTCCAGTGCAAATCCACCCTCTACATACACCCTCCCCATCTGCCACTTATTAATCATCCAGGTTACCAGATAAACTATTATGGTATCACAGTGTTGTGTCCAAATAACCCCTATTCTACTCAATAATGACCCCAAAGCACAAGACTAGTGATGCCAGCAATTTGGATATGCTGAAGAGAAGTTGTAAAGTACTTCCTTTCAGTGACAAAGAGAAGGTTTTTGTCTTAATAAGGAAAGGAAAAAAAAATCCTATGCTGAAGTTTCTTTCTTCTTTTCTTTTTTCTTTTTTGATACTGGGGATTTAACCCAGGGGCGCTTTCCCACTGAACCACACCCCCAGCCCTTATTTATTTATTTATTTATTTATTTATTTATTTTGAGACAGAGTCTCATTAAGTTACTGAGGGCCTCAATAAGTTGCTGAGGCTGGCTTTGAACTTGTGATACTACTGCCTCAGCCTCCGAGCCGCTGAGATCACAAGCAGGTGTGCGCCACCTACACCTGGCATATGCTGAGGTTTCTAAGATCGACAGTAAGAATAAGTCTTCCATCATAAAATTATGGCGAAGGAAAAAGAAATTTGTGATGTTTTCTGTTGAATATCAAACTGCTGAAGTGCACGATAAGTCCGTGGTTAATATGGAAAAGGCATTACATTTATGTGTACAGGGAAAAAAACATAGTTTAATGGTCTCACACTTGGTTGAAATGCTCTGCTATCCCCATCTTGAATTTTTTTTTTTTTAAAGAGAGAGTGAGAGAGGGGAGAGAGAGAGAGAATTTTAATATTTATTTTTCAGTTTTCAGCGGACACAACATCTTTGTTGGTATGTGGTGCTGAGGATCGAACCCGGGCCGCACGCATGCCAGACGAGCGCGCTACCGCTTGAGCCACATCCCCAGCCCCCCATCTTGAAATTCTTAACACTAACTAAACAAAGTGCAGGTGCCTCCCATTTTTATTTTCCATGGGGCCGTACCATTTATATAGCTGTTTGGAATCCACCTTTGAACCCCACAATTCTTAGGGGAGCACTGACACGCAGCAGGTGCTCCACTCAGGGCTCATTCCCTTTCCCAGTCCCCCTGCTCTGAGAACAGAGCCTTGACCTCAGCCCCAATTTACCCAGAGCTCCCCATGTGCCAGGAACTGTGTTAGCAGCTGGGGAAGCCGTGGGGAACCAAAGCAGGCAGCTGGGGCTCTCTTCCCCGTCACTGCAGGGGAACTGTTCCCAAGGACAGACATGCCTACCTACTTGTCCCCAAAAGCAATGACAGCCTCTGACTCATTGTACTTACAGGGAAAAACACATCCCCTTGGGATCCTGATTTTGTGAGTCCTGTTTTGTTACAGGAAATAGGAGCATCTGATGAATCAGGATGGGACTTTAGTTCTTTTCCATGGTGTGAATAAAAAGTCTACTCTGCCTTTTTCAGTATGTTTGTGGACTGTCCCACTGACATTTATAATTAAAGAGATCTGTCAGCACCTTTTAATTCATTCAGTTTGATGTACAAAAATACCCTGATAGGCACTGATGATAGGAAGACTGAAGCTGGATATTTTACGCTGGATCACATGGTGGGCTGCAGAGAGTCAGCAGAAAGAAGTAGCCAACACTCCGACATTCCTGACAGGCCCAGGAATTGCTAGATGTTCTTCACCAGTGTCGAGTTCTGAGGGCAATTCCTTAATCTCTCTAAATGCTAAGGTTTTATCAATTAATACAACCCTGGTGACCTGGGGCTGTTGTAAAGATAAAAATGAGATAATACATGTATAACTTTTAGCACAGCATCTGGCTCTGGGTAAGAAGGGCCCCCCCCATAAAAAAAGAACCTGAAGCATCCTGTAAAACTGTGCTGTTTTGCATGATCATGGTGCTATTCCTGGCACCCAGCCACACCTTGTAAAATACCTCTTCCTCCAATTTCTATTTCTTCAACTAGAGGTGAAGGCAAACAACTCTAGCCTAGAGTACCTGTCACTGTGAACTTGATGAAGTCCCTTTCAGCCTTGATGGTGACTCCTTGTTGCCCCCACACCTCCGAACCTGCAGTGGACTTTGCTTGTCCTGTAGGGGAGGCTAACTAAGCAAGGGGCTAGAGGGGCTATGGTTGCTGTGGGGCTCTGTAAAGACAGTGTTTGACCTGATCTGGCCAATGTTTAGCTTTTTTGAACTGGGATCCCACTCCTCCCTAGCACCGTCTGCCTTCTGAACACCCAAGGGCTTGTGTCCTGGAAATAGGAGTAGGTTTGAATCCCACTCCAAGGCTGATACCAAGCAACTTCCACTTACAGACCTGTGTAATGAAATAATACTACCCAGCTGTCCTAGTTCCTGATGCTATACAAAGTGCCATAGAGTGAGTAGTTTATAAACAACAGAAATTAATTTCTCACAATGTAGAGGCTGGAAGTCTGAGATTGGGGTGCCAGCATTGGTCAGGTTTAAGTGAGGGCTCTCTTCTAGGTTCCAGCTCCTGCCTTCTCATTGTGTCCTGACACAAATAAAAGAGGGTTAAAAAGATCTCTGGGGTCTCTTATAAGAACACTAATCCCATTCTCAAGTGCTCTAGCCTTATGAGAAAATCTACTTCCATGGGCTCTCTCTCCTAATAGCATGGGGGGGGGGGCGGGACACAAAAATTCAGCATATAACACTGCCTCACTTGATTAATAAGATAATATACCTGAAGCTCCTAGCCATACAAATTACCAATATTTCTTCTTATCTTCCTCCTTATTATTAGTATTAGCATTGGTACTGGGGATTGAGCCCAGAGGTGCTGACCCACTGAGCCACATCCCCAGGACTTTTAAAAAATATTTTATTTTGAGCAGGTCTCGATAAGTTGCTAAGTGCCTCACTAAGTTGCTGAGGCTGTTTTGAACTCTCAATCCTCCTTCCTCAGCCTCCCAAGCCACTGGGATTACAGTTCCTCTCAGAGCAAAGGAGAAAATCTTGGGTTCTCTCTCCAATCACTGTTCTAATAGTCCACATGGATATTCTATTTTCCAGCATTGTTTGCTTAGTATCTAATAATATTCTTATCCGGTGTCCATTTTCTGATGTTCTCACTAGAGTTTTCCTGCAGAAAACGGTGATGATGAGGTGAATCCTATTGTTAAGGGTTTTTGGTTTTGTTCTGGGGATTGAACACAGGGCTCTTTAACCACTGAGTGACATTCCCAGCCCATTTTTATTTATTTATTTATTTATTTATTTTTGAGACAAGATCTCATAAAGTTGTTTAGGGCCTCACTAAGTCTCTGAGACTGGCTTTGAACTTCCCATCCTCCTTCCTCAGCCTTCTGAGCTGCTGGGATTACAGGTGTGTGCCACCACAGCCAACTTTATTGTTAACAAATTTTAATGTCATTTTAAAAACACATCTTCACTAGATCTTCTCCACTGCTGACCCCCAGTTCTGAGGGGTATCCTTTAACACCGAGTAAACAGGAGAGACCAATATCCTGGCCAACTCACCAAGGAAACTGTTTTCAAGCTTTATCCCAGTTTCTTTTCTCCAAATGAAACTTGGAAGTAGAAACTGTTAGCTGGGATGATCATGGCACTATTTGGGATGGGAATGTCCCTGAGATCTTATACATGGCCAGGATTGACTCTAAAGTCTGTACTCATCATTTGTAAGACACTGAATGTTATCAATGAATCAAACACACATCTGACCCTCAAGGAGCTTAAAATTTTATACAGAAGGCCAGGTGCAGTGGTACATGCCTATAATCCCAGCTACTTAGGAGGCTGAGGCAAGAGGATCACAAGCTCAAGGCCAGCCTTGTCAACTAAATGAGACCTTGTCTCAAAAATGAATGTTTTAAAAAGGGATGGGGCTGTATCTCAGTAGCAGAGTACCCCTGGGTTCAAAACCCAATACTAAAAAAAAAAAAATTATATGGGAGACAAGATACATTTATAGGGCTGGGGATGTGGCTCAAGCGGTAGCGTGCTCGTCTGGCATGCGTGCGGCCCGGGTTCGATCCTCAGCACCACATACAAACAAAGATGTTGTGTCCGCTGAGAACTAAAAAATAAATATTAAAAATTCTCTCTCTCTCTACCACTCTATCTCTCGCTCTCTCTTTAAAAAAAAGATACATTTATATATAGTTTAAAATATTAATGTATACCATATAGTATATATAATTCAGATAAAAAATGCAGTTGAATTTCAGGAAAAGATTTATTTCTGACTAGGAAAGTTTGGACAGGCCTGTGGAAAAGGTAGCCCTCATAACCGGCCCTCATATTCAGGACTTGAGATGGGAGCAAATTGGATTTTCAGAAAGTAGAGTGTCATGGAAAGGAAAAATTTAACTGGTATTAAAAAAAAAAATTGATGGTGACATTTTCCACATCATGAGAGCTATTACATATTTCCTCTTCATTTAGAAAAAAATTATAGATGGGCTTTTGGTTATGAAAAGCAAGGCCCAGGGCATAAATGGAAAATAGAAATGAAAAGGAAGTGCAGAAGCCAATAAACTGGTGTTTCCTTGAGATAGAGAGGTTATTCCAATGTAAAATGATGTTTGCTTCCTTTGGGCAGGCTCCAAGACAGGACGAGTTATGTTGGATTTAGAATTCAAAGAAGTTGGGAGGTAAGGAAATTGTATGAAAAGACAGCATTCAGGAACTGGGCAACAGGTTGTGGGTTAAGAACAGATGGTTGCTAAGCACAGTGGCGCACATCTGTAATCCCAGCGGCTTGGAAGGCTGAGACAGGAGGATTGTGGGTTCAAAACCAGCCAGATTATGGGTTCAAAGCCAGCCTCAGCAATTTAGCAAGGCCCTGTCTCAAAATAAAAAATAAAAAAGCCTGGGGGTATAGCTCTGGTAAAGTACCCCTGGGTTCAACACCACATATCAGAAAAAAAAAAAAAAAAAGGAAAAGAAAGAAAGAAAAAGTAAAGAAAAAAAAAAAGAAGAGATGATCAGTAACATCTTCATGTCAGGAAAGGTCAACCAACTTCAGGGATGGCATTACCTATTGATTGAACAATTCCATTTTCTCAAACAGTCACACATACAAAAAAATTGATTATTAAGCAAATGGCTATTGTGCATAAGGAGTTTTCTGGTCTCATGGGTTTACAATCTGTAAGGGAAACTGATAATAAATACACAAATGATTTGTAAGCAAGAATTGTTTTTTGGTGGGGAGTGAGAGGGCAGAAATACTGGGGATTGAACCCAGATGCATTTAACCACTGAGATACATCCCCATCCCTTTTTAACTTTTTTTTAAAATTTCCAGTCCTGGTTGCATGAGGTTGCTTAGGTCCTCCCTGGGTTGCTGAGGCTGGCCTTGAACTTGTGATCCTCCTACCTTAGCCTCCTGAGTCACTGGGATTACAGGTATGCACCACTGTGCCCAGCTAGAATTATTTTGAAAGATTTCAGGTAGATTGATATGACAGAGATTGCTGGTGGCTACTAAGACAGGGTGGCCAAGGAAAGCCTCTCTGAGGAGGTGACATTTGTGTTGAGGATTGAATGACAAACAGAAGCCAGGAAAATGAAAATTGGAGGGAAGGGAGAGATCTCAACCACTGCAAAGTTCCTGAGGCTGGCACAAGCATGACTTGTTCAAAGAATCAAATGGCCAAGTAGCTGGAGGCTCTGAGCTAGACCTGTCATCAGAAGTCAATTTTTGTGAAGTAAAAGGAATAATACTTTGGAATAGTTTAATGAAAAAGTGAGAGATTACAGACTCTTGATTTGAATATGAAAGGCCCTTTCTTCTGAAATCTTTACATAAAAACATTTAGATTAACTATTAGGAGAATGTGAAACAGGTGATCAATAAAGTGATTAAATCAATAGTGAATACTCTAACATTGAGAAGTAAATTAAACAATAATAACAAAAAAAATTAGAACCTTCAGATTTTACTAAGGTATTAAGAGGAAGAGATAAAACTTGAACAGAATAAATGAACTGTTAGTTTGATAATCTACTTAATGAAGATGAGAATCCACATTCATCAGAAAAAGGCTGAGTTTTTGCTGGTTTGGCATGAAATATTGACATCAATGAAAGTAGCATAATTCTGAAAATTCATCACTAAAATAAAATAAGGACTTCAATAACAAGCCAGTCAATAGTTCTTGTCAAATGAAGATATACTTGAGATTGACTTTTAACAAGGAAACATGAAATGACCTGATGTCTTGTAGCTCATCTCTAATAGAAATTTGAGGTTTCTATCAGAAATTTGACAATGATCCTAATATTTTAATAACAGTGAGTTGTAAAGTTGAAAGAAACTCTTTTAAGTGATCGTAAAAAAACAAATTTTAGGCAACCATACTGAAGGACAGATGAATTTCTAGACTATCCTTAGAAAATTAAAACTAAAGTATTAAAAATTGTTGAGCTGAGTGTAGTGGTACATGCCTGAAATCCCAGCAATTTGGGAGGCTGAGGCAGGAGGATAGCAAATTCAAGATCAGTCTCAGCAATTTAATGAGGTCTTAAGCAATCTAGCAAAACCCTGTCCCAAAATGAAAAATAAAATGGGTTGAGGTATGTAGCTCAGTGGTAAATTGCCCCAGGTTCAATCCCCAGTACCAAAAAAAAAAAAAAAAAAAAGGTTTTAAAAAATTGTTACATGGAATAGGGTTGTGGCTCAGTGGTAGAGCACTTGCCTAGCATGTGTGAGGCACTGGGTTCGATTCTCAGCACCACATAAAAAAATAAACAAATAAAATAAAGACATTGTGTCCATCTATAACTAATAAAAATATTTTTAAAAAATGTTATGTGAAGAGTCAAAAAATTGTCATGTGGTGGCACTTGCCTGTGATCCCAGTGACTCAGGAGACAGAGGCAGGAGGATCACAAATTTGAGGTCAGGCTGGGCAACTTAGTGAGATCCTGCCTTAAAATTAAAAAAACAAAAATAGAAAGGACTCAGTGGTAAAGTGATGCTGTGTTCAACCATCAGTACCAAAAGAGACATATATATATAGCCAAAAACTGTCCAAAAAAAAGTATAGTTGCTTTAAGCAGTTAACTTGTACTTTGTTAGTTTCCCAGATTGGTAGTATTTCTTATAAACTTTTAAAATTTGAAATCTACTGGGGTTTCTCCTTGGATTCTAAACAACTATTCATTTTCAATTTAATTTTTTATTTGTGATTTATATCTTTCCCTTAAAAATGATTCCCTGCCCCACAAATTGTATGTTTTAGGCCTCAGAAAACCTAAATCTGTCTCTGGGTACCAGAAGAAGTCTGGCTTTGTTGGCGAAGGGAGGGATTTAGATTTTATTCTAGGTTTGATGGGAAACTATTAAAGGGTTTTGATTAGACAAATGCCATCAGCTGACTTCTGTCTGTGAGGGGCTGTGTAGGATAGCGCTTGTGGGTGTGCCCCGCACAGAGAGGCGAGGTGTGGGGAGTAACCACCGCTGTGCAGTTGCCAGGCCTCAGGAGAGAAAGCCAGGACAGGAGTCAGGAAGGAGGTAACAAGTTCCAGCTGAGAAGGTAAAATAGCCCTGGGTGGCTTCAGAAATATTGAGGAAGAGACTGAATAGCCTATGTGATGGGGGCTGAGTTAAGGAACTGATTCTCAGAAAGCTAGGGGATTTAGGGACAGTGAGAGTGTATGATTGGCATTTTATTGGAGAGAATAAAAACACACAGAAGGAGCAAAACAGGAAGTTCAATAGAAAGGGGACAAGTGAGAAATTAGAATGAAACAAAGGACAGTGACAATAATAGCTAACACTTCTAGTAGCTAACCCTTGTCCACTAGGGGCCAAGTGCTGTGCTTTGCATGTATTAACCTGTTATTCCAGAAAGACAAGCTGCAGCTGGGCCTGGTGGCTTGCCTGTAATCCTAGCAGCATGGGAGTCTAAAGCAAGAGGATTGCAAGTTGGAGACCAGCCTCAGTAACTAAGCAGTGCCCTAAGCAACTTAGAAAGACCTTGTCTCAAAATACAAAAATAAAAAGGATTCAGTGATAAATTGCCCCTGGGTTCAATCCCCAGAACATAAAAAAAAAAAAAAAAAAAGAAAAGAAAAGCTGGGGATGTGGCTCAGTAATAGAGCACCTCTGGGTTCAATCTGCAGTACCAAAAAAAAAAACAAAAACAAAAAAAAAAAAAAAAAACAAGATGCAATCAGATCTTGGTGTGCTCTAAGCACTGTGAACATATTTTGTTGATAGTGCAGAGCCACTGAAGGGTTTCGAGCAGGTATTATTAGGATATAAGAGAGGAACTAAGATTGTTTATGTAGGAAGCCTGAAGACTCCCTGACATTTTGAGCAAGTATTCATGTGAATAGCCAGATGCTTGTTTTTCTGGGGACAGAATCCATACTTTTCAACCAACCTCAACGGTGTCTGAGACTTCAGAAAAGGCTAAGAATTACTGACCTGCAGTTTCAAGCCTAAATGATCAACAGGATAATAGTATCTTAATGGGAGGTGGAGGTGGAGGTTGCAGGGCAAGACATAAGGAAGTGGCTGGAAAAGTGTAGAAATGATCATGTCCTTCTGAGATATTTTGATTTTCCAGTATTGTAGGTGGCCCCCCAGTAGGCAGTAGAGACTTAGAGCCCAGAGAGAAGGCAAGGCTTCCACCACAGGCAAGGAGTGAGCCTCCATCACAAGCTAGAGTCTGAATGACATTGTCAAGGAAAGCAGAAAAGAAGGCCAAGGACGGATCTTTGAACCTATTTAATCTGTCTGCTGTGCCTTTTCCTAAGTGCTTTCTGACAGATTATTTTTCTCTACATAGGAAATTCACATTTTGAACTTTAGTTCCTAAAATACATTAAATCACACTTTGGCTTCTAAGGGGCAGGAGGGGATGCACATAATGACTACTCATGGGGTTCATGTCTCATCTGAGGAAATTATCTCTTCAAAATGATCAGGTGCTCCTGATCCTGTTCTTAAGAGTGTGGGTATTTTTGAGCTAACTTAGGAAGTGTGTAGGATAATTGTTAGCACTCAGAGGACCTAGTTCTAGCCCAGTGTTAAAAATCTCGGGAACTCACAGACTCCCTCCTCTCCCTGAGAGGGAAAGAAAAGATACCTGCTCAATGTCAGAAAAGCTGCTTGAAATATGAGGGTGGATGGCATGTGGATAGCTCCTATCCTGAATCAATGGTCAGCCACGTAGACTATGCAGAAGTATCCCCAAAAGATCCACCATTTTCCCAAGAATGTCTACTTTTGTGAGGGTCTATTATTTCAAGAAGAAAGGAACAGCAGCTAGGAGCTGTTGCGAGCCATCCATGGGCTGTGTGTGTGAGCTCTGTGAATTTGAGAATTTGAGCCTTTGTGAGGACTGACCTGTCCTTGCATGCTCTTTGGGCTGTCCTCTCACTCTGATTGTGTTCCTACACAGCACCTGAGATAGGTGTGGCTTTCCAAGATGTCATTCAATCTGCTGGCCACAAGACACCACCAAACAACCCCCTGAAACCCAACCCCTTGTTCTCTTGTAGTATTACCCCTTTGCCTTACTTGGATGGAATGTTCTATTGAACAGCTTTCTCCAATAAAAACCAGGGTTGGGGCGTGCTCTCTCTCTCTCTCTCTCTCTCTCTCTCTCTCTCTCTCTCTCTCTCTCTCTCTTGCTTTTCTCTTGCTTCCCTTTTGGGAGCTGAGGCCGAGGAGCCATCACTACACCCCAAAAAGGCTATTTTGGTGTTTGTGTGGGTTTTAGTTGCCAGCCAATTCACACAGAGTGAACCTAATTCAGTTGCGTGTTGTGACAAGGCATGGTGGTGCACACCTGTAATCCCTCCTGCTTGGAAGGCTGAGACAGGAGGATGGTGAGTTCAAAGCCAGCTTCAGCAAAAGTGAGGTGCTAAGCAATTCAGTGAGACTCTGTCTCTAAATAAAATACAAAATAGGGCTGGGGATATGACTCAGTGGTTGAGTGCTCCTGAGTTCAATCCCCAGTACCCCCAGCCCCCCAAAAAAGAAAGGAACAGCAATTTTTGTATATCATATCCCAAAAATTATCTGGTAGCCAACACCATGGAGCTTTGTGATCGCCATAAAATGTTGTGTGTGCTGTAAGAGGTCATCATGGCCAAAATAGCTAATGTGTGTTGAATGCTTACTTTGTACCAGGCAGTAGGTTAAGGCCATATATTATTACTCAATCCCCAGAAAAATCCCATATAAATAAAATAAGTTTTGTTACACACCTTATTTTTGTTGGTTTGTTTTTAGTTTTGGCCTTATTTTATAGATGCAGAAATTGAGGCTCAGTGAGCAAGTTCATGCTCCTATCCACCACCATCGTTCCTGCTTTCCTCTAGATCAGGACTCATCTGCAGACTTTCATATCCAGCCTTGTGGGCCTGGGCCATCCCTACCAGGGCCAGTAGGAAACAGAGCCAAGAGTAAACACCCTTTAGATCCACCAGGTTGCACTATAACTCTGCTTACCTGTGTCCTCTTGCAGCATTCTCCCACCTGCCTCTGAACCTTGTCTGTCTGGATGTAAATGCTGGCTTCTTGTCCCCACTTCCATGAACTTCAGAGAATGCAGCTGGGTCTGACCCTACCACCTGCAGGGTTTGGGACACAGTGAAACAAGCCCCTGTTCTAGCTACACCCTGCAAGGTGAAGACAATTCTAAAGGGAACACACTCGACTTGGAGGAGGTCTGGTCAGGCTGACAGAACAGCTACGGGCAGAACAGGGATAGGGAGGTGTCCACTCAGAGTGGGGGTGAAGGAGGGGGTGGAGATGAACTAGATTGCCAGAGGGGAGGCGGGAGATGGATAAAACTAGATGCCATTGGGCAAAGGGCAACTCAAACTATCAGGGACTGATAGGAAGGAAGGTGGCCCCGTAATGAGCAATTCAAGAAGGGTTAACATTGAAGAGCCAGAACAGGTGTCATAGGGTGGTCTGCCCACCCCCATCCCAGTTAGAGTTTGAATGCAGCCCCCACTCATTAGGTTAAAGTCCTAAACTCAGTAACCCAGAATGGGATCTGATTTGGAAATAGGGCCACTGTAGATGTAATTCATTAAGATGATATCATTAAGGTGGGTCTTAATCCTTTATAATCAGTATCTATGTGTAAAGGGATATTTAGGCCAGGAATGGTGGCACATTTCTGTAATCCCAGTTACTCAGGAGGCTGATGCAGGAGGATCACAAGTTCCAGGGCACCCTGGGCAATTTATCAAGACCCTATCTTAAAATAAAATAAACAAATAGTGCTGGGGATGTAGCTCAGCGGAAAAGTGCCCCTGGGTTCAATCCCCAGTAACAAACACACACACACACACACACACACACACACACACACACGATATTTGGACACAGAGACACACGCAGAGAGAATATCATGTGGGAGATGAAGGCAAAGACTAGGGTGATGCTTCTACATATCAAAGAAGGTCAAAGGTTACCTGCAAGCCCCCAGAAACTGGGGCAGAGGCATGGAACAGATTCTTCCTCTCAGCCCTCAGAAGGACCAACTCTCCTTGCACTTTCCTCTCTGACTTCTGGCCTCCAGAACTATCAGACAATAAATTTCTGTTATTGAATCCTCCAGTTTATGGTATTTTGTGACTTCGGCCTAGCAAACTTTTCTCTAAAACCATAGACCTGTTCCATGTTGCTTCTGGCCAATCTAGTGCTGGTTTCTCAAACCAAGGCCTCAGAGGAAAGGCAGCTGTGGTGAGCTTTTCAATAAAAATGGCTCCTGCAGAGCTTTCAGGTACACAAGCTCATTGGAAGTCAGCAGGCAGAGTGACGCGGGGAACCTAACAATATATACTACAAGGACACTCTAAGTCCTATGGGCAGTGTGGCTTAAGACAGAGGGTTCCCAATGTGGAACTGGATGCTCTCTTTGTGGATCAAAATATTCAGCCCCAAGTATGAAGCATGGATTTCGCTTAGCATGCTTATAAAAGTCTTTGTTCTCCACCTTTCTCCTTATCCTCATTCAGGTGGTTACCAACTCCCTGTACTTATCTGATCAAGGCAACCAGTTTCCATGGTTACCTACAAGCATACAGCAAGGTCCCTTTCCTAACAGGCCCCAGGATTAAGCAAATAATAAGACAGAGCCCCTGGCTCAATGAAAATTACCTAGATCTAATTCAGAATGGAATTCTGGGGGCAACAGGGTCTCACAGGCAAGTCAGAGGCCCAGGTATTAGAGGCTGGGCCTATGGCAGAGTAGCAATGTTCCTTAGTCCTACTGTCTGTTTGCTGCATACTGAGCCCTTTCTATCAAGTAGGTGCTACATCAGGCACTTCTGTGCCTTTCCTTCTTTCGGTCCTTGCTGCCCAAAGCATCCATTTCTTAGATGAAGTCCCTGAGCTTACATGACATGTTGGAGATCACAGCGGGTAAGGTACAAAGCAAGGATTTGGGCCCAGGTACTATTCCTCCAGATCAGCTTTTTGCTTGCTCTTCTCCACCCCAGAGGCTGACCCATATGGGCTGCATCCACAGCCTTCCTTGTCCTTCGTACCATTGGGTCTGTTGGTGGAGACCCCACAGATAAGATGAAAGAATGGAAGGATGTTTGGGGTTGGTTGTGCCCAGAAATAGCTGCTTCTCTAGAATCCTCCCCTTCTACTTCCTTCTCTTGTGTTTTTGAATTGAGGGCTGCTCTTGCCCTGTTCCTTGTGATTGTCATTCACACTTTTGTAGGACACCTCTTTATAATAGGCCTTTCTTGAATTCTCTTCTTTCTAGTAAGATCCTGACTGCTCCTCCTCCAGGTCTGTCTGTTGCTGAAGGCTTTGCCCTGAACTCCCACCTCTGCCTATTCCCTGCCAGTGTGGATCAAGTCCCAGGGGACTGGGTCAATGCTCCTTAAGCCCTTGCAATCTAAAGTCAGGATGGGTCTCTGAGACTTGGAACTGCAGAGAAGAGCTGCTGAACCTGAGGCAGGTGCTGAGTGGTCATAGTAGGGTCTAGAGAATGAAGCAGGGTCTGACACTGACCTATGAGGACTTTTAGTTCCCACTTGTTCCCTTCTATTCTGGCAACTCCCTAATGCCCAGACAGTGAACTGAGTTTAACTAACTCTTTACATGGAGGGAATGATGCCCACAAATTTATCTTCACTTTAGACACCAGAAATAAGTTTGTGGGTTCCCATGCCCACCCTCACATTAGACTGACTAGTTGTCTAAAAATTCACAGATTGCCACAACCACCCTCATAACTGATTCACTGAATTAAGGAAAGTGCTAAACTTATTTTATTAGAGCAAAGAGTGCAAATTAAAATCAGTCAAGGCAATGTTGTGAACAACCAATAAAAATAAATAAATAAATTTAAAAAAAAATAAAATCAGTCAAGGGAAGAGATGTTAAGGGCAGAGTTGAGGAGGTGTCCACATGTAGAACTTCTGATCATCCTCTTCCTATGGAATCACGGAATCCTAACCATGGTCTGCAGTAATATTCATATATTGCCAACAAAGGAAACTCATCCAAGCCTTTTGTGTCCTGAGTTTTTAATCTTGTTGACTGTGTCTCTTGCCCTTTCTGAAGGTCAAAACTGATATGGTGTGACCCAAATCTTCCATCATAAATCATGTTAGATTTTCCAATGGCTAAAGCCCCTAGGCAAACAAAAATACTCCTGTCAGGCAGGACACTCAGGGGCCTAGAGATCACCTCTCAGTAGCTAAGAGCAAAGGCCAGGTCTTTTTGTGTAATGTTAATTCTTCTTCATTACACAACTGCTTTGCTCCTTTGCTATCCATCAGACTCTCCTTCTTGGCTGCATTCCTGGTGCTTATCTCCCCTGGCCAGCCCAGTGTCCATGGTGGCTTAGAATGGGGCTCAAGAGATACTTGATATGAGATATGGTGAGCTTAGTAAATGTCACCCATTGCAACATTCACCATTAAACTACCATCCCTGCCACTGCATGGCAAATTTCATGTCTTTATCCCACCATTGGGAAGGAACATTTGCCTTACAAAAAGTTTCTTTTGGTGGAAATTGAGGAAGAATCTACAACTTCCTTCTATTTTTTTTCTCTTTTACGGTGCTGAGGATCAAATTTAGGTGCTTACACATGCCAGGTAAGCACTCTATCACTGAGCTGTACCCCAGCCCCTTCAACCTTCTTTTATTTATTTATTTCAGCACTGGAGATTAAACCCAGGGACTCTTTACACTTCTGAGCCACATCCCCAGCCTTTTTTATTTTTTATTTTGAGAAACGGTCTCACTAAATTGCCCAGGCTGGTCTTGAAACTTGTGATCCTCCTGCCTCAGCCTTCCAAGCCACTGGGATTGCAATCATGTGTCAGTGCTCTTGGCCTTGTAGTTCTTTATGAATTAATGGATGTAGATATTGAACATTAATGCTGCTGATACCACAAATGCACAAAAGGGAAGATTTTACGTTATGATTGTATGTTATGTATCTCCTGAAGAAAAAATTTAAACCACCTATGAAATACTCTTGCCAAAAAAAAAGTCAAACTGAAATCTGGTTAAACATCTGTATCCAATTACCAATGTATAAG
Source organism: Spermophilus citellus (assembly GCF_964194105.1). Classification (NCBI taxonomy): domain Eukaryota; kingdom Metazoa; phylum Chordata; class Mammalia; order Rodentia; family Sciuridae; genus Spermophilus; species Spermophilus citellus. Next base: position 41,326,341 of record NC_138199.1, on the reverse strand, counting down.
ACATACACATTTTAAAAAACAAACAAGGAAAATTGCACCATAGAGATACAGTAAGCAAAACCCAACTTATGGAAAGCTTTATAGGCCAAATAACCTACTTTATTCAACTAGTGCTTTGGAATGTATAAGAAAGTTTTTGTTGTTGTTGTTGGTGGTGGTTTTTTGGTTGTTGTTGTTGTTTGTTTGGTTTATTTATTTATTTAGGTACTAGAGATTGAACTTAGGACCACCGAGCCACATCCCCAGTCTTATTTTGTATTTTATTTAGAGACAGAGTCTCACTGAGTTGCTTAGGGCCTCGTTAAATTGCTGAGGCTGGCTCTGAACTCATGATTCTCTTGTCTCAGCCTCCTGAGCTGCTGGGGTTACAGGTGTGCATCGCCGTGCCCGGCTGTATTTTATTTAGAGACAGGTTCTCGCTGAGTTGTTTAGGGCCTTGCTGTTGCTGAGGCTGGTTTGAACTCACAATCCTCCTGCCTCAGCCTCCTGAGCCTCTGGGATTACAAGAGTGTGCCACCGGGCTGGGGATGTGGCTCAAGTGGTAGCGCGCTCGCCTGGCATGCGTGAGGCCTGGGTTCGATCCTCAGCACCACATACAAACAAAGATGTTGTGTCCGCCGAAAACTAAAAAATAAATATTAAAAAACTCTCTCTCTCTCTCTTAAAAAAAAGAATATGTCTTTCAATTTCTAAAAAAAAAAAAAAAAGAGTGTGCCACCACTACTCCTGGCCAGGAATCAGACAATTGGATAGCAGGAGGAAACCTGAAATTTAAAGAGACCTCAAAGACACATTGACAAATTATCTTATTTTTGTCCTGATTAAGATAAAGTTATGTCATTTACAAAACAATAAAACTATAATTGCCTGCTAAATATCTGATGATATCAGGCAATTATGATTGATTGTTTGAAAAAGTCCTTGTCTTTTTGAGATATATACTGAAATAAGCATGGATAAATCAATATCATGTCTTGGATTTACTTCGGAAAAATATGGGAGTTATCGATATGGCAGGTAGGTAAGAGGGACAGATGAAAAATATCAGGTCATGTGTTGGTAATTTTTAAAGTTGGGTAATAGCATATGGGAGTTCATATCATTCTGTTTGCTTTTATGCTTGAATTTCTCTATAATAAAACATTCAAAAATGTAATCTGGGGCTGAGATGTAGCTCAGTAGCAAAGCGCTTTCCTAGCATTCGTGAAGCCCTAGGTTTGATCTCCAATTTCAAAAAAGAAAAGAAAAGGAAAAAACCCACCCCCAAAAAAATGTAATCTGGAAATAGCTAGACCTAAAACCAAATTCAAAGTCTTATAAAACCAAGTCTGACTACACTAAAAAAGATCAATGTGGCAATGGTGATTCTAAGACATGACTGCATGTGTCAAATTCTTTGACACTCTTCATACATTAAGAAAGGGTCTATGTTCCCTTCTTTCAAATCCGAATGTGTTTGAGATTGCCCTGCACATAGAGTACATGGTAAGAGTGTGTGTGTGTGTGTGTGTGTGTGTGTGTGTGTGAGATTTCTGAGGTTTGGTCACTAAAGGTGCTTCAGCTTCTTTGTGGTTCTCTTAAGACACTCAGTCTCTGGGAAGTTAGCCACCATGAAGGAAGTCTGACATCCCTGAGATCACCTGCTGGTCCAGGAGCCAGCCCCAACCTAGCTCCCAGGCACCTGCCAGCCAGAGAGAGCCCAGTTATGCCTTCACAAGACCATGGCCCCAGCAAACATCTGATGGCAGTCACTTGAGAAATCCCCAAAGAAAATTGCCTATCAGAACTCTTCCCAATTTCCTGGCTCACAAAAATCTCAAACAAAATAAAACAGCTATGGTTTCCCATCACTAAGTTTTGGAGTTGTTATGCAGCAACAGTAACAAAAACAGTGATCAAGTATGAAAATCAAAATAAAGAATACATAGAACAATCAATAAATGGGCTAAGGAACTGAAGAGACAGACACTTCACAGAAGAAAAAATACAATGGATCGACTAATATGTGAAAAAATGTTCCACATTTCTAGCAATTAGAAAAATGCAAATCAAATTACACCAAGATTTCATCTCACTCCTGTCAGAATGGTAATCATCAAGAATATAGACAACAATAAAATGTTGCCAAGGATGTGGTGAAAAAGGTACACTCATACATTGCTGGTGGGACTGCAAATTGATGCAACCAATCTGGAAAGCAATGTGGAGATCCTCAGAAAACTCAGAAAAGAACCACAATTTGACCCAGCTATCCCACTCCTTGGTTTATACACATAGGACTTAAAATCAGCGTACTATAGTGACACAGCCACATCAATGTTTATAGCAGCTCAATTCACAACCTAGGTGTTCTTCAATAGATGAATGTATAAAGAAAATGTGGTATATATATATATTCGATGGAATATTACTCAGCTTTAAAGAAGAATGAAATTATGGCATTTGCCGGTAAATGGATGGAGTTGTAGATTATAATGATAAGCAAAATAAGCCAGTCCCCAAAAGCAAAGGCTGAATGTAGATGCTAATTCACAATTAGGGGGCAGCACTAGGGAAGAATATAGTTACTTTAGATTAGGTAGAGGAGAGGGGATATGGATAGGAAGGATTATAGAATGAAACAAGCATTATTACTTTATGTGTATATTTGACTGCATGACCAATATGATTCTATAACACGTACAATCAGAAAAATGAGAAATTATACCCCATCTATGTATGATGTATCAAAGTGCATGAATGCATTCTACTGTCATGTATAACTAATTAAAAACAAATTTAAAAATAAAAAAAGAATAAATAGAACAAATAAAATTGTTTTTCACTTTCTACAAAGATGAGCATTATGACTGAAAAAAGTCATTAGTCATTCTGGATATCTATATTCTTGTTAATGAATTTAAGAGTATAAAGAGATTTAGATTTGGGGGGGTGTTTGTTTTGCAGTACTAGAGATTGAACCCATAGGTACTCTACCACAAAAATATATCCCCCCCCCAGACCTTTAATTTTTTATTTTGAGACAGGGTCTCACTAAATTGCCAAGACCAGCCTTGAACTTGAGATCTTTTTGCCTCAACCTCACCAGTCACTAGAATTACAGCATGTGCCATTGTAACAGATGGTTTTTCCTCTTTTCTGAAGAAAAGGCAATTTATTCAGTAACTACCATGTACAGTACTACATAAGCATTGAGAAAGTTGATATTCATTTCCAGATACTTCCTTAGAAAACTCCTTCAAAATTAATAAAATGTATTATTTTATATAACACTGTTTGAAACTCAGGATGCATATTAGACTGACATTTTAGAGTTAAGAAATGGTCATTTGTCTTCAGAATGGACATGAGAAGAACTGCTTAGGCAACACCATGAGAATGTGGACCTAAGAAAAACCAATTTGAATCTTAGAAATGCCCCAGGTGAACCTAGGCTCTAGTTCAAAATTTTTGTTTGCTTGTTGTGGTTTCATTAACAAACAAACAAAAAATAATAAATATATAAACAAAAGAATTCCACCAATTTTATAATGTTTATTCTATGGGGTGTGTGTATGATTTTTTTTTTTCATTACAAAACACATCTACAGATCTTAGGCCAACTAATATAATTAGGCTGTTCCTGGTAAGCCTCATATAGTAAGCAGAATTAAAAATCAAATTCATCCTAAAGAAACTAGTACAGTAGTGAGAACTACATTAGAGAAGTTAGGGGTTAGGTGAATTAAAGAAAGGACTTAATCATACTTCCCCTTGACTAAGCTCCAGACTTGTGTATTCAACCATCTACTTGATATTCTGTTTGGTCAATAGCTACACAAACTAATTCTAGTTACCAAAATAGAAGGAAATTTATTGGAAGCTGTGATAACCTTCCAGGAAATTAGGAATAGAAGTTAAGAAGGCTGAAGAAGAAGGAAATGCACTTGGCACTTTCAGGATGTCTTTTTCTCTTTCTTTCTTTTTTTCTTTCTTTAATGTACTGGTATTTACCACTGAGTTACATCCACAGCACTTTTTATTTTTTATTTTGAGACAGAGTCTTGCTAAGTTGTTTAGGGCCTCCCTACATTGCTGAGGATGGCTTTAAACTGTCAATCCTCCTGCCTTGGCCTTTCAAACTGCTGGGATTACAGGTGTGTGCCACTGCACCTGGCAAAGTACACATTCTTCTTATTTTTTTTTAATTTTTTATTTGTTGTTTCTAGTTACACATGACAGTAGAATGTATTTTGACATATTATACATACATGGAATATAACTTCCCATTCTTGTGGTTGTACATGATGTAGAGTTATACTGGTCATATATTCATATACAAATATAGGAAACTAATGTCCGATTCAATCTACTATCTTTCCTATTCCCATGCCCCCTCCCTTCCCTTCATTCCCCTTTGTCCAATCCAAAGTATTTCTATTCATCCCCCCCCCCACCTTTTTGTGTGTTAGCATCATCATATCAGAGAGAATATTCGGCTTTTGTTTTTTTTTTTTTTTTTGAGATTGGCTTATTTCACTTAGCATGGTAGTCTCCAATTCCATCCATTCTTCTTTATAGCTGAGTAATATCCCATTGTGTGTATATACATTTTCTTTATCTATTCATTTGTTGAAGGGCACTTAAGTTGGTTCCATAGCTTAGCTATTGTAAATTGAGCTACTATGAACACTGATTTGGCTGTGTCACTAGAGTATGCTGATTTTAAGTCCTTTGGGTACATACCAAGGAGTGGGATAACTAGGTCAAATGCTGGTTCCATTCCAAGTTTTCTGAGGAATCTCCATACTGCTTTCCAGACTGGTTGCACCAATCCACAGTCTCACCAGCAATGTATGAGCGTATCTTTTTCCCACATCCTCACTAACATTGTTACCTGTATTCTTGATAATTGCCATTCTGACTGAAGTGAGTTGAAAGCTCAGAAATTACACATTATTTAGTCAAGAAATTTTAGGTCAGGAGCTATAGAATGCATATGATTCAATCCCTAGCACCTAGCACCCCCCCCCCATCCAACACACACACCAAAAAAAAAGAAAAGAAAAAGAACTTTTACACTTAAGAATCTTTCTAAGGAAAAACATTGGTTTGAACGAGTAAAGACACAGATAGTTGGTTATTTTATTATCATTTAGCATAGAAAATTGGAAATGTCCTAATTGTCCAACAATAGGAAATTCATTAACTAAGGGATGATCTAGCTGTATGCTGAAGTGTTTTACAGCCATTAGAAATTATGATATAGTCTCATGTTTTTTATATGGATGTATGCCCATTATGTATTGTTGGATGAAAAAGCAAGTTATAAACAGGATGTACAGTTTGAGCCTAGTTTTAATTAATTTATATATTATATTAATTTATATATTATATATTATATATTATATATATATATATATATATATATATATATAAATGAACAAGTCTGATAGAACATTGTAAGCAAGGGTATTTTCACTTCTATATTCAGAAAAGACAACTCTATTTAAAAAGAGAGCATTAAGCCAGGTGCATGGCTCATGCCTGTAATCCCAGCGACTCAGGAGACTGGGGCAGGAGGATCACAAGTTCAAAGCCAGGCTCAGCAACTTAGTGAGGCCCTAAGCAGCTTAATGAGACCTTGTCTCAAAATAAAAAATTAAAAGGGGCTGGGGATGTGATTCAGTGGTTAAGCGCCCTTGGGTTCAATCCCTGGTACAAAAAAAAAAAAAAAAAAAAGATAGAGAGTATTAATAAATAAAAGGAGAGTCAATACTACTTAAATGTGCTTAGAATTCTTTTAATGTAGATTATTTCCATAAAATGGTATCTCCCTTTTAACCTTGTGATCTGAACTCTAAGATTTTACTTGTTATGATGCTAACCTATTCAAAACAGCAACATTAATGCTAACCTATTCAAAACAGTTAATATTTATAGAGTGCCAGACACTCTTTAGAAAACTTTCTGTGAATTATCTCATTCAGTGTTTGCTATAGTCTCATGATGTTGATATTATTATTGGCTCTATTTCACGAATGAGGAAACTAAAGCCATATACGGAGTCAGTGGAAAGTCCAGGACTCCCACCCAAGTATTTTTTAAGTCCAGAGCTTGTGCTTTTAATCTCTATGCTATATTTCCTCTATAATTAGGAAATTAAGTCTGAGTGAGGTCATTTATTTATCTGGTCCCACAAAGGATTTCAGGCATCTGGTTAAGTAACTTGTCCAAGATCACCCAGACAATCAGTGGCAGAGACAGGAATCAAATCTCTTTCTCTCACGAACTGTATAAGCCAAGTGAGATAACACAGACGCAGACCCACATTATGTATTTCCTCATAAACACGAGAAAGGGAAATGGAGACATTTTCTTTGGCTGGTTTTCCTGTCCATTTTGCTTGGATATGTTTTCAGCATTAAGGTACTTGCCTTATCTTTTGAGAAGGGACCAAATAGGATAAGAGGAATTAAGGAATAACAGGACCAGGTGGTCAGTACATGGGCTGCCCATGATGGGCAGATGAAAAGAGAGGCCTGAGACCATCCTAAGAAGTGTGCTTGGGAACTGGCAGGATGTTAGGAGCCAGGTAAGAAAGAGCAAAGCAGGGGTGTGTTGGGGGGAGTTGTGGTTCAGAGGTAGAGCGCTCGCTTAGCATGCATGAGGCATTAGGTTCTATCCTCAGCACCACATGAAAATAAAATAAAGATATTGTGTCCACCTATAACTAAAAAATAAATATTAAAAAAAGCTCAAAAAATGAGACAAAGGAAGAGTTAGGAAGCATTATGTTACAGGAAGTGAAGGGAAGGAAGCAGGACATTATACCTAGCTGTTCAAGGATGAGAATAAAAATAACATTTGGAGGCTGGGGATGTAGCTTGGTGGTAGAGTGCATGCTTATGCTCAGTATGGTTAGGCCCTGAGTTCAATCACCAGCAACATATACACATACACACACACACACACACACACACACACAATTGGATTTGCGAGCACCAGGTTTTAAGAAGTATGAGAGGTAAACACTACCAAAACACTCATTAAAACAACAATACACATCCTAAAGTATCTCAAATCAGGGACAGTCCCCTCAAATCTCAGTGATTATCATCTGTCAGTCTCTCCATCCCCTCTTCTTGGGTCTATCTGTAGCATGGTCCCTCATAAGACAAATACTCAGTCTATTTTCATTTACCCCTAAGAACTCCATCCAAACAAACTTTGTATAAAGAACCATCTTTTCTTGGCAGTAACTTGAAAAATAAATAAAATAAAACATGCACCCTTTTTGTGTGTGTGACTGGAAAATGGAACATTTGCTTTCAGTTTGAATTATTATAAAAACATTGCAGAATTTGTTCCTTTTTTTTTTTTTTTTAAGATGAAGGAGCCTGTCTAGATTTAGTATTCTTAACCAAACATACTTTAGTCCCAGGGCAAGAACTGGCGATAAAGAAAATAGAAAAATACAGCTCTTTAGCCCTAGCTGTTCACTGAAAGCTAACTACCAAGGCAAAATGGATTTGAAACTCTTCTCATTAAGAACCATAATGTTTTACTTAAGCTGGATTTGACTACTCTGAATAATGTGAAACAGAAGTCACTTATTGAGAGGTAGGGACAGGAAGAGGAAATGGCTGAACTGTAGTTAGAGTTCTCCCGAGGTGATAGGTATACTTATTAATCTTCTGGGACCTCTGTTCATTTAGCAACTTGAGCTGACCAGCACATGTGTTGAGTCATGTTTAAATGGTTAAGATGCATATGCAAGAACTCTACATCATAAGAATTTATTTCCTTCCCCAATGCTCCTTTCTGAAACTTCTCTCTCTCTCTCTCTCTCTCTCTCTCTCTCTCTCTCTCTCTCTCTCTGCCTAAACCATGGAAACAATATTCAAAAGAGGAATTCAAATCAGGCTTGTCCGACAGAATCCTGTGGAATATTGATCGTTAGTACTTCTCTTTTTGCCACCAGATGTGGACAAAGAATCCTCTGTTGTCAGGAAAGGAACGAAGACAAAGAAACATCCCCAGCTGTTTGAGGGCATAAAATGTGCACATCTCTCCAAAGAGGGTATATTATATATGTTTATTTAAATATATATATATATATATCAGATTTGTAAAATTGAAGTGATGTGATCTTGTTTTAAGCATTTAAGAAACCCTCTCGGAGTTAACAACAAGAATAAACAAATGGGACTTACTTAAACTAAAAAGTTTTTTCTCAGCAAGAGAAACAATAAAAGAGGTAAATAGAGAGCCTACATCCTGGGAACAAATCTTTACCCCCCACACCTCCGATAGAGCCCTAATATCCAGAATGTACAAAGAACTCAAAAAATTAAACAATAAGATAACAAATAACCCAATTAACAAATGGGCCAAGGACCTCAACAGACACTTCTCAGAGGAGGACATACAATCAATCAACAAGTACATGAAAAAATGCTCACCATCTCTAGCAATCAGAGAAATGCAAATCAAAACCACCCTAAGATACCATCTCACTCCAGTAAGATTGGCAGCCATTATGAAGTCAAACAACAACAAGTGTTGGCGGGGATGTGGGGAAAAGGGTACACTTGTACACTGCTGGTGGGACTGCAAAATGGTGAGGCCAATTTGGAAAGCAGTATGGAGATTCCTGGGAAAGCTGGGAATGGAACCACCATTTGACCCAGCTATCGCACTTCTCGGACTATTCCCTGAGGACCTTAAAAGAGCGCACTATAGGGATACGGCTGCATCAATGATTATAGCGGCACAATTCACAATAGCTAGACTGTGGAACCAACCTAGATGCCCTTCAATTGATGAATGGATAAAAAAAATGTGGCATCTATACACAATGGAGTATTATGCAGCACTAAGAAATGACAAAATCATAGAATTTGCAGGGAAATGGATGGCATTAGAGCAGATTATGCTAAGCGAAGCTAGCCAAGCCCTAAAAAACAAATGCCAAATGTCTGCTTTGATATAAAGAGAACAACTAAGAACAGAACAGGAAGAAAGAGCATGAGGAAAAGACTACAGTAAACAAAGACGAATGGGGGGAGAGAAACGGAGAGAGAAGGGAAAGCATATGGAAATGGTAGGAGACCTTCAAGGATACATAAAATTATAAGAGGTTATGAGGGGCAAGGGGGAGGGAAAAAAAAAAGGGAGAGAATTGAACAACAGCAGGGGAGGTAGAGAGGGAAGATGGGAGGGGAGGGGAGGGGAGGGGGGATAGTAGGGGATAGGAAAGGTAGCAGAATACAACAGTCACTAATATGGCATTATGTAAAAATGCGAATATGTAACAGATGTGATTCTGCAATCTGTATTTGGGGTGAAAATGGGAGTTCAAAGCACAATTTGAGTCTAATGTATGAAAGATGATATATCATGAACTATGTAATGCGATAAATAATCAATAAAAAAAAAAAGAAAAAAAAAAAAAGAAACCCTCTCGGATAAGAAGTTGTAAATTCTACAAAGCACATAGCAAAACTATCATGCTCTAGAAACAGAAATTTATACATAGTGAAAAACATATTTTGGGGGCTGGGGTTGTAGTTCAATGGTAGAGCACTTGCCTAGAATGGGTTAGGCACTAGGGTTTAATCCTTGGCACCACATACATACATACATACATACATACATACATAAAATCAAGGTTTTGTGTCCATCTACAACTAAAAACATATATTATTATAATAGCCAGTAAATTTAATCTCTCATTGACTACTTTGTAAAAACCTGAGGTCCAACAAAAACAGAACAGCCCTGACAAATGCAATAAGGGTACAAATGAATTAAACTTAAATGCCAATAAAATGATTTGAGACCTAGAAGATCTATACCCTGGTGTGTGTGTGTGTGTGTGTAATTTTTTTATGGTACTGGGGATTGAACCCAGGGGTGTTCCACCCCTGAGCTATATCCCCAGATCTTGTTATTTTATTTTTATGCAGGGTCTGGCTAAATTGCCCAGACTGGCCTTGAACTTATGATTCTCCTGTCTTAGCCTAACAAGTAGCTGGGATTACAGCTGCCACTGTGCCTGGCCCTGATACGATCCTTAAAAATCATGACTGATAAGCTCTAAGAAAGCCTGAAAGAAAAGTGACTCATTCTTTAAAGGTATTTTTATAAAGGAAATAGATTTAGAATTTAATGGTGACATTTAAGCACTATAAAGCAGATAATTTCATGAAGAGTAATTTGATATTTATAACAGCATCATTGTCAATTAAACTAGTAAAGAGTAAAAGTGAATCAAAGGTCTTTGATGAGCAAAGAATGACAAAGTGGAAGCTGTGTACTGGGGTAGTTAGCTGTGAGGAGAGAAGAAAAACAGAGAACATTGTAATTGCAGTTGTTCTTGTTTCTAAATCCACTGATTTTTTTTTTTTTTTTGTCCTAGGGATTGAACTCAGGGGCACTTGACCACTGAGCCACATCTCCAGCCCCTTTTTGTATTTTTATATTTTATTTAGAGACAGGGTCTCACTGAGTTGTTGAGTGCCTCACTGTGCTGGCTTTGAACTCAAGATTCTCCTGCCTCAGCCTCCTGAGCTGCTGGGATTACAGGTGTGAGCCACTGCATCTGGCTTATTGACTGATCTTTAGATCTGCCTCATAACACAATCAAAGACCTTTAGTATTAGACAAGTATATATAGTCAAATTTTTTCCTTTCTTTTTTCTTTTTCTTTTTGACACTGGGAATTGGACCCAGGGGCGCTTTAACACTGAGCTTCATCCCCAACCCCTCCCCCTTTTTTTTCTTGGCATTTTAATTTTTATTTTGAATCAAGTTCTCACTAAGTTGCTTAGGGCCTCAAATTTGTGATCCTCCTGTCTCAGCCTCCCAAGTTGCTGGAATTACAGGCATGTGCCATTACCCCTGCTATAATCAGATTTCCTGATGGTCATATCTTTTTGTAGATTTCATTGTTTCCTAAGTTTTCTTCTTTGAACTATCCTCCAGTACCAGTTTCTCTTCTGCAGAGCTTCCTTGAGATTTTGTTTGGTTACAATTTTTGGTTGATGACCTGTCCTTAAAGTCAGTTGTTTACTGCATTCTTAAAAAGCCACAAATGAGGAGTGTCTCCATTGTTCCTTGGTTACATATTTCAGTTTATTCATATTGGGGACCAACTTCTTGTTCTGTCATTTGTCGTCTTTAACTTAATATACTCCATACTACCTTCTGAGGACAATGCAGGTTTTGTAAATTTCAGAAACATATGTAAGTAATCAAACTCCATTGTGTAATATATGATGCCAAGAATGGATTTTTCACACATGGTGTATTAGTGAAGAAATAAAACCTTGAAAGCAAAGTGCTTTCTATTAGGCTACTTAATATAGAAATGGTGTATGCCCCAGGCCAAAATTAATTGATGCTTAGGCATAACCTATTGACTTTTAATTGAATCCTTGCTTATTTTACAAGTGTAAATCTATGAGCTAAATCACATTTTGAGTCTATGATTTATGACTGGAATAAGTTTAATGCTGAATTAGTCCTTAGGAAACGTGCTTTGTTAGAGTAAAAGCATTAGCTCCAAAATATATATTCTTTGCTTTATTGAACCCGAAATAAAATTATTGAAATTTGACAATAGCATAAAACCCTACCTTAATTAAAAACTACATATATTTTTAAATTTAAAAAAAAGTTCAGTAATTATATCCTAATAAGATCCCAGCATCTGGAAATTCATTCAACAGCATCACCTGTACAGCAAACAAAATATTTCATTTTCAGGACCAACAAGATAAAGCTTTAACCCTTAATTATTAAGGCTAGGATTTTCATTAGTCACACTGTATGTGTGTGTGTGTGTATGTATGTGTGTGTGTGTGTGTGTATATATATATATATATATATATATATATATATATATATATATATATATATTTATATATATATATCCCGCCTCCTGGCCTTCCCCAGTGGATAGAGCCCAGGGAAGTCTACCACTGAACTACATCCCAGTACTATTTATTTTTAATACTGGGAATTTAACCCAGGGGCACTTTACCATGGAGCCATATCCATATTATATACATTTTAGTTGTGGATGGACATAAGACCTTTTATTTATTTGTTTGTTTATTTATTTATTTATTTTTATGTGGTACTTAGGATTGAACCTAGTGCCTCACATGTGCTAGGCAAATGCTCTACCACTGAGCTACAACCCCAGCCCCCACAATTTATTTTTTAAGTCAGGATCTCACTAAGTTGCTTAGGGCTTCACTAATTTGTTAAGGCTGGCCTTGAACATGTGATCCTCCTGTGCCTCAGGCTTGTGCCACCACACCTGGTTCAGTCCTTTTTATTTTTTATTTTGAGACAGGGTCTCACTAACTTGCCCAGGCTGGACTTGAACTTGTGATCCTCCTGCCTTTGCTTCCTGTGTAGCTAGGATTATAAGTGTGTGCCACCATGCTGGGCAAACCATAGTATATTTTTATAAGATTTTTCTTTCTTTGAGAATGTCTGCTTTGAATTTCCTTTTATTCCTTTGGGTGTAGCTTGGCAAAACACAAATGGCAAAAATATTTACCTAAAAATTTAAAAATGTTTTTCTCATGACTCTTTGAACTCCTTAATTTGAATTTCAAAGATCAAAAGGAAAGTAAGCAAGAAATACTAAGTTTTTAAAGAATAAAAGAGCAGAATGCCTGACTCATTTACTCCTAATAAGACCTGCATGAAACCATAGAAATAGAAATGTGCTTATATAACTTGTTTAAAATCTAACCAATCCAGAGAAAACATCGACCTTCCCTGGGTGTGTCAATACGTTGTTTTGTAATATAAGAAAAGAAAAACTGACCAGAAAAATAAGACTCGATTTTTTTTTCTTTTCTTAAAATAGTTTTCTCTACCAAATATAGCCAAGGAACACTTGTATAACTACCCAAGTGAATGAAGTTAACATCTGCAGATGGTGATTTGTGCCTAGGCATCAGGGGAAATAATGAACACATCGAAGACATTCATTTGTTCATTGATGCACAGAAGCAGTTAGCAGTCTGTATGTGCTAAGCACGGGCTTGGTCCATCCAAGTGCCAAACGCTTAATAGAATAAGTTGAATTATCAGGACTCTGCAGTGAAATGATAAGTGTATTTCTGATTGCCTTTCATTTCCAACCCATTGTTTCATTGAAATTCATATTTTTAGATATTTTCTCTCACATTGAAGGCTTGAATGTAATTTCTAAGAAAAAAAAAGGTTAATTTTAGAACATCTGTCATGTAGGTTCAGCTTGAAAATGTTCTCTTTTGCATTGCCCTGGGTAAATTACCCCAGGTTTTCAGGCCTGAGTTCTGAGGCTATGAGGCCTCATCAAAGCCCTGTTTAAACTACTATTCTTTGAGAAGGTTACTCAGATAGCTGGGAGCGTTGAGAACATCAGGTCAATGCATTACTTGGATTAGATATTTTTGCCCAATTGAGAGGACTGAATTTGACATCTATTCAAAACCATGGATCATTTTATGGCAATACATATTCTTCTTTCTGGGATATTTGCTTGTGTACCTGTTAATACTCATCTCCTTTTAATCTAAACATTTAGACTCCTCTTAGTTTTCTTTCTTTTTTTTTTTTTCCTGGTACTGGAAATTGAACTCAGGGATGCTTTACCATTGAGCAACATCTCCAGACCTTTTTATTTTTTATTTTGAGACAGAGTCTTGCTAAGTTGCTTGAACTTGTGATCCTCCTGCCTCAACTTCCCAAATAGCTGGGATTACAGGCATGCACCACCATGCCCAGCAACTTTTCTATTTTCATAACTATCTCCTTACCACCCACAACAGTCTCTGTTTATTAATATCATTCAAATTAGACTTTCTTGATATGTTTGTTTCTCTCTCTCTCTCTTTGGTTTAGAGTAAGGCTCATATTTTAGCTCCTTGATTTGAATTCCCTAATGCTGATGAAATCGAATTCTCCAGCATTAAACCAAGATGTCTCCAGGGAAACAGAGAAGAGCAGTGGTAAGATATGCTAAAGTAAGGTTCTGAGCCACTTGAAACATTACATAGAAAGCAACCAGTGATAATCAAACGCATATAGAATTCCAAGCAAGGGCATTCTTTGAATGAGTATATGTTGAAGAAATAAAATGCATATAAAACAAAGTAAAGCATACGATCTTTTGTGTAAGAAAAGGAAGAAATAGAAATATATTAATATTTGAATATATTTGCATAAAGGAACACTGGAAGAATAAACAAGAAAAAAAAACAATAAAAATTTTTACTCGTGGAGTGAAAGAGGGCAAGGGAAGGAGGGAAACCTACTGTATATAACTTTCTATTTAGTTTTGACTTTTAAGTTATGAAATACAAAATTAAAATTACTTGCAGGACCAGTAGTTTGGTACCTATAAAGCTATCTTTAGGCCTTTCCTGTTAGATCTTCATGTCAGTTGCTTCAGCAGCCACCCCACCCCATTTCTCAAAAAAAACCCTCCTCAAGTATTAAATTTTCTGCAGCTTCCATCTGTGTCTGATCCAGGTGTCAGAAAGTCCAACCCAAGCTGATCTAAGCAAAACTGGGAATTTGTTGATAAAGGTAAGCTGAAAAGTCCAGGTCTAGATCCCAGACATAGCTTGATTAAAAAATTCAACTCGAGGGGCTGGGAATGTGGGGATGTAGCTCAGTGGTAGAGTGCTTGCCTAGTACACGCCTTGCCATGGTTCTTTGCAGAGCTTAGTGGTTGAGTGCTTTCTTAGCATACATGAGGCCCTGGGTTCAATCCCCAGCACCACAATAAATAAATACAATGCAATGCTTAGGTTGAAAGACGAAAACAAAGAGGTATATTGTCAGGAAAGAATGTTAGATGCTGGATGTTAAAAATGTCTCAAACACTACTACCCCCTAAAAGATTCCCCTATCTCTTAGGGACTTGACTGTAGTGCTCACTTCTATCTATTGGACACTTCAGGTTTGAGGGAGATGATTTAAAAGTAGCTGTTGAGAAGAGATTTGAAATGCCAAATTAAAATAAGAGTTTTTCAGCCTGAAATAGGTTATTCAGAGAACATTTTATTTTTTTAAAAAACAGGTCAGAAAAATTGCTATCCTAATCAAGAGAGAGCAGAGGTTAAAAAAAAATTGCTTATATCTCTCAAACTGAAGTTTCTGAGGCAGTTAATGATGAGCAGTTAATAGAACTGTTTGTGGAGTTAGATAAGACAATAAATTATTTTTGTCTTATAAAAGCTAGGTAATTGGGCTGAGGTTGTGGCTCAGAGGTAGAGTGCTTGCCTACCATGCATGAGGCACTGGGTTCGTCCTCAGCATCACATAAAAATAAAATAAAATAAAGATATTTTTTAAAAAGCTAGGTAATTAATTGGCCTTTAAACTTTCTTTGAATATGTATTATTTCTGAAAGTGACCATAGTCCACCTTTCAGTATTCCACTAGACATGATTGAAAGGAAGCATTCTTTCCAGAGGAAGTCCTCAAATAAAAGTATTCTCTTGGCTCATTTCCATCGTGTTATTCCATGGCTGGTCTCAATTAGCTTTCTGCTGCCGCCATCCACTTGTGAAAATGGCCGTGGTGGTAAAGAACAGGCCCACAGGTCCATGGAAGATTTCCATTTTCTCTTCATTTCTGGCACCCCTGGGACACTTCAGTCCAGCGCACATAATCAGTTTGAGTGCATGAATAAAACTCTACTATATATAGTATGAGTGGATTCCAGGATGCAAACTATATATAGTTGAGCTAAAATAACAAGTTCAGTCTCATGTTACTCAGATTGGCAATGTTTAAAACATTGAACAGTTTTTCCAGTCACTCCTTATTGAATGCTGGTACTTACTGGTACTCCTTGGTACAGCTTATTTTCATCTGGGCTGTTTTCATAAGTTCCTCCCTGGATGTTTGTCAAGTGGGAACTGTTTCTGTCTGGCTTCCATGTATAGAGATGGTTCTGGCTTTTCTGAATAGGAAAAGCTCAGGGTAGCAATATGGGCAGAATAGGAGAAATGTGGGGAATTGCCTGGAATCTTTTTCTTATTTATTTATTTATTTATTTATTTATTTATTTATTTATTTATTTATGTGTGTGTGTGTGTGTGTGTGTGTGTGTGTGTGTGTGTGTGTGTGTGTGTCTGTGCCCGGGATTGAACCCAGGGCCTCATGCATCGTGAGTAAATGCTATACTGCTGAGCTATCCTCAGTCCCTGTCTGGAATCTTTTTAGGGGTAATTTGGGAAATGCTGATAAAGACAAGAAAGGAGAGAGGACTAAAGGACTCATATTAAGCCATTTGTTGGTGCTGCGATTACACACACACACACACACATTTTTTTTTCTTATAGAAACTGCTCATTCTGGTAGACTCTGGCCCATCCAGTTAAATCAACCTCACCCACAAGAAAACCTTAAACTTTTCTCTGAACAGGCCACTTTTATCAGCAAGACACTGAAGGATCCTGCAAACATTTATGTAGGCATTGGAAATATCAACATGAAGAAAAAAAACTGGTCCTTTTCCCCAAGTTGTTCACAGTCTAAAGTGGACAGGGGACAAAGGGGCATTCAAGAACAAAGATAAGCTATATGCAATGACTAGTACCTAAAGGGTGCTTCGTGTAAATGTGGGCAGAAGGGAAGGTTCCATTTACCTCAGTTCTGCTTCCTATTTATCCTCTCGAGTCAGACGTCATTCTTTCCTAAGTTTGACTGGTTACGCAAGTATTTGTTGAGTATTGACTGTGCTGAATGTGTTGGGGCTATAGCAGTATAGGTAGCAGTATTGGACTTCTATTCCAATGGGGGAATCAGATAGTAAGCAAGTAAACAAGTAAGATATCATATGGCAATAAATACAACAGGCTGAGAGAGAGAGAGAGGGACTGTGCAGGGGGAGGTCAGAGGGGAAAGATTGCAATAATAAGCACAAAGGTCTATCTGGAGAGGTTATGTTTGAACTGAGACTTGATTGGAAGGAAAGAAGTAAGCAGGCCTGGGGAGATCTGGGAGAGAAGTGTGGCTGGCAGACGGAATTGTGGGAATGATTACTGGGAGATGGGAGTGAGTTTGTGGTATCTCAGGAATGAAAAGAAGGCCAGTGTGACTAGAGCCTGGTACAGGGGGGGAGAGTGAGTGGCCTTGAGGTCAGAGAGATCGGGGGCTGATTATAAAGTCCAGGAGATAGGGTACAGCATTCAAATTATATTCTTGGTGCAATTTTGAAAGGGAAATGTACATTTCAGATATCAGATATACATGTTTCTTATCCAGGTCATTCTCTTCAACATATAAAGGAAACAGAATTAGTAATTAAAATTATCTGTGTTCAGTGAGCACAGCATTAATGATAAATGAAAGGTCTTTAGGGATATTTTATATAGGCTACCCAAGAGTCACAGCATTGGGGATTTTCCTTTTCAAATGTCTGGATATTTGCAAGTACCAGATATACTCAGAAAGACTTTCTCTCTCTCTCTCTCTCTCTCTCTCTCTCTCTCTCTCTCTCTCTCTCTCTGTCAATGCTGGGGATCCTCAGCCCCTTAAATTTTGTTTTTCAAATTTCTCAAGTCTCCCTGGTTTTTTGAAAAGGACAGAAGTTCCTGCCCTGTGTGTGTGTGTGTGTGTGTGTGTGTGTGTGTGTGCATGCTCGTGCACGGGGAATTGAACCCAGGGCCTCAGGCATGCTAGGCAAGCACTCTACCACTGAGCTACATTCCCAGCCCTTGCCTATATTCTTTATTTTATTTTACTTTATTCTATTTTGTAGTGCCAGCAAACTCAGGGCCTCGCACATGCTGGGCAAGTGCTTTGTTACTGAGCCAGATCCCCAGACCCCTGTGCTACCTATCCCTCCCATCACCTCTCCTTACTTCCATGACTTTCATTACATCCCCAATTTATAGATGTTATTTAATTACCTCCAGAATTTAATCTGAAGCCTATTATAGGGTAGACTCTGATGGGAGGTGTGTAGTTGTAAAATATCTTCTCTGTGGTTAGTGAATATCTCTCAGCATCAACCCCAGAGATTGAGACTTCCTGATGGGTCTTTTGATTTGGAGGTTAATCTTTCTTTTAGGCTTGTCACCCTATCTATAATCACTGACCACAATATACTTATGATATTGAAGTTAAAAAAAACAAATCTTCCAAAGATCTACCAACCTAGCAGCTTTAAAACCCACATGAAATATGTAGGGTAGTCACTCTTTTGAGACCTCATTTACTCATTCATTCAAGTACACGGAATCCTAGACAGTCTACTGGGCATAAGGTTTGAAGTGGATATTTGGATGTACTTCTAGCCCCTGAGTCTAATAAAGCTTTTGTGTGTATATCTGGACAACTAAAATGAATAAATTGTCCACTTACAAATCATAAAACTACCCTGGATGTACAGGGTGTGTTCTCCATGCAGCTTGAACATATCTGTCTTCAATTATTTTCTGAGGACTAACAACCACCACAGCTTTGGGTTTTTTCCTCTCTCCTCCCTCTTTCTCCTTCCCACCTTCTGGGAGCTCTTGCTGCCTGTTGCCATGACGACCAGAGTGGAAAAACCTTGGAACCTTATCTCTTACTATGGGTACATGTCTCCCCATAAGGACATTATTGTGTGTCAGCCAAACTGGACACTGGGGGCTGTTCTTTAAATATACCATTAAGTCATGTTGAAATTGGCACTCTAGAGGCTAGATTATGATGGAGTTTAGTCAAGGACCTAGGAATTTTCAAATCTTGCTTTTGACT
Source organism: Spermophilus citellus (assembly GCF_964194105.1). Taxonomy (NCBI): domain Eukaryota; kingdom Metazoa; phylum Chordata; class Mammalia; order Rodentia; family Sciuridae; genus Spermophilus; species Spermophilus citellus. Next base: position 41,307,591 of record NC_138199.1, on the reverse strand, counting down.
AGCCATTCTTTTTTTTTTTTTCAAAGAAAACATGTGCATTCATAACAAAGCCAAGTATAGGAATGCTCTTTTACTAACTGGGGCTTCACATCTAAACCCCACGTAGAGTTCTAGTGAGCATATCTGCCTTTTGGGCTAAGCCTGGTTGACCTGAGAAGGCTGCTTAACCACTAAGAGACTGGAAGAAAGACTTCCCAGCTCAAGCCTGTCTTCTGCACCCCAGGTTCAAGTAGCCATCTGCCTGTTGGACATCCCCCCTTGGACATCTCAAAGTCATCTTCGTCTTAACAGTCTTTCCCACCCTTTTCTTCTCTGGTCTTCCTCCTCTCCATAAACAGCTCCATCACCTTGGCAGTGACCCAAGCTAGAAACCTGAGAGGCATCCTGATTTTCCCCTTTACGTCACTTCCCCCTATCTTCATCAAGTCCTGTCAGCTTACCTCTGACACAAAACTAGAAGAGAGATACTCTTCTCCTGTGCTCCTACCCACCACTTCAAAGTAAATGTGGCTATCTTCTGCCTGGACTATTTTAATAGCTTCTGACTGTCCTCCCTGATTCCATGGGTTTTGCATGAGTCCTTCTTTGTAGAGTAGCTAGAGTGCTCTTTTAAAAGATGAGTCAGATTGAATGACTGTGCTCTTTAAAATTCTTCTTGGCTTCCCATTATATTTGGAATAAAACCCGTAGTCTTCACCCTGGTCTGCATGGCCCTGCCCTGTACTCTCCAGCTGTCATTCCTACCACTCTCCAACTGGCCCCCAATCCAGTCACACTCAACTCCTTTCAACTCCCCATGTGGCTTGTAAATACATGTCTCTAATTTCCTCCAAAGTCCAACAGCTGCCTAGGTCCTGGTTTTCCCACAAAGCTCTTTTCTCACCTCCAAGCCTTTACACTTTCTACTCCTTCTGCCTAGAACTCATTTCCCAGCTCTGCCAGCTCTTTGTAGGGTGGCTGTTTCCTTCTCAACCTTGAGGTCTCAGTTAAATGCAGCTCATCAGCAAGACTCCTCTGACCATCCTATCCTAAAGTGCCTGTCCCCATCTCTTCCCTATCAGGGCACCCTATTAATTCCTACATAAGATTTTCCAAAACAAGTAGCTCTGTTGGCCATTTATTTGTGTATATATTGTTTGTCTCCCCAACTAGGAAGGTAAATTACTTGAGGGAAGGGATTAGATCGGTTTTATTCCTGATTAGTGGCAGTCTATATCTGTTAGATACATGAATGATCCTAAATATCTGTTGGATATATGAACAATCCTATCTGCAATTATACTAGTGGCCTCTGGACCCAGGAAAGAAATATGAAACTTGTTTCCCTCTTCTTCCTTCACTCTCTGATTCAGAGTCTTGACAGGTGGAATTCTGCTTAGATGATACAAACGAAGAATTTTGATGAAGCGATCATTAACTGAGGCATGGGTCAGGGTAAGAAAACCAATATAGGGTGTTCATTGTGTACCCCAAAGACTAGGGGCCAAAGGGAGTGAATGGTGTTCCCAGAGCCCAGGTAAGGCATTCCTGTGGAGGAAGCTGCCCAGTTAAACTTAGGCTGTGTCTTAGAGGAACGTAGCCACTGTGTGATTGGTGGCAGCTAACCAGACAGGAAGAACCTAAGAATTACACCATCCTTTCTTACTCTCCCCTCTTCACTCCATTCCCCTCCATGACTAAGGCCAAATGAAAACCAGTCAGCAAGGAAGTCAGTTAATAAACCAGTTCATAGAAGGTTTACCTTCTAGAGCCTTCTAGAGCCCAGAGCAGGTAATACATGGAGATTAACCAGCACCGTTGTTCAATTTTAACAGCTGGACTTTGCACTGGTCTTGCTTCTATGACTTAATAATCAAATTTTGGAGTTTGTGCTTGGAATTTAACTACAATTTCTATTGTTGTGTCTAAGGAAAAGCAACTTTGATTTCTAAATAACCAACTTACTAATAAACATGAGAACACAATTCCTGAGGTTATTGGGCCTGCCTATATAAGGAACAAGTGGGTGAAGTGTTTTTCTTAGCTTACTCAAGAAAAAGAAGACTCCAATAATCTTATTTGGCCACCTCATATATTGAATTATGAAGACTATGGTTGATACACATAGTATCATCACAAAATCAATGGGACCAGTAAATCTGACTTCTAGTTTCTGTCAAACTGGTTGCAGAGAAAATAGAGCAAGAATTTTTTATTTTTCCTGAGTCAAAAATACTTCAAGTCTTTGAGTTCTAGGTTTTAACCTACTCTGAACAGCTGCTGTGTGAGAATGTCCATAGCTGACTCATTTTACTCTACAAATAAAAAACTGCACCCAGGTTTATTTTAGAGATATTGGTCATCTTGGAGATTTTACAGACATATGCTCGGAGACAAAAAAATAAGTCTTCCTGAAAGCTGATAATGCAGCCTGGGGGAAAAATCTCATTTCATCTTTGCAACTTCATCATCAGGAACAAAGGCCTGCTTACGTAGCTGGGAGGAATCACATTATCAATACACAACTCCTCTCTAAAAATCTTGGGTTTAGAATTTGGCTTGAAAGCTCAGACAGTTAAACTGCGTGTTTGGATAGGTGCAGAGGGGCCCTAAGCTGAAGAAGCAGCTGCCCAGTTGATTTTGTCTTTGTTAATTAAATGCTAGATCTGTGAATGAACCCCCCACAGCGGCAAACAGCAACCTCATCGCCAATTCATTTTTCTCTTTGCTTAAAATGTTCTACACATTGGAAACAAGAATCACCAAAATTAAATTAGAATATTTGTCCCATTTGTCTTCCCTCTGCATTGTGTAACCAGAAAACATACAATATATTTATTGTGTTTATTGATTTATTTAGGCTTAGAAGATAACAGAATGCTGGGTTGGGAGAGGCTGTATTTTATCTTATCCCTATGTAGAAAAGAAGCAAATTGCTCTCAACCTTCAAATGTTTGAAATGCAGAAGCTTGTAAGGAAAATTCAAATTTGCCTCTGATTTCCCTGCATTCAGAGATTCCACAGACAGAAAAATTCTCTCTTAAAATAACTATGTACCACCTGGCTTATATCCTAAGAGAAGCAGGGCGGATAATAAAGTAAAATATAAGTTCAGTGGAAAAGTACTTGGAAAGCCAATTTGTGACAATAGAGATCTTAATTAAATCACCCAGGACCTTATTTCATAATGATATGCACCAGGTGTTTCTGCTTCCATTTAATTAACTCAGCATTATTCCTATTTTAGAAATGACACATACAGTTGGGATGTATCCAGCTGAAATAAATATCAGCATAAAGCACGATGACTTTAAAATGTGCTTTTTAAATGTACATACTAAAATGACTTCATATGTTTCACTCTGTATGGACTGACCTTAATGGGTCACCGGATTAAAGAAGGGGGCGGGGGTGACTGGGGCAGGTTGTAGCTCAGTGGTAGAGCACTTGTCTGGCATGCACAAAGCCCTGGGTTCATCTCCAGCACCAGGGGGGGAAAATGCAGTAGAAATAAGACAGTTCCACATTGATAGACAAGAAAACACAATAGCATGGTTTTATGGAAATTAAGCTTGAAAATGCAAGGCATTCACTGGTTTCCGTCAGAAACCTCTCAGATGTGGGAGAAATATGTGTGAGGGTTGGACTTCCATTTTTCCAAATAGGAGGAATTTGTCTGCTGGATTCAACCGGCTGATAGTGGATGGAAAGGATTACTGCAGGTCCCACTTGGCAGGCTGCTCCATAGAAACCCATATGCTCTCTGACATTGATTATAATTATTTTTCCATCATTCCTAGGTTATGTTCTTAGCAGGAATGTGAGCCAACTCTCTCCCGAGGAAGGCTCCTGCTGTGAATCCATCTCTGGCAATGAATCTTTAACAAAAGATCAAGAACTTGACATTTATTTTTGTGCACAAGAGAAAAATGTGTGCAATGTTGGAAACAAATATAGGTATAGCAAGTGCTTCTAAATAGTTGTAGGGAGGAGCAGTGGAATAAGAAGAAATGTTACACAATGGGCTGGTGGCTTTACTTTTGTGAAATAGCAACTAATGACTAGATATGGAATATGTGGACTGTACACTGTTAAGCTTTAAAGTCTTTTCAAAGTAGCAGGGTGGGGTGATATGTTTATTATTTTGAGCCAGGTATATTTTATGATTTTTTATATCCACCTGATCATTCCGGGAGATTAATGGTGGTTAAAACAGAAACTCAGGATAATATTGAAAAAAAACAGAAAAGGCAATTATTTTCATTCTAATGGACTATAGACTAGCAGAGATAAGAAGAAAAAACATTTGTTATTGTTGTTGTACAGAAAAAGCATGTGCAATCAAACTTGTGAATTCGTTAATCCGACTTGGGGGAATGTGTTTGGTGGAAAGGTTAAATAAAGTACTTGGTGAGAATTTCACAGTGTGAGGATTTGTCATCTTCAAATCGTCCACCTACAGTAAAGAAATTTTTTCAAAATTAATTTTAAACACAACAGATGCAGAAAAAGGTGTGGCTGTCTGAAAATTACCAAATGAAATATAAAAGGGTGTCAGCTTCTCTCCTGAAGGATGGTTATTTCTATCTCATGGTTTAGTGCACTGTAATGATTAGTTTCTCTATTAAAATTACATGTAGGATATAATTAAGTAAATCCTCCAGGTTATATGTCTTAAAATTTCACTAGCTAAAAGATTCACCAGAGGAAGTAATAAGTACTTTAATAAATGCTTTGGACCATAAATTTAGTTCAGATGGAACTTAAAGTCAGCATAAACCTCATCATAGGTACTTTATAGCCACTGGATGGGTAAATATTTTTTTGCTGAGTTTGACTCTTCTAAGCTTTTGGATAAAGTTCCTAATGGTATTCTTGTTTCTACCCTTGTAAAAAATTTAGTCCAAATTGGTATGTACATGTTTATACATGAGAATGGAATTAAAAGAAAAGTTCTGATTTAAAAAGGAAGCCACGTATTACTGAAAACTAAAAATTTGTCATGGTAATGAACTTGTGAATACTTCATCAAAATTCATTGCAGGAAGATAAATCACCCAACCTTGTAATAGAGGTTTTTAGCTATGGAAAATGTATAGCATTCCTCATTTTGTATGTGCTTATATGTACATGGTGTTGGGAGTGAATCCTGGGCCTCATGCATGCTAAGCAAGTGCTCTACCACTGAGCTACAGACCTGCCTCCATTTTTTAATATATATATTTACATTTGGTTATATAATCACAATTTAATTTTAATCTCAAATTTGGATGGTCATTATTATTACATCTAATAAAAATATATTTCTAGTGATAACTACAGTTTCTTGTACTTGAGGCCTATTTGTATCTTCTTGGCCTGGCATAATCAAGCTAGAGGCTGTTTTCCCACTGAAAGTAAAGTTGTACTTAGGAAAAGAAAGATTTTTCCAGAGCTAGAAAAATGAACATATTCATTAGGAAAGAAGAAAGCTAATGAATTCTTATCCAATGTCTTATATCTCCCATTAGAATAACAACTAATATTTATTAAACTTGCCATGTTCAAGGTTTATTTGCTAAGTGTTTCACACGTGTTCTCTTATTAAATTCTCAGAAAATTCTTAGATATTCTATATATTTGAACCCCCAACAACCCAGCAAGGGAGATAATATTATCCTTATTATACACCAAGAAACCTGAAGCTTATTAGAGAGTTTATTTGCCTAAAGTCAAATAGAGAGGAAGTCCTCCTTTGTAATCATCTGTGTCAGTTGGGTCTCTCAGGAAACAGACAATGAGATGGAGTTCAGAGAACAAGCCATTGATTTAAAGCAACTGCCTATTAAAGGGGGAAATAAAAAAAAAAAAGAAGCAGCAGGTTGAGATAGAAAAACCCTTTTGGACTATGATGGGGATCTGACACTTGTGACAGATAAGTCACCTCAGAATGCAATGCAGATCTGACAGTTTTGACCAACTGAAATATGTGAGGGAGTGAGCCTTGAGGTAAGTGGTAGGAGGGAACAGCAAATTCAAAGATCCTGAGGCAGGCGCAGGCTTGCAGAGCAATGAGGTCCAAGTGTAGTGATTAGGATTTATTCCTTTGCCCTACCTTCAAAATATGCTCCAGTCTGGGAAAAAAAAATCAATAAATGGGCAAAGGAACTGAACAGACACTTCACAGAAGAAGTACAATTGTATGGAGTGCAGCCATTAAAGAGTTGGGGGTAGAAGATGAGGTCAGGGGAGTAGCAGGTTCACACCATCCAGGCCCTTTGGAGTTTTGTGGGTTTTATGCAATATCAGGTGGCGATACAGTAGAGAGCTTTAAGGAAAAAATGACTGGGTTAACTTATATTTTAAGAGAATTTATTTGGTTACTATGTTGGTGGCTGGGGCAGGGGTGTAGAGGTGGAAATGCAGACAGGTAGGTAGATATGGAGATTTTCAATAAAGTTTCCTTTTTTTTTTTTTTTTTTTTTTGGTACCAGGGATTGAACCCAGGGGCTCAACCACTGAGCCACATCCCCAGCCCTTTTTATTTTTTATTTTGAGACAGGGTCTCTCTAAGTTGCTTATGGACTCGATAAGTTGCTGAGGCTGGCTTTGAACTTGTGATCCTTCTACCCCAGCCTCCTGAGTATCTAGTGTTACAGGTACCACCACACCTGGCTGGAGTATGTGCATATGTATATGAACTTTTTTATTTTATTTTTTATTTGTTCTTTTTATTATACATGAGAGTAGAATGTATTTTGACAAGTTCTACATACAGGGAGTATAACTTCACATTCTTGTGGGTTGCACATGATATGAAGTTACACTGGTCATGTATTCATATATGAACATAGGAAAATAATGTCCAATTCATTCTACTGCCTTTCACATTCCCATCCCTATCCCTTCCCTTCATTCCTCCTTTGCCTAATCCAGTGAACTTCTACTCTTCCCCCACTCCTCCCACCTTGGTGTGTGCTAGCATCCACATATCAGAGAGCATGTTCAGCCTTTGGTTTTCTGGGATTGGCTTATTTCTCTTAGCATGATAGTCTCCAGTTTCATCCATTTACCAGCACATGCCATAATTTCATTCTTCTTTATAGCTGAGTGATATTCAATTGTGTATATATACCACATTTTCTTCACCTATTCATTTGTTGAAGGGCATCAAGTTTGGTTCCATAGCTTAGCGATTGTGAATTGAGCTGCTATAAACATTAATGTGGCTGTGTCACTATAGTTTGATAATTTTAAATCCTTTGGGTATAAACCAAGGAGTTGACTAATTGGGTCAAATGGTGGTTCCATCCCAAGTTTTCTGAGGAATCTCAATACTGTTTTCCAGAGTGATTGCACCAATTTGCAGTACCACCAGCAATGTAGGAGTGTAAGTTTTTTTCCCACATCCTTGTCAACATTTATCGTTACTTGTATTCTTGATAATTTCCATTATGACTGGAGAGAGATGAAACCTTAGTTTAGTGTTAATTTGCATTTCTCTAATTGCTAGAGATGTTGAACATTTTTTTTCATATATTTGTTGACCAATCGTATTTCTTCTGTGAAGTGTCTGATCAGTTCCTTTGCCCATTTATTGATTGGGTTTTTTAATTTTGACTGGAGCATTTTTTGAAAGTAGGGCAAACAAACCTTTTTTCTTTCTTTTTCTCTCTCTTTTTTTTGGGGGGGGTGGCATACAGGGGATTTAACGCAGGGGCACTCTATCACTGAACTATATCCTCAGCCCCCCTTTAACTTTTTTTAAAATTTTATTTTGAGACAGGGTCTCATTAAGTTGCTGAGGCTGGCCTCAAACTTTCAATCCTCCTGCCTCAGTTTGGGGAATTGCAGGGATTATAGGCATGCACCACCATGTTTAGGAAGCAGATGGAATTTTTTGATGAGTCAAATATTGGGATGAAAGAAAGAAGGGGATCAAGGATGACTCCAAGGATTTTTGCTCTGAGCAACTGGAAGTTTGGGATAAAATCACCGTCGTTTTAAAATTAAGTCTGAGACACTGTGTTACTCAGCTTCCTATTACTATTGTATGATTCCTGAGGTAATTAACTTACAAAGAGAAAAGGTTTGTTTCAGCTCACTGTTTTGGAGGTTTCAGGCCATGATCAGTTGGTTCCGTTTCTTTTGGGCCTGTGGTGAGACCGCACCTTGTGGCGGGAGGACATGGTGGAGCAAAATCACCCACTTCCTGGTCAGGAAGAAACAGAGGAAAAGATAGGTGTACCACAATCCCTTATGAGGGCACAACCCCCAAATCCTCAAGATTTCCTATAAGGTCCTACCTGCCAAAGGTCCCACAACCTCCTTCTTGCACCACCCTGGGGACCAAGCCTTTAACAAATGAGCCTTTAGGGGACAGTTAAGATCCACACTATAACAGATTCCTATTAGATATCCAAAGTTTGACCCTTAGACCTTCAAGGAAGAAGCCTAGAATAGAAACATATATTTTTTTTTTAAAGAGAGAGGAAAGGGGGGAGAGAGAGAGAGAGAGAGAGAGAGAGAGAGAGAGAGAGAGAGAGAGAGAGAGAGAGAATTTATTTATTTATTTATTTTAGTTCTCGGCGGACACAACATCTTTGTTGGTATGTGGTGCTGAGGATCGAACCCGGGCCGCACGCATGCCAGGCGAGTGCGCTACCGCTTGAGCCACATCCCCAGCCCAAGATTTCCTATAAGGTCCTACCTGCCAAAGGTCCCACAACCTCCTTCTTGCACCACCCTGGGGACCAAGCCTTTAACAAATGAGCCTTTAGGGGACAGTTAAGATCCACACTATAACAGATTCCTATTAGATATCCAAAGTTTGACCCTTAGACCTTCAAGGAAGAAGCCTAGAATAGAAACATATATTTGGGATTTATCAGAGCATGCTGGTATTTAAAGCTGTGAGACTGAATGAAATATAACTATAGACAGAGAAGAAATGTGAGCACTCAGTCCTGGGACATTGTACCTTTGTAGGTCAAGGAGAGAGGAGGACCATTAAAGAAGACAGAGAAAGAACAGCCATTGAGGTAGGTGCAGTTGTATAGAGTGAAGAAAACACTTCAAAGAGGAAATGATCAGCTGTATAAAAGGTGCTGATTCATGGACAAGACACAACGAAGACAGGATATTCATTACTGGGTTGAGCAGTGTGAAGCTTTTTATCATTTATTGTTATCTTCAATGTTATCTGTTGACATTTCTTGATTTTCTGTCTCCTCCCACTCAAATTAAGTTCTGAAACATTCTACTTCATTTACTACTACACCCCTAGTGTCTAAAACAACATCTGGCATTGAGTAATTGCTCAATAAATATTTTTCAAATGTTTCTGAACTGGGGAAAAAACGGTGAAAAATGAGGAAAAGAAATTTTTATTTCTCAGTTTATCTCTGTACAAAGATATGTTACTATTTATATTTTGATACAAGAAGTAATGGTATAACACTTTCCAATTACACTCAAATCCAATTACACTCAAAGATAGGTGTACTACAATCCTTTATGAGGGCATAACCCCCCAAACCTCAAGATTTCCTATAAGGTCCTACCTACCAAAGGTCCCACAACCTCTCGTAGGCAAAGGTTTAACCTCACTATTACTTATCTGTAAAGGAGATAAATAATAACAAGATAATGTTTGAGACTTTACCCAGAACAAAACCCATTATATAGTAGGTACTCAATAAATGCTCTGTAAATCTGGAAGCGTCACATGAACCAGACCACACAGTGGCATACCAATTCATTATAGCTATACAAGTCATTTGCCATCAGAAGTTTCATTTATTGGAGAAGCGATTTATTATATCTCTTCTCTGTCTATATTCATGTTTCAGTCTCACATTTCATTCAGTCTCACAACTTTAAATACCAGGAAAAAAAAGGAAACATTGCTAGTAGGCTACATTTCCAACAAAATGCTCTTGAATGTGTCAAGATGGGATGAGGGCTATGATATATTCAGATTAATGTTACTATTATGGTTGTTTCACATTAAAATGTGAAAAGCTTTGAGACTTTTTACAGACTACCTTGTGTCTTACTGTGGAGTCTACAGTTCAAGCATCATGACATTACAGACCTAACATGGATAGACTTTGGAGAGACCACATTCCTCTACACCTATCCCTTCTCCTAGGTCACCCCAATCTAACTTTTACAGAAGGCATCTGAGGAAGGGGGGCAGGTGCTAAGACTTAGAAAGACTGTAAGTTTGTTTTGATCCAAATTTTCACCTTAAAGTTTAACTTGGAAGCTTCCAAAGGCTCTTGAAGGTTTTAAGTAAGTTAAGATTATATTTTAAAGGAGATTGGCCTTTAGCAAGGAAAAAAATGTGCTGAGAGAGGAGGTTTTTAAGTGAGGGTAAAATACCCAGTTGGAGTTGAGAGTTATTCTGGATTATCGCTTAAGCGGCCTGGGCAGGCTGCCAAAACTTTTGAGTTAATATTTCTTCTCTTTTGTTGTCTAGGATTAGGCAACAGCACAGCCTTCTGTCATCTTGCATTTCTTTGTCTATTGAACCTGCAGATTCTTTAGACCCAGGATATTTGACCATCATCTTTCCCCTAGAAGATGTGCAGAATTGATGACATTTTGGTATTGATGTACTGATACCAGATAGAGTGGGGAGATGTCTGGGAAGTGATTAAAGTTCTAATTCTTTGAAAATTTGTGCTTATGGGAAGATACTAAATACTACAAGGCGTTAAGAACTTGAAAGACAAATATTTAGAGAAAAACTCCAAGGGCAAACTTTTCCAAATAGGGACAAAGTTTGCATAAGCTTGCCAATTCTTATCATCTCCCTTGACAATACTATATTTTTTTCTGTGCCAGAAATTGAGTTATTATAGTGACAAATGACAAGAGACTGAATCAGAAAGGATGGTGAGGTGTGACACCATAAGAAAAGATTTTGAAGTCTTCAAGTGTGCCCTTCAAGGTGACTCAAAACATCACCTTTGAGCTCCCTTTTTGTCCTTTGTCTTCACAAGGACAATAACATCTTCCCAGTGACTGCGCCTGACTTGTCTTTTGTCATTATTATTATCACATTTACTTGGCACTTCCTAATATTAGATGCAGTGTTAAGTGTTTTACATGTTACTCCATTTTTACTTCTCACTGAAGAATCTGTGAAGGGAGAACTATTGATAGTCTTACTTTAAACAGGGAAAACAGGTTTAACCCCAGCATGGACATGGGACATAGGTCACTAGCTGAGGCACTGAAAAGGGGAACAAACACAATTAAGAGCAACTTAACAAAGGTAAAATGTACTCTACCACACGGCCTGCGCAATGGTTTCATTAATGAGGTTCTAGGCATAAAGTTAGTTAGAAGAGATCGAAATAAAACACACAAACTCAGTTACCTTATTTATATTGCTAGGTCCAAGACGGCTCACCTCTCTGGTTCCCACCTCTAGCCGCCCAGCAGGGCAGCGAGGATTACTCAGGGCTAGCAGGAGAGAGAGAGAGTGAACACGCAGGGGAGTAGCCTTTTATTGGGGAACAAGAGATTCAGGGGAGAATTCCATCCAATGAAAGTTGAGGGGGGGCTGCACTCCAAGGTCAGGGTCAGTGATTGGGTCCCCAGGGTCAGTGGTCAGGCACACCCCCACACGGATGGGCTCTCTCATCTGGAAAGGGTCGGGAAAGCTTCGACAGAGCCAAAGCGCCTCAGGCCCTTAACGGGAGTCACCCAATCACGTGTCAGAATGGCTTCCCACAATGTACTTAACTGGGATTAAGAGAAGGCAGAGGTGGGAAACATGCTTTCCTGATGTCTCTAGGACTTTATGATTAAAAACATATACAGGCACATTCGAATTTTCATTCATTCATATTGTGTTTTTCTACATGAGTCAGGCACTATATCAGGACTAGGAACACAATAATGAACAGATGCAGATTGCAGCATATTGTAAGACAGATAATTCAATATTTGTGATGCCATATGATATGGAGCAGTGTTTCCAAAACTTTTCTGAAGATTGGAACCTTCTGGGCTGGTTTTTAAATACATAGATTACCAGTCTTCTCTCATGGAAATTCTGAGGTTCTAGAATCTGGTTTTATTTTATTTTATTTTTTTCTTTTGCAGTGCCAGGCATTGAACCCAGGGACTCACACATGCTAGGCAAACACTCTGCCACTAAGCTACACCTATGACCTCCAGAATTTGTTTTTGTAACAAATATTAAAGTTGAGTCTTATTCTATTCAGGAAAATTTGGGAAGAATTAATGTGAAGGTGTACACTCATGTGCTCTAAGAAACTAAGGGTGGGGTGTCTACCCAGCCTGGAGAGGTAGGGATGGCTTCATAGAGGAGGTGACAGCTGAAAAGGAGGTAGCAGCAGTTGTTCCATCCCCCAGCAAGGGTAGTCTCATGTTCCAGGGTGTGAAAGTGTGAATAAGCACTGACCTGTTTAAGATGTGGAAAGCAATCAGACATCACTGAAACACAAAATATACAAAGAGAAATAGGAAGGGCTGAGGCTGAAGAGAAAGGGTCAGATTATGAAGATCCTAGAGTGCCGTGTGAAGAAATTTAGACTTTTTGTTTATTTGGCACTAGGGATTGAACCCAGGAGTACTTTACCACTGAGCTACATCCCTGAGCAGATTTTTTTATGTTTTTGAGACAGGGCCTCGCTAAATTACTGAGACTGGCCTCGAATTTACAATCCTCCTGTTTCAGCCTCCTGAGTGGCTGGGATTCCAGGCAAGCACCCTTGTGCCTGGTGAAATTTAGATTTTTAGATAGCCTAGGATTTTATATTTTGATATTTTGAGTTACTTATAATATTTATGTATCCACACTTATATATATAATTTTTATTTATTTCCATGTTAACATTAAACATAATTATATGTGTATGTATTATAGATTATATACTGCAATTTTATATTTACTGAAACGAATTCCTTTTAAATTTTTCTTAGACGAGATTGGCAAGACATTACAAAGTAAACAAGAGACTGGTTTCTCTAGTCCTAAGGAAAACACTGTTGGCCACTGGGCAGGCAGCAGATATGGTTGTGTGAATGAAAGGAGTCAACATGAGAGCCTCCACAGAGAGGGGTCTCACAGGGAATTCACCAGGAAAGGTGGAACAGACGTCTCTTCCTTCATGAAGCCTCTGTTAAAAAACAAAGAGATTTTTCCCCCTACTTTCTAAAGACTGAAATCTTTTTTTTTTTTAAAGAAAGAGAGAGAGAGAGAGAGAGAGAGAGAGAGAATTTTTAATATTTATTTTTTAGTTCTCGGCGGACACAACATCTTTGTTGGTATGTGGTGCTGAGGATCGAACCCGGGCCGCACGCATGCCAGGCGAGCGCGCTACCGCTTGAGCCACATCCCCAGCCCCAAGACTGAAATCTTTTTATACAAAATTAGGTCTAATCACTTAGGTACAAAAAACTGAAACCTCCAAGTGCTTTCAACAATGTTCTTTACTGCTTTTTAATCACCACGTATAAGCAAACCCTCTGTATTAATTATAGCTGAGGCCTGGGCAGGGAAACTTCTCTGCCCTCCCTCACCCCAGTTCACATGACTCTCCTCTGTGCTTCTGTATTACCTTGTGTGTGTCTAACCATTCAGCATGCATATATTACATACTTATTTGTTTGTATGTTTATTATTGTGTATTATATGCTTCTTTGCCTCTATTTCATTGTGATATCTGAAGGCAAAGAATATGATTTTATCATTTTTGTGTAAGAGTGAGTAAAAGCAAGTCATAAGCATTCAGTAAATCCCTTTTGAGTTAAAGAGACATTGAGAGAGAGAAAGAATACTGTCTATTCTTTGCAACCATACCTTTTATTATCAGAACTTTTGACTGCTCTAAGCTGATTTCAAGAACAAATGCTTTGTCTGCAGCGACTTAAAATCTAGTATCTCATATAATTAAAAAACCGAGTTCAAGCGATCCCTGCTATTCAAGAGACTGAGGCAGGATGTAAAGTTCAGGGCCAGCTTGGAAACTTAGTGAGATCCTCTCTTAAAAAAAAAGGGGGGGGCTGGGGATGTGGCTCAAGCGGTAGCGCGCTCGCCTGGCATGCATGTGGCCCGGGTTCGATCCTCAGCACCACATACCAACAAAGATGTTGTGTCCGCCGAGAACTAAAAAATAAATATTAAAAATTCTCTCTCTCTCTCTCTCTCTCTCCTCTCTCACTCTCTCTTTAAAAAAAAAAAAAAAGGCTGGGCTATCACTCAGTGGCAGAGCACACCTGGGTTCAATCCTCAGTACCCCACACACACACACACACACACACACACACACACACACACTCACTCACAGATCTGCTCTTCTGTTAGTATGAATCAATTCAGTAAATTATAACTGTGAATAAATGCAGCACATGTAAGGCAGATTTTTCACTGAGAGTTGATAATGTCATTGTCTATGTTTTAAAGAAGAAATTTCAAGTCAGTGGTTCTAAAAGCTAAAGGCAAAAACTTTTAATATTAACTTCCAGAAACTTTGATTCACATGAGCTTGTTGTTTAACCATGAAACCGTTTTTTTTTACATGAAACTTGTTAGATTTACATGTAAGATACATAAAAAAATCCCTTAGTACAGAAAACTATTACTTTTTATTTTACATGCATCAATTCTCTCATTTTAGAAAACATTTTAAAATATTTTCCATTCCATTTAATCTTCAATTTAGTTTAGTCCTGCTTTTGTAGTCTGGCTCAATATCCCATGATTATTGCATCAAAACAATGAAATATTTCAAAACAACCCTCTTCTTTTTATACAACAGTGAGATTTCTGGAAAAATAACCCATGATTTCCTTTGTTGTGTCACTTCAAATTTTCCTTATTGGAAACTTTCTAATAGCCTTTTTTTTTTTTTTTTCCCCAGGGGATTGAACCCAGTGCCTCCCAAATGCTGGGCAATCTACCACTGAACTATATCCCTTGTCCTCTAATTGTTTTGTTTCGTTTTTGTGCTGGGTATTGAACCCAGGGGCGGTCAACCACTGAGCCACATCCCCAACCCTTTTTATATTTTATTTAAAGACAGGGTCTCACTGAGTTACTTAGTGCCTCACTAAGTTTCTGAGTCTGGCTTTGGACCCACAATCCTCCTACCTTAGCCTCCTGAGCCACTGAGATTACAGGCATGCACCACCGTGCCTGGCTAATTGTTTTTTAGTGTTTACAAATCTATTATTTTAAAATAATTTTATCCAGAAAAAAATTTACTATAATTAGTTATAAAAACTGAAACCTATTAAAGTAATAAAGCCTTGTGTTAAAACATTTTTGGTTATTTGTGACAAGTAAAACTGAAACGTCAGACTTCAAAAGGAATTGGTTCGCCCCCATATGCCCCGCCAAAATAGATTTGCTTTGGTAAAGCGATCTCTTGCTTAAAGTAGACATATAGTATTCTCTGTAAGAACAACTTCTATGAGACTCTGTTGTTATCTATCAAAATCTTCATTGAGTGGGGAATTGTACATCAGTCCAGTGAAGTTTTGTGAAACATTAATTTGTTTTAGGAAAAGAAATAAAATTATAAACAGAAAAAAGATCTAGAAAAAAGTCAATGTAAGTCCATAAGCAATTTGGATTTATCGAAGAAAGCTGCTATTTGTATTTATGAAATGGAGCAAAATGTTGGCAATCCTTATCTTCTTTTGTTGGGTTGCCTTACATAGGATCCTGATGGTTGAGGCAAAATAGAATCTTACCCTCGTTGTTCATGGAAATTATCTGGGAAGGTTTTTAAAAAATGTCCATGGTCAGACATTTTGATGTACTATTGTCTCCATCTAACTGTCATGGGACCCATAATAATATTTACTTTTACTGTGGTAAAATACATAATAATTTTTAAGGGCATTAAGTAAGTTCAATGGCATTAAATAAGTTCACATTGTTGTGCAACGATCACCACCCTCCCTTTCCAGAACTCTTTTCATCTTCCCAAACAGAAATTCTGTACCCATCCTGCTCCTTTTCTTTTGGTAACCACCATTCTACCTTCTGTCTCTGTGAATTTGACTGTGGTAGGCAACTCATATAATCAGAATCATATAGGGCTGGGGATGTGGCTCAAGCGGTAGCGCGCTCGCCTGGCATGTGTGCAGCCCGGGTTCGATCCTCAGCACCACATACAAACAAGGATGTTGTGTCCACCAATAACTAAAAGAAATAAATATTAAAAAATTCTCTCTCTCTCTCTCTCTCTCTCTCTCTCTCTCACTCTTTCTAAAAAAAATTAAAAAAAGAATCATATAATAATTATCCTTTTGTGATTGGCATGTTCCACTTTAGCATAATGGCTGTAAGACTCATCCATGTTGCAGTATGTATCAGAATTTCTTTCCTTTTAAGACTGAATAGCCAGGTGCAGTGAAGCATGCCTGCAATCCCAGTGGCTCTGGAGGCTGAAGCAAAGAGGATGGCAAGTTCAAAGCCAGCCTCAGCAACTTCGAGAGGTCCTAAACAATTCAGTGAGACCCTGTCTCTAAATACAATATAAAAAAGGTGTGGGAATGTGGCTCAGGAGTTAAGGCCCCTGGTTTCAATCACAGGTACCAAAAAATAAATAAATAAATAAATAAAGACTGGATGATGTTCCATTATATGTATATACTACATTTTGTTTATCCATTCATCTGTTGATAAACTTTTGGTCAATTTCCACTTTTTGGCTATAGTGGTACAAATATCTATTCAAGTCCCTGATCTCAGTTGTCTTTGCGTATATAATCATAAGTGGGATTGGTGGATCATATGGTAATGCTATGTTTAATTTTTTGAGGAACTGCTATACTGTTTTCCACAGCAACTGAACTATTTTACATTCCCACTGGCAATTCACAAAGATCCCAATTTCTCAGCATCCTCCCCAACATAAGTAAAAATTTAAACTTTATATAACACTTGATATTAAAAACTTTTCTACACCTCATCTTTAGTTATTCTGTATTTCTAGGTTGCCTGGTACTTTTTGATCCAATATAAAAGTTTAAATTCTTGGGCTGGGGTCATAGCTCCGTGGTAGAGCGCCTGCCTAGCATGTGTGAGATCTGGGTTTGATCCTCAGCACCCTATAAAAATAAGTAAATAAAATAAAGCTATTGTGTCCATCTACAACTTAAAATTTTTTTTTAAAGTTTAAATTCTTATACCTTTTCTGATTATAAAGGCAATATACAGTCACTGAAAACCTATAATTCATGTAATCCATCTTTTTCCAGCCTTCACCAAGCTGACAGTAACTTGAAATTTTACTGGCTCTTTTTCCAGGCAAATCTGCTTTCTTCTTGCTCTGTCCTGACCTAAATTAAAATGTTCCTGGAAGTTCTCAGAAGTCTCTGCAGAAGCGGGGGGAGCAGTCATTGATGTAATTACCAGGGGAGCCACTGGAGGGCAGCAGCTCCTTCTCACCCTTGACCCCAGCCCTGGGAGCAGGTTGCCATCAGGCCAATGCTTTCCTGAATCAAGAAGTTCTTAAAAGTAATTGTGTGACAAGTACACAGAAACAGAGTCTGTCTCTTCCAAACTTAGTCACACATTGTCACCCGGGTTTCGTAGTGTCTCATGTGGTGACTCAAATGCAAATCCAAGTCTAAGATTAGTTGCTGATTGAGAAAGTGGAAGGAAAAAAAAATGACCCTGATGGCCTACATTTGGCAGCTAATGAATAGTCCATAATGTTCCCTCACTGAAGGTAAACAGTTTTCACAGAATAACAACAGTATTCAAACAAGGTCACTCGGTAATTATGGGAGAACAATACAGTAACAAGGAAATACCATAATCATATCTGAATGTGGACAGAGAAAAGGATATATGTATATATGTATGTATTCTATGTATATGTATATATATAGAGAGAATATATATGTATTTTATTTTCTATATCTATACGTAGAAACTGTATTTATATATTTTGTTTTCTGAAAATGTACAATGAACATGGATTACTTTTACATTAATGGAAAATGGTATATTTTAAAAATAATAGTGCTTAAGAATATAGCAGGGAAACTTAAAACATCCCCTTTATGTTTTTTTTTTTCCTTGCTTTACACATCAAAATTAGCTGCTGCTACCTTCTCACTTTTTCTGTTTTCTAGCCCTTTATTGCTCCTCCCTCTTTTGCTCTCCAAATGCTTCTTTTCTTGGCTCATGCACACATTTTCACCTCTTTTATTCCATTCTTTCCTCTGAGTCTGCTGCAGGGCTGTGAGCTCTCAAACGGATACCAGCTTCTGACAAACATGGTAGAGAAGAGCACTTGTGAACCACGTCTTCCTGCCCAGCTTGGCAGAAATCACTCTTCCATCTTTCCCCCCTTGTCACTGACCCTGAAAGAGACCTCAAAACACTGCCCAGTTTTGACCCAGCTAATTCCTCTTCTTGCTGTGTACCCAAAGGACTTAAAAACAGCATACTACAGGGACACGGCCACATCAATGTTTATAGCAGCACAATTCACAATAGGTAAACTGTGGAACCAACCTAGATGCCTTTCAGTAGATGAATGGATTTAAAAAAATGTGGCATATATAAGCAATGGAATATTACTCAACAGTGTTTCTTTTGTGGTGCTGGGGACTGAACCCAGGGCCTTGTGCATGCAAGGCAAGCACTTTACCAACTGAGCTATATCCCCCTGCCTCAAAATTTAAAAATCATTTTTTAAATAGTGCTGGGGGAACTCAGCATATGAGTTCCCCAGGATTCAATCCCCCATACTGCAAACAAACAAAACCAAAAAGTGTATAAAGTGCTTGAAAGAGTATCTGATATACATACTTAGTACCAAATAAATATTACCTTTTACTATTATCATCATCTATATTTCTTGTCAATTAAAATTATTCTAATTATAAATGGAATATAGGGTAATCATCCTAACAACATTAAAATGTAATCCTCCAGGGATAAGGTTGTGGCTCGGTGGTAAGCACTTGCCTAGCATGTGTGAGACACTGGGTTCGATCCACAGCACCACATAAAAATAAATAAATAAAATAAAGGTATTGTGTCCATCTAAAACTAAACTAAAAAAAAATTAAGAAAAACCTACTTTAAAAAAAAGTAATCCTAATCCTCCATATGTGTTTAAGTAATCCTCCATATGTATCCTCCTCATATATTTAAGTCAAGTGATACTTTAATTTAAAAATCTTCTCCGGGCTGGAGATATAGCACACTTTTCATGTGCAAGGCCCTGGGTTAGATCCTCAGCACCACAAAAACAAACAAAAAACAACAACAAAAAAGTACTAAAAATCTTCTTCAGCAAGAAATTTTCCCAATAAATCTGTATTTATGAAAAGATGTACTTTGGAATCTGCAATAGTCTGTTGTTTTATTACTTATTCTATCTAGAGAAATATTTCTACTTGTTTTCAAACTGTCTGAGAGACAATTCTGTGATATATTAATTTTTTCATGTAAGTAGGTAAGTAGGTATAATGAAACTTGATAATAAATCTTCATTCATGCTGAGAAGATAATCTTGAAATTTATTTAGATACAGCCACTTCAGTTTATATTGTATAATTAATTAAATTTTAAAATATGAGTTATGAGTA
This sequence comes from Spermophilus citellus, assembly GCF_964194105.1. Lineage (NCBI taxonomy): Eukaryota > Metazoa > Chordata > Mammalia > Rodentia > Sciuridae > Spermophilus > Spermophilus citellus. Next base: position 41,288,031 of record NC_138199.1, on the reverse strand, counting down.
AATTTATAGCTTTTTTTTCCTCTAAAAAAGAAGGTTGAATTCATTGTGGATTTTTTTGGTGTAGTAATTGTGGATAAGTGCCATTGTAAACTGTGTGAATTAGCTAAGCGAGAAGCATTGAATTTTTTTCTATTGATCTAAATTATCTTGGCTCCATCAAATCCATTAGATATAAAAAAATCTACCATCAAATTGGCTTTTCTATTTTGAAGATCAAAGTATTCAATGAGAATACTTTGTTAAAAAATGCAGTTCCATCTAAAATAAAGCCAGCTGTCTGTTAAATGGCATGCCTTCAAAAATTAGGCTATCACTGATATAACTGCTTTTAAAACAAACATTAGAATTTAATTATTTTCTTTATCTCGTGTCAGTAAAGGACATTCTCACTCCCCAATTTTTAAAGTATGCTACTAAATAACAAAAGTAGAAATGCCCCAAAATTTAAAGGATAAAATTTTTAAAAATTAAATAATCAGGGGCTGGGGATGTGGCTCAAGCGGTAGCACGCTCGCCTGGCATGCGTGCGGCCCGGGTTCGATCCTCAGCACCACATACCAACAAAGATGTTGTGTCCACCGAGAACTAAAAAAAAAATAAATATTAAAAAATTCTCTCTCTCTCTCTAAAAAAAATTATAAAAAAAATTAAATAATCAGTCTTTATTTATTGTTGCCCAAAATTAACAAACCTACTAAGCTTAAAATGTATTTTTATTATTCCAAACAGTCATTTTTTCTGGAGTATTGGCATCTGGTGAGAGTCTTCTTGCTGCATTATAACATGGCTGAGGGCATCACCTGGTGAGACACAGCAAGAGCGCCAAAGAGAGCTCAATTTTATAACAAAGCCACTCCCATGATAACCCACTCCACAGAACCTCCATGACCCAGTACCTTCCAAAAGTCCAAATACCATTATCGTATGCCTTTGGGGGATTAAGTTTCCAATACCTAAAATGTGGAGGACATATTAAAGTCATAATTGGGAGGTTATGATAGAACAAGAAACTTCTTGTATAGACTCAAAAGGAATATCATCTATACTCCTGAAGAAAAGATTATTATATCTTAGTGAACTGAGGTGTGTGTATGTGGGGTAGATACACACACACACACACACACACACACACACACAAACACATACACACACACTAGTTTAGAAATAAACAAATCCAATAAAGCAGGGCTTCCCAGCCTTTTTCATGTCATAGTGTGCAAAGAAAATGATAGTAGTTGAGCAGCACATTGGGGTAAATTGACAGAACTGCTTCCAACAGAAGGCAACCACCCAAGGCTGATACTGTGCACTTGGTACTTCCACTGGTTCCCCAAAGAGCTTACGTATTCAAGTATGTGCTAGACCTAGCTCCTACCAGCTTTCTAGTGCCAGTTGTGCACATCACTTCCCAACTCTTTACTCATTAACATCTCACTAGTAACTTGAAAAATATTCATGCCATGGAAATAGAAAATCAACAAATGCTACAAATCAAGGCTTCTTTCTGGAGGCCTGGTTGTCATACATTTACCTGTACTGCACAGGGGGGGATCCATACCTCACACCATTTATAACTCATTTGTGGCATATGTATTTAGCAGCTCTGCAGGAAAGTCTAGTTTTTTTTTATTCTCCAAATATAAATATTTTTCTGATACAAATTATATCAGACAGCTGCTGACTAATTTGATTTTATGATACAGAATTAAAGTTTAACAGCTTCTGTGAGAAGCTTGAGTATAATTAACTTTGGGGTAAATTCACTGTGAAGCTGGAACATTATGTATAAACCCCAGCAACCTAATTATAGATGAAACAATTTGGAGGGGGAGAATTCTTTAAATTTTGTCCAATTTCCTTACAAGTGATGTCCAGCAATTGACAACTCCCATAGTCTCAGACAAAACTGCCAATCATATTCTTAGTTCTGTATCCTGCAAAGAGGAATAGGTGGGAAAGTCCTTGTGAAAAATAGAGAACAAAACAACAAATAAACAGGACAAAGAATGTAGAGGTAGAGAGATAATGCAGGAGGCATAAATAAATAAATAAAGCTATTAAGAACATTCTCAGATGTTCTCAAATAATACAGAGCTATTAGAAATTGAAAACATTACAGCAGGAGCAAAAACAATAAGTGAGTTGGAAGATAAAATTGAGGAGTCTTCCAGAAAGAAGAACAAAATGATAGAAATTTGAGAGAGAGAGAGAAAAAAAGAAAATTATGGGCTCACTGCAGACTGTTCAATATCTACCTCAAATATGAACACTTTTGGAGCCAGGATGTTGTGTGTTTCAGTCATTGCTTAGATCAAAACCAGACAGAACAGGTCCTTAAGAAATTTTTTTTTTAATGAAGAGAGTTGAAGAAATTAAAAATAAAGAAAACAGAAAGGAGCAAATTACTTAAAACAAGCGCGCGCGCGCACACACACACACACACACACACACACACAGAAATACCCATCCAGCAGGAGATTAATTCCCAGAGTGAAGGGACAATAATAAGGAAAGATCTAGACCAAGACACATTATTGTGAAACTTTAGAATACCAGCGACAGCCAGGCCTGGTGGTGCATGCCTGTAATATCAGTGACTCTGGAGGCTGAGGCAGGAGGATCACAAGTTCAAGGCTGGCCTCAGCAACTCAGTAAGGCCCTAACTCAGCAAGACCCTGTCTCTAAATAAAATACAAAAATGGTTGGGGATGTGACTCAGTGGTTAAGTGCCCTTGGGTTCAATCCTTGGTACAAAAAAAAAAAAAAAATCCAGAATCAGAGTGATTTTGAACTTCCCAGTAGCAAAGTTAGGCATCCTCATGATGGGATTCTTTCAAATGCCCAATGACACAAGGAAACCTCCTTCGTTTATGCCCATTTGTTATGGTGTGAACAGATCAATATAATCAGTAAGTCATAGATATAGGTTATAGGTATAAGGCAAGATAGAATAGATAATCAATAAGCAATAGACATAGGTTAAAGACTATAGGAATAAGGTAAGATAACATAGATAAGTGATAGTAAGACATAAGTTCACCAGGAATAATAAGTCTAAGTAATAATAGAAAAATCTTGTAACTGTAAAACATAGGATTTAAGCCATAGGATAAGTCAGTGTGTCAGTATAGTTATAAATAAGTATACATAAGTAGGTTAATATAGATAAGGTTAGATTGACATAGCAACTTGATCTTGTAGGCTTGCATAGGGTAAAGGACATAGGGTTTATAGATGTTAGTAAAATGACAGATGAAAATGTGTGTGTAGGGCATAAGATAACTGTAGTTTTAAGTAGGCATCAAATAAGTTACTAGTACTGAGTGTGTAAAGCAATTGCTCTGATAGAGACTCATTATTCACTTGCAACAATTCCCGCCTTGCTGAGATTATGGGAATAGGGTCACTGTAGCATGTCGTCATTTGAGTAAAAAGATATGACTACAGAAACTCCATCTTAGTTTCTTTGTTACTGTCCCTGTGAAGACAGAACTGCATGACCCCCCACAAATTCTAGGAAATAGAAACTAAAGCTGTTTTCTTATTTTTAAAAAATTGTCTTTTTGTACTTTGTACCCCACAAATTGTGCCCTACCCAGGATGCAGCAGTGGTCGTGGTGAGCTACATCCTGGGTTTGAATGCCCTTGTGGGTCTACATGACTTTGAAGTAGATTCTCACCCCACCGCCTCCCGCCCAAATTCAGGATGCGACTGTCTAACACCTGCTTGAACCTGGGACTGTGGTCAACTGAACTGCAAAACTAATGCTTTTTTAGCTTCTGTTTATCACTTGCTTGCTGACTGGAAAATTCCTGTCCTGCCTAGAGCACACAGGTTCCACTTATTAATGTTTTAATTTCTATGATTGGCTAGCTTACATGATGATAAGCAAGTCACTGAGTTGTGATTTTTGTCCTTATATTCTCCTTGGATGGACCAGGAAGCTGCTGTCCTCCCACAGAGCTTGAGTCCTACGGTGGATGACAGTCCCTGGCCAGGTAAATAAAGCTCTGTTTTGATTTGAAATTCGGACTTAGAGTGCTTTCTGGAGGGCTCCTCATCGCACATTAACAGGGAGGAGTCTACTTCTGTAATAAGCAAGATAACTCCTTACCTGCAAGCACACACATAAACTAAATTCTTTCCAAATGTTGTCATCAATAAAGATCAGAAAAGCAAATTCACATCTAAAGATTTGGGGCTTTCTATTAACTCCCTGGTACTAAATTAAAATTAAATTCATTTATTGTTGAGTCATTTTGTGTGCCCTTGTTGCATATAATTGCAACAAGTAGAAATTAAAGGTTAAAAGTAGAAATTTCATAACACAAAGTTGATTCTTGAGTGCTTCTTCAATAAAATAAAAATGAACACTACTTACTCTGGTCAGTACTCATGTAGTGTCAGGGTTAGTGGAAGTGTCATGAAGTTCCATGTGGCAGAATTGTTGATTTTTTTTAATGTCTGGACCTATTCAATTGAAATAGAAACTCAACACAGTTTAGACTTTTTTTTTTTTTCATTTTCTTTTCAGTAATGGGATTGAACCCAGGTCCTTCCCCATGCAAGGTAAGCAGCTCTACCACTGAACTACATCCCTAGCCCTCAAATTAGATTATTTTAAACAACAGAAAAAAAAAAAAAGATGCATAGGCTCATGGATTTGGAAAGTCCAAGGGAATGGGTCTGCTATGAGCTTATGTGGATCGAAGAATGCAAACGAAGTCTTTTGATCACTTCCTCTAGTTTTTCTTTGCCTCTCTTCCTCTTCTGTTTTTCTGTGTGGTCTTCATTTTCCATCAAACTCTCCCCATATGAAAGCAAAGATGAGCACTAAACAGTCCAAGCTTATATTATTCTCACAGTTAGCAATTTCAGTGAAAAAAGGCAACTGTTCCTGTACCACCATTTGCAAACATCTTAGATTATGTCCTTTGGTCCCTCCTGGACCAGTTGTGTGTCTAAAGAATTTAGGTAGTCTGATTGGGCAGTCTGCTACATAAACCTGTGAAATTTGTTTTGGCTGGTATCTGTAGGAAGAAGAACAATAAAGAAGCTGGGAATCAGGTGGGTTCTGGATTTAAACCCATGTATCTAACAGGCCCACCAGAATCCCAAGGAGTAGAAGAGTGATAGCATCCAAAAGAAAAGGATCAGAGAAGACTCTCCCTCCCCAAAAGAGGAGATGACCACTTGTATGAGATTTTTCCTAGGAGTTAAAGTTCTTCATGCTGTAGGATAAATAAAAAAATTCAATGGTTTTAAGAAGAGCATACTTGAAAAAATTGTCACCTTGAATTGATGGATAGCTTAATTAGAATTTAAAAATAATAACAATTTTAAAAAAAACTCATCCCACAGCATTATCCAAAATACTCAAGGTGTAATACACAAACTCCTTGGTTTCTAGGAGATATGTAAATGATTCATTTGTATTTTTAATTTGTAAGTAATGGTGCCAGATTTTCTGATAGCAATTGAAACCAAGTCTTTATTCATAAAAAATCACAGAAAAAGGCACATCTTAGAGATGAATACAAGTCAATAATAGAAATCATTCTTATCCAAATGTATCCCAACATTTTGCCTAATTTGCTTGTCATGATATTTTCCCCACAGTCTTTCAAATCAGACATGGATTCTTCCTTTTTTTTTTTTTTTGGTGGCACTGGGGATCAAACCCAGGGCCTCACATTATCATAAGCTAGGCAAGTACTCTGCTGCTGAGCCATACCCCCTAGTCCATAAAGTACATTTTTTTTAACCAGTAGTAGGGATTATACTCAGGTCCTTGAGCATACAAAGCACTCCATACCACTGAGCTACACTCCCAGCCCTTTCATTCTTTTTAAAACATCTCCCTTGTTGTACTTTAGTATATCTCTGGGGACTTGATCTGATCAAAACACCCGTATTCAACTCTCATAGTAAGATCTCTGTCCCTTTGTCTATCAGAATCCACCAAACTCCCAACTTTTATAGCCTTTCTCTCTTCACAGACAACCCTGCAGATCCTAAAACATCTCAGCCTCTGGTTGGCACTCACACCTACCACCCAGAGTGCACACAGTTATACTCCTTGCTAGACCAATTCTATCCTTATGCACTCATGACTGGGTTTCTGACTTGTCTCCGAGAGCAGACTTTCTAGAAATCAGTTTACATAACTTTATCTGTCTGTTCCCTGTGCCTAAATCATGGACTTAGAAACCTAGTGAGAACCAAGCTCTGGCAGATCTGGAGACCCTCCCTTGTTCTTAGCATCTCTAGGGATTGAAGTAAGGGACCACGATCTCAGCCTAAATATCTGGCAGGTGACTGTCAATATTTGGAGGTCTATGCTTCCATTGGACAGGTACCATCAGAGACATTCCGACTTCTTTGTGCTGAGTGGATGGGTAGTGACTGCTTCCTTAGATTGTTACCTGCTGTTTCTTGCTCTATTTTCCAGAGGTAAATTTACTCCCACACCTGTAGGTCTCTCTGTCCCTTTCTGTGCCTATTTCACCTGCATGGGGGAGCCCATTTCAAGTTCCTGCTTTTCTCTACACTGTGAGCAGAGCAAGATTATTTCCTGTCTTGCTGCATTTTCTCAATATCTTGAGTTTCATTTCATGAAAAAATTATTCTTTAGGAAAATTATTTTAACTGGATTCTGGGAGAGTAAGTTCACCAGGATTGCAGAAAATTTTATATATTTTTTGTTCTGCTCTCATAAAATGATTTATCCTTAACTTCCCTTATCATTCTGGATTTTGTAACTTTTGTCTCTTGAGCATCTTTTTCCTCCCCTTCTGTGGGTAATAGCAAGTCTCTTATTGTTGGGGAACTAATACATACCCATTTTATGAAGCTTTGAGTCACAATACATTGACAGCCTTGGTCTCAGGGGTTGGCACAGGACTAGGACCTGTCCCCTGACCAGGTTGACTGCTACAGAGGTTAGGACTGATCGTGCAGGGACTATCATAGACCTTCCCTAGGATTTGATGTACACATATTTTGGGAGAAAATCTTAAACAAGTAGGCCATGACATTGCCCTGGGGCTACTGGGGCTACATTTCCCCCACCTAATGAATACACCAAGAGTCAAGGAACAAGGCCAAGCTAAATAGAGATAAGAAATGACACCCACACGCTGTTCTTCCCTGTACATGATCCAGCAAAACACGTATTTTGCTTTGCTTAAGCTAATTCAAGTTGAATTCTTGTCTTTGTAATTGAGAGTCCTTGCTGGGTAAGGCTGTGCATGCCTGTAATCCCAGCGACTTGGGAGGCTGAGCCAAAAAGGATCGCAAATTCAAAGCCAGCCTCAGTAACTTAGAAAGGCCCTGAACAATTTAGTGAGACCCTGTCTCAAAGTAAAAAAATAAAAAGGCCTGGTGATGTAGCTCAGTAGTAAAGCACCCTTGGGTTCAATCCCCAGTACCAAATAATAATATAAAAATTAATTAATAGAACTATAATAATAATAATATAAAAATTAATTAATCAATGGAAGTATTTCAAGACAGCTAACTGAAGTCTATCTGTTAGAGGGCTGGAACTTCTTATCTTTCCCTTCAAGCTCTTACCCACTAGATGGAAAACAGATCTAAGGGGGGGGGGGTTCCTTATAAATTCAAGTATGTGACTTACACCTGAGGCTAGAAATTAGGACCCATATCTAGGCTCTCCCACCCATGGTTAGGTATATGATCAGCACGTGTTTCCTAAACTCTAGCATTGACAGAAAAGACCACAGCAGTGAAGGTCATATTGAAAGCCCCTTTGTCATTGCGCCGTTCCTACTTCTAAGGGCTTGTATTGACGTCACTAAAAAGGATGTCACTTATCTGTCTCTGGGGGAAAGAGTAAACAAGAATGGTACAGGAAAGTATGGTGCAATATGGACCATCAAGAGATCAGTTTCTACAAGTCTCCTTTGTTCTGTGGAAATATTAAGAAGAGTTACCCTCCTTCTGGGGTCCCAACCCCTCTTTCTCTGTTCATAGCATTTCTTTCTCTCATATCATTCCTAGTACCTTACTCCCACCCACTCTGGGGTTGGCATGTGACTCAGAGTGGACCAATCACAGCCCGTCTCTCAATTTTTTGAATCAAATTCTAACCTTCTATGTGGACTTCCTCAGGTAAACACACTTTCAAAATCTCTCTCCTTTCCTCAGGTCCTTTGGACAAGCTGTTCTCCTGAATGGAATGTTTTTCCCTGTCTTTTCACTTGTGAGCTTTTTTTCTTTCTTTAAATATCAACTTAAATATGACTTTCTCAAATTAAATTTATTTTCTCAGACAGGGCTTTCCTACCTCTTCCACTTAAACCAGGACTCTATGTTGTCCAGGTTGGGCTCAAACTCATTATTGTTCACAGTAAAAAGTCCATTTACATATATACTGATATAATAAAATAGAAAATATTTGTTGCCAAAAGTTGAGATGAATAAATACATTAAAATGTCTTTTAAAATTATACTTAAAGGGCTGGGGATGTGGCTCAAGCGGTAACACGCTCACCTGGCATGCACAGGGCACTGGGTTCAATCCTCAGCACCACATAAAATAAAATAAAGATGTTGTGTCCACCGAAAACTGAAAAATAAATATTAAAAAATTCTCTCTCTCTCTCTCTCTCTCTCTCTCTCTTTAAAAAAAAATATACTTAAAAAACAGGAGTTGTTCTGGGAAAACCAATGATCTGACCATTTAACTGAGTAGAGTAACCCTAAAATAAAGGTTCCTTTGTGTCTAATCCTAAAAAGATTAACCTTTGTACTTTCCTATAAAATATTTCTCTGAAGAGTGAATCTTTGAATCATCTGCTAGAGGCCTTGTCCTAGTAGTAAGATTGCAGTGAAACTTTGCAGTGTGCTTATAACTAAGTTGTCTGAAAAGTTTGTTTTGCTTTGTTTTAGAAAATGACAAGAACAACAAAATTTGTTATAGTACCTTTACTTGGATGTTTGTTTTGCTTGATTTGTTTTCATTTTTGAGACAGGATCTGGCTATGTTGTCCAGGTTGGGCTCAAACTCCTAGGCTTAAGTGATCTTTCCACATCAGCCTCCTATGTAACTGGGATTACAGGTGTGCACCACCTCACCTGACTGTACTTGCTGTATTTGTTCATAACTTGTTTGGGGCCAGCACAGTGGCCTGAAATCTCAGTGACTCTGGAGGTTGAGGCAGGAAGATTGCAAGTTTGAGGGCAGCTTCAGCATCTTTGCAAAAACCTCAGCAACTCAGCAAGACCCTTTCTCAAAAATATCTTTATTTTGTTTATTTACTTCTATGTGGTGCTGAGGATGGAACCCAGTGTCTCATATGTGTGAGGCAAACACTCCACCACTGAGCCACAACCCCAGCCCTCTTCCTCCCCTTTCTAATGGTAACTTTCCTTCACCTTCTTTTCTCCAGGATATACAATTTAATAGAATATAGGAGAGAGGAATGAATGACAAATCACCTCTCTTTTTTTTTTTTCATGTTCCTCCTGTCTGAAATTATAAGGGGGATGAGAGTGAGTGTACAATAAACATAGAGTACATTTTTGATGTTTAATAGATAATACATCAAAATATGAAGCCTACAGCCAATGGGTGTCCTTTGTGCCTAGGCAGATTACTCATCAAGGCACTAAAAGTATTTATTTGCTTTGTACTTCATTTGTGCCAAAATGGCTTGTTATAACTTACCACAATTCAACTTGTTAAGGTTTTTCTGTATAACTTCTAACAGAGTGCACTGCAAATATCCTGTGTATCATTTTTTAAACCCACTTAATGCTCTGTCATTTTTCTAAATTTTGAAATTTTTTAAAATTTTGAGTTGGAGTCTCCCAGTGTTGCCAAAGTTGGTCTCAAACTCCTGGGTTTAAGTGATCCTCCTGCCATGGCCTCTGGAGTAGCAGGAACAACAGGTGGGCAACACCTTGCCTGGCTCAGTGCTCTCTTATGTAAGGGGAGAGCATTCAGATGCAACCTTTCTCCAATAAACAACAATGTATTTCTAAATCCTTCTTTAGACTAATAAGTACTCAAAATGCAACAGGCCTCCAGAAGCCCTTCCTTTTGTGGGGTAGGCCACCAATTATATGAATACAAATCTAAGGAATTTTCAGCATTACACCATTGAAGCAAATTTCAATGTCCAACCAAAGAGCTAATTCTATATGGGACAAAAATGGGTGGAAATGTGTTATTTATGGTTCAGCTTGTGCTTGCTTTTTCTGGCTTAGCAAAGAACTGGTTTTATTTTTATATCCTGCTCTATCCTCTATTGTGACTTAAAAGCACAGTATAGAAACGTTAAAAAGAGCATCTGTTATTCCCAGTGGCCCCCAATGGATATTGAAAAGAGCCTAATAGTTAAATACAATGCAATTAATCGTAATGCTCTTTTCAGCAAAATTTAGGTCTTTTTAGAAAAGGATACATACTTTTTTTTTTAACTAACTATAAAAGTAAAACTGTGCCTATTGTGAAAAAAAAAAACTTTAAATGCATGAAATAAAAATCATCAGTAATTCCAAAACCCAAAGATAATTGCAAAGACATTTTGGAATATTTTCTTTCAGCTTTTGTTTTTCTGCAGACAGGATTATTATCAAGGGAACAATCTGTGCAGTGACACAGGGTCCAAGGTCCAAATGTTCCCACACTTGGTTTGAAGATCAACTGTTTATTTTAGAATTCTTAATAATTAAAAAAAATTTTTAGTTGTAGTTAGACACAATACCTTTATTTTATTTATTTATTTTTATGTGGTGCTGAGGATCGAATCCAGCGCCTTGCACATGCTAGGCAAGTGCTCTACCGCTCAGCCACAACCCCAGCCCAGAATTCTTAATAATTTTTGAACAAATGCTATTGCATTTTCATTTTGCACTGGGCCCTACAAATAACAATAATAATAACAATGATGATAATAATAATAATTAACATTTATTATTATTATTATTATTATTGGTACTGGGTATTGAACTCAGGAGTACTTAACCACTGAGCCACATCCTCAGGCCTACCCCCACCCCCCTTTTTTAAAATTTAGAGATAGGGTCTCACTGAGTTGCTTAGGGCCTCACTAAATTACTGAGGCTGGCTTTGAACTCTCAATCCTCAGCCATTGGGATTAAAGGCCTGCACCACCATGCCTTAGCACCCCATAAAAATAAATAAAAATAAAACAAAGGTATTATGTCCATCTACAACCAAAAATAAATTAAAAATTTTAAAAAAGTAACTTTGGAAACACTGAAACTACTAGAAGAAAAAAAGAAACTCTTTAGGACATTAGTCTGGGCAAAGTTTTTTTTTTGGAGAATATCCCAAAAGCATAGACAACAAAAACAAAAATTAACATGTGGGACATATTAAACTAAAAAATTCTGTACAGCAAAGGAAACAATCAACAGAATAGAGAGATAACCTATGGAATAGAAGAAATTATTTTGAAACTATTCACCTGACAAGGGATTAATATCTAGAATATTCAAGAAACTCAAAACAACGCAATAGCAAAAAAAAAAAAAAAAAGAACAACAACAAAAAAACAAATAATCAGATATTTTTAAATGGGCAAATGACCCAAATAGACATTTCCCAAAAGCTGTTATACAAATGGCCAACAAATAACTTAAAATACTCAATATCACTAATCATCAAAGAAAGGCAAATCAAAACCACAATGTTTAGTTTTAGCTACTCAGGAGGCTGAGGAAGAAGGAAGATTGCTTGAAACCAGCAACCTGAGACCAGCCTGGGCAACCTAGCAAGGCCTCATCTCAATGGAGGGGGGAAACCCAGAAGTAGAATTGAAGAGCTAAAGAGATACAAATGAATATTTCTAGATCTTTATATTTAAATTTTCAAATAACTTTCCAAAAAGTATACAAGATACTAGCAGAGTAAAAGAAATTCCCACTTCATACCCTCTGTGATGAGATATATATATATATATATATATATATATATATATATATATATATATATACCGATCCCCGGCACCACATAAAAATAAACAAATAAATAAAAATAAACAACTTGTAGATGGACATAATACCTTTATTTCTATTTGTTAGTTTTATGTGGTGCTGAAGAGCGAACCCTGTGCCTCATGCATGCAAGGCAAGTGCTCTGCCACTCAGCCACAACCCCAGCCTATTTCTGAATATCTCTTCTTCTACCTCTTGTCTGGTTAACTTCCATTTGTTCTTCAGTTCTCAGCTTAAACATCACATCCTTTGAAAGCCTTCTTTGACCCCCAAATAAGGTGGGTGTCTCTGCAATATGTTCCCAAGTCTCCTCCTCCTCTTCTTCCTCCCTTCCTCTGCCCTTCTTTTTAGTAAACTTTCAATTTTGGAATAATTTTAGATTTACAGAGCTGCTAAGATAATACAGAGTTCCTGTACACCCTTCTCCCAACTTTCCCAAATATTAACATTGTACATATTTGTCAAAACTAAGATATAAGCATAGGTATGATACCATTGACTAAACTGAAGACCTTATTTAGATTCCACTAATTTTTCCATTAATGTTCTTTTTCTGTTCCAGGGTTCACTCCAGGATACCATATTATATTTAAATATTATGTTCCCTTAGTTTCCTGTACTTTGTGTTATAGTACTTATTGTATTTTATTCTAATTGCCTCCCCTGCTAGGATCAAGTTCTAAGATCAAGGACTGTATGTTTTTCGTCAAAACATCCCCAATCCTTACAATGTCCATCAGAAGCAGGTATTGTATATGACTGAATATATACATATACATATATACATATATACATATATACATATATATATATATATGTATATGTATTTATGTATATATGTATATATACATAAATACATATATTTTTTTGAGACAGGACTTCCCTGTTTATTTGACTGATCTTAGACTCATGGTCTCAAGTGGTCCTCCTACCTCAACTTCCTTAGTGGCTGAGACTGTAGGCATGTGTCACTATGTCAGGCTATTACTGAAGTTTATAAAGCAAGACTTTTCCTCAAATAATTACTCCAAAAAAAAAAAAAAAAGGACAATATCTTCCATTTCAGTTCTTACAAAATATACTGTAGCAGTTTGATTACTTTATTTAGAACAATAAGGCACTATTGAAGGAATATACATTAGCCTGAAATGACCTCATCGAGTGCTTGGATGATTCTACAGAGCATTTGTTGGAGTCAGTAAAAAGAGAGGCAAAGGCATTTAAAAACATTTAGTAATCTGTGTTTGGGGGGTTGTGACCTCACAGTAGGAAAGGCTGGATGTCTTTGTAAACAGGCTTTTAAAAGTACCTGAGGGGAAAAAAGAGGAGATAGAGACTAAAGGACAAGGTTTATTGTCATGAAGTTCACTTTAAAAAGCAGTGCAGCTATTCAGGGAAGGAAGTGGAGCACTTTCCTGGCCAATGCTGCTGTTACCTCTTTCTTGGAACTGCTACAATAACCTTCCAAATGACTTCTCTGAACCCTTTCTTATCCATCCACATTCTGCTCTCCACCAGAATCCAAAATACCATTTTCAAAATTCAAATCTCCTCTTTAAACAATAATTTTTCAATCAGTTGATCTTTCAACAAAGAGTCAAAATCTTTGCTGATCTACAAAACCCAAGGCTGCAAATCTCAGCCCCAGCCCAGTAGTTGTATCTCTGAGAAGAGGGGGCCCTTTCCCCACCACCCCTTTTCTGGGATTGTGCTTATCCCTTTCCTACCCCCTCATACACATACACAATAAAAATGAACTCTAGAAGCTTTGTTCTAGGCTATGTTTTCTTTTCTTTATTTTGGTACTGGGGTTGAACCCCATGGTGATAATCACTGAGTCACATCTTTAGCCCTTTTTATGTTTTATTTAGAGACAAGGTCTCACTAAATCGCTTAGGGCCTCACTAAATTACCAAGGTTGGCTTTGAATTTATGATCCTCCTGCCTCCAGAGCCACTGGGGTTACAGGCATGTGCTACCACTTCCGGTTTAGGCTATGTTTTCTAGGGAACCCATGTCCAGATCTAGAAAAGAGAGAGGTGTTGTTACAATTCAGTTTCAGAAGGATTACACTAAACCAGAGCCATATCTTAGGGTTAGAATCCTTCTCTCATGTACCTTTCTTCAATTAAATATGTTTCTACCTCAGAATAGTTTACATATTAATATCTGGTAAAAGTCAAATAATTATAAAATGAAAAACTGGTAGAATTTCAAGTGGAGACTGAAAAACTTAGGTGAGTTATTATAGTCAGAAAGATTCACATAAAATTCGTTCATTCTTTGAACAACAAATGCAAAGAAAATTAAGATGCTGGAGATTTGCTCTAGCTTGGAAGGCCCAAGTGTTAAAAACTTGGTCCCCAAGGTGGTGCTATTTAGAGGTGGTAGAGGTGGGTCCTAGTGGCAGGTCTTTAGGTCATTAAGTAGATGTCTTTGAAGGGGATTGTGGAACCCTGGCAACCTCCTCACTCTCTCTTTTGTTCCCTGTCTCATGATGTGAAAGGTTTTGCTTTGCCATGTACTTTCACAATAATGTGCTGCCTTGCTTCTGGTTTGAAACAATGGGGCCAATCAGTCATGTGCTAAAACTTGAAAAACTGTGAGCTCAAATGACCTTTTCCCTTTTTATGTTAATTATCTAAAGTATTTTGTCATAGTAACAAAAAGCTGACTAACACAAGAGTTAACAGTGAATAAGATATAGACCTTTCCCCAGGGAGTTTTTTTTTTTTTTTTTTTTTTGTGATGCTAGGAAATGAACCCAGTGCCTTGGGCATGCTAGGCTCTACCACAGAGCTACACACCTAACTCCCTCAAGGAGGTTAAATACTACTGGGGGAGACAGGTGATAAATACAAAATACTTAGTCTAATATCAGATAGTGATTAATGATATGAAAAAAAAATAAAGAAATGGAGACAAATAGAGATATTCTTTTAGGTATTATGGTCAGGAAAGGCCTCTTTGTGAAGGAAGCCTAAGAAGAGACCAGCATAAAGAAGAAGAGAGGTAACCTTGTGGAAGTATAAGGAATAGTATGTGTCTTGCCATGTACACTCATGGGTTATTAGATAAACTTTGAACTGAGAATAAATAGGTAGAATAGGGAAGGAAAAAAATTCCTCATTCTTTTCCTCTTCCTCCCTTCCCCCTCCGCCTCTTCTTTCTCTAATCTCAAAATCAGGCTGGGGGTGTAGCTCAGAGGTAGAGAGTTTGCCTAGCATGTTCAAGGCTGTGGCTTCAATCCCCAGCACTAGGGGGAAAAAAATCTTACAATCATCTAAGCCTGAAACTTCCAGTTCTTTTTGGTGGTTGGTTGTGTTTTTTAAATCAAACAACTTAGCCAAAGTTGAAGGCACTCCCTTTTTTAATGTAAAATTATTTCTAATCTTACTGTAGCCCTACATTTTGCCTATTATTGGTACTTACTTATGCATTTCAGGTCTACTTAGTATAGGATATGCTTTGAAAGCAAAGACTATATATTTTCAGCATTGTATTGCTTAAAATATCTAGCACAGTTCCTGACACAAAGTAAGCAAATAATTATTTGCTGAATTTTAATTTTAATTTTTTATTAACATTTGTACTTTTGGGACAAAATCATCTGACTCCTCAGAATTCCTAAACCATAAATAAGTGTTTAGTTTAGCCTCTTTGAAACTAAGCATGCATTGATTTTTTAAAAAACTAAAATAGCTGATCACATGCAAGTTTACCAAAATTCTCAGAGACTCTGTGTGTAATAAATAGGAATAACAATTTTTATTTAACAGTACTTGTAAGTGCAAGAATTTTAAAAAAAACGTAAACCACCCAAAACAGAGCCAAACATATGATAGTATTTAATAAACTGTTGGTCATTCAATCAAGAGTTTGAGAATTTTATGGTTGATAACAAAACCAGGTTATTTGTCCAGATGAAGAATGAGCTAATTATTTGTTAATGACATTTATTGTTTGTTATTTCCTGTAAGAGAACCAAATATATATACAAGATCCTTGGTTTTATTGAGGTATAATTTATGTGTAATAAAATTCACCATTTTTTAGGGTAATTTTTGATAATGTATACAATCATTACCACCACAATCAGTATGTAGAGTATTTCCATCACTGCAAAAAGCTTCCTTATACTTCTTTGAAACCAATTTTCTCCTTCTTCCCCAAGCCCCTAACAACCACTGACTTGTTTTCTGTGAAAGATACTTTAAATGAAGCAAATCTTTATGAGGACTTTCTATTTGGAAGTCCTTGAGCTAGATATTTCATAGAATACAATGATAAGTAAGAAAGTTTGTATCCTCAAATAGCTAAAAATCTAGCCTAGTTTTATATAATTTTGAGACTACACATACTACAGACCTGAATTTCAATATGAATCGTGCCCACTAAAGATGTTACCTCAATTTTGAGAACATTAAACAAAATTCTGTACCTTCATGAATGCCACTAATTACAATTTCTTTAAAATTCTTTAAAAAGGAACAAATTTATGATCAGAGGATGTTCCAGATATTTTTTTTAAATAAACTCTTTTTAAAATGAAATAACATGTACAGGGAAAAAATTGTGCAAAAATTTCAAGTGCACAACTTGATCTTTCCAGGTTAATTAATGTCAACCTAGATCAGCTCTCTAATACAATAAAAAGGCAACACCCTAAAATCTTTTGGTTTAGATAGAATAACTACATCATTGAAAGAAAGTAAGAGATAAGAGAACCATGCTCAGCAAAGGCTCTGGGAGAATTGTGGGGATAAGTAGTGAGAAAATGGACAGCATATTAAAATTCATGAGAAAATATGCCAGTTAGATTCTGTGAATAACAAAGCGATTATTATGCAAGATCAGGTTTTTCTTTCATCATTACAGAAAGACACAAAATCATTATCATGATCTGCCATGTGTTTTTCCTTTGTCATTAGATGCTGGGGCAGGACCATTAAATGTTCTGTGTTACCCAGGGGAACTGTCACAGTGGTGAGTGATGGTGGTCACCATGCTCGTGGCTTTTTATGATCCTAATTGTAAGCGCAAAGGAACAGTGAAAGGGAACCAATTTAAAAGAAGGGCAGAATGGAAGGGTGGGCATTTTCTTGTGATGACAAAAAACTGAATCTTTTCTTAATCCTACTGTCTCTTTCTTCATGCTTTACACCTGCTATTTCCAGAACAGACAAAACTAGTATTGTGTTTGGAACCTCCTTGGGCAATACAATGGGGACTACTGGTCAAAAGGGATAATACATGCAAATCAGGAAAGAATGTTAACATCAGGAATAATCATCCTATAAAAATGTGCATAATTGGGTAAATAATTTACCCACATTATAATTTCAATATGCAAAGAAAGTATTGCTTTTTATTTTCTAAGATAGACCTAATTCTTCTTGCAAGCTTCTGCCTTTCTCTATGGAGAGAGCAAACAACCCAACCCAAACTTTAAACTTGTCAATTTAAGATAAAAACCCTTCTTAATTTAAATAAGTAGTTGCTTTTGAATAATACGTTTTCTTTTGGGTGAGTGCAAAGCATTTCACATTTCTTTTTCTTATCCCTGTTTCTCTTCAAAATAATGTCTAGTTGTATAAAAGGATTTGTGACCTAATGGTGGCAAGAAGAGAAGGGACCTCGGTTAAATTTGTCTCTGCTGCAGAGCAGTGTGTCTATAGAATCATGGTCTCTTTGAGATGTCACAAAACTCACCTGGCCTTTGGACAGCATGCTGACATTATCACTGGGAACTTTTGCTTTAGCTATCTGCTCTACACACCGCAGCCTCGTTTCCACTAGACTCTTCTGCATTCCTGTGATCGCTCACTGGCATACCCTGTAGGCCACACGGACTTTGGAGAAATAGGATTACTGCTGCCTCAGGCTCATCCATCCATCCAGTTCTGTCACTCTTGAACTACCACTATATTGGATGTTGGACCAAGCCAAAGGGATGCCCCTTGCCTTCAACTTTCTCCTTATGCTATTTAACATGCCTTGGGGAAAGGTGCTCAAGACCCAGGACAAGATCTAACTCCTCTTTTCCACTTTCAGGGCCACTCTCCATCCCTCATATCTATTTTTTTCTTTGGGTGGGGTGTTCTATATATCCTCTTGCTTTAGTGGAAGGAGGTCAGCAGGATATGTTCAGACATAATGGTAAAAAAAAAGGCATTTTTTTTTTCCTGCTTTGTGAAAGAATCCATTAGGAGTAGTTCCTAGGTCTGAGGACGTGAGTGCTTGCCTATCATGTGAGAGAACCTGGGGTTCAATTCCTAGTACTGCAAAAATGACAAATAGGAGCGGCTCCTGATAGGGTAGCTGCAAGGCAGCTGGGACTGGGGTTTATAAAATATTTGTTTATTCTTCCCCAATATTGTTTCAGTTTCCTTTAAGGGGAGAATGGTAAAACCTTAATATGCCAAAATTCAAAAATTCTGACCATCGATGAGAGAAAAATGAAATTTGTGACTTCCATATCTGAGGCTACTTATTCTTTAGGCCTTTTCTTTTCTTTATTTTTATTATTGGTTGTTCAAAACATTACATAGTTCTTGACATATTTCATACATTCTTTAGGTCTTTTCTAAAGCTGAATTTCAAAATGACTTTTGGGGAAAAAAAATCCCTATTTGAAGTTTGAGATTGAGTTACATTGAAGAAGAATGTATTCCAGTTCTCATTTATCTTTTTTTTCTGCCCTTTTCTCCCTTCTCTTCTTCTCAGCTTCAGGAAAAAAAAAATCATTTAATTCTCCTATTGACAAAAGACCACATTGCCTTGAACCTCTGGGTCGTCAGAAAAACAACATGAAAGACCAAAATTCCTACGAGAACAGTGTTTTTGTATTTTATGTTTTATATTCTTCTATTTCTTTTAAAAATATATGAAACCTTAGTGAAGGGAGTTGTTGAGAGCCACAGGCGGTGGCCCCAGCAAACTTCCAGCTGATTGACTCACAGCAGCCCCATCAAACTTCCAGCTGATTGGCTCCTCTGGGGTGACGCTCATTGGGCTATTTCCCCGCCTTTTCAGACCATGGAGCTGCTCATTGGGGATTCTTTTGGCTCCGCCCACACGACCCAGCCAATGGGCCTCAAGGGCGGGAAGAGTGCCCTTGAGGTGCTCCGAGAAGAGCCGGTGGCGGCAGTTGGGCTCTGAGGGAATTCCTGAAGAGCTTGCATGCTGGGGCTTGTGCTGTTCTAAAAATAAAGTTCCTTCTTGCTTGACAAGTGGCTCCTGAATTGTGCCCAGCCAGACTGTGGCAGGGAGTATTTTTGGATCCTTTGTAAATGAACACAAATACAGTCTTGGATCTCAAGGATCTTCTACCTTCAACTTATCTGCAGTAGTTAAGGGGTCCTAGAGATATCCAAGAAGACATGGGGTGTAGTATATTGACTTTCTGATAGGCTATGTTTGCAATTGACATGGAAAATACAATTTTGCAAGCTTTGTCAATATCCTCATAGCCAGAGACAAGATGTTTATACTTAATTCCTCATTTACATAAGTGGACTTATTTATTGAGGTTTAGATAACATTTGGGTGAGATTTCAATGTATACCCAATATCTCAGACACAGAAATGGACAGAGAATAACCTTATAAACATATATGTGCCCAATAATAAATCATAACATTGCTATATTTATTTTTGATTGTTTCAAAAGAAATAAACAAATATAGTTGAAGCAAACTTCCCATCTCACTTTTCTCCCCACTCACTGCAGAATACCATTATTCAAATGTTAATGTATATTTCATGTTTTTATGATTTTACTACATAAGTTTATGTCTATAAACATTTTTTATGTTTAAATATTCATATAAACAGTACTATGCTGTAGATAATATTTTTTTGTAACTTTGCTGATACAGAATTTATCTCTATTATCCTATTTTGTGTTTTCTATTTACCATGCTTTTATTTACTTCCTTTAAACATTTTTCTGCCTTCTATTAAAGTTATTGATTTATCCTTCACGCCCCCCAAACACACTTCTACTGGCATGAAAGTTATGTTTAAAAATATTAGCCATTATTTACTATGGAATTAAAAAGGAGTTTCTCTAGTAAACAAGTAGGGTTTCAGGTTTAATTACATACAGCTTTATGTGATATAGAAAAAAGTGCCAGTAAGCAAAGCTTGTTATTTTCCTATAGACTTACACAGTTTTAGAATATATATCTTTTTCTCAATGTAATTACATAGAAGCTTAAATATTTATTTTTTAGACTTTTTAAAATCCATTTTTCTTTCTTCTTTCCAGTGGAAGTTTGTGGTGACCAAGTATATTTTCTTCACAATGATAAAATGAACAAAAACTTATTTCTTTTTCTCTTTATAAGGAGAAACAATGTAAACATTTTTTTTATTCATCCAGCATTTACCCTTATGTTTATTTATTCATTTTTGTTTGTTTGTTTATTTTTGGTACTAGGGATTAAACCCAGGGACACTTTACCACTGAGCTACATCCCTAGTCCTTTTTATTTGGACACAGGGTCTTACTGGGTTGCTGAGGATGTTACTAAATTTTCCATTCCCCTGCTTCATTCAGCCTTCCCACCTCCACAAGTCACTGGGATTACAGGCATGTGGCACAGTGCCTACACCCTTAAATTTATAGCATGCACACTCAATGGGGTGTAAGATATTGTCAGCCTCTTTGAACAATATGTAATCAGCCTCTTTTGAATAACGTATAATCTTAGAGAGTTGATCCCTCTCATTCTTCATGTCATTACTGTAATTTGGTTTACCATTTCAAAAACTCTCTCAGCTTAGAAATACTTGTCAAAAGTGATTTTTAATAGTCAATATTAGGGGCTGGGGATGTGGCTCAAGTGGTAGCGCGCTCACCTGGCATGCGTGCGGCCTGGGTTCGATCCTAAGCACCACATACAAACAAAGATGTTGTGTCCGCCGAAAAGTAAAAAATAAATATTGAAAATTCTCTCTCTCTCTCTCTCTCTCTCTCTCTCTCTCTCTCTCTCTCTCCTGTCTCACTCTCTCTTTAAAAAAAAAAAAGAAATCTGCTGATAACATATTATTGTTTCTTTGTAGGAAATCTTTTTTTATCCTATTGCTTTTAAGATTTTCTCTCTTTCCATCGTGTTCTGTGTTTCACTTTGTTTAGATGTATACAATTCTTATGTTTTTCTGTCTGGTGCTCAGTGATTATCTACTCAAATATTGCTTCTTCCCCATTCTGTCTATCTCATCACTAAAAAACTCCTTTAGAAATATATTAGGTCTTCTCATTTGATCCTCTCAAACTCTGAACTTCTTTTTCTTATTTTCCATGTCTTCAAAATTACATGATATGTTCTAGGTGGTTTTCTTAGTTCTGTCTTCTACTTCATTATTTATTTTGCATTAGTTTAAATTGTCCATTGAGGTTTCATTTTCAATAAATATTTTTAAATTAAAATTTTCATCCCTTAATGTTTAATTTTATTATATTTTAATTTTTCATTATATTTTAATTTGATCCTTTTTTCAAGAACTGCTTGTTTGTTTTGTACTATTTATTTTCTTGTTTTCAGTTGGTTTTTATTTTTTTAATCTTTTAAATGATTTAAAAAGAGATTGTTTTATTATCTCTTTCTGATTTTCCTATTGTTTCTAGTTTGTAGGGTACAGTTTCCCTCTCTGTTGGGTTCCCTCATGATGGTTTTGCTTCTTCATGTGGTATATAGTTTTGTCGTCAGCTCATGTTAAGTAAAGCATGTTCACTCTATGGGAATTCCTTGTACCCTGAACATAGTTTTGCAAGAGGCCATCCCCATAGAATAATTTTTCATTTTCTTGTGGATTTACATTCCCACTTTGTTTCTAGCATCTAGGGATTCCTCTTTCTGATACTTTAGTAATAATATCTATATTTTTGTTGCATCAGGTGAGACTGGATTATCCATATTTAACCTGCTAAAAAGGCCCACATAGTAAAAGAAAAAAAAAGTGAATTTTCTGTTTATAAAAAGACATGTAGGTAATTTGATACATAGAGTAAAAATCATGCATATGTGTAAAGTCCTAGAATTACCAACTAAAATCTTACATTATAGTCATCCCTGTCTAGATTGTTTTTGTTTGTGTATGTGTGTGTGTACTTTGTGATGAGATTTCTAAACCCAGTGGCACTGGAAAAAACCTAACATGTATTCTGTAATAATTGGGCTTAGGGGAGGGAAAGGGGAAATACTGGGTAGTTATACTGGCCAAATTATATTGTTATATTGTGTGCATGTACAAATAAGTAACAACAAATCTCATCATTATGTACAACTATACTACACCAATAAAAAATATGGGAAAAAAAGAACTGGGTATAATTTTGCTTTGTTGAACATCAGGTACTAAAAGGAAAAGCACTGAAAATAAAATTTTAGATAAAAGCCTACTACTGAAGCAATTATCTGTATTTAATATATAAAGTCAGTGGCACATTCACTAGGAAGGACACAAACAATTGGAAAATACAATGGCCTAGAAACTTGGAAAGCCATACCCTAGACTTTGTTCCATTTGACCTTGGCAAGTCATTGAGGGTCTTATAGTCTCAGTTTCCTCATCTCTACAAAGGAAGTAACATTCTCCACAGCCTACAATTGTATAATTCTAGATAGTATGAAGATAGACAGTGTTATGTGAAAATGCCTCAGAAACTTGATGCTACCACATGAAATAAACTGAGAGAGGGCTGGGGATGTGGCTCAAGCGGTAGCGCGCTCGCCTGGCATGCGTGCGGCCCGGGTTCGATCCTCGCACCACATACAAACAGAGATGTTGTGTCCGCCGAGAACTAAAAAATAAATATTAAGAATTCTCTCTCTCTCTCTCTCTCTCTCTCTCTCTCTTTAAAAAAAAAATAAACAGAGATATGAGTCAACGTACAAGTAGACTATAAACAAATAC
Source organism: Spermophilus citellus (assembly GCF_964194105.1). Taxonomy (NCBI): domain Eukaryota; kingdom Metazoa; phylum Chordata; class Mammalia; order Rodentia; family Sciuridae; genus Spermophilus; species Spermophilus citellus. The sequence continues at coordinate 41,265,119 of NC_138199.1, read as the reverse complement.
ATAAAAAATTCATACCATTGTCACAGAGTTATGCAAATTGAAAATATATATGATGGGATGCTATTATCACCTATTAGAATGGCTAAAAGAAAGAAACGAATCGACAATACTAAGTCCTAGTAAGGTTGCAGAACAATTGGGAGTTTCACACATGACTAGTGGAAGTGCAAAAAGGTGCAGTCACTTTGAAAAACCAGTTTTGGGGGGTCTGGGGTTGTGGCTCAGCAGTAGAGTGCTTGCCCAGCACCTGCAAGGTGCTGGGTTTGATCCTTAGCACCACATAAAAATAAAAATAAATAAATAAAATAAAGATATTGTGTCCACCTACAACTAAAAAAAAAAAAAAAAGAAAAAAAAAGAAAAAACAGTTTGGCATTTTTTTTTACAAACATGCATTTATTATTCCATGCATTAATTCCACATCTAGGGTATTTACTCAAGGGAAATAAAAACTTATGGTATATATTCAGAAGCCTCTGTGTGAATGTTTATTGTGACTTAATGCATAACCATCAAAAATTGGAAACAACATAAATGTTGCTCAACTAATGAATTGATGAAAAATTGTGGCACATGCATATAATACAGTATTTCTCAATAAGAAGGATTAAACTATTGATACACACTACACCATGGATAAATCTGAAAGCAATTATGCTGAATGGAAGAAGCCAGGTGGCAAAAGATTACATACCATATGAATGATGGAAAACATATTGGAAGAGGCAAAATTAAGAGACAGAAAATAAATTCATGGTTTCCAGGGCCTGGAAGTGAAGGAATAGACTGACCACAAAGGGACACATGGAAATTCGAAAGGGTGATGAAATAGTTTCATATTTTAATTATGGTGATTGGAAATTTATGTCTTAATAAATTATGGTTTTTGGTATTTTAATTATGGTATTTGGAAATTTATGTCTCAATAAATTTGACCACCCCTTAAAGTATTTTTCACAATGCTAATCACAAATTTTAATAGTAATACAAGTGTAAGCTTCTTTTTCTCCTATGAGAAAATTATACCATAACTGAGAAATCAATAATGACAATAAATTTTTAAAGATTAAAATGAAAAACACCTGTAAATAAAATACAATATGCCTTAAGTAATAATAGATATGTATAATATTTAAATGATTACTTATATTGCTATATTTATCACTTTTTGATTTTATGAACTAAATATCAATGAAAGTTCTTTTTTTTTTTTCAGAGAAATAGTTTCATTTTTCTTTCAAATAATGTTGATGCTGAATTTCTCATATAAACCCAGCTTGCCACCTTCAGGCAACTGAATGATTTACAGAAACCAGAGCTAGAGCTAGAATATTAATTTTTCATATTTCTTGATAACGCTTAATTAATAATAATCATATTTCCATTGCTCTATTAGCACTTCTTTTTTTTGGTACTGGGGATTGAACTCAGGGGCATTCAACCACTGGGCCACATCCCCAGCCCTTTTTTGTATCTTATTTAGACAGTCTCACTGAGTTGCGTAGGGCCTCATTAAGCTGATGAGACTGGCTTTGAACTCACAACCCTATTGCCTCAGCCTCCCAAATTGGCTGGGATTACAGGTGTGCACTACCATGCCCAGCGCTATTAGTACTTTTGTGAAATTGGTCTAGAACCTTTCCTTAATAATTTACTGGAATCTCCCCCACTTTCAAAGCTTTGTTCAAATGCCACTAACTCCAAGAAGCCTTCCCTGATGATTCTAGCTACCTTTTTCCTCCTTGAAATATTTTATCTCCTTCATTACACGTAATTTCATTAAAGGTAATGATCTTATATAGATTACACATATTTTTATGTCCCTGTGTGGCTACTAAAAAGGGTACTTATAAGTACATTTTAATATTTGTTGAATAAATAAATGAACGAATAAATGTAAAGCTAGAGTAAACCCTGGAGCTTTCATTTGGAAGAGGCTTTATTTGCCAGTAGATTAATGAGAATTCCACACATTTTATATGCATACATGTAAAGTGTTAATTTTCATGAATAATGTTTAGAAGGATTTCAATTTCTATTAACCTCAAAAAAATAACATCAGTGAATGGTTTGTCTGCTTGGTTATTTGCCCTGTGATACTCAAATCTTAAAATCTGGGCATATAAAACATAAGATTTAAAAGAGAAGAAAGTGTGATTGATAATGATCTCTTTTGGACAGAAAGGTGGGAAATGTCTCCCAGTAATCTGGTCATGTAATTATTTTCCTCCAAATCCCCAAGTTGCTAATAACCTACAATTTTGTGTGTGTGTGTGGTGCTGGGGATTGAACCCAGGAACTTGTGTATATGAGGTAAGACCTCTACCAACTGAGCTATAAATCCCCAGCCCTAACCTACAAATTAATAGGATATGCTATCAAAGGCAGGCAAGTCACTACTACCTGGCTCACTGCAAATTTCCCAGTTTTTTTTTTTTTTTTTTTTTTTGTCTAGTTCCATCTGGTTTACAGAGGGAGGTTTTTCATGTTTATATTCCCTCTAAAGTATATAAAACTTACCTCCCTCTCTCTTGAGGTCTACATGTAAACATGTATACAGGACTATTCAATGAAAAACTGGTTGTAGGGTTTTGGTTTTGTTTACTTTTAAAGGGGAAGTGTTTTTCTAACAACAACAACAACAAAAATCCTTTCTTTTGTCATTTTGAGGACCCTTAATCCCTCCTGTCAATTCTTCCTTTCTCATTATACCCTCCCCTCTCTGTGCCTTCCTCTAAGACTCAGATTTATCTATTACAGAGAGAAAGTAAACAGATTCTTAACAAGCATGGGAGGCTCTAGAATGTTCCTCTAGTCAGCAGTAACCTTGAATAGTTATTTCTGCTTTGGTGAGGGTTGAGGAGGAAGAAAGTCTCTTGGTTTATTAGTGAGCTAGAAAAAGGAGAAGACTATACAGAGGGGAAAAAATCAGATTTGCACATATGTGTGTGTGTGTACTTATATATTTGTGTGTTCATGCAGCGTTTTGCCACTGAGCTATACCCCAGCCCTTTTTATATTTTGAGATAGGTTCTTGCTAAGTTGCTGAGACTGGCCTTGAGCTTGCAATCCTCCTCACTCAGCCTCCTGAGTCACTAAGATTATAGCCATGTGCCACAGTGCCCAATCAAATCAGATTCATATTTTGGGATACAAATTTCCCACAAGTGCAGATTTATAATACCAATCTTGACTAAAAGTTTTTTCTTTCCTTCAGTGTGGATTCTCTTATAAAAATGTGAACTTGCTGTTTCTCTTTCATCAGTACTTTTATTTCAATTCTCTCATTGACTAAGTCTTTTCTTCATCACATATATGCTGTAGCAGCTACATTTTCTTCCAGATATTCTTTTCTCTCCCTTTCATTTACCTTCAATGATTCTAATCAGACATCTCCAAATGTATTAAGTACATTTTGCTCCCTAATTATTTTTTCATCAACTTACATTCTGGCTTCTGTCTACTTCTCTTTACCAAAACAACTCTTGTTTCGGTCAAATTAATGGGTTTAAAAAAATATCCATATACTTTGCCAGGTGCATGGAGCACACCTACAATCCCAGTGACTCCGAAGGCTAAGAAGGAGGATTGCAAGTTCAAGGTCAGCCTCAGCAATTTCACAAGATTCTAAGTAACTTAGACCCTGTATCAACAAAAATATAAAACACACACAAACACACACACACACACACACACACACACACACACATATATATATATATATATATATATATATATATATATATATATAATTTTAAAATTAAAAGGGCTGGGAATATAGTTCAGTGGTAAAGTATCCCTGGGTTCAATCCCCAGTACCCCCCTTCAAAAAATATCCATATATTTTGATATCATAGCTCACTTTTTCTTGTGAGCATTTAGGTTCCATTATTATTAGGTTTCTACATATCACCATCTGTCTAGTGTCATTAATTCTTTGGTTGTTGTTGTATTAGTGATATCTTTGATAATTTTCTTTTTCTTTCTTTTTTTTTCTCTACATAACTACTTTTAACCACCACGACAGTGGTCCCATACTTTCCTTTCTTTCCTAAAGATGACTTAACAATTCTATTCCATTTTTGTAAATCTTTAATATTGAGTCTCCTTCCTGTCTCTTTTAGATGCTCAGAAACAGGTTATTTGGATTCAAGAACATTTTGAAAGACTTATCATGAAGCAATAGCAGCAGGGTGCAATTCATAGTCCTCACACTTCTTTAAATATCACTTCTTTCAGATTTTTCTTGTGATCCAAAGATAATAAGAAATAGATTCAGTGTTGTTGGGGATACTGACCTTTCTTCCCAAATTCAACCCATATATTTTCTATTTTTACTCTTTATTTGTGTCTTGTTTGCCATTGTAATTTGTAAACTCAGTGGACAGGAAATAACTGTTAATCTTTCAGTTTGGATTAGCCCCAAGCACATGGTTATTAATGGTAACATGTTTTGAATGTCCTTTGTTGTAAAAAGAACAATGTTAAACTCCATTTGAGTTTTTCACTTTATTTTCCTTCCTTCTTGGCTTGTATATTTTATTTTGGAGACTCTTTTTAGGTGGTTCGAATATAAGAATAACGTCAGCCTTATAGTAATTAGGAACATTTGAAGAAAATACATTATTTAGGTACTAAGATCTAGATAATTCCCTCTTTCACTGAATATAGTGATTATTAGTGTGATTTTGAATCCAGGCCCCCTTACCTGGATTTGTCATGAAGGGTAAGTTTCTGAGACTTGTTTCTTACTTGTGAAAATTAGAGATTGTAAACAAATTACCTTTTTGAATTTTTGTGAAGAATAAAGGAAATCACATTGATTAGTAAATGGTAACTAAGCAATTGCTTAGTAAATGGTAACCATTATTAGTTTCAAATGATTCTGCATTTGGTTTTTGGTTGTTTTTTAGTACTTGAGATTTAACCCAGGATCTCTTTACCACTGAGCTACATCCCCAGACTTCTTTACTTGCTTATTTATCTTAATTTTTTTTTAAAGAGAGAGAGAGAGAGAGAAAGAGAGAGAGAGAATTTTTTTTAATGTTTATTTTTTTCGGTGGACACAACATCTTTATTTTATTTTTATGTGGTGCTGAGGATCGAACCCAGCGCCCTGCGCATGCCAGGAGAGCATGTTACCTCTTGAGCCACATCCCCAGCCCTTATCTTAATTAAAAAAAAAAAACATTTTTTTTTAGTTGTAGATGGACACAATAATCTTTGTTTACTAATTTATTTTTATGTGGCGCTGAGGATCGAACCCAATGCCTCACGTGTGCTAGGCAAGTGCTCTATCACTGAGCTACAGATCAAGCCCTTATTTTAAAAATTTGAGACAGGGTCTTGCTAAGTTGCTTAGGGCCTTGCTGAATTGCTGAGGATGGCTTTGAACTTTCGATTCTCCAGCCTTTGCCTCCCCTTTGCGATTACCTGTGTGTGCCACTATGCATGGTGATTCTGCACATTTTCTTAAGAAAGTGATACTATTATGTATAACTGGCCTTGTACTGAAATACTTACCTACTGAAGTCACCAATACCTTCCTTTGTCTGTACAGTATTTTTTTTCCCTGATTTGTAATATTTTGAATTCACAACAGAATCCAGAAGGTTGGGAGAGGCCCTTAATGGATGAGAGTTTGAAACTGAAGATGTTCTACTTCTACCAGATTTGGTGTCATTTATATCTGCTAAAATTGTATCTTCGGGTCTGGGGGATATAGCTCAGTTGGTAGAGTGCTTGCCTTGCATGTACAAGGCCCTTAGGGTTCAATCCCCAGCACCACCAAAAAAAAAAGCATCTTAGTAGATGTTGATCAGCCCCATTCTAAAGAAATTGGCATAAGTACAAATTAAATCTCACCTAAATCTTGGATTCCAATAACCTTATAGTATGTCTTTTCAAGTCTGTTCAGAGAAGGGTTGATGGTGAAATGACAGCTTTAAATTGCCACTGCCACCCACCTCGGCCCCCCCCCCTTTTTTTTTTGTACTGAGGATTGAACTCAGGGGTACTCTACCACTGAGCACATCCCCAGCCATGATCACCATTTATCATCATCATTTTTGAGACATCAAGGATCTTTTCGAGGATCTTGATAAGTTGCCCAAAGTTGGCCTCAAACTTGTGATCCTCTTGCTTCAGTCTCCCCAGTCGTTGGGATTACGGGCTTGCACCGTTGCTCTGGGTTGAGTTGACTTCTTTGGTAATAGGTTTTGGTTAATTACCACAGCAGGAACGAAGTCTAAGAAGCAATCTTCTTTATATTGTGTTAATTTTGTTATAGTCAACATTATTTACAAAATTGGCAGGTGCTGATCAGTTATTGAGGTTTCCAACGAATGTACATCTATTAAGATCAACTCCTAAGATCAATTATTCATTCATTCGTTTATCCAACGAATTCAACAAATATCGACTGCCCATTTTGAGTCACCGTGCTGGCTGCTGGGTGAACAATGGTGTTCTACAGTTTTGGCTTTTACAGTGTTTTGCCCTCTAGTTGAAGGGAAGGGAAAACATGCAAATAAGTTACATGCAGGGTTCTATGAAGAAAATGAAACAGCATGGGGAGAAGTAAACTTTGGAAACAATGAGAAGTTCAGCCCGGCAACTCAGGAACTGCGCGTCTTGAACAGGTCATTTCAGATCCATAAATGTGAGAATGAGCTGCCCAAGGCCATACTGTAGAATGGCTCCAGTATCTGGCAAAGGGTCACAACAAGTCATTTGTGTGAAGGCAGAAGAGACTGCGAGTGACCACACTGGAGAAAAAAGGAGGTGTCTTTGCGCCTCTTGGCTCCCAAGAGGAAGACCAGGAACTGGCCTTCGGTGCTTCTGCGGCCCGAGGCAGAACGTGCGTGGAAGCTGGCGGGAAACACCCAGGGGTGCGGCTTCGGTCATGCCCCGCGCACGAGTCTGGGAGGTTTTAGCCCCGCGCCACGTCATCGAGCCGCTCCCCCTCCCCTCACCTCGAGTCGCACGCGCGGAAGTAAACACCTCTACGTCATCAAGCCGCGTCTTCGCCTTTCCCCTCCCATCTCCCCAGATCAGTGGACGTACTCACCTCCGCTCCGGGCCAGGTCTATGTCCCGGTTTCCCGCCGTCGCGGGCAGGGCGCCAAGGCGGCTGGAGGAGGGTGAGCGGTCAAGAGAGCTCCAGGAAGAGCGGCCCTCTGCTGTTTCCATCGTTGATAGAGGTGCGGTCCGCGGGACGCTACGGAAACCAGCGGGAGTTATGGCACGGGGGTTTGGGGGGATAAAAGTCTGTTTTTGGCAGTAGAGAAGAGCAGGGGAGGAAGCCGGGGCGTTCTCCTGGTCCTGCAAGCCGGAGGCGAACTTTGCGTCCAGTGAGCACTTTGGCTTAGAGGGGGGCGGTCCCATACCCAAGTTGGGTGAAAACCTCGCTGGGGACAAAAAAGTGAACCCCAAAGCCGAAAAACGTTCTTCTGTTAAACAGGCTCATAAAGCCTTTGTTCTCTACCCATTCATCCTCCCCCACCCCCTTCGTCGGGCCGCCAGCCTGCCTTTGGGTACGGTATGAAGGGAGCCAGTTTCCAGGAGCCAGTTTCCATGGTTACCCACCACTTGGCCTTCTGGGATATCAGTCACTCTGAACAGGGACCTAACTTGAACCATGAATCAGAAGCAAACACAGGTGGCTTCTAATTCAGCTGAGAGTTTTCTGCCGTGTTCCAGTTTTTGGTCTGTTGTTTAATAAAATTAAATTTTGTGCGTCTGTGTAGGTATGCATGCACGTACGTTGCCTTGTGCTAGACCTACTTTGTCAAGTACTTTGAGTTAAGCCTTAACCACTGCTGAAGATGTTAGATTTTACTAAAAAGTTATTCCGGGCTTATAAAGCTTCACTTACGAATTGTACACAGTTGATTTAACTGAAAAGTCTTGAATCGATCGCTTCCAGTTCTAGAATTCTATTGCCTTTTTTGTTTTCAATTCTGAGATATCATCAGAAGTATCTTTAAATTGCACAGTTGTTTTCCTATCGTTCCAGAAGAGAAAGGATGCACATCACAAGAGGGAGGAACTACTCCAACTTTTCCTATTCAGAAACAAAGAAAAAAACTTATTCAAGCAGTGAGGGACAATTCATTCCTTATTGTTACTGGAAATACAGGAAGTGGTAAAACAACTCAACTCCCAAAATATCTATATGAAGCAGGTAATTTTATTGGAAGTATTTTAAAAATTGCCTCTTTGGGGCAAATAGGACTTCTGTTTCACATAAATGCCCACTGCTTGTTTTACAGTCCTATTTCTCTTGGCATGCTCTCCCTGGGTCTTCTTTATGCTTATTTCAGCCTCAGTAATTAGTTCGGATGATAAATTTTTTCATTTTTAACATAATATAGTGGAATGACAGGTAGATAGAAATTTTCTTCTATAGAAGAAGATTGTCTTATAATAAGCTGTTAACTGTTGTTTTTGAGGACAAAGGAATATTGACATCTGTTGCTGACATTAGTGTTTCTTCAGAGCATAATCAAGTAAATACTTATTCCCTGATTCAGCTGACACCTAGCCAACTAACAAATTACCCATAAAATGTCTTTCTCTTCAGTATGGAAAAAACTTTCTGTATAAGGTTGGTAAAGAGCAAAATTATATAGAATTGATTTACATAAAAATTATAAAATTTTTTTTTCTTTTTGGCAGAAACCAGGAGTGTTCTACCATCAACCTATCCTCCCCAATCTACACAGTAGCCTATTTCTATTTATTTTTTTTAAAGAAAATAACAAATCATTTATTTTGTCTTTGAGCAAATAACCAATTTTTCACTTTTCCAACAATTACTTTGCTGTTACACTGAAATAATACTAAAATGCTAAATGGTCCATATAAGGTGATTGCACTGATTTTATTTGAAGTGAAGTTCAGGGTGTTTTGTAATATTTATAGAGAGCACATGCTAGAGAGCTGTTTTCAGATAGGATGAACTTGGTATTGCTGGGCATAGTCTTTTTTATTTTTTTGAGACAGAGTCTTGCTAAGTTGAGACTGGCCTTAAACTTGCAGTCCCCCTTACTCAGCCTCCATGAGTTGTTGGGATTACAGGGCTGCACTACCACACCTAGCCAAAATTAAAAATTTATGTTAACTTATTCTAATGTATCAAATTTAACATGCCATCTCTTAAGACACACTGCTATTTTATATACAGTTAAGAAAAAAAAATTGATTATGAGATGCATCCCCATTTCCAGAGATTTTAAAGGGTAAAAAAATGCCTATAAGAATCTTTTTTTTTTTTTAATATTTATTTTTTAGTTTTCAGCAGGCACAACATCTTTGTTTGTATGTGGTGCTGAGGATCGAACCCGGGCCGCACACATGCCAGGCGAGCACACTACTGCTTGAGCACACTACTGCTTGAGCCACATCCCCAGCCCCTATAAGGGGGCTGGAGTTGTGGCTCAAGTGGTAGAGCACTTGCCTAGCATGTGTAAGGCACTGGGTTCGATCCTCAGCACCACATAAAAATAAAATAAAGATCTACCTAAAACTAAAAAATAAAAATAAATTAAAAAAAGAATCTTTAAATCCAGTAGCATATTTAAATCCAGTTTCATTTCTGTGGAAAAGGTAGATTTATTTTAGGAAGTATTTGAAATTTTATAGATTCTTATGTTTTAAAATTCTTGGCTTTTTGGAATAAGTCTTTAGATAGAAATTAGAAGGAAAAAAAACCCATAAGAAAACAAAAGTCCCTCAAACCTAATTTAAAAAAATATATAGTTATAGAATGGTTATGAATATGAGTTCTTATTTCCATAGTGTGATTGTTGTTTACTTGTGAGATTTTTCTTTGGAAATATTAAAGTGCTTTGTATTTATTGACTTAGCTCTGGTAGGTGGAAGCAATTATTAACATTGTGTTTTTAACCCCTGATTTTGATAGGGTTTTCACAGCATGGTATGATTGGTGTGACTCAGCCACGAAAAGTAGCTGCCATATCAGTTGCTCAGAGGGTTGCTGAAGAAATGAAATGCACTTTGGGATCCAAAGTAGGATACCAAGTTCGTTTTGATGATTGCAGCTCTAAGGTATAAAAGTTTTGTTGCTATTTGTTTAACTACTGTAAACTTATAGAACAAGAGTAAAATGTTCTAAAAGGTTCTTTACCTCAAAATTCCATATGTATTTTAAAGAAACAAAGCCTCAGATTAGAATTAATTTTTGGTTGTTCATTGTTAATGTTTTACCTCTGCAATGTGGTATTTATCCCATTTTTTCCCTGTTCAATTAATTTTTAAGTGACAGGTTTATTTTTGTTAGGATTCTCTTTCTCTCTTTTTTTCTTTTTTGCCCTAAGTTTCTTTGACATGTTGGTTATATTTATATATTTTTTAAAAATTTTATTGTAAAGTGTACATGACAAAATTTACCATTTCAACCACTTTCAGATACGATTCCGTGGTATTAAGTACTGTACAACCTGTTGTGTAACCATTACCACTATTTTCAGAACTTTTTTTTCCTCATCCCAAACAAGAACTCTGTTTCTGTTAAAGGATAAACTCCTCATTCCCACCCCACCCAGCACCTGTAACCTATAGTCTACTCTCTAAATTTGCCTAACCTAGGTACCTCATATAAGTGGAATCACACAATATTTTGAACTTTGTGTCTTGCTTATTTCACTTAGCATGTTTTAAAAGTTTATTCAGTGTTGTGTGTTTGTGTTTTTGAAGTCAATGGAAACTGACAAGTTAATTAACAAGGTCAGCAAGGTGTTTTTTTGTGTGTGGTGTTGGTGATTGAACCCAGTATCTCAAGCATGCTAGATAAGGCAAGTGCTATTCTACTAAGCCACCCCAGCTCTGGCAGTTAGTATTTATTAAGCATCTTCTATATGCATGCCACCAAGTTCAAAATTGTTTTCTTTTTGATAAACAGGTAGTTTAAATTCCTTCAGGATTTCTCAGTCCTATGTCAGATGTAAAACAATCCCTGATTTACATATGGTTTCTAGTAGAAGTGGCTATCAAATGGTTTTCTCCAGAATACTGTCTTTTCCTTCCTAGTGTTCATGCCTGTGGATTTTTCCTTCTTTTTCCTTTCGCTTGTTTTATGAATGTCAGTGCTGTTCTCGCTAGCTTTTGGGCTGTATTCTTACCTCATTTTAATGCTAGTCAAGTGACACAATTTTTTTTCTTTTTAATAGAATGGGTAGGGGAGAGAAGAGAGTGAGTGGTATACACTTACCATTTCCTCTGCTTTTTCCCCTAAATCCTCTAAGTAGTGGCTAAGAGAACAGATGAATCCAATTTCCTTGTTGTTTCCCACACCTTGCTTACCTGAAGCCATGGCATTGTCTTGTCACTTTCCATTGACTTCTTTGTATCTCTTTAAGGTTACTTGTATTACTTTATCCCAAAACACCCACCTTAGTTCCTTATCTTTATAGGCCACACAGTTTCATAATTTACTGTCCTTGTTAGACTATTTTATATACACTTTTAGACTATTTTATATACACTTTTATTTAATCAGATTGGTTCAATCATTTAATGTCTGGACAATTTGGTTAAAAATTTCATTGTAGAAGTAGTAGTGAATTTTGTGATGTTATAAGTTGATATACTTTGGTGTTTGAACATTAGGAAACAGCAATCAAATACATGACTGATGGATGTTTACTGAAACATATTTTGGGAGATCCAAATCTTACCAAGTTTAGTGTCATTATTTTGGATGAAGCCCATGAGAGAACTCTAACTACAGTGAGTATTTTAATATATTTTCAGTTTTGTTCTTTTTTTTTTAATTAGCACGTAGTTTACTTGTTTGGGTTTGCTCTTTACTGAATAGAAAATTGCCTTCTCTTATATTTTACTCTACTAAAATAGGAATTCTTTGGTTGGGATAGTAATCTATTTAAAGTAGTTTGATTGGCAGATGCACTTGTGACTTACTAGACTTTATTTTTCTTTTCAGGATATCTTATTTGGTTTATTGAAGAAGCTATTTCAGGAGAAGTCTCCTAATAGGAAGGAGCATTTAAAGGTGGTGGTAATGTCAGCAACAATGGAATTGGCCAAGCTCTCTGCATTCTTTGGAAATTGTCCAATATTTGATATACCTGGAAGGCTTTATCCAGTCAGAGAGAAATTCTGCAATTTGATTGGTCCACGAGATAGAGAAAATACTGCATATATTCAAGCGGTATTACTTGGTGTCATTTTTATGTCTTTTTTGTATCTGTGATTCTAGTTAATTGTGTAGTGTTGTAATTCATTTGTTCTCTACTATTTTAATGACACCCCTCATGGGTCCTAGGGTTTTTTGTTTTTTTTTTAGTTCTAATAAGTTATACATGACAGTAGAAAGCTCTTCAATTCATTGTACAGAATGGAGCAGAATTTTTTGCTTTTCTGATTGTATATGAAGTAGAGTCACACCATTCATGCAATCATACATGTATCTAGGGTAATGATGTTCATCTCATTCTACCATCTTTCCTACCCCTTTGCCCCTCCTCTCCTTCCCCTTTGCCCCATCCAAAGTTTCTCCACTCATCCTACACACACACACCCACACACCTCATTACAGATTAGCATCCACTTATCAGAGAAAACATTCGGTCCCTGGTTTTGGGCTTGGCTTATTTAGCTTAGCATGATGTTCTCCAATTCCATCATTTTCCTGTAAATGCATAATTTTATTCTCTTTTAATGCTGGGTAATATTCCATTGTGTATATATACCACAGATTTTTTATCCTTTCATCTGTTGAAGGGCATCTAGGTTGGTTCCTCAGTTTAGCAATTGTGAATTGTGCTGCTATAAACATTGAAGTGGCTATGTCATGGTAGTATGCAATTTTTAAGTCTTTTGGGTATAGACTGAGGAGTGGGATAGTTGGGTCAAATGGTGGTTCATTCCAAGTTTTCTAAGGAATCTCCATATTGCTTTCCAGATTGGTTGCACCAATTTGCAGTCCTACAGGCAATGTATGAATGTGCCTTTTCCCCTACATCTTCGCCAACACTTATTGTTGCTTGTATTCTTGATAACTGCCATTCTGACTGGAGTGAGATGAAATCTTAGAGTAGTTTTAATTTGCATTTCTCTAATTACTAGAGAAGTTGAACTTTTTTTTCCATATATTGATCAATTGTATATCTTCTAGGGTCCTAGGACTTTTGAGAACCAAATTTGACTTTTCTATGGAGCAAGGGGACAAGGTAGTAGGGGAATGACTGTATTTCTATTAGTATATTACAGTTGTATTTTTTTTCTTTAGATTGTGAAAGTGACCATGGATATCCATTTGAATGAAATGGCTGGAGACATCTTGGTTTTTCTGACTGGTAAGTGTCCCATACCGGGTTTAAAAATGTCTTCTACTTTTGTGTTTTTGTTTTTGCTGTTAAAAATGTCTACTTTTTGTGGGGTTTTGTTGTTGTTTGTTGAGATAGGGTCTTTCTATATTGCCCAGGCTAGCCTTGAACTCCTGGGCTCAAGCAATCCTCCTGCCTCAGTCTCCTGAGTAGCTAGGACTATAAGCATATGCCCCTGTACCTTACTAAAGTCTGCTATTTGTAAGCAAGGAATGTGGCACTAGATTAGAGTGTTACCTCTATTGGGATATCTGGGCTCTTAATGGCTGCCTTTTTATGATTATCGGAATAGTTTTAGATTAAAGATTCATAAAATGTCAGGTTCATTAGTAAATACATGTAAAACGCATTGACCCTTTAGTTAGAAATTAAGTAGGAAAGTATTACTTTTTGGTCTATTTTACATAAAGCTATAACCTGACTAAATAGTCCTGGGGCTAAATGAATAATTCTATTATTTCAAAAGCTATCTTATTACTCCTTTTCTCTTTGAGGGATGTACTATGTGATAGTACATAAGATGGAGAATCTGGGTAGTATAGACTAGTCTGTGGCATTTTTTTGGTGGTCAAAAATAGAACAGTTAAGTTGGGCACAGTGGTGTATGCCTATAATCCTAGCAGTTTGGGAGGATGAGGCAGGAGGATCACAAGTTCGGAGCCAACCTCAGCAACTTAGCAAGGCCCTAAGAAACTCAGTGAGACCCTGTCTCTAATACAGTATAAAAAAGGGCTGGGGATGTGGCTTAGTGGTTAAGCACCCCTGGGTTCAATCCCTGATACCAAAACCAACAACCACAACAAAAAACAATAGAACAGTTAAGTCTCAAGACTACTGTAACTTTTCAAGAAGCATCATTCTACCAACAGGAATGAGTCATTCCATTGCTCATTTTCTGCACTGCCTCTTGTAATGTCAGAAGTGAGTCGTAACAATCTCTCTGCCTTTTGGAGATTATTTAAGTATTTTGAAATATTCCTGAGTTCAGTATCTCTTGAACTCATTTCCCCAGTGTAACAATTTAGTTAGTCTTCCCCAAATTCTGTATTAACAAAATGAGAGAATTGAAGATGATAACATTTTTATTCCTTTAGAGATTTAAATCCCTTAGAGTGTATCTCCTTTTTGTATCTCCTTTAGATCAAATGAGAGATGAAAAAAAAAATCTTACTAGGTGAAAATAATTTTAATGTAGACATTTTTATCCTTAAATTAATTTTGCTGTTTAGTTATTGAAGTTATTCTTTCCTCCCATTTCAGGCCAATTTGAAATTGAAAAAAGTTGTGAGTTACTTTTTCAAATGGCGGAGTCTGTTGATTATGATTATGATGTTCAAGATACCACCCTAGATGGCTTGTTGATATTGCCGTGTTATGGATCTATGACAACAGGTAATTCCTCATTAGGATAGAAAATATGACTGGTATTTTGTTGAATTATATAGAAAAGTATTCAAATCTTTAATGTGTGTGTGTGTGTGTATACACACACACAGACACACACACACACATATATATGTATGTATATATTTAGTTGTAAATGGAATAAGACTTATTTTTTATTTATTTATTTTTATGTGGTGCTGAGGATCGAAGCTAGTGCCTCACATGTGCTAGGCAAGTACTTTACCACTGAGCTACAACCCTAGCCCCCAAGTATTCAAATCTTAAATGTTTAGGTTAATAAGTTTCACAAACTGACCTCACTTTTGTAACTTAACACCCACAGCATGTAATAGAACATTAAGAGTCCATTGTCCCTTGAATGAAGTGATTTTTGCTTTAAGTTTTTTCACATTAACTTTTTTTTTTCTTTTTGTTATTGGGGATTGAACCCAGGGGCACTTTACCACTGAGCCCAGTCCTTTTATTTTTTATTTTGAGAGAGGTCTCACTAAGTTGCTGAAGTCCTGTCTCACACTTCTGAGTCCCTGGTATTTCAGGCATGTGCCCCCACATCCAGCTTACATTAACATTTTTAAGAGCCTTGGATATTTCCCTAAGTTTTTTTAAGAAATGGGTATGTCGGGGCTGGGATTGTGGCTCAGCGGTAGAGCGCTGGCCTAGCACAGGTGGGACCCGGGTTCAATCCTCCCCACCACATAAAAATAAAGGCATAGTGTTGTGTCCATCTACACCTAAAAAATAAATAAATAAATATTTAAAAAAGAGAGAGAATGGGTATGTCTTTGCACACCAGAACAAAATATTGGTGGGGATTCTTTGAAATGAATACTATAGTTTCTTGATAGTAGTACCATTCTAGAAATAATTTATATACAAATATATATCACAAATATATAAATACAATTAATTGTTTTCCTTTTAAGTAGCCATATATTAGTTTGCTCTTCAAGAATGATCCTCTTTTTTTATGAATTCAAAGATCAAATGCAAACTTTGTTTGCTGTTGGATCATAATAATATTGTTGAATGAGAATTAGAAATTGTCTTGTAAAAGTTTTATTGTGGAATTTGAGTTGTAAAACTAAACAGAATTTAATCTTAACCTGTTAGAGTTTCATTGGTATTAGTATTTAAATGTTTTTAATATTTTATTCGTATTGTTGTTTTTGTCTAGTTGTTGAGTAGGTGACTCTTTATATTAAAGTTTTGCAAAGTATGTGTCAAGTTAAGAACCATAGATGCAGTATAGTTTTGAAAAATCTCTTTAGTGATATTAGGTTCTTCCTGTCAACATTGAAATGCAGGTCTCTATTTTAGATCTTTACATTTTCAAGGGAATTATTAGGGTCATTATTAGATACTTAAGATTTTAATGGTTTTCTGGAGATTGATCCACTGACTGTCATTGTTGACTTTGTAATTAATTCAAAGATCATAATGGTTACTTTGTTATTAACTATGAATTAAATATACATATTGTTTTCTTCTATGTAAATAATTTCATTTTTCTTACTGCCACATTGAAAAATATTATATATTGCCATTGCCTCTTTTTTTTTTTAACTTCCAGACATCTGATTTTTATATTGTTAGAGGTTTCAAATGGTCTCCTATTTCTCAAATCTAATGGCTCTTTTGTTTGTTTACAGTTTGATTTTGTGATATGAGTGATAGTATCATTCATGAAATGTTGTCCCCTGGAATGATATTTAATTACCTGGTTCTTCTGACTATTCTTTATCTGAGACTGTAGCCAACTCCCTTCCATGACCCAGCTTTGTTCCTCTCCAAAATGTAGCTCTTTCTTAAGGTTGCATCTTTAGCTTACTGTTTTCTTACCAGTCTGTTTTGGAGAGGTTGATTTATTGGATTCACCTGTCACTTCTATGGATGACACCTGAGAGCTGTCTCTAGTTCAGTCTCATTCCTGCACTCTAAACCTCCTAAGTCTCCTAAGTGAGCTTTCTGGTATGTGCATCATGTCATCCCAGATCATTCAACCCCAAGCAAGTGGCATCTCCTACAGGTGTTCTTTGTTTTGTCGAAATCATTTTTTTTTTTCTTTTTTCACTTGTTGCTAGAGTTTGCTTTCCTAAGTTGATTACATGGCCTTTTGACTCATTTTTCCTGGTTTAATTTACCATCCTACCTGCAGTGGTAAGTGTAATCTTCTAAAAGCATAACTCTGATTTTGTCAGTCCTCTGTTGGGTACTTGCATATTCCCTACTGTCAACTGAATTAAAATGCCAACTTAATAACCTGGCATTCATTATTTTCCAGTGTATGTAATTTTCTGTGTTGGTATGTATGTATAAATGGTAAAGATATGTGACTAGGTGTGAGTAGAGCTATTATTGAAGGATTCTGTTTATTTTAGTTTCCCTTCTGAGGGTGAGCTACTCGTGATCCATTATGAGCATAATAATAATTATTATAGTAGTTTATAATGGTGCATAGAAGGATTCAGATGGCCCTGATAAAGTACTGAGAAATGGGTAAGGTAGAGTTGGATAAAGTAGGGAGAGAGTGGTAAGTACTTGGGATCTTAAACTTTTTTAGTCTGATTAATGTAACATAGCACTTCTTTTCTTTACTCATGCTACTTTGGGTGACGGGGAGAGATACTTTCATAACATTATTTCCTTCATTTCTTATGGTTTTGGGACAGAAAACTTACACTTGGGCAGGAGGAGAGGGAAGAAGGATTTCTTTCCTGTTTCCTATAGTGAAGGGGATCTAAGAATGAGCAATAGTTGGATTTAGTGAATAGGTCAAAATTAAAGGTGGATACTTAATATTTACCGCCCCCCCCACCTAGGCTAGCCATGAGAGTACCTGCCTGTTTTAAAGAGACATCTTAAAATATTTCTGTAGTCGATTTCCAAAATTTTCATCTGTCAAATATGGAGAAGTGCTGTGGAACCCTTTCTGCCAAGATTATGTGAACAGCTTCCTGGTCTGGACTACCCCAGCCCTGCCCTTTGTGGTGATGTTCTTTCAGCCTAGGAGATATTTTTAATTTCTTTTTCTTCCTCATCCTTTTCGTGATTCTGTGTTTGCTATTTCCTTAACCAGAACTCCTCCTTTGCATTTTATTCTCCTCTCACAGGCTGAAATCCTGCTATTTTGTTCCACTAGTGCAACCAACTCCATAAAAACCTTTCCTACTTTTCCTTCTCATAACTGGCTTTGATCTCTTCCTCATTTGAACCTCTTTGTGCTTTGCTGCACTTTTGTGACACTTAACACAATCTACCTTGTGTTCGAGATGTGCTGTCTCCTCTATAAAACTGTGAACTTCTTGAGGGCAAGTACATGGGAGCATATGTTGAAAACATCCTGCTTAAATATTGGTTAAACAAAGTTCTAGTCTTTTTGTTTTCTGCTGACATCTCTTAATGTCTTACATCAAATGCTATTATTTGGAACCTTATTCTTATTTCTCTCACACCTCTTCCCTCTTCTCACTTCCTTGTCTTTATTCAAGTTATTGCAAGTTTTTTTTTTTTTTTAATCTTGTCATTCATGTAGGGAAAGCTGAGCTGCACAAAAATATATGAACTGAAATATATTAAAAACTTAAGTTGTCTTATAAATGACAAATATTTTCATGTAGCTACATAATTTTAGCAGTAAAAGTAACTGTCTAATTTTGTACTTCTTACCCTTTCTTAAAGAATTGGGTGTGAGGTATCTCAGATTCCTTTAAAAAGGTTGTGAAAATCACAGCTAAACCCCTAGAAAAATGCACATATACCCACATATGTTTTTGCATAATCACACTTCTTTATTTTACAGATAGAGACTAAGTGATGTTCCTGGGATCACGTGGTAAATCTGCATTTGATAAGTGGTTGTTTATTTAGTAGAGGGTGATATGCTGTACTTATATTTCCAGAATACATGAAGAAAAGGAAAGGAGAAATATGTGGGATAAAAAGGATTAGGAAAGTTTTGTTTTGTCTTATAAAGAAATATATAATTCATAATTATTTTTATGAAATTAACAAAGTAAGGAAAATAACTAAAATCATCCAGATCCCACAAACATAATTGATTATCACTATTAACATTTTCGAGTTCATTGCCCTGAGCTTTTTCATTACATATTTAAATATTTTTATTGTTTAGTTTCATATTTTTAACAAACACACCGGATTATGCTTTGTTTTTTTTTTTGTTTTTTTTTAAGCTGGAGATGGACACAATACCTTTATTTACTTATTTTATTGGTGCCAAGGATCGAACCTAGCACCTCACACATGCTAGGCAAGCGCTCTACTGCTGAACGACAGCCCCAGCCCTGGGATTATGTTTAATGTGCTATTTTGTTTTATCTTTGCAGAAATTTAAAATGTAGAACAGTGCCAAAAATTCATTTCCCACTCTGTAGAATTAGCACCCTATTAGTATCAGCATATTTACTCCAATTTTCTTCAAGAAAATTAGTTGAGGAAAAAGTGGTACAATTTCATTACAAACAATTAAAGGAGTATACCGAATCATAAAGATAAAAGTAAAGAAATTGCTTCTATCAGAGGTTGATGGCCAGCGTCTCATTGGGGGGTTCTTCCTGCCCTGGGGAATCTAAGTCACCCTAATACTTAAAATCTCAAATAATTAGTGACTAACAAAACACAAATACTCAGAAATATATTTACAATAGGTGAATAGATCGAGTCCACATGGGTTCTAGAACTAGACAAAGAAAAGATGGCTCCGGTGGTTTATTTAAGGGGGTATTTCAAAGGCAGAGATAAGGTTTCAAGGGTGGAATCTTGCTTCCTGATGTCTTACAGTCAGAGGTTAATTGACATCTTGGCAGGTCACACCTACCTCAAGTGCTGTGTGGCCACGGCAGAGCATGATAGAGATTCACGTTGTCCCTGGGCAGTTGACCAGAGAAAATGTCCACTGGTCATTCCCAGACACCAGATGTCTCTGTCCACTGTGCTTCCATGTGCGGTGACCCACATGCAACCCATGGATGGTTCCTGACATGCCTCATATTATTCCATCCAGGAATAACTAATGTAGGAAAAACATTGTTTAGGCAGGTGTGTGTGTGTGTGTGTGTGTGTGTGTGTGTGTGTGTATAAATAGGCAGATAAATTGATAGAAATATCTTTTAAGTGAGATCATAGTACTGGTTGCTTTTTAAAAAGGTGTTTACTTTTACTTCAATTTACTTACAATAGACTTCAAGTAAATCTTTACCATATGAGCATATTTTATAAAGATTGTTTTGATTAAAAATATTAAGAAGTTGAAGTTACTATCTTCTTTATAAAATATATTTGATTGTAGATTTTACCTGTTGACTTCCTAATTTGAAAGATGAGGTCATAATCATTTTGACTCTTCTATATCTTCCCCTTCTGACTTTTTTAGTGAGTTTTATATTTTCAAATGTATTTAGTGTTCACTAACAGTCTTCACTTACTATTTTTGTTAATTTTAGGTTGGCTAGATTTTGTTATATATATATATTTTTTAAACAGAGGGCTCTTTTACTTTTTGTTTGTTTATTTTAATTTCTTTTATGTTTGAAACTGTTTGGCTTTTGCCTTTATACTTAAAACTACATCTTGGCTGGGTTTTATGTTCTTGGGTCACACTTTCTTTTCCTTAGAACTTGATATACGTTGTCCAGTTGTCTTCTGGCATTGAATGTTGCTGCGGAGAAGTCTGAGGCCAGCCTGATTTTTTTTCCCCTCCTTGTAAGTGATTTGTTTTTTCTGTCTGATTGCCTAAAACTTTCTGTTTTTATCTTCAAAGTTCAGTAGTTTTAATTAGGATTTTTTTTTTTTTTTTTTGGTGTGAGTGTTATATATTAAAGTATCCTAGAATTTGATACGGCTATTTTTAAAATATTTATTGAGCTGTAATTTACATACAGTAAAATGATTGTTTTAAGTATACAGTTCATTAATTTTTGGCAATGTATATATACTTGTGTAAGTATCAACCACCGCAAACATGATGAACAACAGTTCCACTTGGCTTTTTTGATATGCAGATTCAAATCTTTGTTTCAAGGAAATTCTCCTGTGTTTTATCTTTGAATGTAGCTTATATCTCCATTTGTTGATTTTCCTATTTCAAGGACACCAATTATTCTTATATTGGATTGTCTCTCTTTCCTATTTTTTAGTTTCCTTCTGTCTTTTTCAGGTGACTTGTGTCAAGCCTTTCTCTGTGTTACAAGCTTGATTTTCAGTGCTGTTAGAATCCTCAAGGCATTTTTGACTCATCCACATGACTTTTTGCGGTAGGGCAGAGTTTGAGCCAAGCAGTGTTGTATCTCTGTGTTCTGCAACAGAATCATCTTTTTTTTCCCTTTTTGATTGAAAATTTTTGTTTACTGCATTATATTCCATTTATTCACATATACACATACAACTACATAAATATGTTTCTGCTTTGGGCTCTTTTTAGAGCGTATCTGGGACAAGAAATTTAATAAAGACAGTTCAGTTGCCCTTAGTATAAGTCATCTACATCTTTCTTAGGAATATTACTTCATGAAGTGTGTTGAATGGTCTTTCCTTAATACCTTAATTTCTTGGTAGACTTTGAAATGTCTTTCTGCCTCTGTGCCAGTTTTTTTCCCTCCTTACTAATAACATCCTGGTACCTTATCAAGTATTGGGATAGGTGTGTCAGAATCTTTCATAGGAAAATCAGGAAATGGAAGTAATCAGAGAATTGCTGTATCTTAATGAAAATAATCAGTTTCCTCTCTCCTTCCTGAGAACTCATGTTAGAAATATATGTAACATTTTCCAATCCTTTATAAACAAAGAAAAACTGGTATGTGTTTGTAACTGGAATATGGTAGTAAAGTGTACAAGTGAAATGTAAAATAGTAAACAAATGTAAAGTTTTATCAAACAGCATTTTCAGAATTTTAATTGATTATGTTGAATAAAATGGTAAATGAATCAGGAATTTTGCTTGAATCAAGATTATAACAAATTCGGGACTTTTTTTTTTTTTTTTTTAAAGAAATAGGCTGATCATGCCAGGTGTGGTGGCATATACCTATAACCTCAGCCACTCAGGAGACTGAGGCAGGAGGATCACAAGTTTGAAGCCAGCTTCAGCAACTTAATGAGGCCCTAAGTAACTTAGTGAGACCCTTTCTCAAAAAAAAAAAAAAAAAAAATATATATATATATATATATATATATAGTGGTGGGGGCTGTGCAGGCAGGGCAAAAAGGGGACAGGCTGGTGTTTTTATTGGTCCTGTCCCTGGGTTTAATCCCAGTTTAAAAAAAAAAAAAAGTTGGTTGGAAAAACTTGATTATGGATAAATGTGTTTAGAAAGGACATTTATAATTTATGTAAAATTTTAGTACAAGGTGGAATTTTAAAGGTAGAATAATCTTAGTATTTTATTTATGAAATGTATTTTCAGCCTGTCAGTTCATTTAACAACTATTTATTCATTATTTAATATAAAGCCAGGCATTGATCAAGGGACAGAGGCTACACCTTACATAAAAGAAAGTCCTCTCATGTAACTACAGTGTTGTAAGTAAATAATGAATGTATAAATATATAATTTGAACTACAAAAAGGTGTGTTATCTGAACCATTTTAGAAGAAATAAGCTACCTAAATATAAGAAATATGTAATCATTTTAACACTTAGTCTTTTTACCAGATTATCTAAATCTGAAATAGGTTTGGGGGGGTTTATGTTTGGATTTATATAAAACTATGGCCTTTTTTTTTTTTTTTTTTTTTGAGACAGGGTCTCATTATGTTACCCAGACTGACCTTGAATTCTTGGGCTCAAAAGAACCTGCCTTAGCCTCTGAATAACTAGAACTATAGACATGCACTAACATATCTTTTAAAATGTCACCTTTCTAGTACTTTTTTATTTGAGAAATTAATTTTGGAATGATAAGGAGGAGTAGAAATATGTGACTTGTTTTAAATTTGTCTTTGTATACAAATCTTGGGCCAGTCACTTGGCCTCCATGGGCTTTAATTATCTCATTATATAATTGGTGGTTAGCCTAGTTTCATGCTTTCATTTATTTTATTTTTTTAGTTTTAGATGGACAGCATGCCTTTATTTTATTTGCTTATTTTTGTATGCAGTGGTAAAGATTGAATCCAGTGCCTCACCCATGCTAGATAAGCACTCTGCCACTGAGCCCCAGCCCCAGCCCAAGTTGCATAATTTTTAAACCATGCTCATATGTGCTGTTCCTTTTCTCCCTTGTAATAGTTCGTCTTTGATCAGTTTTATCTACTGTGAATACGTGATCTTAGTAAGATTTTATTTGGAAATAGTGTTTTACTTAATTTTTTTGAGATTTTCTTGACTATTAATTTTCTGGAAATCAAATGTTAAGCATTTAAAAAGCATTCTTTATAAAATATATGCATATACTACTATACTAATATGTATAATGGTAAGAACAAATAAAGGTTTAAAAGGATCCTGTGCAAAATACAAATGCTAAGAATTTCTTTTCATATCCCAATAGTTTTGCTTGTGTTCTCCTTGGAACAATAACTCCTGATATGTGGCTATCATTGATGTAGATGAGTTTGACAAATACATGGTATAAATTAGTATTTTCTGTTTACATCTATTTTAGATCAACAGAGGAGAATATTTTTACCACCTCCACCTGGAATTAGAAAATGTGTCATTTCCACCAATATTTCTGCAACATCTTTAACAATAGATGGAATCAGGTACAACTTTTTAAAGTTTTCTTAAAGAAAGCCATAACTAATCACAAAGCATTACTGTGTTTTCTTCCCTGTTTTCTCCACTAATTCCCTTCTTACCTATTTTCTAATGCTCTTCACTTGTATTCACCTTTTGGTTTTGGGATTATTGATTGTTTTGAACAGGAAATGAAGTAAGAGGTGCATACCATATCTTTTTCTAAAAACTGGGCAACTTTGAAGCTTTCTCTCCCCAAATTTAAGATTATCTGGGGTTCATGGGTTCTGGCTCACCCTATTTTTCTGCATTGTCATTACTAGCATATATCTTAGATGATGTGATATTCCCTCTACCTTTCAGCTTCACTTGGTAGAGTAACTTTGTTCATCTAAGGTTTAACTGGAGGTATTGTCTCTCATTTGTTACTTTCTTGTGAAATTGAACTACTGGGCAGGTTCCTTGTTGTTTTTGGATGTAATCAATAATGCCTCAAATTTTTTAGTGTAGTTAGCAGAGGTTTAAAGGCTGGACTGATAGCTGATGTTCAATTCTTTCAGACTATTGAACCATATTTCTTTTGGGTATTCATATTTTAGCTAAGTCTGACTGCCACAGGAAGGTTGGCCTAGAATCCCAAGGATCCTATATATTTCTTCTGGATAAAATGATCACCCAGATTTGAGAAGGAAGTCTAATTTCCTTTGCTTTTCTCCTTCACTTTAAATTTTTTTTTTTTTACTAAGGAGTTAGGGGAACAGATCTCTAGAGTATATTGATCTCTATAATTTTCTGTTTCCAGCACAGGCAAAAGCCATTAAATGGCATGTTTCAGAATGTTGCCTTAGTGAATGATAGACTTACTACTGTTCTTAGTTCTTTACCCGAATTGTTCTCTATTTAATGGGCTTAAAAATTTAATTGGGATTTTGAACCTGCTAGAATTGCCTAGGGCTGACTTTGAAGTTTATATAATTTTATTGAGGCAAATTAAATTAATTTAAAAGTGAACAATTAAGTGGTATTTAGTATATTTCCAGTATTGTGTAACCACTACCTCTGTCTGGTTTCGAAAAATTTTATTACCCCCCAAATAAAACTCCATATGCATTAAGCAGGTATTTCATATTTCTTTTGCTACCCCAGCCCCTAGCAACCACCAGTCTACTTTTTGTTTTTATTTCCCATTCTGAATTTTTCATACAAATGGAATTATACCTTTTATGTCTGGTTTCTTTAACTTAGCATAGTGTTTTGGAGCTTCATCCATATTGTCACATGTATCACTATTTCCTTTCTTTTGATGATCAAATGATGTTTAATTGTGTATATGCCCCAATTTCTTTATTCATTCATCTTTTAGTCATTAGGTGGTTTTTACCTTTGGACTATCGTTAATAGTGCTGATATTGAATATTCACCTATAAATATTTCAGTACTTGTTTCAGTTCTTTTGGGTATATTCTTAGAAATAGAATTGCTGGGCCACACAGTAATCCTGTTTAACTTTTTGAAGAACCGCCAAACCGTTTTTCACATTGGCAGAATCATTTACATTCCTACCAGCAGTATATGAGAGTTCCAATTTCTTGACTTTAGTTTTATACTTAACATTAAAAGTAGTGTGTAGTAGTAAATTTGGTAAAAAAGAAGAAAACAAAGTGGTTAAAAATGACAGGTGTAGTGTGTAGTAGTAAATTTGGTAAAAAAGAAGAAAACAAAGTGGTTAAAAATGACTTTCCAGAAACTTGATTTGCTTTCATTCTCCTCAGATATGTGGTTGATGGTGGCTTTGTGAAGCAGTTAAATCACAACCCCAGATTAGGGTTGGACATCCTGGAGGTGGTTCCAATTTCAAAGTAAGTACAAAGTAATATCCTTTTTGTTTCCATAATAGTTGATAATATAATTTCTAGTTGGTTGGGGATAAGGAAGTAAATGACGTGGGAAACCCACAAAAGATTGGGGACTTTCTTTTTTTTTTTTTTTCCATTTGTAGGAGTGAGGCATTACAGCGAAGCGGCCGAGCTGGCAGGACGTCCTCAGGAAAATGCTTTCGGATCTATAGTAAAGATTTTTGGAACCAGTGTATGCCTGACCATGTGATTCCTGAGATTAAGAGAACTAGTTTGACATCTGTAGTTCTGACCTTAAAGTGCCTTGCCATACATGATGTCATAAGGTATGTAGGCATCTTGCAAAAAAGAGAAATTTGTTAGGGTGAAGCCAGGTTATTCCTCAATTATTGTTTTTCAGTATTTGACATCCCTGAGAATTGAAGGTTAGCTATTTGCAAGATTGGTTTTCACATTGGTTGTTTTTTAGCTAAACCCAAAAGTGTTAATTCATTTAACATTAAATTCACTATTTTAACCATTTTAAAGTGTACAGTTTAACTTGGTTTTAGTAGATTCACAATATTTTGAAACCATTGGCACTAGTGGTGAATACTCTTATCACCTTAAAAACTATTGACATATAAGGTTATACGAACCCAGAAGTAAATGGTGTTAATACTACTACTTAGCTTCAAAATTTGTGAAATTTTAATATTTCTGATTTAAGCTATAGTGGATGCTTGTGTTACTTTATTGGAATATGTGTGCTTGCTCATGTTTTAACCTTAATAGGGAATTTTTGTGCTGATGTTTATTATTTAGTTCATTTAGTGACTACCACTGTTCATTTGTGGTGAAAGGCATGTAATGTCTCTAATTCTAGTCATAAAGGTTTTGTTGTGGTGGTTGTGTTTGTTTGTTTGTTGTTTTCTGAGGATTGACCCAGTGGCACTTTACTACTGAGCTATATCCCCAGCCTTTTTGTGTGTGTGCGTGGTTCTGGGGATTGAATCCAGGGCTTTGTTCATGTGAGGCAAGAACTCTACCAACTGAGCTATATCCCCAGCCCTTTTTAATTTTTATTTGAGACAGGTTCTCACTTAGTTGCTGGGGCTGGCCTTGAACTTGTGTTCCTACTCCAGCCTCTTGAGTTACTGGGATTGCAGGTGTAAGCCACTGCACTGGCCAGAAAATGTTTTTTGTAGCTTCTTCATTGTATTATATATCACAAAAGACAAAGTAATAATACTCTAGTATGGTTTTTTGTTTACCCTAACGTTATGTTGGGCAAACAAAGTTCAGACATGTGAAGTAAAGGATAGAACAACTGTCAAATTAGTCCAATGTTTAGCTATGTGATATATTAGAATAGGATAGAATATTGTAGAGGCTTGATACTTCATATGATAGAGGAAATAATGAAGGAAAATTCTATCTTGTTCTTCGTTTTATTCTCAATTATCTGAGATTGGAAGTGTCAGGAATCTTGAGAGAAGATGACCATACATTCTTTAAATTTATAATAAGGAGAGTGATTACTAGTGCATCCAACTGTGTATTGTATACGTTTAGGAAGCCATCTTAAAAATATTTCAGTTATAAGACTAGAAGTTTTCTAGATGAGAATGTAATTCCTAGAAAGAGGAAACCATGTAATAAATAAAATTTAACTAATCAAATAATACCAATGAGAAAGAAGGAAAGAATCATGAAGAAATCCAAATGATCCAATCAAAAGCTTTTAGGTGAGGCCAGATTTAAAAATAATGTCTTGATTTTTTTTTTAAATTTAGGTAGAAGGGCAGATTTTGGATACAGCAGTCTATTTAGCTTGACATTGATTTTTAGCATATTCACAAAGGATAGCAGAGCAGCATATAACAAATAATACTATGTAAGAAAAATAGGAATTAAATAATTAGGATTAATCAATTTGGGGGTGTGGGGAGGTACTGGGGACTGAACTCAGGGGCACGTGGCAACTGAGCCACATCCCCAGCCCTATTTTGTATTTTATTTAGAGACAGAGTTTCACTTGCTTAGCACCTCACTTTTGCTGAGTCTAGCTTTGAACTTGCAATCCTTCTGCCTCAGCCTCCCAAGCCACTGGGATTACAGGTGTGTGCCACCGCACCTGGCTAGGATTAATCAATTTTAATTACTTAATATCATCTGCACTGAGTTATTTTTCCACTTGTCTTAAAAACTGGATTCTTTTATACTATAGTATATTTTTATACTAGTAAGAAATGCTAGAGGTGAAAATAAAAGACTTTCCTCCTCCCTCTTTTTGTTTCTTGTTTCCTTTTCTTTCTTTCTTTTCTTTTCTTTTTTTTTTGAGACAAGGTCTTGTTATCTGCAGGCTGTGATTGAATTCCTGCCTTAGTCTTCTGAGTACCTGGGATTAAGGTGTGTGCCACTGCACCCAGCTTCCACTTTAATAAAACTTTAGTTAAAAAAAAAATGTATGGACTACAGAAGAGAATAGACTTGCTATTGGTTATGAAGAATGAGGCAGGATTGAGATGTAGAGAGGATGATGTGAGTGTTCCAGCCAAGGGGGATCAAAGGGAAGTACATTGTGAATGAGAAGAATGTGATTCAGAAAAAATTATTTCCTCTTTTGCTGAATGCTGACCATGGTTATAGAATTTTTTTTTAAATGAAAGGAAGATTTGAAAAATAGAAGTAAAACCTTTCCATCAAGTCTGTATAAAATCCTACCATATTCAGGGAATGGTCTCCCATTTCATATCTCATTTAAACATACAGGTTTCCCTATTTGGATCCGCCTAATGAGAGACTCATTTTGGAAGCTCTTAAGCAACTTTACCAGTGTGATGCTATTGACAGGTAACAAAAAAAAAGAAAGTCAAAAGAACAGGTGTTGAGCCTTTTAAAAAAGGTTCTAGATATCTTTATCAGTAGGAAATTGTTTCATTCGAATAGATTGTTTTACTTGAAATCAGAATTTGTCCTCAATTTGTCTTTATTGGAGTTCTTTTTTTAAATATATTTTTTAGTTGTGAATGAACCTTTATTTTACTTATTGCTATGCGGTGCTGAGAATCTAACCCAGTGCCTCACACATGCTAGGCACGTGCTCTACCACTGAGCCACAACCCCAGCCCCTCTTTATTGTAATTCTGATTGAAACACTGTGGTATAAAGTAGTTTTATTTAATATTGTTACTACTTAATAAATAATTTCTGAGTTTCATTTCAGTGCTAAATATTATGAGTTCATGAAAATGATAAGAAAGCCAAGTCTTTGTTCTCATGATTGTGTACTAGAGGAAGGTTTGATAATTATCACTCTCAGTTTTTCAAGGATATTCTCTGTGTGTATTTGTATCTATTATACTACTGTCTTCTGCCTTGTTGTTTAGTATTTTTGGGATGTATTAAGACTTTTGACAACAGAGAATTTATATCTTTTTGTTCTTATCAATGACCACAGTGTTTTATTTCCTTGAATTGAACTTCTGGGGGTAATTTAATGTAATCTAAATTATGTCTGATTTATCTTGAATGGTGAACATTGCATTTGTTTTCTCCCAAGGTAGAAAGACCTAATAACATTTTCTTTCTATTAAGGAGTGGCCATGTGACCAGATTGGGTTTGTCTATGGTGGAATTTCCTCTCCCTCCACATCTGACTTGTGCAGTAATCAAGGCTGCTTCTCTAGATTGTGAAGATCTACTGCTTCCAATAGCAGCAATGTTGTCTGTGGAAAATGTCTTCATTAGACCTGGTAAGAAGTGTACTGATAAGTTTTTTTAAAAAATTTAATTAATAGACTTTAATGTGTAGTTTGAAATTTATAGAAAATTGAGCAAAAAGTACACAAGGATAACATTAATCTTGCAAGCTTTCACAGGCACACATCCCCTATTATTAGCATCTTTTGTTTGAGTAGTACATTTGTTTTAATTGATAAGCCAATATTGATACATTATTATCATCTAAAGTGATCACTTATTATGTTATATCTTCTGTAGGTTTTGACAGATATATAACAACATGTATCTACCATTCAGTATCATGAAGAAACATTTTACTGCCTTAAACATGCTCCACTAATTTGTATCTACATCCCTTCCCACAATCTCCTGGCAATCACTGCTCTTTTATTATTTAGTTTTGTTTTAATTTGTTCTCATTAGTTATACGTGCATTGATCTCTTTATTGTCCCTATAATTTTGCCTTTTCCAAAGTGTCATTTATTTAGAATCATATAGCATGTAACCTTTACAGGTTGACTTTTCTCACTTAGTAATATGCATTCAAGATTGTCCATGTCTTTTTGTATCTAGCTAGCTTCATTTTTATCACCAAATATGGAATTCTATTATATGGGGAATGTGTTTATCCATTTACCTATTAAGGGCATTTTTGTTGCTTTTTCATCCTTGGGCTATTATTAATGAAGCTGTAATAAATATGCAGGGGTTTTTGTAGACAGCTTTTCAACTCCTTGTTGAATCATATGGTAGTAGTATGTTTAGATTTGTTTAAAAAACTACCAACTTGGGGGGCTGGGGATGTGGCTCAAGAGGTAGCACGCTCGCCTGGCATGCGTGCGGCCTGGGTTTGATCCTCAGCACCACATACAAACAAAGATGTTGTGTCCGCCGAAAACTAAAAAATAAATATTAAAAAATTAAAACAACAACAACAACAACAACAACAAAAAAAAAACTACCAACTGGGTGTGGTGGTGCACACCTGAAATCCCAGCAGCTTGGGAGGTTGAGGCAGGAGGATTGTGAGTTCAAAGCCGGCCTTAGCAATTTAGTGAGGCCCTAAAGCAACTTAGCAAGACTCTATCTCTAAATAAAATATAAAGAAGGGCTGGGGATGTAGCTCAGTATTAAGCTCCCTTGGGTTCAATCCCTGTATCAAAAAAAAGGGAAAAAAAAAAGAAACTACCTGTCTATACCATTTTGCATTCCCACCAACAGTCAGTCTGAGAGTTCTTGTTCCTTCATATCTTTGCCAGTATTTGCTGTTGTTAGTATCTTGGATTTTGGCTATTCTGATAGGTTTGTGATGGTACTTCATTTTTGTTTGAATTTGTAATTCTCTGATGATGTAAGATAAGCATCTTTTCATATGCTTATTTGCTTTCTGTATAGCTTCTTTGGTGAGTTATCTGTTTAGCTCTTTTTAAATGGGTTTTTTCATATACATGAGTTTTAAGAGTTCTTTGCATATTTTGAACAACAGTTCTTTATCACATATATCTTTTGTAAATATTTTGTCCCCATTGATGATTTTTCTTTTCATTATCTTGACATTGCTTTTTGGAAAGAGAAATTTTTAATTTTAATGCAGCCCAGTTGATTCGTTATTTCTTTCATGGATCTTGCCTTTGGTATTGTATCTAAAAGGTTATTGCCTTACCCAAGATCATCTAGATATTCTCTTATGTTTTGTTGCAGGAGTGAAATTACCTGTTGTTCTAGCACCATTTGTTCAAAATACTGTCCTTTCTTTATTGAAATGCCTTTGTTCCTTTGCCAAAGTTGACTGTGTTTGTCTGGGTCTTTGGGCTCTGTATTCTGTTCCATTAATCTATTTGTTTTTTCTTCCACCGAGACCACACAGCCTTGATTTTTAGAATTTCAGAGTCTAACTTTTGAAGTTGAGTAGGGTCAACTCTCCAACTCTGTCCTTAACTTTCAACATTGTTCTGGATATCCTGGATCTTTTCCCTTTCCATATAAACTTTAGAACCAGTTTGTTGAAATCCACAAAATAATTTGCTGGCATTGTGTTGAACCTAAAAGATCATTGGGAAGAATTAATATCTTGACAGTATTGAGTTTTCCTATCCATATACATGGAGTATCTTTTCATTCATTTAGGTCTCTAGTAATTCATTGAGCATTGGTTAAAGATTTATCTTATGCCTAGCTCTTAGACAGGAAGCTAATAATTTTTATATTGTTGTCCTTTAACTTAGTTGTTTGGCATAGGTTATATACAGTGTTCCTGGCTGAAAGTTAATTTCCTTTCATTGGTACAGGAAGATACAGTGAACCTTTGCCCTTTTTATGGTACATTAGTAATAAAGTTTTCTCTCCCTCTATTTATTTATTTTTTAGTTGTTGATGGGTGTTTATTTTATTTATATGTGGTGCTGAGAATTGAACCCAGTGCCTCACACATGCTAGGCTGAGAACCGAATCCAGTGTCTCACACATGCTGGGCAAGTGTTCTTCCGCTGTGCCACAACCCCAGCCCCTCTTTTTTTAAAAAAAATTTTTGTAGTTGTAGATGGACAGCATGCCTTTGTTTATTTTTATGCGGTGCTAAGGATTGAACCCAGTGCCCCACACGTGTTAGGCAAAGCACTTTGCCACTTTCTCACTCTGTTTTTAAGAATCAAAAGAATAGGTAGTTCAGTTCTTATGTTCTTAGAGTATTGTATTGAAATGTCCATGTCTTTAAACTTTTGTTTTCTTCCTTTCTTGGTGTGTCCAAATGGGATACAACTTAATTTGACACAAATTTTCATCTGTGGAGTAATTTTTTCCTAAGCAGTTTCTGAGTAGACATTCTACCTTGTGTGTAGCCAACACAATAAAGTGTGCTATCTCACTGGCCTTTTCTCTTTATAGGTTGAGAGTGTTGGATCCAGACTGGTTTATCATTGCCATGATTATAATGGTTTGTCCAACAAATAAAAATCCCCCTCTACTCAGTATGCTGCCCACTACAAACAGATTACAAGTCATATAAGAATTGCAGAATTTTGGGAACAATAAAAATAAGATTAACACAGCCCCTGTGTAAGGATGACACGTAAATTTATGAAGTGTTTCATATTTTCAGCCCCAGGGCTACATTTTTGTTCTGCTGAATGGAATTTGTCCTCACATATTGGTATACTGAATTTCTTACCAAGAGCCTAATTAAATAATTGATGCATTTTACAAAAAGAAAGAATTGCAGAATTTTGATACTAGTAACATACCAATTAAAATTGTTTTTTTTTTTTTTTTTTTTTACTAAAACACTGCATACAATAAATAATGTTGACTGTTTTTTCTTTCATTCAGTAGTATGAAAGCTAAACATACTCTAAAAACTACTGCAGAGTATTGAAGTTGGAGTCAGGAGTCCATGATTCTCTCCAGCTCTACTGCTGTCTAATTATCTGACTATTGACCTAGCTTTTCTGGATTGCACATTTTCATTTGTAAATCCAGAGTTAGATGCAGGACATCCAACGCTGTTAATTTAGGCTGGATAAACAAGATTTTTTTTCCTTA
This sequence comes from Spermophilus citellus, assembly GCF_964194105.1. NCBI lineage: Eukaryota > Metazoa > Chordata > Mammalia > Rodentia > Sciuridae > Spermophilus > Spermophilus citellus. Next base: position 41,232,524 of record NC_138199.1, on the reverse strand, counting down.
TTGGAAAATTTAAATAGATAAAATTAGCCTGCTGTTAGTTTCTCTCTTTTTTAATCTCAAATGTTGCCCAGACTGGTCTTAAACTCCAGGGCTTAAGTGGTCCTCCTGCCTCATCCTCTTGAGTAGCTGGGATAGTTTCTCTTTTTTTGGTGACATTTTATTGTAATATAATTTCAAATTTGAACAGAAACATTTCAAGAATGGTTATATTTATTTTATACCTTCTATATAGTTTCAGCAATTTTTAACATTTTGTCCCTTAGCTTTGTTATCTTCTGTTTATACATATGTATATATATGTGTGTGTGTATGTATATATGTGCATTTTTCATTTTTTCTAAATAATTTAAGAATAAATTGTAAACCTTGTGCTCCCTTAATGCAAAATATTACTTGTATATTTAATAAGAACAAGGGTAATCTCTGAGTATAGTACATTTGCCAAAATTAGGAAACTTAAAATTGATACAATACTATTATCTAATCCAGAGTCCATATTCAAACTATTCATTTTCCCTAGAATATACAAAAAGTTTCAGAATTGCTTAGCTATATCACTGTAGAGGCACCTCTGTATAAAACTGGATTTTACATTTATTGTTTACCTTAGAAAAGGTAAAATTTACATATAGTAAAATGCATAAATCTTAGATGAATAATTCAGTGAATTTTGTGAAATGGATGCTGCACCTTTATAATCCATACCTCTGTCAAGATATAGAACATTTATATCACTCCAGAAAGTTCCATTGATGTTACTTTGCAGTCATATTTCACCCCATCTCTCCCAGTCAGCTTCTTTTCAGGTTAGTTTCGCTGCCTCTGAAACTTTTCATAAATAGATTATATTTGAATTGTTTCTTGCTTGTAGCTATTTATGGGTAAAGCTGTTTTGAACATTCTTGGAGTCTTCTGTAGAGGTATTTTTATTTCTCTTAGGTAAAGTAAATACTTTGGAAACAAATTGCTCTGCTATTGAATAGATGTATGTTTAAGATATTGCTACGCCTTTCCCCAAAGTAGTTACACCATTTTAAATATGACCAGCAGTGTTTGAGTGTGCAGTTTGCACTACATATCTTCCTCAACATTTGTTATTGTCAGTCATTTTCATTTTATGCATTCTATATTTCTTTGTGGTATTTACTTACATTTTCTGAGGACTAATGATGTTGAGCACTTTTTCATGTGTTAATTGGCCATTTTTGTGTCTGTGTTTGTGAAGTGTCGAAATATTTTGCCATGATTTACACCCTTGCCCTTTTTTCTTTTTCTTTCTTTCTTCTTTTTTTTTTTTTTTTTTTTTTTTTTTTTTTTTTTTGTGGTGCTAGCTATTGAACCCAGGGCTTTGTGCATGCTAGGCAAGCACTTAAGCACTGAGCTACATACCCAACTCTTTTTATTTTTTATTTTGAGATAACATCTTGCTAAGTTGCTTAGGACCTCAGTAAGTTGCTGAGGCTGGCCTCAAACTTGTGATCCTCCTGCCTTAGCCTCCTTAGTTGCTGGAATCACAAGCATGTGCTACCATGCTCAGCTCACTTACATATTTTTCTACTAGCTCAGTTGTACTCTGGAACCCCTATCATGAAGTTTTGTTTTGGTTTCTATAGTAGTCGATGTTTGATCAGAGGTTGTACCTAAGCCTCTTAAGCCAGTGATGTTTTCATCTTTACCATCAGGTCTGTGTTGTGTAATTTTGAGACTGTTTTCATGGTTGAGGGAGTTTATGAATTTGTCCTGTCTTCAGCCAAGGACCAGAGACTCATTTGTTCCCTCTCCCTTCACTTCTCAGAAGATACAGCTTTGGGCATGAGCCCAGGCTTCCAGGACACAGGATTTTAGCAGGTTTCCCTTTTCTTCAATGATCTCTCTTTAAATGTTTGGCTGGTATACTTCTCTTGGTATTATACCAACCCTACCAGTCTTCACTGATTAGCTAGCTCTAAAGGTCTATTGCTTTTTTTTTTTTTTTTTTTTTTTTGGTGGGGGGGTATCAGGGATTAAACCCAGGGACACTTAACCACTGAGCAATATATCAACTCTTTTTTTATTTTTTATTTGAGACAGGGTCTTGCTAACTTAATTAGGATCTCACTAAGTTGCTGAGGCTAGCCTCCAACTTGTGATCCTCCTGCCTCAGCCTTCCAAATTGCTGGACTATAGGCTTGCGCCATTGTGCGTGGTGTCCTTTTGTTCTTGACAGTGCCCTGGGATATGAATTGCTTATAGTCTTATCCAAGTAAAGATGGGCATCTTGGCAGGGGAAAGGTATTACCAGTTTTTGTTGATGCTTGTCCCCATCTTTGTCATGCTAACAGAGCAGGAGCTTGTGGAGAGGTGAATGGGGGTCTGCTTTTCCCTGGCGACCCTACTTACATCTTTCCTGTAGAACAGAGGTGTGGTCTTGGGGATTGGTGGGAATTGAGCTGTGGCTATCATTATTGCCTCTTTCCTAGTACAAAACACAATGAGAAGTTCTTATATTTTGGATATGAAGTGTTCCCCCAAAACTTCATGTGTTAGAAATATGATTACCAATGTAACATTGTTTATAGGTAAAAAGATTGATTATAAAAGCTGTAACTATATCAGTGTATAAATCCATTGATGGATTAATAATTTGAATGGTATATAAAAAAAAACAAATAAAAACAATTTATTGAGAAAAAATAATTTGAATGGACTGCTGGGTGGTAACTGTAGACAGGTGATGCATGGCTGGAGGAAATAAGTCACTGGGGCATGCCTTTGGGGATTATATCTTGTTCCTGGCTCTTTGCATATGTGCAGGCATGCTTTCTTTCTCTGCTTCCTGACTGCTATGACTTGAGCAGCTTGCTCTGCGACATCTCATCTCAGGTCCAGAACAGTGGAGTTGGCTGACCAAGGACTGAACCTCTGAACTCATGATCCCCAAATAAACTCTTCTCCTCTAAGTTGTTCTTGTCAAGTCTTTTGGTCACAGCAACAAAAAGCTGACTAATGCAGAAGCAATCTCTGTATGTTTACGGGCTGCAAACAAACTAAAACTAAAAATGCCAAACCTGGAATAGCTACTGCATCCACTGAAATAGCTCTTCTACAGTGCAGAGCTGTGGGGGAATTGTGGTCTGCATTATTCTTTAACTGTTTTGCCATAATCATCCCTAGAGTAGGAGGAACTTGAAATGAGAGAAAGGATGCCACTTTTATACCACCAAGCCTTCTGGAATGGCTTCCCCACACACAGAACTGTAGGGGAATTGGGTATCAGTCTTCCTATTCTTACTGAATTCCATAGATTTGTTTTAAGTCCTTTGATCAATCTCCAGAGACTTAGAATGATGGGTAGTTTTGCCTAGTCTAATAGATATCTTCCTGGGAGTTTTTTGTCTAACTCTTTATACTACTACTCCCAGAGAGGTATATATAATTAAAAATTCAAACTACAAAAGGCTTTAAGTGAAAAAAATACGTCTCTGGGGCTGGGGTTGCAGCTCAGTGGTAGAGCACTTGCCTCGAATGCGTGAAGCCCTGGGTTCGATCCTCAGTTCATCTACAACTAAAAAAAATTAAAAAAAAAAAAAGAAAGAAAGAAAAGTACGTCTCTTTCTCAAACACAAGTCCTGGTTTGATTTCTAGACCCAATAATCGCTACTAGCTTCTTACTTTTACTTAGATATTCTTGCTACATACATAAATGACCTTGGCTTTTAAACCTGGAATGTCTGAACTTCAGCTGCTGCAAGGTGCAGCTTCAGTTTTTGAGCTTGTGATTTGCTGAGATTTTGTTAAACCCATAATATCCGTTGTCTTTCTGCCTACCTCTATATACGTTTATAGGTTAAGCAGTCCTTTCTGGCTTGGGTCTTAGTCATTGTAAATCACCTAATTTAGTTTATTATGTATTTATTATTGGCAAAACTGTCTAGTAGTCTTATATCTGAATATTGACATAAGAATTTAAACTTCATTTACTTAAGATTCATTCAATATAGATAGCATCTTCCTGTAGTAAATTGTACACGGTGTCTAGACATTAGTGCAGCTGTTGCTTTAGATATCAGACAACAGAATGAGGGCTGTTAAATAATTTTTAGGTGGTAAATAGCATTGCCTTAAAATAGAGGCAAACTCAAAATTATAGCTTTGGTAAATTTCTGTTTTAAATGTTTTAACTGTGATGTTTTTAGAAACAAAGAATACAACATGTGTATGTGGCACTAGATAGCCTTATTCCCCTGATCCAACTCTGGGGACTGATATTATTGAAACCCTTTCTATGTAAGAGTTTTGTTTTCTGGGGCTGGGGATGTAGCTTAGTGATAGAATTCTTGCCTGGCATGTGTGAGGCCCTGGGTTCAATCCCTGGCACCCCAAAAATAAGGGTTTTGTTTTGTTTTGGTACCAGGGATTGAACTCCTGGGCACTTGACTATTGAGCCACACCCCAGCCTGTTTTTTAATTTATTTTTATTTTTTATTTTAAGATGGGGTCTTGCAAAGTTGCTTAGGGTCTCATTAAATTGCCGAGGCTGGCTTTGAACTTGTAATCCTTCTGCCTCAGCCTCCCAAGGCACTGGGATTACAGGCATGTGCCACCCACTCTCTGTTTTTTTTTTTTTTTTCTTCTTCTTCTTTGACTGATTGCTGTACAGAAATGAACTGAATTATCTTCCCAAAGGCGAAAGTTCAGATGACATAGCCTTCCTTGTTTTGCTGCTTCAATTTCTTATATATACTTTTTGCCCAGTGGCATATATCTGTTTATATGAGGTAAAGCTGAGTGTGGAATCTCATCTGAAAAAGTTAATAAACTGAAGAAAATGACAGGTATACTGGGAAAGTAAAGATGGATAATCAAACCATTGTTTAATTAAACTACTGTTTAATTAAACGTGTGTGACAGGGATTTAGACTTTCCTATACCTACTCTGAACCTACTATGGGACATTAGCCAGTTTTAGTTTTAATTAAGTAGGTTGTTATTCAGGGAAGTTGTAGAGAAAAGGAACAAGAATATGTTTTGTCTGTTCCCTTATCTCTGAAAATAATGGCAGTGGTAGGATGGGGGAATATAGGTAGACAAAGAAAAAGTAAGAGAGAGAGAGAGAGAGAGAGAGAAGGAAGCAGTGTGGGAAGGAGAGCTGTGAAGCAGTGTGCTAGCTACATTTTTTTAAAAGTTTGAGTAGGTGGGCCCCACACTGACCCCATAGAATTAGTCTTTACAAAAAACAATATGGGCTGGGTTTAAAATTATAATACACTAAAATTTATTACAAAGTTATGCTACATCTTAACAAGAGATGTTGACCCATCTCTGTAAATTATTATAGTATGTATTCCAGTCAAATTGAAGATTTCTAGGTTCAGCAAAGAAGGAAAGAATTGGACCAAAACTGGAAGCACCTCTGAGGTTTTATAACCCAGGGGACCCACGCAGTTAGGACTCTACGTTCGTGTGTGTGTGTGTGTGTGTTTTCTGGGGATTGAACCTAGGGGCTTTACATTTCTATAGAAGAAAACATAATTCTGGGGTCCCATGAGCCCATAGCATTATTGTTAGGTTCGTCTCCTAGTATTGGGAGCCATGGAGGAATTGATTAGGGATCTGGTGCAATCTTATGGGGAATGGTGGTGCTTAAAATTAAATATTTTGGATTAAAAATCAGTATACTTGAGTAGCTCCAAGAAAAAGGCATTATTAATAATATATATCTTTATTTTAGCATTATTTTCAGAGGTAAGGGAACTGATAAAACTATCATATTCTCTCTGCATTTGTCTCTAGCTGATTCCTTCAATTGTTACCTTGGTAACAGTTAGAAGCCACTTAAACCCTGGGATGGAAGCAAGACTTTATACCTTCATGAATGTTTTTCTTTAATCAGATGGCTTTTCCATTAAGATCAGGAATTGTTACTTTGCACATTCACATTGTACTCCATGTAAGTGCTAGTCCCTGGAATCAGGTAACATTAGTGGTCTCTGCTAAATCTGGCTGTGATAGATATACTGAAGGAATAAGAATTTGGTATATGATGTGTTATTATGAAAGAAGAATTCCTAGCAGTTTTGAAAAGAATGGGACTGTTTGGGGCAGGGATTGTGGCTCAGTGGTAAAGCTCTTGCCTAATACACGTGAGGCTCTGGGCTCAATCCTCAGCGCCACATAAAAATAAAATAAAGTTTGTTGTGTACACTTAGAACTAAAATAAATATTAAAAAAAAAAAGAATGGGACTCTGAAATATTAGCCTGAGTAAGTGAAGGACTTGGTCAGAAAGCATGTCAGACCTGAATGGGATCAGGAGAAGTATTTTCAAAGCCAATAACAGATAAATGTCAAAAATATAATGTTGAAGAAAAGAAATCAGACACATGTAAGTACATACTGTATGATTCCATTTATATAAAGGTTAAAAACAGGCAAAACTCATCTGTGGGGTTTGAAGTCAGGATATCGTTGCCCTGATGGAAGAGAATGAGTAGTTAGAAGGCAAGCATAAAGGAGTCTTCTGGGAGGCTGATCATCTGTTCATTGAGTTGGCTGTTGAATACATTGGTATGTTTTGTTTGTGAACATTTATTGAGCTGTACATTGTGGACTCTGTTGTTTTCTGTTGGTATGTTGTTGTATTTCAGTGTAAAATTAGAAAAGAAAATGTTCATAATAGGTCAGTTCTACATATTTGGAGGTCACTTTTAATTGCCTATAATCAGGAATTGGATAAATAGGGACTGGGTAAATTGTGTTATATTCCTCATTCCTCTGGGGAATACTAGATTGTTATACATTGTTATTTCTGATAATAGTTCTATGTGTACTGACATGGAACTGTTATTAAATGGTTAAAGGAATTTTCAGAACATATGTCTAATTTATGTAAAAATAAAACACTATGTACATATATTTCTGTAGGTGTTGAAAATATCTGGAAGGATACACACTAAATACAGATGCACTTCAAATTATGATGGGTTATGTTTCTATAAGCTGAAAATATCCTAAATTGAAAATGTACTCAATACACCTAACCTACTGAATATAACTTAGCAACACAGTACACAATAGAGTGTCTCTTGTTTACCCTCATGATTGCATGGCTGACAGGTTAGGAGCTAAGCCTAAGCATTGTGAAGTTGTATTGTACTACATATTGGAAAAAGATTAAAATTCAAAATTCAAAGTATATTTCCTGCAGAATGCTTTTTTACCACTGTAAAGTGAAAAAATCATTAGTTGAATGATCGTAATTCAGGGAGTATCTAATTAACCATGGTTATCCTTGAGGATTAGTTTGGATTTTTTTAGTACCATGAACGTGGGTTGCTTTTTTTTGTAGGTGGCCACAATACCTCATTTTATTTATTTATTTTTATGTGGTGCTGAGGATTGAACCCAGTGCCTTACATGTGCTAGGCAGGCGCTCTACGACTAAGCTACAATAAACATTATTTTAAGAAGTAAATTCCAAATACTATTTTAAAGGCAGATGGATTGAAAAAAGTAATGTCGTTCTGGCAAAATCTCCAAGTGTCCTTAAAAGAAGAAAAGGAGTTGTGAAGAAAATTAAGACACCTCCCCCCTGCCCCTCGAAAGAAGAACTAATATAATTTTATCTTATTATATCCCAGAGGGTGAGGCAGATTTTGATGACTTTGAAAAACAAAAAGTGAATGTGGGCATTTAATGTAAAGTAGAACTAAGCTGCCTTCCTAATTCTCCTTTTAGTTGATCCAGAGTACCAGAAAGAAGCTGAACAGCGGCATCGAGAATTGGCAGCTAAAGCTGGAGGATTTAATGACTTTGCAACTTTAGCTGTCATCTTTGAACAGTGCAAATCAAGGTATGTGAGGTAGTCCTTTGGACTAGAAGATACTAGTTTTGATATATAGCTCTTGTGATGTTAAATGCTAAGCTTCAGTGGGGATGATATTGACTTCAAGGTATTTTGAATATCAGTGATATTATGTCAGGTGAGAATTACTTCCTAAGCATTTATTATGTAATATTGATTCTCTTCTTTCTTCTCCTCAAATCTTTCCTGAAAATAATGTTACAGAATTTTGCTAGGTAATTTAGGTTAAAAAATGATTGGATATTTGTTCATGCCTATGTGTTAAAAAAATGTATTTACAATTTAATTTTTTTTTTAAGAGAGAGTGAGAGAGGAGAGAGAGAGAGAGAGAGAGAGAGAGAGAGAGAGAGAGAGAGAACTTTTAATATTTATTTATTTTTTTTAGTTCTCGGCAGACACAACATCTTTGTTGGTATGTGGTGCTGAGGGTCGAACCCAGGCCGCACGCATGCCAGGCGAGCGCGCTACCGCTTAAGCCACATCCCCAGCCCCCTACAATTTAATTTTTAATTTAGAAAAATTAACACTTATTTTTTCAAACTTCTTTTATTAAAGATAGAAGAGAGAGAATATTTTAATATTTATCTTTCAGTTTTCGGTGGACACAACGTCTTTATTTTATTTTTATGTGGTGCTGAGGATCAAACTCAGCGCTTTGCGCATGCCAGGCAAGCGCGCTACCACTTGAGCCACATCCCCAGCCCCTCAAACTTCTTAATAGTTGAACAGGTCTCATAAAAGAGCTGACAATTGGGCTGGGGCTGTAGCTTAGTGGCAGAGCGCTTGCCTAGCATGTGTGAGGCACTGGGCTTGATCCTCAGCACAACATAAAAATAAACAAACAAAATAAAAGCATCTGTCCATTACAAGTGTCAAAATAAATAAATAAATTTTAGAAAGCTGACAATTGTTTGGTGGTTTCTTCTCCTCAGAGAAGTGAGAATGTTAGAGCCAGGAACTGGGCACATACTTGTAATTCAAGTTACTTGGGAGGCTGAGGTAGAAGAATTGCAAGTTTGTGGCCAGTCTGGGCAACTTAGTGAGACTCTGTCTCAAAAAAATTTTAAAAGGTCTGAGGATGTAGCTTAGTGGTAGAGCACCCCCTGGGCTCAATTCCCAGTACTGGGGGGGGGGGGTGAGGGGGGAAAAGAAATAAAATAAGAAATGAGAATGTTAAATTGTCTTTCACTATAAATATTTTCAAGAGATCAGTATTTTTGTTTTGTAGTGGAGCTCCAGCTTCGTGGTGCCAAAAACATTGGATTCATTGGAGGTGCTTATTTTCTGCATTTCGTGTGGAAGCCCAACTTCGAGAGCTAATCAGGAAGCTTAAACAGGTAATTGCTATTTATTTTTTTTTCCTTAAGTAGCCTTTTTAGCCTATATATTCTATATGGAATTTAACTGATATATGCATAGTTACTTCTTACCACCTTCTCTTTCTGCATACAGCCATCTCCCTGACCCTATGAATGATTCCTATTAGTAATGAAGAAATTTATCTGCAGAAATGAGGATATTTTAAAATAGCTTTACTGAAGTATAATTGATACCCAGCAAACTACATATATTTAAAGTGTATAATTTTGACATTTGTACAGACCTGTGAAACTGTCACTACAATCAAGATAATGAACACACCCACTTCCCAGAGTTTTTCATGTCCTATAGTAATCCATTCATCTTCCCTCATAGGCTTTCCTTTTCCTCCTTACCCAGGCAACCACTGATCTGCCTGTTGTGATTGTACATAAGTTGTCATTTCCTTATATTTTATGTAAATGAAATCATTCAGTATGTACTTTTTTGGGAGGGGGTCTGGATTCTTTTTACTTAGCATAATTTATTTCAATTTTATACTTTATTGTGGTAGACCATATAGCATAAAAAAGAATTTTATCATTTTTAAATGTATTGGCATTAGGCATGGTGGCACGTGCCTATACTCCCAGCAACTCTGGAAGCTGAAACAGGAAGATTCCAAGTTTGAGACCAGCCTCTGTGACTTAAGTGTACAGTGTCATTAAGTACATTTTCACTCTTGTGTGATCCTTGGTACTTTCTATCTCCAGATAGAAAATATAAAAAGTTTTTCCAGAATTTTTTCATCATCCCATAACTGAAACACTCTGTACCTATTAAACAATAACTCTCCATTCCCTCTCTTCACATTCTCCAGTAACCAATACTTTTCTGTCTTTTCATTTTAAATAATGTTTTCTATTTGCTTTGCCTTTATACTCACTAATCTTTTCTTTTCTTTTTTTTTTTAAAGAGAGAGAGAGAGAGAGAGAGAGAGAATTTTTAACATTTATTTTTTAATTATCGGCGAACACAACATCTTTGTTGGTATGTGGTGCTGAGGATCGAACCCGGGCCGCATGCATGCCAGGCGAGTGTGCTACCGCTTGAGCCACATCCCCAGCTCCTAATCTTTTCTTTTGTAGTGTCTAATCTGTCATAAATCCCATCCATGGTATTTTTCATATCTAGATGTTGTTTATCTCTAGACCTGGAAAGTTTTTTTCAGGTCTTTACTTAACTTTTTCTTCTTTTTTTCTCTTTATGGTTCTGGGAATCTAACCCATGACCTCATACATGCTCAGCAAGCCCTTTACCACTGAGCTGTATCCCCCTAGCCCTCCACTTAACTTTTCAAACGTAAAGTAGTCCATTTATAATATGTGTATAGTTAATATCTACGTCAGTTCTGAGTTGATTTTGTTGGTTGATTTATATCTTCATTATAGGTTGTATTTTCCTATTTCTTCACATACTTAGAGTTGATGCCAAACCTTGTGAACTTTATCTTGCTGGGTGCTGGATGTTTTCTTATTCTAGTTATTAGAACCTGATTTTTTTTGTGGGGAGTCATGCTTATAAGATTTGTTATGTGAGATCAGAACAGTGCTCAGTATAGAAGTAGTTATTCGCTACTTCAAAAGCAAGACACTACACAAAACCGTATGAATTATGAGATATTCTAGCTGACTTAAACAGGGACAGGTACCATTCTTTGACAGTGTGAATATACCTCTCTAGTTAGTAGATTCCTCACATTTGTAAACTAATCCATACTCAGCTGAACACTTGAGGACCTTCTGCAGATCTATGTGCAATTCTCTTTTGTTACTGTAAATTTCAATCACCTTTGTCTTCCTGGTCTTTCAGCTGTGTCTCCTCAACTCAGGGAGTTCTCTTTGTTTCATTTTGGGTTTTCTTTTTTTGTGCCTTGGTCTAAGAAAGACGGTAGGCTGGGCAGTCCTTGGGTTTGCTTCAGTTCCTGTTTCTCAAGGGTCACTATCATCTGTTGCCTGATATATATGGTGTTCTGGAAATCATTATTTCATGTATTTTATCTGTCTTGATTATTTCAGGTGGAAGGGTAAATCTAGTTCTTCTTACATCATATTGGCCAGAAGCAGAAGTCTTTTAAGAATATGGATTATTCAAAATAAAAGATAATTTTGAATTGTTCTTTGAGATTTACTACTGAATATATATTCTATCTACAGCAAAGTGATTTCCCAAAAGAGACCTTTGAAGGCCCTAAACATGAAGTACTACGAAGATGTCTTTGTGCAGGATATTTCAAAAATGTAGCTCGAAGGTAAGCAATATAAGCTTGAGGGCTGGATCAAGAATACTACTATATTTGGTTATAATACTGAACTATTTAATATTAAAGATTGGAGATTCAGTTTAAGTTCTGAGGTGATGATGACTTCAATTATGAGCTCTTTCATGATTGTCACTTTTACAGGGGGAGCTGCATTGGCCCAGAGTGGGAGGAGAGTGTATGTAGGGCAGGTCCAGCATGGGTTTATCACCTAAGGCAAGTAACAAGGATTTTCTTGTAGAGATGTGGCCCCAAGCGGACTATGAGAGCCAAAAAGGTTGAGGATGGCATAGGAAAGGGGTAGCTTGGCAAGGAATGTCAGACTTTAGACAACCTGTGGAGGGGTTATTTGATCTGGCATGTGAGGATGTGAGGGTAGTGATGAGGGTGTCTTCATAGGAAAGGTATGACACTGGTATGTGAAATTCATTATATACAGAGGAATGGATCATATAGCTAAGTATATTGATAATTAGAGTTAAAAATACAGAAGGTGAGAAAACAAAACAGTTTCTGAGTTGATTTGGAATTTCAAGTTATCATAATGAAATTATGATGGTACTTGATAGATGAATGGATAAATTGATTTGGGAATAAAAATAGTGTGTGTAATAAGTATTTGTGTGTATGTAAATAGTGTACACACATACCCTAGCTCTGAGAGGGACTGGGAGCAAGTCAAAAGAAAGACTTCCCCAGCTCCACAAAAAGAAAGACAGGAAGTATTCCAGAATGAGGGAAACTAATGGGACATGTAAAGTACAGGTAATATATGATTCTGAACTCAGTCTTTTTCTTTAAAGGATATTATTAGGACATTTGGTAGAACATCAGTGGCATCTGAGGATTAGATATTAATAATGCATCAGTGTTAATTTCTTGGCTTTGATAGTTGAATTATATCTATGTAGTAGAATGTCCTTGATTATAGGAAATGCACACTCAAGTTTTTGGGGATGGTGGGTGGCGCATCAGGTTGGCACCTTACTCTTAGTAGTTTAGGTAAAGAAGGTTTTTATATTATACTTCTAACTTTCCTTAAAATTTAGATTTTTTTTTTTTTTTAGAATTTAAAAAATATGTTTTGAAAAAAAAAATATGTTTTGGTTGCCTGCCATGTACATGCAAACGCTGGGCAGGTACTGCAGATAGAAAGGTGAAGTAGAATATGAGCCCTGGCATCATTCTTTTCTTTTTCCTTTTTTTAATATATATATATATATATATATTTTTTTTTTTTTTTTAAGTTGGAGATGGACACAATACTTTTATTTTATTTATTTATTTTTATGTGGTGCTGAAGATCAAATTCGGTGCCTCACAAGTGCTAGGCAAGTGTTCTACCACTGAGCCACAACTCCAGCCCCAGTCATTCTTGATGATACTTAAGTCTAATAGAGGATACAGATAGGTAAGTGAATAATTATAAGGCAGTCAGTCTGATCTGGACTATAAGAGGAATATATGTAAAATACTGCAGAAATTCAATTGCAAGTTAGACTAGGGCTATTATTTTGACAAGGATTTTAGCCAAGTGCAGTGGTGCACGCCTGTAATACTAGCATCTGGGGAGGCTGAGACAGAAGGATTAAGAGTTCAAAGCCAGCCTCAGTAAAATCGAGGCACTAAGCAATTCAGTGAGACCCTGTCTCTAAATAAAATTCAAAATAGGGCTGGGGAAGTAGCTCAGTGGTTTAGTACCAAAAAAAAAAAAAAAAAAAAAGACAAGTTTTTAGAGTGACGTTTATGTAGAAAAGTATAAACAAGGATAAGAATTTAAAGTGAAGTATATATATTAGAAAAAATGATACATGAGATTTTTCTAATTATCATACTTTAGTGAAAAAGTCAACCCTTTGAGCACAGATGTAATATAATAAAAAAATAAAAAGTACTGTATTCAAGACAGAATACATATGTAGGACTTAGTTTCACCATGTATTAGCTCTGAGATCTTGAGACGGCTAGCTAATTTATTTGGGTCTCAGTTTTGGGCTTTGAATAAAGTGCATGGCTCTCAAAATTGATAGGTTGTTTTGAGAGTTTGCTATGAAAACATTTTAGGAACTCTTAATCACAAATACAACATTGTCATTAATATTACTAATTGTTGACCTGAAATGCTTATTCTTAATTAAAATGACTGTTTATCTTGTATCATGAATTTGAAATGAATTGGTAGAGATCTTATAGTGTCAGTTGAATAAATTTAAACCTCTGGGCAGAGTTTCTTAAGTTTTAGGTGCCTGGCTGCTGCATACTTGTGATGCCATATGGAAGCCAAAGCTGCACCTTCCTGCATGGCCTCTCTAGCCAGCCATGGCACCTCAAACAAGAGCTGTCAAGCCAGCACCAGCAACTCAGCTGCCAGTAGTGGTCCTACATCTGCAGCTAACTTGCCTGATGCTGCATCCCTGCAGCTAAGTTTGCTGATAACCCAGATGGCATCCAATACAGCTGGTATGGTATAGGCTCTACTTTTGGGCAGATGTTGGGTCATGCCTTCATTGGGGCAGTGGAGGATGTCATGCTGAACCTTCAGGTTTGACATCACTTACCAGGAGCCTCTGGGAGCCCAGCCGGCACAGAATCAGCAACTGTTTGGCCTTTATTCCTATGAGATTAGGAACAATTTTTGTAGTAGTGTGTGCAGAAACAGGGTGATGTGACGTTAAGCTCTGAGAGTTTTAGTGAGGTGCTGACAGACTTGCAAATGGATTAGTCTAATTAAGAAATTAAAATTTAAAAAAATTTAAAAGAAATTCAAATTTAAGAAATGGAGTATCAGGGCTGGGGATGTGGCTCAAGCGGTAGCGCGCTCGCCTGGCATGCGTGCGGCCCGGGTTCGATCCTCAGCACCACATACAAAGATGTTGTGTCCGCCGAAAACTAAAAAAGAATAAATAAATATTAAAAAAAAAAGAAATGGAGTATCAGCTCTCTTACCAAGTTATTTTAGCATAAAGATATAATTAGTAGTGAAAGTATTAAGTGGAAAACTTCAGTTAAACTTATTATTAATAGCTTTATTGTTTCAGCAATAGAAGATGGTGTTCATACTATATAGTAGTCACTGAGAGAGTAAAAATTTAGGTATGGGCAAGTGTGTGTGTGGCTTTCTTAAACCAACTATTGTGATATTTCTTGGTATAAAGTGATTTTCTTCAAAAAAAAAAAGGTAAGCTTCTACTTATTGTGCTCTTTATAGTAGGACATACTATAAATTGTTCATTTTTTTACTTCATTGTTCTACTGTTCTGGTCTTTATCATTTGGTTTTTCTATTTATAGATCTGTAGGGAGAACTTTTTGCACAATGGATGGGCGTGGAAGCCCAGTTCACATTCATCCTTCCTCAGCAGTAAGTACCTTATTTTTAATAAAGGGAAGGCATTAATAAAGATGTAGGAATAAGTAATATACAAATGTCATTTACTTTTCATTTTGAGGTTAAATTTACATGTGTCTATGTTACATAAACTTGTAAGGGTATTAGTTGCCTCCCGCCTCCTGTTTGAAGAAGATAGGAATTAATTCAGAAAAATTTGAGCTATTATTTAGTTGGTCTAATGTAGAATAAGACAGGTTATAGTTTTCATCCTTAAATGAATTCTTTTGTGTAGCTTCATGAACAGGAAACCAAACTTGAATGGATCATTTTTCATGAGGTATTAGTTACCACCAAAGTCTACGCAAGAATTGTGTGTCCTATCCGTTATGAATGGGTGAGAGACTTGTTACCCAAGTTGCATGAATTTAACGCACATGATTTGAGCAGTGTGGCTCGTCGGGAAGTGAGGGAAGATGCAAGAAGGAGGTGGACAAATAAGGAAAATGTAAAGCAGCTGAAGGGTGAGTGAATCATTCGTTCTCCTCTTAGCTACTGTGCCATGCTATTTTCCAGTAGTGCTTTAGTATTTTCATTTTGTTTATAAAATTTTGTGAATTATTAACCTCAGAACCTCCCTCTTTCCAAGGGGCCTTTTCTGAAATGCTAGGTACCTAGATCAGAGGCATAAATAATTGTGGTACTGAATTAGGACAGAAAGTTTAATTATTAGCTGACATACACAATGAAAATTTTTTTTTTTTTTTTTTTTTTGGTATCAGGCGTTGAACCCAGGGTACTTAACCACTGAACCACATCCCCACCCCTTTTTCTTTTCTTTCTTTCTTTCTTTCTTTTTTTTTTTTTTTTTGAGACTGGGACTGGCTAAGTTGCTGAGGCAGCTTTGAACTTGTGATCCTCCAACCTCAGCCTCATGTGTGAGGTCGTGGCTCATTAAAACTTTTTTTTTTTAAATATTTATTTATTTATTTTAGTTTTCGGTGGACATAACATCTTTGTTTGTATGTGGTGCTGAGGATCGAACTCAGGCTGCACGCATGCCAGGCGAGTGTGCTACCGCTTGAGCCACATCTCCAGCCCTCGTTAAAACTTTTTGATGGATCATACTGTATATTCTTATGTAACATAACTGGAAAATACAACAGTGAAAAGTTTTGTACTACAAACTATAGGAGAGTCTTCAGAAATGTTATCCACTAGGTATTTGATTGCACTGTTATGCTAAGTGTACACTATGCCACTGAGCTACATTCCTGGCCATGTGTTCTTAGTTATTAACCACAGACTACATAGTTTCTTTGGGTTTTTTGTTTTGTTTCTGTGGTACTGGACTTTGTGCATGCTAGGCAAGCACTCTGCCACTGAGCTACATTCCCAACCCACATTATTTCTTTTGATGGGGCGAAATATAATTTTCTCTTTTTACCTTTTCTTAACATTGAAAAATGAGAGCATCTCTTTATCTTAATACCACTAGTGTTGAATCTCAAAACTAAATTTTTATTGGATTAATTTGTAATATTTTCAGATGGAATATCAAAAGAAATCCTAAAGAAAATGCAAAGAAGAAATGATGACAAATCCATATCAGATGCACGAGCTCGTTTCCTTGAGAGAAAGCAGCAGAGGACACAGGACCACAGTGACACACTGAAGGAAACAGGCTAAGCAGTGAACCCTCCAATTCAGGAACTAGGAAAAGCAGCCAGGAAATGTGCTTCTACTTTACCAGTTATTTCAGACAGCACTATGAAGAGGAAGTGGTCAGCATCTGTTATTAGCCTATGAGCTAAAAGCAAATCAAAGCTCACTGATACCAACAAATGGAATTTTGAAAGATTGGATTGGATTGCATGGTCATAGGCATTGATACAAGAAACCAGTGAAAGACAATACATGTAATATTTTCCTCACTTCAGTTTTGCTGGCCTTAACTGGTATCAAACGCTGTTATTGAGATATTTTCAAAGAACATTGAGTTGTATTTAATCAGCGTGTATTCCATTTGCATTGAAGCATTAAAAATTATTTTCCTTAAATCTCTTTAAGGCCTTCTTGTTGCTA
Source organism: Spermophilus citellus (assembly GCF_964194105.1). Classification (NCBI taxonomy): domain Eukaryota; kingdom Metazoa; phylum Chordata; class Mammalia; order Rodentia; family Sciuridae; genus Spermophilus; species Spermophilus citellus. Next base: position 41,215,651 of record NC_138199.1, on the reverse strand, counting down.
TTAGAATAGTGTTATATCAGGTATGTGACCATTTCCTTCAGAAGGCTGAACATAAGAGGTTTTTACTCAGCAATACTTAGATGTCTGTTTAATTGCTACAGAGCTTTATAGATATTTAGAGAAAAGAATCAAATAGTAAATAAAATTGCCTATGTCAGGATTCTTTCTTGAATTAATATTAATCCTTAAATTGATTTTTCTGGGATTATACAAATTCCTTTTTATATAAAAATATATTGTTTAAAACAGTAGCTATAGCCATTAACCAAAGGACAGATGATATATGTATATATATATATATATATGTATATATATATACATATATATATATATACATACACACATATATATAAAAGTTCTTTTTTAGCTGTACCTACATACTTGTATCAGCACCATGTATGTAGGTCTGGTAGTGCTTTCAAGCAACTCCTTCACACAGCCTACTCTCTTGCTTCCAGCTGCTTGGGTAGGACCATTTAAACATCTATTATGTTGATCTTGAAATGGGATTTCAAAGCAGCCAACACTATTTCACCAGTGTTTCAAATTGGAACCTTGAGGCTAAGTTAGTATTACACTCAGGCCACACTCAGCACTTGCCTACTCTTGTTTACTGCCTTGTATTCTAGTTATTTGTGTATTTGTCTGTCTCCTCACTAGATTATACGCTCCTTGTGGGCAGGAACTGTGTCTTTTTCACCTTTGTATCTTTCATGACACCTAGCATAGTGCTTTACACATAGTAGTCACTGAATGTTTGTTAAATAAAGCTTTTAGTGTCATTAAAACTTAAAAGATGGTAAATGTGTGTTTTTAGATATTTTTGTGTAAAAACCAAGAGTCTGAATTTCTTTTAGGTGTATCTAACTACTCTTTTCTAGGTTTTCCCTTTGGCATCTAAACAGCTTTATGTCCAGCACTAGAAACTAGAAGATTTTTGCTGGTTTTTTTTTTTTTTTTTTTGGTATTGGGAATTGAACCCAGGGTTTTGTGCATGCTAGGCCATCAGGGAGTATATTCCCAGCCCTTAAAACCTTTCTTGAAAAAAATCACATGAGGGGGCTGGGGTTGTAGATCAGTAGTAGAGTGCTTGCCTAGCACATGTGAGGCACTGGGTTCGAGCCTTTGCACCACATAAAAATAAATAAAGTTATTGTGACCATTAACAATTAAAAAAAAAAATCACATGAGGACCCGAATCCCTGTGCCTTTCCTTGAAGGTGAGTGGTGATTGTTTTTCTGAACATTTCAGCATTGTTAATTTGTTCACTTTTATCTATAGTGCCCTGGACACTGTCTCTGCACATTAATTGTTTAGTCCTGTCAGTTTGTCTTTTTAGGTATGTGCTGTCAGTGTGTTTCCTTAAATGGGATAGAAGTATGCATGTATTCTTAAAAAGAGAGTTCTTTTAACTCAGTATTTATTAAGCACACATTCTAAATATATAGTCTGTATTCAAATTTCATCAGTTGTCCCAATAATATCTTCTCTAGTAAATCTTCTCTTCATTCAAGGATCTTCCTTTCTCCTTTACAGCACTAATCACCCCCCCCACCATAATATGGGCTAGTTATTTTATAGGAAGTCTTCAATTTGAGATTCTTTAGTGTTTCCTTGTGGTTAGATGTATTTGAATGGAAAACTTCATAAGCGATATGGTGTCTTTTCTGGGTATAACATCTGAAGTTATGTGGTATTTGCCCATTATCAGTGATAATTAGGTTTTTTTGGGAGGTCACTGGGGATCAAACCCAGGGGTACTCTAACACTAAGCTACACCCCTAGCCCTTTTATTTTTTATTTTGAGACAGGGTCTTTCTAAGTTGCTGAGACTGGCCCCAAACTTGTGATCCTTTTTCCTTAGTCTCTGAATTGTTGGGATTATAGGCATGATTTTAACTTTGATTATTGGTTAGGTTTTTTTTTCCCCTTCAATCTAGTTACTCTTACAATTCATAAGAATTTGATAGGGAGATACTTTCAAATATGTAAAATATCCTCATAAAATATGAGGATTTATCGTCAATTGCTTGAATCAATTTTATTGTTATGGTTGCCAGTTGGTGTTTATTTCAAAAATTCTATATTTATTTGTTGGTAGTGTATTGTAAGGAAGAACATTCTTTAAAGGATGAATCTCCAGTAAACAGATGGATGCTAGGAGCAGAATGGATGAAGAATAAATTGGAAAGATTGGGAGGTATTTAAGAGGGCTGGCAAACAGTCCAGTTTATTTGGTACATAGAAGGGGTAGTAGGCTAAAAATGTCAGTTGAGGTCAAGCCAACCTTTTTGAACTATTCTGTGGGATATATAGATTTGTTAGAGGGAAATTACATCATTACAGTTTTTTGTTTGTTTTAGTTTGTTTTGGGTACTGGGGATCAAACGCAGGGGTGCTTCCCCACTGAGCCACTACATCCCATCCCTTATTTTTTATTTTGAAACAGGGTCTCACTAAGTTGCTGATGCTTGCCTCAAACTTGGAATCCTCCTGTCTCAGCCTCCCAGGTTGCTGGGTGGCATGCACCACTGCACTCAGTGTTTTAAATTAATTGTGGCAATTCCCATTTTCATTGAGAATGCTCTAAGAGGAGTAGTATCAAAGGAATGCTTGATCTTATTAAGGCAAAAAGGTGGAAAGAGCCTTGAGAAAAGGTGGTGGTTTTGGAGGAGTTTGTTCTTAAAAGAATGTGAATTCACTTTCAAATGACTGAATCAAAATGAAAAATGTTATAATAGAAAAGCAGACATGGGACTTGGGTTGTAGCTCAATGGTAGAGTGCTGACCTAGCACATATGAGGCACTGTGTTCAATCCTTAGCACCACATAAAAATAAAATAAAGGTATTGTGTCCATCTACAACTAAACAATATTTTTTTAAAAAAAGAAAAGCAGACAAAGGACATGTTATTTCATCAAAAAGGAAATACAACTGGGCAGTACATAAAAAATAATGAACCCTATTAATAATTAGGAAAATACAGATGAACAGTGAGATGCCATTCATTACCATCAGATTGTCAACAGTTAATATTCCTGAAAAGTATTGGTATAGGAGAATAAATTGCCATTATTTCATAGAACACGTCAGTAATATTTAACAAAGTTAAAGATGTGACAACCTGTGACCCAGTAAGAAAGTGTAGATTTTAAGCTTCTTTATGGACTTATACATACTTTTCCTCATAAAATTTGATTCTTAGAGGTTTAGCATCAACTGTTTTTGTTTTTTGGTGGGTGGGGGTACTGGGATTGAACCCAGAAATGCTTTACCACTGAACTACAAAGTTGCCTAGGGCTGGGCTTGATGGCATACACCTCTAATCCCAGTGGCGGGAGGCTTAGGTAGGAAGATCTCAAGTTCAAAACCAGCCTCAGCAAAAGCAAGGCACTAAGCAACTCAAGTGAGACCCTGTCTCTAAATAAAATACAAAATAGGGCTGGGAATATGGCTTAGTGGCCCAGTGCCCCTGAGTTCAACCCCCGGTACCAAAAACAAAAACAAAAAAGTTGCTTAGGGCCTTGCTAAATTGCCGAGGCTGGCTTCAAATTTATGATCCTTCTGCCTTTTCCTCCCAAGCCACTGGGATTACAGGCATGTCTGGCTATAATCAACTGTTGTTATTAAATATAGCATTCATAAAAATGTTAAATATAGAATTCATTAAAATGCTAAGCATACCATTGTTTTTAATAGTAAAATATTATAATAGACATAATGTGTCCACATGGCTAAAATATATAGGTATCAATTGGGAATGGTTGAGTAAATTGTGATAATGTTCTGTACAGCAGGGAAAATAATTTTTGAGGCTCCTGACACCTATTCCTAAACTCCTGCAGAATAGATGAACCAGTTCACATTTTTATGAAGTGTTATAAATGCACTGTACCCTTGAGTTCCCTCATATTCCAATAAGACAAAAAACAGTGCCTTATTGTTATCTTAATTTTCTTATTTAGATATTTAACACTTTTTCATATGTTAAAACTCTTCATGGGAAATAATAAAATTATCTGGCTAATATTTGATAAAGCCAGATAGTAAATACTTTAGATTTTCAAGCTGTACAATATCTATTGTAACTTCCCAGTTATTGTAGTAGGAGAGCAACCATAGACAATGCATAAATGAAAGAAAATCACTTTGTTCCAATAACATTTTTATTAAAGAAAATTAAATTCAGATTTCATACAATTTTTACATGTCAAGAATTTTTTTTTTTTTTTTTTTTTTGGTACCAGGGACTGAAACCGGGGCGCTTTACCACTGAGCCACATCCTCAGCTCATTTTTTATTTTTTAATTTTGAGACAGGGTCTTACTATGTTGCTGAGACTGGTCTCAAACTTTTAAATCTTCCTGCCTCAGCCACCCAGTACCTTGGATTACAGACATGTGGCATTGTACCTGGAAATAACCAGGTTTTTGGTTATTTTTTTGCTTAATCTACTTTTATCAGTCATGACATGGTGAGGGTATTTTAAAAAATAATTTCTAATGTGTATTAAGTTTGGTACATATTCAGATTGGGCTAGGTTTGTTAGGTGTATTATACAAAAACTGTTCATTGTGACGAACATGAAGCCTTTAAAATTCAGAATTGCTTTTCCCTTTATCAATCTGTTTTCTCAAAGCCTTTATAAAAATAACATAATGCCAAGTATTTATTTTTGTATTGTACTACTGAAAAATATTTGTCAAAGGTGCAAATTAGATTATAATTCCTTCAAGCTTTTATTTTTGATTTAGCCAAAACCTTATTTACCCAATGTCAGTCTAGCCATTCCAAGGAAAAATTTATTACCATTAATAAAGTATGTGCTTTGCTGTTGACACAACATTCCCAGAGTGTGAGGAGACTTGTTTATGGGTCATGCTTTGCTTTTAATTGGAGATAAAAAAAAAAAAGATTAAAAAGTACATATTGAGAAATGGGGGTGGGGGATAACAATCATTTTCACACTCTTAACCTCATTGCCTTTTTGCTCTATTAATCTTTCCAGCTTCCCGTGACTTTTGTTTTGGGATGGGAAAGCGATGTTGCAACTTGGCATCTGACTTCTTACTGGTCAGCAGGGTTAAAATGCTTCTGGGTTTTTCTGTCCATATTGCTCTGTGATGATTATATTTGTTTGTTTGGGATACTGGGAATTGAATTCAGGGGTGCTTTACCACTAACCTACATCCCCAACCCTTTCTGTTTTGATACAGGGTCTTACTATATTTAAACCAACTTTCCTTAGATGGCTTTTTAAGGTAATGTCTTGAGCTGTTTCATTCCTCTCCTGGGATGTAATTTAACTTTTAGAAAATATGGGAGGAGCCTATATAATGTGACCAATTTCCAGTTTGGATTCCCACAGGCTAATTTTGGCTTTTTTGGTTGGAACAGCTGGGTTTAGTGGCGAAAGCCTGTATTCCTCATTTGGGAGGCTGAGACAGGAAGATTGCAAATTCAAGGCCAACCTCAGCAACATAGTGATAGTCTAACTCAAATAAATAAAACGGGCTCCTGGGTTCAATCCCTGGTAACAACAAAAAAAGTAAAATCTCATATTAAAACAGAAAGGCCATTAAGGTTTATTCCCTTGCTTTCTAAATGATTCTTTCATTTTTTTCCATACTTTGTTGGGAGGTTGCCTATAATCTGTTTTGTACAGAGCCAAAATAACAGTGGACACTATGTTGACCAAGACCTAAGCAATACTCATTTTTTTTACTGGTTTATGATAGGCTTGCTGCTCTTTATCTTGCTTGAAAAGATAAAGACCTACTCTAATCCTGCTGGGATTCCTATCAGTAGCCTTAGTGGGTGCTGAGATGATTCAGAGCTGCTGTTTAAATGGCAAAACCAGTTATCTTAAGTATATTTCTCATGGCTTGACTTGTAATTGCAATTGCAAATATTTGGTATAAAACATTAGTTTTGATGTTCTGCTTTCAGTATTTGATTTTGAATATCCAAGAGAGATGCCTTTGTGATTTTTGCAATGCAGCTAGCTCAAGTTTTGTGTGTGTGGCGCGTGTGTGTGCGCGTGGTACTGGGGATTGAACCCAGAAGCATTCTACAACTGAGCTGCATCCCCAACCCACTCCTTCATCTTTTTTTTTTTTTTTTTTTTTTTTTTGACAGTGTCTCACTAAAGTGCTTGGGCTGGGAACTTGTGATCCTCCTCCTCAGTCTTTGGAGTAGCTGGGATTATCCACATGCATGCAGTTTAAGAGAAGGGGGACCTTGGTGCCAGGGCTTATTTAATATGAACAGCTAAAGAGAAGTCCTATAATAGGATTTTCTTGAGGTGTGAAGAGTCATTCTGTTGAGGATTTATATACACACACAAACACACATAATAGTTCCTGGCATAAAATACAAAATTAGTGGCACAATATAGGTGTCCTTTATAGATTTTGAGAAACTGGTACTCCTGGAAATAACAGACCAAGCAATACAGTTTTTGCTAATGAAACTTGCTGCAACTCACTGCAAGGACCTACTGTTGATGAACATTGTGGGAAAAAAAAAAAGCTTAAAATTGAAAAAAACCTGACCAATTTATCTTATTAATATGGCTACCTTACTAAGACACTTTCTAAAACTGAAAGCCAATGTGATTGCAGCAGTCTGTTAGAAAAAAGTTTCTGGGTAGCAGGATTTGTTTTGTGGTTTATTAAGTTGTCAGAAAATTCTGTCTTTTAACTTAAGGTAGTGTCTGATAACAATGCCATTCACATATAGCCAAGGAAACAAATTTTAACAGTGCTTCATCCTTTGGGGTATCTAAATCAGAGATTTTACAGCCTTTCTCCTGCCTCTACACTGTTAGCAAGGACAGCATATATCCATAAAAAGCATCTTTTATTACCCCCCCTCAAGCTACAGATCTTTATTGTGGGATTTTTAAAATCATCTGAACCTTATTTTTTTCCTCTTGAAAAATGTTGCATTAATAGACTTTTAAGGGTACAGTGTTTTAAAATGATTTGGAATATCACAATCTTTTTTTCTTCCTGAATTTCTGAAAACAATGCATTCATTAGATTTTTAATGTGTGATGACACAGCAGGCATTTTAACAGAAACTTGGGGCACTTTTTGGTCAGACATTTCACACCAAATATCTAAGTTAAAATCAATTGCTTTGGGGATTCTAAATGTACTTCCAGCCTGTATGAAAAAGCAACACACTTAATAATTTTGGGCCCATTCTTGATATAGCTCTTGTATCTTAGATTCTGATATTGAAAATTTAATTTAAGGTACTGTATTACTCCAATAAACAATAACTCCCTTTGTATTTTAATATAAAGCAGCTATTATTAGACTGATATCAGAAAGGTCCTTCCAAATGTTGTAACACAGGACATCTTCAAGTGTTTGGCTTGACAAAGCAACATGAAATTTTGCAAGCATAACTTCACTCCTACAATATGGTGGCAAGGCTTTTCTTTGTAGAACATTCTCTGACTGCCTTCTTACCTGCCAGATTGTTCTCAGATCCTCAATATGAGAGACAGTGTTTGGGGAAAAATACTAAAAGCAACAAAAATGACTAAGCAAACTCCTTAAGAAAAACTGCTTAACACACAAAATTATTGAATATCCAATAGGGTTTTACGTTCTTTAACTGAAAAAAAATTCTTGTGGACTTGAGTTTTTTTCCTCAAGGGCTTTTCTGGAGAAGAAAAAAAATCTAATCAAGATGAAGGCACGGAATTAAATTATTTTGTCCTTTATTGGTATTATTATGAAATGTTATTACAGTTTATATTTTATCAAGAAAGAATTGGGAAGATTATTAAGTAATGCTGTAGATACCTTAATGCTGTTGGAAATACGATGATGCTCCGGCTTTGAGGTGCTTAAATTCCACACTGCTAACCTATGGACAGTGTTGAGGTGGTCCCATGGAAATTCACAGTTAATAATCCCTTTCCTTCAGGAAGACATTTCAGTCATCTTTAACCTAATTATATAAATCTGTGAGTTTCAACTTGGTGTAGCTAAAAAATCTACTGCTACATTTTTGGTGCAATCCTTCCGCGTTATTTTATGACAATTTTATGATGAATAAAAATTCTTAAACGCCAAGCTGATCACTAATAAACTAGTCTGATACTAGCCCACCAAAATGTCCGCAGAAACGCTAAGGCCAGCTTGAGATAGCTCACCGATGGCCTTCACTGTCCTTAGAGCTAATTATCTAAGTAACACCGAAGAGAACGCAGGTTCTCCAACCGTCAGAAGGGCGTGTGTAAGGGCAGAGAGGATTTTAAACCCCATTTCATTCCCCCTCCCTGGGATGTAAGAAACCACCCACTGCATGAAACTAGGCGGGGGAGGAGTGCTGCACCAGCTGCCAGGGGAGCGCTCTGCGGCGAGGCCGTTTCCCTGAGTCACCGAGAGGGCGGGAGGCAGGGCCCATCTGCCCACGCCACGTCCTCTTCATCAGGGACTCAGTCGAAATATGCAGGGGCTGCAGGACAAGGAAACAGCACCCGCCATGCCTTAAGGAGGCCGAACAACCACCTCACCCCCAGAAGACGCAGCATTTCCCTAGCACTCGCTCTCCATTCTGGCAGCAGTCAACCAACCCGTCACTGCCAGCATCACGTGCACCTGGAAGTGCGTGGGTGGGACCTAAAGCGCCTACGGAAATGACGTCGGTCGCCCCGAGTCGCATGATGTGGCAAAATGCAAAAAAAGTGGGGGGAGGGAAAAACAGCAGACTGGGGAAAGTGATGATTCCAAAAAAGTAGTCCCTCCAGTTCCTCTTGCTCCCTCTTGTCGCATCGGCAAGGGAGGCTTTCGGCGCAGTGCGCCCCGAATTCCTGCGCCTGACAGCGAGGCGGCGCTCCGTGGAGGGGTACATAAGTCGGAGGGGGTGAGGTGGCTGGGCGGAGTTCAGTCGCGGGATCCTTCCGCAGGGCTCAGCCGTTTCCGGAGTCTGCGCTGCGCCCGGTTCCGCCATTGCGGCTCTCCCGGCCCCTGGAGCCTCCGCCCCCGACCCAAGCTCTTTCGTCTGCCTGCCAGTTTCCTGCGTCCCCGGAGAGTATCCTGCTGAGCCCAGCCTCCCCCTTCCCCCTCTCCTCCTCTCCCTCGGAGAGCCCGGGCAGCTACTGCCCCGCAGCCCCAGTGGCAGGAGGAGACCATACCCCCCGACAGCGCCATGGCCCAGATTCTGCCAATTCGTTTTCAGGAGCATCTTCAGGTGCGGTTGGGACTAGGCTGGTGAGGGGTGTGGTGGGGTCGGTAGGAAGAAAGGAGGAAGCTGAAGTCTGAGCCCGAGCAGGATCAGATGGGGGGGGGTTGGTTTGGCGTAGATGGAGGAAGGGGCACTATCTTTGAAAGCGTAAAGGGTTAATGATGTGGGCCTTGGTTGGAAATGACGAATCGGGGTGCAGAGGGCGCCGAGGGCAGGCCTGGGTTCCAGGGCCTCTGTCTTGTTTCCTGGATGCCAAGAACTGCGCAGACTAACTTCCCCCTCCCTAATTTACTCGGTTCATTCATTTGAGTTGGGGGGTAAAAGCAGGGGACTCTACTGCGTTTCTCCCGGAGCAAGAATTCTCATCACACTCTGGGCCAGTGCAGGGCTGTCACCTTCCATTGCTCTTTTCTTCCCTTTACCCCTTCGTGTCTGCGCTCTGGAGTTGTGTGGCGGGTGGGTTGGGGAGGAGCAGCCTTTTTTCTTCCTCCTTCCACAATTGAGAAAGGCACCTTCCCGGGGGTGGGGGGGGGGATGGCTTTGACTTGTCTTTTGCCTTTCCTGAGACAGTAGCAGCAGAAGGTCACGGAAGGAACTGAAAGAGGATAAAATGGGGGAACGCATTTCTCCGGGCGGTGTCAATCTCTTGAGTGCGTGGGGTCAAGGTCCCTAAGGGAACTCGCATTTTTTTTTTCTTTCTTGATTTCTTTGGAGGTGGTGTACCTCTTAACCCCTCCTTGATTCTAGAAGGTAGGAAGAGTTATTCGGAAGTTATCTTGGGGCCTTCTGGAGTCTAGCAGGTAGTTGTGGGATTGTGGTATTGAATACTTCTCTCAGGGCTGAGTGAAATTGAACGGAGCCCTGGGGATAGAGCACACCTGCTTGCAGTCTTGCAGGGTTAGTTGATCTGTAACTGGCTTCTTTTTAGTAGGTTCTAGAGTTCTTCCCCAAGGCGTTTTATCCTGGAGACAACATGCCAAAGAACGACCTAGACAGGTGACCATTCCAGAGCTTCACTGAATTAAGCCTCTGCTGAACGTGTGATTTTTCTGGTTTAATCCTGATTTGTACTTTGGCTGGCGTAATTTATTCACATTAATTTGCTCCCACCCCCCACCCCAAATATCCCCTTAAGTCGGCCTGGTGTTGGGTTCAGTCATTTGAAGGACTAATTTCATGTTTGACATGACACGAATATTAACTTATTAGGCACTCTTATCATTGGAGCCATTTTTATTTACTTTTCCCCATTGGTATAACATTCATAAAGGATTCTTGCTAATTAAAAGGTTTAATATTCAGTCTGTGAGTGAATAAACTTAGTTCTTTACAGATATTGCCACATTTGCTTGCACTAGCAAGAAGTTATTTTCCTTTAAGACTTGAAATGTAAAAAATATATCTTCACTTATATAATGAATTAAATGCAACTTTTTTCAGTTATCTCTAGTTTTCAAATAACTCATCTGACCTTGGCAAGGAAAACAAAGCTGGTGTTGGATAGCTAGTGGGTTTAGTCCTAGCATTTGGAGGAAGCTGAAACTGGAGGATTACTTGAGCCCAGGAGTTCCAGATCAGCATGGGCAACATAGGGAGATCCCCATCTCAAAAAACAAAGCAAAACAAAAAAAATGTTTTGCAAGAATTTAAAAAATGTTAAAGGAGTGAGTGAATATGGAGAAGTTATTTTTTGTGCTAAATTCAGGTTTAATTGTGGTTACCTCTGTTAAAATGGGGTGATAAATGAATGGGGGATTAGGGATTATGAAGGTAACATTTCCTGGATATGAAGGAAAAACACAGGTTTGGCCTCAGACTGAAGTGCATCTGAAGTATATTTCTGCAGATTAATATATGTAAACCATTAAAAAAAAAAAGTTGAGCTGCTTTTTCCTTTTTTTTTCCTTTCAATGCTGGGGCTGGAACCCAGGGGTACTCTGTCACTGAGCTACAACCCCCTCCCTTTTTATTATTCATTTTGAGCAGTCTGGTTAAGTTGCCCAGGCTGGCCTCTAGCTTGCCTTGGCCTCCCTAGTAGCTACTACACTTGGCATAGTTTTTCGTTTCTATTAAAGAGGAGAGAAGAGAATGGTTAAATAGTCCCAAAGATTGGTATTCAGCCTTCTCACTAAATAAAGACAGATTTAACATAGGCCTGGTTTTTTAATTGAGGTTTCTGCAGGTCTTTGAGCAAAGCTATTTGCTATCAAATAATCTGAAGATTCATAAGTATAAAGCAGCTTTGAACATACATTTGAATTGTGACATCCATTTTTTGGAATGCTAGGTCATTATTAAGCTTAGCTAGTATGACTGTGTGTTCCAGTAGATAGTGATTAATTGCACAGACACCCCCAAATCATCAGCTTCTTCTAGAATAATGCATCTTCTGACTTCACATTTTCATCTCCTCCCTTTTTAGAAATTAATAAGGATTATGTTAATTGGCATTTTAGGTCTTTGACCTCTGAGTCAGTTTGCTAAGTAGCAGAAAATGTTCTGAAACACTTAGGATAAAAACTGGAAATAAAGCCTGGCGTGGTGGCACATGGCACATGGCGTGGTGGTACAATCTCAGCAGCTCTGGAGGCTGAGGCAGGAGGATCACAAGTTCCAAGTCGGCCTCAGCAAAAGGGAGGCACTAAGCAACTTGGGGAGATCCTGTTTTCAATAAAATACAAAATAGGAATGGGGATGTGGCTCAGTGGTCAAGTGCCAATGAGTTCAATCCCTGGTACCAAAACAACAACTACCTGGAAATAAGAAATGAGGAACTTGAGTGTAGATTTAGCTTGTGGAACTTCAAAAAGCAATCTGTAAATGAATTTATTTTTATGCTCTCTACCTACATTATCCAGCTGAAGAATCTATCACCAAGGCCTGAAACTACATTTTATGAATGTTATTTAAGTTATGAAGGAATTTTTTTTCATTAATGGATTTTAGGCTGATAGCAGTCAACAAATAATTGCGTATTTGGGCAAGATATTGCTGGAGTTGCAGATTCTGAACGAATCTTGGCTACATATAAAATATTGTCTGCAATTCTCAATTCTTGGTGTAGTCAGTGTCTTTATTGCCGGTTGACAAACTCTGTAGTTCCTAGGCTCTCTTGAGTTTTCATTTACAAATCTCACTCTTCCTTTTTTTTTTTTTTTTTTTTTTAAAAAGTGTTTTGTAGTTGTAGATGGACAGAATGCCTTATTTTTATGTGGTGCTAAGGATCAGACCCAGTGACATGCTAAGCAAGTGCTCTGCCACTGAGCTACAACCCCAGCCCCTCTACTTTTCCTTTTGATGCATAAGTTCAGGCATGAAATGTGTTGTTGGGTTAAATGGTAACGATTCTTGCTAAGATTAATTTAGCTTGCAAAGGGAAAGCAATGTTAAGTATTACTGGGGCGTGTGACATGCTTAGCTGGACTGTCTGGAAGAGGCATACCATCTGGAATTATGCTGCAGTCCACCCTGGGAATAGCTTCCAAACTTAAGATACATTTTTCGTAATTTTTTTAATGGTCAGTTCACTCAGCTTAACGGGGTATGGCTGACTTTAGTGAAAGTACTTTCACTCTGATTAGGATATAATTCAGGAACTGTGTGTGCTATAGGACCACAGTCTTTTTCCACTTTAGTGTGTAGTGAATTTGATTTTAGGAAGCTTGATACTTTGCTCTTGGAATAATTATTTCTGACCATAGTTGGAATTTATACCTTGGTTTTCAGAGCTTCCATTTATATTTAGTCCTCAGCTTCTTTGTAAAATTATTTATAAATTCTTATGTCCAACAGTATACAATACCTATTTGAATTAGCTAAACAGATGTATTTTTATCTGTGTTAGTGATGAGGTTCTTTGAAACTTCTGATCATTATTGTCCAGTAGAACTTTCTTTAAGTGATGGAAGTGTCTATTAGTTACAAAGGGATATTGTGCACTTGAAATGTGTCTAGTGTTACTGAGAAACTCAATTTTTGCTTTTATTTCTTCATTTAAATTTTAATACTCGTGTGTGTATTGACAGCCAACATTGAATTGCACAATTGATGTAGGCCATAATGATGTGTTTTGTAGAACTGGCTACCCATGTTTATATATGTAGAACATTTTTTTAGCTAAAATTAAAACATTCATCATCCAAGTATTAGTCAAATTCTGTCTCTTTTGGGAAGTGATTTCTAGTGAATGGGAGAGTCGTGGACTTCTTCATTGTCCTTTTTTTTTTCCCCCTTCACAATACTTTTATTTATTTTTATATGATGCTGAGGATTGAACCTAAGGCCCCACACATGCTAGGCAAGCACTGTACCACTGAGTTACAGCCCCAGCCCAGAGCAGTAGCCTGCTGGATGTCTGGGTACTTTCAGATCTTCAATCAGTTCCCCCCAGACACCTTTCTTTTATTACAATAAAGTTGAACTTTTTTTTTTTTTTTAACTGGGGATTGAACTCAGGGACATTTAACCACCAAGCTACATTCCCACCCCTTTTTAAATATTTTATTTAGAGACAGGGTCTCATGGAGTTGTTAAAGTGCCTCCCTAAGTTGCTGAGGCTGGCTTTGAACTTTCGATCTTCCTGCCTCAGCCTCCCAAGCCACTGGGATTACAGGTTTGCGCCACCACACTGGGTCCAGACACCTTTCTTAACAATTGAAGAAAGTGAGACTCCAAGTAATGTCCAGGGACCATGATATCAGAATGGGATTTGTACATGGGACTTCTAATACAAAATACTTCAAAGAAATGAAATGATTGTTTTTAAGAGACTGTATCCTAGTATGCTGTTTTTCTTTAGGGCTTTGGCCTAGAGACAGGACTCTTTCTGCTTTTTAAAATGTGGTAAATGATGTGATACAGTGGACAGGACAGGACAGGGGGTTGTTGAGACCAGTGCTAATAGAAAAATAATGAGAGCCTCATTTGTCATTTTAAATATTCTAGTGGTCACATTAAAAAGTAAAATGCAGGTGAGATTAATATTTTATTTAATTCATTATACCAAAATATCATTTCAATATGTAATCAGTACAAAATTTACTAATGGGCTGTTTTACATTTTTCTTTTTCTTTTGGTACCAAGAATTGATCCCAGGTATGAGCCACATCCTGAGTCCTTTTGATTTTGTATTTTGAGACAGGGTTTCACCAAGTTGCTTAGGACCTTGCTAAATTGCTGAGGCTGGCTTGGAACTTGTGATCTTTACACACACACACACACACACACACCACCCCAGGTGGGATTGCAGGCTTGCACCACTGTACCAGGGCTGTTTTACATTTCTTTTTTTTTTTAATATTTATTTTTTTAGTTGTAGTTGGACACATCATCTTTACTTCACTTATTTATTTTTTTTATGTGGTGCTGAGGATCGAATCCAGGTCCTGCATATGTGAGGCGAGCACTCTACCACTGAGCCACAATCCCAGCCCTGTTTTACATTTCTTTATGCTAAATTCCAAAATCTGATTTTATTACACTTAGAGAACATCTCAATTCAAACCCTGTTTTTATTTGAAATAGTTTGTGTTAAGAGCTTATTAAATTTACAGTTGAAAAAGCAGATTTATATGCCTAGGTTATTCCAAACATTTAAGTTTTCCAACAAATTAATCAATTTCTGTTAATTATTTGATTTTAATTAACTTAAAAATCAGTCATAGTAGCTGCATTTTAGGTGCTCAGTATCTGTGACTACATATGAGACAACACAGATTAGGACTTTTTGTTTCTTTTTCTCTGTAAAATAGGCATGTTACCTCACAAAGTTAACATGAGGATATGAGATCATAAATGTGAAAGTACTTGGTGTAGTACTTTAGGAACATTAATTTTTAGCTGTATAACTTTTGCCCAATACATTTCATTTAAGCATCTCAATCAGTTGACAGTATTTTGTTTGTGGACCTGGATTAGACTCTAGGGTTAAAGTGGTAAATCAGAGTCTGTCTGCACCTTACTTCATGCTTGCATTGATGTCTGATTGTGGATCTTTATGTATTTGAACATTTGATATCATACAAGATTTAATACAAATATTAATGTTTAAATAAATTGATGGCACTCTGAAATTATACTCCCCCAAACAAAATTTTAGTCTTCTATTATATTCCATGAGCTCTCATTGTGTGCCTTTGGTACTTTGTTTTGTTTGGGTGCTGGGAATTAAACCCAGAGGCAGTTTACTACTGAGCAACATTACTAGCCCTTATTTTATTTTACTATATTTTGAGACTGGATCTTGCTAATTTGCAGAGGCTAGCCTTGAACTTGTGATCCTCCTGCCTTACTTTTCTGAGTTGCTGGGATTACAGGCATGTGCCACTGTACCTGGCCCTTTGGTACATTTTTAATTAGTATAGTTATGTAAATGTTCTTTTAAGGTGGTAGAGTTTTAAGTGAATATTCTCACTTAGATGGGAAATAAATTCATAACTTTGTTTTAGCCCTATATGCTAGAATGAGGCTGTTTTTCTAAATTCATATATATACTGGGCTAAAACTACATAAGATCAACTTGTCTCATGAGCCAGTGCAGAGTGCATAGGTCTAGATGTCATCCACTATCCCCCAACCCATTGTAGCTTTGGGATGGCGGGAAACTTGAATCTGAATGCATTATTCAAAACCCATCTGTCAGATGTGGATTTTGTGACTCTCTTATGTTGTGGTAGACATGATTTAAGATATTTTATCCTACTTTCAAGGGAATGACCACCAAATCTTAATTATCCTGAAATCTTTAAAATCAGAGTACATTTACCATTATATCTTTTTGAGTACCTACCATGCTGCTAAAAATAAAATATAAGCATTTTGTGTTCATTTCCAATTTAATTAGTAAGAGAACCCCTCTTGGGTAGGTATGGTTCACCTTATTTTATAATGGGGAATCTAAAGTTCATAACAAGTACCTTAAAAGTTAGTGGGTGTTAGGCTTTAATTGTTCTTTTAATTTGGCATAGATGCCTTTTTTGGTATGATCTGTGTAGTTTGAAGTGCAAAATATACCATAATTGTTTGTATCTATTCCATAATATTCCTTGATATACATATGCTATTAGTAGTTTGTTTTTAGGGCAGTATTTTTTATATTATGAGAAAACTAGGAGACAGTGAATCAACAATTGACTTTGTTGTATGCCTTGAACAATTATATAGACAGTATCTTTAAAGGGTTTTATCCAAGTTCCCAGGGAAAAATTGTGCAGAATGATTAAGATCAGGTTAATTTGTAACCAGGATTATCTATATTACTCTCGTAAGGCTGAACTTCTAGAACTTTTTTACAGACTTTAATGAGAAGAATCAACGTGTTTCATTTGAAGCCACTTGGGAAAGTAGGAAATTTGCTTTCTCTTTTACAATTCATGTTTTTATGTTTATACTAATGTAAAACTTGGAATAGAACTCTGTGGAAGACAGTGAAAGTAGAATATGCTTGCCCAGTTTGAGTACCGTGGTGCTAGAGGGGGAAATGGTTGCAAAGTTGGATGGTTGTGCTTGGAGGCAGACTTCCAATAATATTAGTACTTCCTCTTTTGAATAACTAGGTAAATAAAGACTTGTCTTTAAAGTCTGAATAAAGGAGATTTTAAAGATGGTTTCTGAAAGAATAGGAAGCAAGTTCATTAAAACCACATTTCATCACATTTAAAAAATCTGTGCAGTGTGCAGTTCTGGAAAATGTGTCAGATGTTTAAACTGGACTTTATTATGTCAAGTTTTTAGCTTGTTTCAACTTTTTCATTTATTAAAATAGTACTTCTTGGTAGTTGTGTTATTAGTATAGGTTTGTGTTTATAGCATAATACTTAGTTCATACAAAAACTTAAGTATTGGTTCATCCCCTCCATCTTAAGGGAGTCTTCTTTTTTTTAATATTTATCTTTTAGTTTTAATTGGACACAATATCTTTATTCTGCATTTATGTGGTGCTGAGGATTGAACACAGTGCCTTAAGCATGCTAGGTGAGCACTCTACCACTGAGCCACAACCCCAGCCCTTGGGGAGTCTTCTTTTATCCACTCCATGAACATAGATTCCATGCTAAAGGAGAAACCAAAATTAAAGTCTATCCAGTTATTGAAGTCATATTCTTGGAGTTACACCAGATTCTTTCCTCTTTCTCATTTTCTGCATCTAGAACATTCCTGGAGTACACTGGGGGTCCCAAGTAATTGCAGTTTTTGGTGACACTTGTCTCTTGAAACTGGGAATCATAACAAATGAAAAAATAGGAGCTGGTTAATAGTTGCTTTCATTTATTTCTGATCAGCTGCTCATCTGAGGAAACCACGGAAGTAAAACCAAAGACAGTTCATGTATGCTTAGCTTAGCAAACAGCTGACTTTGCATATGTCTTCCTGCACTCTGTATTATTCTAGATTTAGCCATATTGAACTGTCTTTATTTTTTCACATCACCTGTGTAATGTACTGACATTGTAACAAGGTTTAGAGGGAGGCACATCTCACACACAGCATGAACACCCAATCGTCCATTCTTCTTTTTTTTTTTTTAATATTTTTTAGTTATACTTCTGCCTCCAAATTTCTGGGATTACAGGCCTGTAATCTTTTTATTTTGGTTATTATTTTTTTCAATGTGGTGCTGAGGATCAAACCCAGGGTCTCACATGTGCAAGGCGAGCACTCTACCACTGAGCCACAACCCCAGCCCATAATCATCCATTCTTATGAACTAAACAGATCCAATAATTTTTCTCTGCGTATGGTCTCACATTTGCAACTGTTGGATGTCACAAACATCTTACATATTTCTTGAAAAGCATCTTTTAGGGTATATTTCTGGAAATCATAGTTTATATCAAAAGATGAGTGGGAAAAACACTCTCCTAATTGCAAATTTGATGCTTATTATAAAATTCCCATGATTACACCAAAATGAGTTTTTTAAAAAGCACTTTGGAATGGAGGTGACATTCTAGTACTAATGAAGACACTAATATAAAAAATGCATATGTAGAAAGTCTTTATTCATTTTCTCTTGCTGTAATCAAATATTTGAGACTGGGTAATAAAGACTAGAAGTTATTTGGCTTCTGTTTGTGGAGGCTGGGAAGTTACAAGACCATGTAGTCATTTACTCTGTATCTGGTAAGGATCTTCTAGTTGCATCATATCATGGGGTAGGGCATCACATGGCAAAATAGAACAATTTGAGCTAATTGTGGTGTCTCTCTCTTATAAAGCCACTAATGCCATCATGGGGACCCTACCGTCATGAACTCATTTAATTATTGTTGCCTTTTGAAGACCTCCAAATACTATTAGCATATGAATTTTGGGGGGAGTCATCAAATCCCACAGCAAGGAGTTTGAATAAAATGGTTTCTGAAACAAGAAAGTGGTTATTAATTTTGTAATTTTAATTGTTTATATAAACCAAGTCAGCTGATTACTTGAATTATAAATTAGCTTATCATGAAATAGACTTAGTGATTACCCTAACCATTTGTAGTTTAAAGGATCCAAAAGCCCCCCTTTTCCCCTCTTTTTTAATGCTAGCGGTCAAACCCAGGGCCTCCCCCATGCTAAGCAATAACTCGATCTCTGACTTACAACCCCAAAAGTCTTTTTAATTGAGATAAAATTCATAAAAAAGTTAACATTTATTTATTGATATTGGGCTTGAACCCAAGGGTACTTTATCAATGAGTCACATCCCCAGCCCTTTGTAATATTTATTTTGAGACAAGGTCTTGATCCTCTGGCTTCTGCCTCCAAATTGCTAGGATTATAGGCCTGTGCCACTATATTCAGCAAAATTCACTCCCACTTTAAAGTGAACAACAATTTAGTATTATTTAGTACATTTACAATGTACCACTATCACCTTTACCTAGTTCCAGAGCATTTTCATAGTCTGGAAAGGAAACACCTTACCGTTTGGCAGTCTTTTCATCCTTCTGTATCCTTAACTGATGTACAAATTCTGAATATTTTACATAAATGGAATTATACAACGTTTGACTTTTTGTTTCTAACTTCCTTCACTAAGCATAATTGAGGTTGATCCAGTGTACAGCACATCTTGATACATTGTTCCTTTAGCTTAATAATACTCCATTGAATGGATAGATCACATTTTCTTTTTTCTTTCCTTTCATCAGTTGATGGATATTTGAGTTGTTTCTGCTTTTTAGCTTTTGTGAATAGTGCTACTGTGATTATTTCTGTGCAATATTTTTGTTTGTTTTTGCTTTTGGTGTTGAGACTGAATTCAGGGCCTGGTTTATGCTAGGCAAGTGCTTTATCACTTAACTACATCCCAGGCCTTTCTGTGTAAGTTCTTGGTTGAATCCTTTTTGTTGGGTATTTTGGATCTGTGTGAGGGAGAGGAATTAATTGCTGGGTATATGATATGATAGAAATATCTGTGGCTGTTAATACTATCCATATTATAGCACTTTAAGCATATATAATATATCTCTGTGGCCTTTAGTATTAATGCAATATGATAGAAACAGAAATAACTGTAGAGTTAATGGATTGCAATAATAGAAAGTACCAAAAAAAAAAAATCCTGATGGTAATTAAGAGCGGAATTGTTTCTTCATTGAGCAACATGGAAAGATGATTTGAAGACTTCGTTTTTTAGATTTTGAATCCAGTGGTAAATCCCAGAGTTAAATGAAAGAGAGGATGTGATAGAATATGTTACAAATTTAAGAATTAAAGAAACCAAAATAATTGGAATGGAAGCAATTTTCAGACAGTGGAAGAAAACTGTATTGATAGGAAGGAAGGAAAATTAAAAGGGACAGACTCGGGAAAATTTTAGTGCCATGAATTAAATTGTTAAATTAAATTTTAGTACCATGAATTTTGGATATATTTTGCTCCCTATCAGACATCCAGGGCATACCCTTTCTCTGACTGAAAAAATCAAGGTGGTCGTCTTTTTACAACACGAAATTTTAGAGTGAAGCAAGTGTCTACATGATTTTGAAATGAGATGTTTTTTCTCATTTTTTTAGAGGACATGAGCCACAGTTTGAACACTCTAGGATCCTTTGAACCTAAAACCTATTTTTTCCCCTATAGGTTTTTTTTATCAGTAGTAATGACAAAGTTGCAGTTTTAAGTTGCCAAATAATAGATGCTTAACAGTGTTAATTGAAGACAAATCATAATCTAATAATTTTAATGTTTATTCGGACTCCCTGAATTGTTAATATTAAGTGGTTTTGAGATAGCCAATACCTCTTCATGCTCAGTGTTAATTATTTCATTTATTTGAACTCGAAATTTGTGGCATTTAAGTTCGAAATAACATATTTCAATAAGTCAATTGTAAAATAAGATGGTTCTGATCTTGTAACTAGTAGCAGCTGGAAGGATGATAATGCTTTAAATGAGTAACCCAACTAGAAAAATGAGTGAGACAGTAGTACACTATCTAATTTCCTAGGAAGTCTGTCAGTATAGGTAGAAAATGCATGATTGTGTGCACCAGTGATAGAGATGAACTTAATGTAACACTAGGCTGTCACTTAAAGTACAGTTGGGAACTGGGGTTGTGGCTCAGTGGTAGAGTGCTTGCCTAACATGTGTGAGGCACTAGGTTCGATTCTCGGCACCACATACAAATAAATAAAATAAAGGTCCATCAACAACTAAAAAAAAAAAAATTAAAAAAAGTACATCTTGTGCTGGGATTTGTGGCTCAGCCATAGAGCTCTCGTCTAGCATGGGCGGGACCCGGGTTCGATTCTCAGCACCACATAAAAATAAAGGCATTGGGTTGAGTCTACAAAAAAGATATTCATATTCTCTCTCTCTCTCTCTCAAAAAAAAAAAAAAAAGGAAGTTGTGTCATAGAATGACGTTTCTTTAGGACCTTTAAGCTATAACTATAAGGAAACTGGACAGATATTTTAGTTACTCCTACCAGGAAACCAAGCCCTTGGTGTCTGCCCCAGGAGATTCAGATCATCCTTTGAAGGTCTTTATGTTAAATTAGCACTAAGTATTATAATCTGGAACCACTGCAGTAAGCCTTTTTTCTTTTTCTTTTCTTTTTTTCCTTTTTTGCTACATTCTGCTCCCTACCACCAATATATAGTTGATTGCAACTCTGGTAGTAGCATTTGGTGGTTTTGTGTCCCCTGAATGGTGTTTATACGAAAAAAGGCATAATCTTGGAAAGTCACACCCATCTCTAGAGATTTGGGGCATAAAAACTTCCGTGTATTTCCCTAGATCGTGTTCAAAATTGATCTAACATTTTGTCTAGTTCTTCTGTTTAAAAAAAAAAAAAAGATGTAAAATTTAAAGTTTTAAAAATTTCCAGTCAATAATTGGTAGGTTATGAGTAGGAAAAATTTTTTAGATGTTTGAGTCTCCTGGTAGTTTATCAAAGCTAACAGTCTTAGAATCCATGTCTCTGGCTGTGATTTCTTTCTGAAGGGATTGCTTACAGTTTGGAGAGAGTGACAGTCAGAAATTCTCTTTAGAGACAGTGATTCCTTCAAGGGCTAACAAGGAGAAGAAACAAATCTGTATGTTTAAGTGTGAGGTCAGCAAAGATTAAAGACATGTTTATTTTTTATGTGAAATCTGTGGTGCCCACAAAAAACAATGGCTGGTATCCTGTTGATGGAAGAACTGAAGGAATGCTGCATTCTCAGCATTTTTCTTCGTTTCCTGTAGAATACAGTAACTGCAGTTTTTATTTGACACTCTGCTAAGTTTCCAGGAAGGGCTTAATAAAGTAACTCCAGCTTTTTTTTCTTTCATTCTTTTAAAGTTCTAGGGATTGAACCCAGGAGGTACTCTACCACTTAGCTAATGTCCCCAACCCTTTTTATTTTTTATTTTGAGACAAGGTCTCACTGAATTGCACTTGCTGACTTCAAACTTCTGATCTCCCTGACAGCCTCCTGAGTTGCTGAGATTACAGGCCTGTACCACCACCACTGCCCCTCTCCCTCATACACACGTACATTATGATTGATACCAGTAAAGGTAGCAGATTTATTTATTTACTTATTTGGTGCTGGGGATTGAATGTGGGCATTTTACCACCAAGCTACATCCTCAGTCCATTTTGGTTTTCATTTTCACTAAGTTGCTGAGGTTGGTCTTGAACCTGCAATCATGCCTCAGCCTCCCAAGTTGCTACTGGGATTACCTATGTGTGCCACCATTCCTCACTCCGTTTTGGAGTTTTTAAAAGACGTTTTGCTGAGGGGCTGGGGTTGTAGCTCAGCGGTAGAGTGCTCACCCAGCACATGGGAGGCCCTGGGTTCCATCCTCAGCACCATATAAAAATAAATAAATAAAGGTATTGTGTATAACTACAACTAAAAAATAATAAATATTTTTTAAAAAGACATTTTGCTGAATTAAATACTTGGGATAGGAACTTAAAACAAATCTTGAAGCACATACTTTTAAATTCCTGTATTGGGAGATAAAATTGTTGACCATTCACTGTATTGGTAACACCTATTGAGTTCTTTTGATACAAGAGTCACAGAAAAGATAACTGAAACAGAACCATGCCTAGAACACTTGCAGAATAGCTTGGAAATTCAGTAGCTTATAAAGACTTCCTTATATTTTTATTATTTGGATGAAACTAGAAGGAAGACTCTGGAAAGTATAAAGCCAAGCACTAAATGTGGAATATAAGTTCTTAGTAATGCTGTCACAAACACAAATTGAATGTATTTTAATTTTCAGTCAGTAGAGCTGGTAAATGAACTCTTTTCCAAGTATATTAGTCATTCATTAGAGGCAAACTTGTATGGTAAACTTGCAGAGAAGCCAGTTTCTGATGAATTTATTTTTGTTTAGTCAGATGTAAGAACTGCTAGAGGAAATTAGTAAGCTAAGAGCAAATCTATCACTCCTTCAATTATGTAGTATTTATAGGTAGAAATACAGTTGTTTTTGATTGAGGTAGAGCCTTTTTGTGAATGGAAAGGTGTCTTTAGTCAGAGAATTGATAATTGAAAGATATTTAATCCAATTGTATACATTAAGAAGGGTAAAAAGTTAGACATGGTGGTACACACCTATAATCCCAGCTTCTAGGGAAACTGAGGCAGGTGTATCCCAAGTTTGAGGCCAGCCTGGGCAATTTTATCAAGACCCTGTCTCAAAAAAATGAAAAGGCCTGGGAATGTAGCTCAGTGGTAAAAACATCTCTGGTTAATATATAATACCCCCCTGCCCCCATGTCCTAAGAGGAAAAAAAGGAAGTTGGGCAAAGAAATGCTAGCATAAGACAAAACCATATAAAGCCACACTATATTTATGGCCCATTTGGTCTTTTAACAGTATTTTCATAGTTTGATCACTAAGGTATTCTAATACATACTGACTCAGCACCCCTGGGTTTCCTTATTCCTGGCATATCAGAGTTTTCCCATTCTTTAGGAATACATGAAGAAAGCAAACTAGTATGTATCACCATACTATAGTCTTGAGTGCTAGATTATGGACAGGACAAAAATCCCTACAGTGTAGAGCAGTTCTGTGCTCCCACACTGATGTGTGTACTTGATGTGTACCATATCACTTTAACTTTTCATTCAGCATTGAGGCATGACTTTATTCCTCCTCAAGCAAGAATGGACACTTTCCCTTTTCTGTTTGCTGTAAATGTGACAGTAAATTTTTTTTTTGGAAAATATTAATCACTTCTTCAGTGAAAGGTCCCTCAATTTGGGCTTGTCTACTAGAACATTGTGATTAGATTCTTGTTATATAATGTTGTTAGGATGGATACCACAAAGTGATATTGTGTTCTTTTTAATGCATTGTGTTGAGAGGCGCAGGCTGTCAATTTGAGTCATTGCTAGTGATTATAAAACTTTGATCACTTTCATTGAGAAATTTCTCCACCACAAATTTTCTTTTCCCCTTGTAACAAGTATCTTGGGGCAGGGGGTGAGTGGAGATACCTTGACTGTGTAAGTATCTGTTACTCAAAATTTCATCCATTAGTTTTATTCCATTGATGATTATTTCTTGAAACAATTCTGATTGCCAGATAATGACTTCTTAAAAATGCATCAGGGGCTGGGGATGTGGCTCAAGCGATAGCTCTCGCCTGGCATGCTTGCGGCCAGGGTTCTATCGTCAGCACCACATACAAACAAAGATGTTGTGTCCGCTGAAAACTAAAAAATAAATATTAAAATTCTCTGTCTCTCTCTCTCTCCTCTCTTCTCTCTCCCTCCCTCCCTCTCCTCTCTCCCTCCCTCCCTCTCCTCTCTCTCCTCTCTCCTCCCTCCTCCCTCCTCCCTCCTCCCTCCTCCCTCCCTCCCTCTCTCTCTCTCTCTCAAAAAAAAAAAATTGCATCAGTGTTTCACTACTTTTAAGTTGACTTTCTTCTTTATGGAACAACTTTTCCTTCTCACCACTTTTTTCTTTCTGTTATTGGAGACTTATAGATTTTGTCTCTTTTAATTTATAATTGTCTTAAAATTAGTTTAGGGTATAGATTCTGTAAAGGAATGATGTCTTTCTGTGTAAGATGATTCTGGACTATAATTTTAGAAAGGCATGTTAATGATCAGTGTTGGTAGAAAATTTCATCCTTTTAATTTTTATTTGTTTTTAGATATACATAACAGTAGAGTGGAGAATTTCATTCTTTAAGAAAGTTATTTTCAGAAGCCTACAGTTTAGTTGACTGAGGTAACTTGGAATTGTTAGGCATGGGAAAATTGGGAAACATTAGCAAAGTTTGGTTTTTGGAATGGTATAGTATGAGTCTCCCCGCTCTACCACCTCAGGCTTTTTTATTTTTCATTTTGGGACAGGATCTCACTAAGTTGCCCAGGCTGACTTTGAACTTATGATCCTTCTGCCTCAGCCTCTGGAGTTGCTGAGCTTATAGACATGTACCACAGTGGGGTATTGAACAGAAGTCTCAGCTCTTTTGTACATTGAGAAGAGAGATACTGTGCCTGTATTCTATTTTGCCTTCTGTTTCTTGGTCTTGAGCGAAAAGATAAATTTTGATGATACTGACCTTATCCTATTTGTTTTCATTAGCTGCTTCTTCCAGCGTAGGTTTTTGGAGACATATTTTCAAGTTTGTAAGAAAGTTTTAGCAATACTGTTCTATGATGCCGTTCTAAAAATAAGAATTAAGATAGGGTTACTTAGCATGAAAATGGTGCATAGATATGAAGATTCTGGTCTCACAATTTAATTAAAGAATAGAATTGGAAGTCTTAAAGTGTAATTTTCTCTGCAACTCTCCAAAACAGCATTTCAGTGTGTTGAGTAAGTTAAATTCCTAGAGACCACTAATCTTATATTATCAGTAATTAAAAGCAGTTCCCACCCAGAATTTTAACCAACCTTGTAGACAGCTGAATTAAGCAGATAATGAAATGGAAATGCAAAAAAAAAAAAAAAAAAAAAAAAAAGGCTAACCTTGAGCTAGCCTAAAAGTACTGATATGTGTAGGTCCTAATGTTCAATATCTGTTGAAGCCCTAAAAGTATGTCAGGCACTGTTCTTAGCATTTCACAAATCCTCACAACTTTTGAGAATAGGTATTGTCACCCAGATATTTTGGATGAGGAAACAGATGCATAGATATATTGATTTGTCCATGGTCATTTTACTGACAAAATGGACCATATCAAAACATTTTGTTTCTTATGAGGAATCTACAAAAGCAATTAATTCTAGATGTCACTTGAACTTTATATTCAAAGTTATAAATTGGTACTATATTGTCTACTTGAATGAAGAAGAAGTTCTGTTTTATGGGCAATTTGAAATACTATTTCTTAAAATAATCAGAAATGTAGTATATTGCAACCCCTTTCTTTCCTTGCATGTTAATCCAAATTGAGGAGGGAAGGAGAGGAGAGGGAAAAGGTAACATTTTTGTATGATGTGTAACATGTGACTCCAGGGTACTCCAGAGTTTTGGCTTAGCTGATTAACAATAAATCTGTTTACTTAACCTTTTGGGAGCTAGGTTTATTTTGTCAAGTCCTAAAGTAATGCTACTTGCAGATCAAAATCTAGTATGGAAGCCAAATTATGTTATAATAAGGTTTATGTGCTTCTTCATAAAAAGAAGCAGTTGAGAAACATTATCCTTTTGTACATTGTAACATTAATGTTTCTTGAAAAGGGGAGGATGGAAATATATACTTTTTATGTATTAGAGGATACCACTGATATGTTTGTCTCTAATTGCTTGATGGAGAGAGAAATATTACTGGAAAGATGGGGTTGGATGGCTTTTCATAGTACTAAACTCATATAGTTTGAATATCTTACCATATGCATGTGGTAACTTTAAAAAAGCAATTTGTTTTCTTGAATTCAGGTTTGTTGACTCCATATTCTCAGGACAGCAAAATAAAAGTTCTTTGAAGTTTAAAAAGCTTTATTGTAGAAATTTCCAAGCATATCTCAAAATAGAATATCTCCAGCTTCCACAATAGTAACATTTTTGCCAATTGAGAGGATAAAAAAAGTGACTGTAGTTTGGATATTGTATGGTTTCTGGAAGATAGCTACAAATTTGTGACATACAAATTGCCCTCAAAATTTCAAAACGTGGTTTGTTCCACGTTCTGTAATTAGTTTCTGTGGTATAATTCATGTTCTGTGACAACTTTTTATAATAGACTAAAAGATCTTCATGGTTAGTATAGGCTGTTTGGAATACCAAACCTGTTTAAAAGTATTATGTTGCACTTTTTAAAAAGTTTTAATCTCTACAGATATTACTAGACATAGTTATTTAGTATAACCTTTTTATATGATCCAACTCTGAGGGTATACCTTAGCCAGAATTGTGATTAAGGATGATGGCTTGTCCTATTACTCTTGTTTTGGCATGTTTCTGTTTTGAATATATCACAGCGAAATATGGGGAGAATGGGTGAATACTCTGTGCATTCTGTCTCAAAATTAATACCAATAAGGGAAAAAGATCTTACCAACCGTATTTGAAGAGGTGGAAAAATGTAACTTCCTTTTAACTGATAGGAATTTGAAGTTCCTCTCATTTCCTTTCCTAACAACAGTGGAAGGCTTTTTAGGAAGGAGCAGTTTCCTGTTTAGTTGTGTAGATGGCCATCACTTACATATGCTTTTTAATATGTTTAAACATTTAGTATTGTTTAGAGTTTGCCACTTAGCTCTTGTTTAGTGTTGAGGTTTTTTTTACAATAAAGTATATTTGTCTATTTCACATAGGGGTGTTTTGAATAGTACTATTACATTCTTAATGGAGAAGACAAAAAATTACATTTCCATAATTCTCTTGGTAGAATGTGTTTAATGAGAAAGGAATATATAGATTGCAGAATTACAGGCAGTCCTACTCTATTATAAAATCAAATCTTTGCTTTTTCTGCAAGGAGAACACCTGAGATTGAAGGTCAGTGCTGTTACCACATGTTTTTCTACTGTATTTGGGGTTTTTTGGGGTATTTTTGTTTGTTTTAACTGGGAATGTAGCAGAGAATTGGAAACAGGATGCTCAACTTTCTTTTTCTCTTCACTGGCTTTTTAGTAGTGGTTTCTTAGATTTGCCTTGAGTCTGCCTCTGAAGTTGTACTCATTTTTGAGTACAATTAATAGTATCTGTGGTTTACATTTGTACTTTGAATTTAATTTTGGTTTTTGATTAACACGGCTTTTCCTCTTGTCTTTTTGAACATTATAGACTTAAGTATTGAAGCTGAAACTCAGAATTGTAGCAGGTGTAAGTTTGGTAGAGACTTTAAAACATACAGTTCTCAGAGTAGTTGAAAAGGTAACTTGTTGCTTTTAGGGATATTGCTCTATGAACTCTGAGCCACTGGAATGTTTTCTCTGATTATTGGAAAGGTAACTATTTCCATTAAACCTTCAAGAGTCTAAGAACCCTCTACTCTGAAAAATTCAGGTAAATACCTACCCTGAAATTATTCTGACAGCTTGGTTTATGATAGGCCTCCCTAAAGCCCATTGGCTATCTCTTTATATGTTTCAGGAACCATTTATATTTATCATTCTCCATTAGTTCTGGTGCTAAGAGTAAACATAAAATTTTAAGTCAGGAGTAAGTGAAAATTAATTCATAATGTTTTATTGTAACAATTCGTTATAAATGATCCATTTCAGCTTATAGTTAGCTTGCATTGTAGTATATACTTAAGCTTGTAAAACTGGTTAATATTCTCCTTTATTACCATCTTTGTATTAATGATTAGACAGTTGTTTGACTCCTTGCCCCTGGTATTAAGTGATTGAGTAACTATACTTTATAACTGCTTAGGCCTATAGTCATTGAGGTCTAAGAGGTAAGTGAAAGTAAATCATAGCCTCTTAGGCTTAAGCTGTATCTTATTCAGATCGATCCTGGCCTGGTTATTTTTCAGCAGTAATAGCAGAAGAGTTTGTCAAAATAATTAGACAAAGTACAGTTAACCTTGGCTCAGTCAGGCTAGAGGTGATCTCTAGGGAGGGAAACTATTACTGAGGGACAAAGATGGTGCAAAGATTTTATTTATTTTTTTTTGTATGTATGCTTTTTCTTTTTTCCTTTTTGTATTTTGTGCCATGTGAATTTATTACCCAATGGAGGAAGGAAGTCTGGCCATGGATAATAAAAATAAAGGCTTCAGGTACCCTCTTTCAGTGGGACTTAATTTGTCCATACCACATTTAATCACCTAGCATATTAATGACCCACTCTGGTAGAGATACCTTCCAGTAATAAGTGAGCTTAAGTTTCTTACACACTTAGTTGGTTTTCAAAGACCTGCTATTTTATTTAGTGTCTTTTGAGTATATAAAGTAAATATAATTCCCTTATTTTTTCTTGTTAAAACCATTAAGTAGCTCCCTCTGCCCACAGAACAAATTCAGGATTCTTACTGAGGTACTTTTAGTTTTTCAGTCTAGCTCTTGTCTCTTTATTTGCCACAGTCCTTTCATAGTTTACACTCTTGTTGTGGTAAAAGTACATGTAACTCCCTTAGACACTAGTATCTCTGTGCCTTAGCACATGCTTCTTCTTTTGAGAATTCTCTTTAATTTTCTTCTGTGTCTTCCTTGAAGACATTACCTTAAGCTATGGGGCTTTTTTCAAAAGAGCATCCCTTGTTATCTTTGTTTTGGCACTTTTGCACAGTATTATAACTTGGTGTACTTGTCTACTCTTGGTAATCCAAGTTCCTCTAGATCAAGAACTCTGTAACATTCTAAATCTTTCACTACTCTGTAACTTTATTTACAGATACCTGAAGCCTAATGCAGGTGAAATAAGTAACTGTACTAAATGTTCAGGAAATTAAGAGAAGATAGGTTCTCCTGGGCATGGTGGCACGCTTGTAATTGCAGCAGTTTGGGGGGGCTGATGCAGGAGGATTGCAAGTTCAAAGCTAGACTCAGCAATATAGAGAGACCCTAAGCAACTGAATGTGATTCAGTGGTTAAGCACCTGTGGTTTCAATCCCTGGTACTGGGGAAAAGAGTTCAGTAGTTCAAAGAAACATGATAACTTAAAATTCCTTGAGCCACAAATCTTAGAGCTTTCTTTTAAAATCATCTCTATTTTTTTTACCTTTGTGTATAACTATGAAGTTATAATGAAACAATTGAATGCCATGTTTATGGGAAGATGTGAAGGTCCATTATTTGTTTATTAATTACCTCACTTTAATGAAGTTGTCACCTTACATTAATGGATAAGTGACGGTTTATAATGATAACAATATGTGAATGTCATTTTTTCTAACTAGTTTGGTAACGTGGTTTATTCATTTTTTTCTAGCTCCAGAACCTTGGTATCAACCCAGCAAATATTGGCTTCAGTACCCTGACTATGGAGTCAGACAAATTCATCTGCATTAGAGAAAAAGTAGGCGAGCAGGCTCAGGTGGTAATCATTGATATGAATGACCCAAGTAATCCAATTCGAAGACCGATTTCAGCAGACAGTGCCATCATGAATCCAGCTAGCAAAGTAATTGCATTGAAAGGTATAAAAGATTGTGAATTTTTTTCTTAAAACTCTTCCTATATATATTTTATGCAGTACAATAATTGGGGTTTTTTTAGGTGTATTGAATTAAATAAAAAGATATACAAAGTTGAGGCTAATACCGAACTTCACTTTCATGGTTTTTACTTGGGATATTTCTATGAAATGTTTTAGAATAGATCAATTTGGAATGATTTTAAGTCTTAAATATACTTAAGTTTTATGATATATAAAACTGCTAAAAACATCTCTTTAGAGGAAATAAATTAGTAATATATTCTATGTAAAATATCCTTTACTGTATTAGGAGCTAAACATTTCAAAATTTATTATGATAATCCGATTGTTTTTTCATTTTTATATTTCAGAGTTTTGTTTCATTTAGATAATTAAGTTATAAACATGGTTTGAATTTACACTGATTGTTAAGTGTGTGTATATAGGTAAATATTAAAATTTAGAAATCCAGAATTTGAGATCATTCAGACTAATTTTAGTTGTTACAAAAAGGAAATGTATAACCTATCATTCTAAACAGAGTTCAGTAGTTTTGACTATCTGGGAGCCTCTGTTATGATTAATCTTTTTTCTTTGAATTTTAAAATGAGAATGTACCTGACCCTTTATAATAGAAGTTTTAAAGAAAGTTAGGTCATTGGCATGAACATACTTTATACAAAGATATGAAAAATTGTGCTCTATATGTGTAATAAGAATTGTAATACATTCCTCTGTCGTATATTTAAAAAAATAAAATCAGTTTAAAAAATAAAGAAAGAAAGCTAGGTCAAGAACAATTAAATTGACTCCTGAAAAGGCGTTTTATTGCCAGTTCTTTTGCTTTGTTGTTTTTCTCTTTGATAGTAGGAAGAATTCAACCATTGAGCCACATTCCCAGACCTTTTATTTTTATTTTGAGACAAAGTCTCAAGGCTTAGGGCCTTGCTTAGTTGTTGAAACTGGTCTTGCTTTTTCCTCTACCTTCCAAGTCACTGGGATTTCAGGCATGTGCTATTATGCCTAGCTTAGAGGTGTTGAACTTTTTATCCAAACTTTTCTTTATGACTTAAACTGTATATTTAGTAACACAGGTTAAGTATATCTTATCTGAAATGCTCAGGACCAACATTTTTTAAGTTTTTTGAATTTTGGAATATGTTCATATACTTTACTGGTTAAGCATTCCTAATCCTAAATCCAAAATCAGAAATGCATCAAAATCCAAAACTTTCTGAGCTTCATTATGCTCAAAAAATTTCAGATATTGGAGCATTTTAGATTCTCAGATTAGGATGCTCAACCTGTAATACAGTTTTGAGGTAAATGGGTAGTGAGAGTGTTCAAATGAGCATATTCAAACTAATAAGTAACCATGTGTATCTAAGGCAAGAGTTGATCTCATCTTAAGGAAAGATGGTTCAGCTTTCACCTGGTACCAGAAGTTTTGTGACAGTTATCACTTTTTAATAGAAACAAAATGCTATATTTTATACTTTAAGGTATTGGACTCCCTTCAGTCTCCTTAAAGAATTTAAAGTGCTTAGCAGCTCTCAAAACTATTTTACAAGGCCATTGTTTAAATTTTTTTCAATTCTTTTCTATTTTTAATGTTACTGTTATCTTATCACATTTCTTAATGCTTTCTTATGTGTGCAGATGGTGAGTTATTTTAAATTAGATTGTATTAGTTATTGTCCTGTTCCATAAAAAGAATAAATTCAAAAGATTTTTAAAGCATTGTGAAATGTATTATAGCTTTGTGCCTGTTTGTCCGAATTATGGAGTTGAGCTGTCATCCTTTGCCCCCTTCCCCAAATCATCCCACTTACATATATTTCAACCCCTATCATGTAAAAACAAAAGTCTAATAATGTGGGGGCTGGGGAAGGCAGCAAAAGAAAGTAAATCATTACAAAATACTGTTGCTCTCTGAAGCCAGTTTTAATCCTCATGGTTTCTTTTTATAAACAGGACTATAACTCTCACAATTTTTCAAGTCTGATTGTAATTTACATCTTATGTGGGATGGAAATAATATACTTTGTCTTATAGAAGTTTTTTTTTCATATGTAGTAAGAAAAGTTGTGGTACAAAGCTATTACGCTTTGTCCCTTTCCCACCATCCACCTCCCTCCTTGTGTTACAGTTTTTTTGTTCTTTAGAAGCCAGATTCTCTGTGGCTCAGGAATGGAGTTTTCCTTGGTCTCTAAGGATGAATCTGGATAGTGTAGTGATAGCTATGGCTTTGACCTCCATTAATTTCAATTAAATCAGTTTGGGGCTGTAATAGATTTTTGGATTACAATGATAAGCCCTTGCTTCTGACTCAGTGGACTTTTTAATACTCAAGGCAAATTTCATCCTCCTCCTTTAACTAAATGCTTGCTGTCTTAACTGGATGAAGCTTGAACTTTGTTCTTACCTCCAGTATATTAACAGAACCTGAAACTTGTCCTCTTTTTGTTTCCCTCTCCTTTTCTCCAGCACCTTTGCCTTCCCTTTGTATCTTCAATTAAATGTAGCATGCAATTCTCTTATGTGGTAACAAGGCAGAATTTTGAAGTAGATGCTCTTTTCAAAAATCAGTTTCCTTAAAATATAGTTGGATGAGAGATAACTGCATTTTTAAAAGTAGACATTTTTCTCTTTGTGTTTGTTAGATTTGCTTTGTCTATTATACATACAACTATCTTAGTATCAGTAAAACATACTTAATTACAAGTATGAAGGTTACAACTTGTTTTCCATCATTTTTATGAAAGCTGTTTTTTAGAATTGGTTTTAGTTGGGATTTAGAATCATGTGGAAGTCATGCTTTCTGTTTAAATTGTGTTTTATTAGAGGTAATATAGTTTTTGCTTGAGAAGTAGCTGTAGATTGTTTGCTTAATCTCAGCTATTATCTTTAAAGGTCATTGTTCTATAAACATGACTTCTGTAATTGGTCATTAGTCTTATTATAGAACCACTTTGGAAGTTACAGAGCTAGTGAAGCTAGGTATAATTTATCTTGAATGTTATTTTTTTTAAATGATTCATATTTTTTTTTCTGTGTTTAGCTGGGAAAACTCTTCAGATATTTAACATTGAAATGAAAAGTAAAATGAAGGCCCATACCATGACCGATGATGTCACCTTTTGGAAATGGATTTCTTTGAATACGGTTGCTCTTGTTACGGATAATGCAGTTTATCATTGGAGTATGGAAGGAGAATCTCAACCAGTGAAAATGTTTGATCGCCATTCTAGCCTTGCAGGATGCCAGATTATCAATTATCGCACAGATGCAAAGCAGAAGTGGTTACTTCTAACTGGCATATCTGCACAGGTAACATTTTTCTAGTTTTTGATAAACAAAAGATTTATAGAGAACTATTTTGTCAGATGAAATTTATTTTGAAGTAGGTCTTTTCTACTTAGTCCTGTTAAATTTTACTGAAGACTTTTTTCTCGCTTTTTTTTTCTTTTTTATTGCAAATAGAGGTTGATGGCTTAACTCCTTTATGCTGACAGAATTTCAGAGCTCTTATTGTTTTAGCTCTTGAAGATTAAATAGAAATTGACTTCAGTTAGCATGGCTTGGAACTTACTATAGAGTGAATATATACTCTTCTGCAGAATTAATTTTTAAATATCTTTTGCATTAAGAGTATAAATCATGGTAAAATATAAGTCATATTTTAAACATGTTAAGCTTTAATAAGGTAATATTCAGAGCTGGAGCTTTTTGTTTTGTGTCATACTGGGCATTGAACCCAGGGACACTTAACTTCTGAGGTACATTCCTAGCCCTTTTTATTTTTCATTTTGAGATAGGGTTTTGCTAAGTTGCTTAGGGCCTTGCCAAGTTATTGAGGCTGGCCTTGAACTTGTGATCCTTCTGCCTTAACCTTCTGAGTCTCTGAGATTACAGGCACACATGCCACCACCACCTGGCTCTGAGCTGAATTTCAAGTTAAGATATGTTAAATCTACATTCAAAGACTAATAATGAATTATAAATTCTGCTGAAGATGATTTAAGTATTTAATTATTTCACTTGCTGATGAATCTGGAACTTACTGATTCATTGGGTCCCCATACTTTATTTTCTTTGGTCTTTTATAGCAAAATCGTGTGGTGGGAGCTATGCAGCTGTATTCTGTAGATAGGAAAGTATCTCAGCCCATTGAAGGACATGCAGCTAGCTTTGCACAGTTTAAAATGGAAGGAAATGCAGAAGAGTCAACTTTATTTTGTTTTGCAGTACGAGGTCAAGCTGGAGGGAAGGTAAGATTTGTTGTTTTTTGGGGGGCGTGGAGGGTGGGGGTTGAACCCAAGGGTGCATAACCACTGAACTACATCCCCAGCTCATATATATATCTATATATATATATATATATATCTATATATATATATATATATATATATATCATACAGACAGACATGCATATATATATTTTATTTAGAGACAGGGTCTTGCTAAGTTGCTTTGTGCCTTGCTAAATTGCTGGGGCTGGCTTTGAACTCGAGATCCTCCTGCCTCAGCCACCTAAGTTACTAATTGATTAGTCCTCTAAATTCAAAATAATCATCTCCCTTTCTTGTTAATCTGTTATTAATGTTCAGATTTGTGGTGACTTAATGTATTCAAATACTTTGTCTAGTGATATTTTTCTAAAATAATATTCTTCACAGTTTTTTTCTGTCAGCTGTTCTCATGCTTTATTTTGGTTTCTTTTATATGAAAGGCCTTACATTAGTGTTTGTTGACTTTACTCTGCATAGACTCATTAGGGTTGCTAAAATATTCATGTTTTTTAAACCAGAGTTGATTCCTTAAGTTGTACCCATGATCAGCCTTTTAAAATACCCTACATGACTTTATAGATGGAATGTGGACCATATTTTGAGTAACATTGCCTTAAGTTAGAGATTATCAACCTGGGCTATGTATTAGAATCACCTGGACAAATGGAAGTACTTTGTTTGAATTCTTAAGTTATAGAAAGCAGGAACAGGTCTGATTGACAGCACTGAAAATTTAGTAAAATGATATTGGATACTTGATGGTAGCAAGGATGCCTGTACAACCAAGTTTGAAGAATGAGGAGAAATAAGGGAGAATGGACAGCAGTCAAGGTTCCAACCAAAAATCGTGCCACAGAACTTTAACACTTCTGTTTTTACTATGCCTTCACTGCTGGATCCCTGGAGAATCAGTTTGCCTGCCATTTCCTTTGCCAGAGCAGCAGTTCTAAAGTCTTAATAACTTCATGTCCTGAACTCCCTCTTTGAATTCCAGTGTAAGCAAAGTTACTTGTCCGCCTCTTAGCTCTGAGAAGAGTGGAATAAAAGTTTTGGGTAATTCTGCAAAGGAAGGGTGGCACTATTCGCTGTCCTTTCTGTAGCCAATCAAGAAGATTGTGTAGATTCTTGGCAAACCATAAATTACCTTTAACTTTGTTAGAACATATGTCTTTTTCCCTGATTTTTTTAAAGAATTAAGATAGAGATTGCTTAAAATATGATCATCTACAGTCTCTTAATTGGGGAGGAAACATATGCAATGAGAGAGGTACAATTCTGCCTAAAATTTCTGAATTGAGGAGTAATCCTACCTCAATATAATAAGGATAGAAAGCACTGATATTCAGATAAGAATTGATGGAATTTAAACCAGAAGACAAAATAGGTTTAGAAACTAGTCATCGTCCTTAGGATAGAAGGGTAGGGCATTTTTTTGAAAACTAGTACTGAAAAGTTTCAGTTATCATTTTAAGAATGTCTGAAAACCTATTTCTTGAGCCTGTTTACTTTCTACCTTTCTATATTAGGAGTCTGCTAAGACTTCTTAAGAGGAGTGTATTGGGGATTGGACCCAGGGGTGCTATACCCCAGTCCTCTTTAATTTTTATTTTGAGATAGGGTCTTGCTAAGCTGCTGAGGCTGTCCTCAAACAACCTCAGCCTGCCGAGTTGCAGGGATCACAGTTGTGTGCCACCATTACTGGCTCTGCCATGATTTGAAGAGAGACACTAGTTTTTCAATTTGGCTAATCATCCTAATAAAAGATGAGAACTTGTAACTTTCATGTGGCATATCTTGGAAACTGAATTGTTTTTTGTTAGTGTATTAAGAAAAACATAAAATAGTATCCTGTTGACATTGTTTTCTTTCTCTTGATGTACAGGATCATGCATTTTAAGCCTAAATGTTTTATCTACTTCTATAGGATGTATATAAAGAGAGACAGCTTAGGTATATATTACTCTCCTGTGTTAGAATAGGTACACAGCAGTAAATTAATAAATTAGATTTCTGTTTGGAAATACTAAATTATAAGTGAAAATCATGAGAAAGTGTGTTTGTATGTAATGTATTACCATTCTGTGCCCTTTATTTCAAGGAGATTGAGGTGGGATTATTTCATATATTCAAAGTGTTTACTTTGAAATAATATAGATTCAAAGGGAGTTGCAAAGACAGTGTAGAGATCCCCTTTGCCCTTTTCCCAGTTTCTTCTAATAGAGTTACATGTTGCAAGACTGTAGTACAGTTAAAACAAAATAGGAATTCTACCGGTCTCTGTCATTTCCTCACAAGTAAATTCAAGATACATAGATACATAAATATTCTATCACTGTGAAGATTTTCCTCATGACTTTATAGTCCCCCTTCTCCCACCATTGCTAACTCGTGGCAACTTTAATTCATTCTCCATCTATAGTTTTGTTACTTCAAGAATGTTATGTAAAAGGAATCATACAGTATTTGACTTGTTTAGATAGGCTCCCCACCCAGCCATTCACACCCTAGGCATAGTGTCTGTGAGAATTTTGTGTCCTTTTCCTATGGAGGAGTATCCCATGGTATGGATGTCTCAATCACAG
Source organism: Spermophilus citellus (assembly GCF_964194105.1). Classification (NCBI taxonomy): domain Eukaryota; kingdom Metazoa; phylum Chordata; class Mammalia; order Rodentia; family Sciuridae; genus Spermophilus; species Spermophilus citellus. The sequence continues at coordinate 41,178,578 of NC_138199.1, read as the reverse complement.
TTCACCTATTATAGGAAATTTTGGTTGTTTCCAGGTTGGGGCTTCAAGTCTGCTATGATCAACAGCTTAAAGATTTACATGAATTTCATTTTCTTTTGATCAGTTACATATCATTGAAGTTGGCACACCGCCTACAGGGAACCAACCCTTTCCAAAGAAGGCAGTAGATGTTTTCTTTCCTCCAGAAGCACAAAATGACTTTCCTGTTGCAATGCAGGTATCTTAATGCAAAACAAATGGGCTTTTAAAATCTCCCCAAATATCATTTCACAGTTGATGCAATGTATGTGATGCTTTATTCTAAAATAAAGTTTATTAGTGAACTTTGTTTAATAAAAAACAAAATAACTTTTCCATGTAATATGTATTAAGTCAGGTTATCAGAATTGTCTTCTTTTTTGTCTTATAGATTTTATACTTGTTCATATGTTTTATGTAAGAGCTTGGGATATCCCACATTTAAATGTGCTATAAAATTGAGGGAAACCTTAAATATTACCTTTTCATTTTTCATATAAGCCTCTCCATTTTGGAGATGGAAACATCTCCAAAATGGAATTGTACTAAACAATTTGTTAAATTCATTATTTTACTAAAGGGTTGATTTTTCTTTTTACAGATCAGTGAAAAGCATGATGTCGTATTCTTGATTACTAAGTATGGTTATATCCACCTCTATGATCTTGAGACTGGTACCTGTATCTACATGAATAGAATCAGTGGAGAAACAATCTTTGTTACTGCACCTCATGAAGCTACAGCTGGAATAATTGGAGTAAACAGAAAGGGGCAGGTAAGGAAACTTTGAAACTTAAGCAATAAATAAAATAACGCATTATCATTAGCTTTCTTTTCCCCTTCTTGCCAATATTTAATAAGTATTGATGTTGTCAGACTTTTCATTATAATGACATGAAATGGTGCCTCATTGGTTTTTTTCATTTATTTATTTGTTCTAATTAGTTATACATGACGATAGAAGAACTAGTTTCTAGAAATTTTCTAAAAGTCTTGAAGAATAAAAGAGATGAAATTGTGGATTTGATGTTTGGTGAAAACTAAGGTAGTGATCAGTAGAAAGCATGAAGTACAGAGAGCTGAACTGAATTTGTTCTTTTTTTTTTTTTTTTTTTTTTTTTTTTTTTTTTGGTGCTGGGGATTGAAACTAGAACCTTTCCAGTGCTTTTGCATCTCTACCTCTAAGTTATACCTCCAAACCTCCTTAATTACTTCCTTTTAACAGTATGTTTTATTTTTTTTTTTATTTTTATTTTTTTAAAGAGAGAGAGAAAAAATTTTTTTTTTTTTTTGAGAGAGAATTTTTTTTTTAATATTTATTTTTTAGTTTTCGGCGGACACAACATCTTTGTTGGTATGTGGTGCTGAGGATCGAACCCGGGCCGCACGCATGCCAGGCGAGCGCGCTACCGCTTGAGCCACATCCCCAGCCCCAAAATTTTTAATATTTATTTTTTAGTTCTCGGCAGACACAACATCTTTGTTGGTATGTGGTGCTGAGGATCGAACCCGGGCCGCACGCACACCAGGCGAGCGCGCTACCGCTTGAGCCACATCCCCAGCCCCAACAGTATGTTTTAATATAGAATAAAATGACATGTGGCAGATACAGGATAGCCTAGGTTTGAAGGATGGAGTGCTGACCTATGGAAATGAAAGAATCTCAGAGGTGAAAATGTCTTCATTTTTCTTCAAAGGAATAGTGAAACAGAGAAGACTATTAACCATTTATCTAGTTTACTGAATTCTTAAATATTTTTGACTTCTTGGGAAAGAAATTTCCCGTTTTCATTTATTCAACAGATATAAGGATGTGCTTGTGCTGAACACTGCCTATGGTTAACCAAAGACAAGCTCCTTTCCTCATGTGGACTTCTGACTGAGAAATAATCAGTGTAATAGTTTGAGAAGAACTTTTAGGGATAGTATAAGTAGTTTATAAACTAGGGTGTGTGTGTGTAACCAGCTCTGCATTGGGAAGTAGGATAAATGGGCAGGAAAGGACTCTCTTTCTCTAGGGCAATTGACAATAATTTAGCTTTTGGGGCAAGTAGGGTAGTCAGCATTTCTGTGGCAGTGGAGTTTTAAGGAAGATCAAGGATGAGTATACTGTTGTTAGGACAGAAGCAATTAGAAATTACATTTACTGATGTTGTATTTATTGTGATACTACTATGTGTCTTACATTATGTTAGGTGCTTTAGGAATCCATGATTCCTTCTCTTGTGCTCTTCCAACCATTGAGTATAATTTGGCTGCTAGACATGAAAATATAATTTAAAAAATTACTGGAAAAAAATTTTAAACATAAAATTAAAAGGGATATACTTTAAATTTCCTCCCAGTGAGCCCCAGGTTTTATTTATATTCAAGGCTTCTTCAGAGTCATTTTCATTGAATTGCAGGTTCTGTCGGTGTGTGTGGAAGAAGAAAACATAATTCCTTACATCACCAATGTCCTACAAAATCCTGATTTGGCTTTGAGGATGGCTGTACGTAACAATTTAGCAGGTGCTGAAGAACTCTTTGCTCGGAAATTTAATGCTCTTTTTGCCCAGGGAAATTACTCAGAGGCTGCAAAGGTGGCTGCAAATGCACCAAAGGTAAATAGTCATGAAAATGAAATTGTATGATTGGGTTAAAATAAATATCCTATTTTTAATATTGCTAGAAGAGGAATCGGCTTTACACAGAGAAACTACTTTCAGTTTACATTTTCTTTTAGTAGTTAATTGTCAGTGCCTCCAGATTTGATTAGTGTTTTAAAACTCATGTTAGAAGGATTTATAGATCTAGGCAGTTACGATTTACATAGATGTAATAATGTTTAGTACTTATGTTTAATACTGTTGGAACTCAAATGGAAGCTGCTTATTTTATTCCTAAAAGTTGTGCCCTAAGCAGATTCTTTTTAATTTTAGAAGGTAGAGCAATCAGAAATTGGACTGAATGTATTCCAGTCTACCTTTATGTTGGTTTATGTTGGATGTTACCATCCTGACTAGTATAAATTATGAAATTTGTACTTGATTTAATGTGAGCTTATTTAATAACTATAACTAATTCATGATTATGCTTATTCTTTTATATATTAATGTCATAATTAAGTTAGTATATTTCTGATTCTGAATAATTTTGTAACATCAAACCAGAGGTATGATAGACATTGATGTAATCTTTATAATAATTGGTAAAGATTTGAAATTTAGTTTTAATAGATGAACTCATGCCTTTTTGAGTATTTTTTAATTAATTTTTTATTATATATAATAGCAGAATGCATTACAATTCTTATTACACATATAGAGCACAATTTTTCATATCTCTGGTTGTATACAGAGTATATTCACACCATTTCGTGACTTCATTCATGTACTTTGGTTAATAATGTCCATCACATTCCACCATCATTTCTTAACCCACTGCTTCCTCCCACCCCTCTGCCCTATCTAGAGTTCGTCTATTCCTCCCATGATCCCCCTCCCTACCCTACTATGAATCAGCCTCCTTATATCAGAAGACATTCGGCATTTGGTTTTTTGGAATTGGCTAACTTCACGTAGCATTGTGTTCTCTAACTCTATCCATTTACCTGCAAATGCCATGATTTTATTCTCTTTTATTGCTGAGTAATATTCCATTGTATGTATATGCCACATTTTTTTTTATCCATTCATCTACTGAAGGGCATTTAGGTTGGTTCCACAATTTAGCTATGGTGAATTGTGCTGCTGTAAACATTGATGTGGCTGTGTCCCTGTAGTATGCTGTTTTTATGTCCTTTGGGTATAGACCAAGGAGAGGGATAGCTGGGTCAAATGGTGGTTTTATTTCCAATTTTCCAAGAAATCTCCACACTGCTTTCCATATTGGTTGCACCAATTTGCAGTCCCACCAGCAGTGTATGAGTGTGCCTTTTCCCCCACATCCTCGCCAACACTTATTATTGTTTGTATTCATAATAGCTGCCGTTCTGACTGGAGTGAGATGAAATCTTAGAGTAGTTTTGATTTGCATTTATTTAATTGCTAGCAGTGATGAACATTTTTTCATACATTTGTTGATTGATTTTATATCACCTTCTGAGAAGTTTCTGTTCAGGTCCTTGGCCCATTTATTGATTGGGTTATTTGTTTTTTTGGTGCTTAGCTTTTTGATGAACTCATGCCTTTTAAGATTGACTCGATATATAGGGGGCTGTGGCTGTGTCTCAGCACACTTGCCTGGCATGTGTGAGGCACTGGGTTCAATTCTCAGCACCACATATAAATAAACAAAATAAGGGTCTATCAACAAGTAAAAAAAAATAAAAAAAAAAAAGAGAGAGAGAGAGATAGGATTGATTGTGTGGTATTTGAGCCACTTTGAGGTGTCCTTAACATTTCTCCTTCTTAAAGGGAATACTTCGTACTCCAGACACCATCCGGCGATTCCAGAGTGTCCCAGCTCAGCCAGGACAGACTTCTCCTCTACTTCAGTACTTTGGAATCCTTTTGGACCAGGGACAGTTAAACAAATATGAATCCTTAGAGTTGTGTAGACCTGTACTTCAACAAGGTCGGAAACAGCTTCTGGAGAAATGGTTGAAAGAAGATAAGGTATGTTAATTTGTATTGACATATTTCTACTTTGATTGAATTAAGTACAATATTAGCAAGTTAAAATCATTTATGTTGTACACCAAAATGTCTCTTTATTATTTATTGTTAAAATAGAATAAGAAAATACATTGCTTAAAGTGCATGTATTTATTTCCTTTGAAAATCTATTTTTATGAATGTTTAGGTGAGATATCTTTGTTTAGGTTTATAATTAGAATTCAAGATTCTTGCTTGGTAGTTAAAATTACTGACCTGGAGTTCTTTGGCTCTAACAAAAGCTTAGGGCAAAATGCTTATTTCAGCATGTAGTCATATTTGTTAATGTATGTGAAATTCTTTTGAACATAGGAATATATTCTTTATCCTACATTCAACAACTGTATTCACAGTAATTCAAGCAATGCAAGTTGTCTTTTCTTTTAGAACTTCCAGAGTGTCATCAAAATTGTGATATTTGCTGCTGGTAAACACATGTAAAGAAAAACTGTTGTATAACATGCTAGATCATACATATATTAATAAGAGAGCAAACCGATTAGCAATGAGATACTGTTTGATAGTGATTTCATGAAATGTAAATTGGTATTACATGAAAAAATATTTAACTTGGTTTTACATGGGAACTTTTTAAAAAATATTAACTGGCTTTAGGATTCTGTGGGATTTCTCTTTACCTTTTAGATCTACCCAGTACTTAATTTCTCATTACACAGAGCATGTGAATATACTGTTTTTTAGAGCACATTATTTTTTACATGAAATAGTGACTGAGAAACAGACAACCACTACATGTTACTTATTTGTAAGACACCACACAAATTTAAGCAATCTGTTACTACTATTAGTTTTTTTCATAGCACTATACAAAAAGCCTTTCTGCACCAAGTTGTAGTATTAAATTCCATGTTTTATGCCATTGTAGAGAAGTAAAGGTAGCACTGTTCAAAACACTCAAAAGTTTAAAATTAATACCTTTCACCATTAGTGTATGTTGGTGGTAGTTTTACATTACTAATTCTAAGTCTTTGTTTCTTGACCCAGCTTCTGGCAATCTTAGAGGATACTGGAGGATAGTACTTCAGAGTTGGGATGCTTGGACAGGAGTCTCTGCTGAAGAATAGTTACTAGCCACACTAGCGAGTATTTGAGGTCCGTCCTAATTGTTTAAGATAAGGGAGGATGGGAACAGCCAAGGTAACTGAGTTGACCTATGTAACAGCTTTTTGGGTGTCACTAACTCTTTTTGTGAACAGTCACACAGGATTCATTTATTCCAAGAGAGCACTGGTCAACTCTTCTTTAGTTAGCATGTTCAGTTAAGATGTACAGACTCTGGTCTGGGCATGTAGCTTGGTGATAAAACATTTGCCTAGCATGCTCAAAGCACTGGGTTTGATTCCCAGTACCAGAGAAAAAGGAAAAGGATATAGGCTCTCATAGGCATTCTAATTTTCAGCAAAACATTTGGTTATGAGAGCTAGCCTCTGAAGTTATCATTAAAAGTAGAAAATCAACTTGCATATAAAACAAAACTTTTAGGAATCTGATTTCTAGATTGGGCAGCTAAGAAAGTTTGAATTATAGATGGGTATCTGCCTGTATATCACCTAAAAATTCTAAATTTTTATCTCTTTGACCTTGTAAAATTAGTGTCTTGCCTTGCAACTTTAAGTCTCCTTTTTTGGTATTAAGGATTTAACCCAGAGTTGTTTTACCACTGAGCTACATCCTCAGCCCTTTTTATTTTTTATTCTGAGACAGGGTCTCATTAAAGTTGATGAGGCTGGCTTTGAACTTGGCAATCCTCCTGCCTCAGTGTCCTGAGTTGCTGGGATTACAGGTGTGCACCACTGCACCCAGCACAGTTTTAATCCTAAATTCAAGAATGTGATGGAATTTAGGTCCTTCAGACATATAGGTTATACTTTAGTTTTAATAATGATCTTTGCAGTGATCTTGTTTTGTTCCTTCAATTTCAAATTTTCATTTGACATTACATTAAAAGTTATATTATTGGGCTGGGATATAGTTCAATGAGAGAATGTTTGCCTAGCATATACTAGGCCCTGGGTTCTATTACCAGCAGTGCAGCATATATGAGGTACTGGGTTCAATTCTCAGCACAACATATAAATAAATAAAGGTTTATCAACAACTAAAATAATTATTTTTTTTAAAAAAGTTGCATCATTTTTTAAAAAATTGAGGCCACATAATCTAATTATCCTAATATTCTTACCAGGTGTAAGGTTCTGTTGAAAGTAAAGTACTTACACTCCTAACAAGGTAGTTGTTAATATCTGTAAGTGTGAAGTTTCATGGGCAGTATTTCTACACTTGATCTTAGCCAAAAGGCCGAGAAGCGATGATGGGCAGTATTTCTAAGACATTGCTGTGAATGTAATATCAAGAGTGTTACCAGCCATAATCGCTGCATATTTATAATAATTCTAGGAAATTGAGTAATTAAGTCTATCATTAATTATTTATATAGGGAAATAGTATCAACTGTTCATTTATAAAACAGCTCACTGATCACTAACCAATATCTTTTTCCTTTGGACAGCTGGAATGTTCTGAAGAACTGGGTGATCTTGTAAAATCTGTGGACCCTACATTGGCACTTAGTGTGTACCTAAGGGCTAATGTCCCAAATAAAGTCATTCAGTGCTTTGCAGAAACAGGTCAAGTTCAGAAGATTGTTTTGTATGCTAAAAAAGTGAGTTCAATGAAACATTTTCAGCATAAATTCTTGAAATTATTAAGAGAAATCAGCCTATATTCTGTTACTTCAATGGTGAATTTCCTTAAATTTTGAATTACTTGGGAATGTATAAAAATCCTATCTGAAGTCTGATATGTAGAATTTACACTAACTGAAAATGTGAGAAAATGGAGATAATTACTCTTGCATGGCTTGTAAGAATTTAGGATAAGAGGAGTGTGTTTAACATGTCAGAACAAATGTTGCAATGGTCATTTGTTGAAAATGGATAAATCAATTATTAAATTTATAGTTATTCAAATGTATCAAAACCAAAGTTTAATTGAGCATTGTAAGTTATAAATGAATTTGTGCTTTCACTAATAGTTAGCAAGATTTTGTTGTAGAAAATGCCTTTAAGGGGCTGGGGTTGTAGCTCAGTAGAGCGCTTGCCTCGCATGCCTGAGGCTCTGGGTTTGGTCCCCAGCACCATGTAAAAATAAACAAATAAGAAAAGAATAATAATAAAGATATTGTGTCCATCTGCAACTAAAAAAATATTTAAAAAAGAAAAAGGAAATGCCTTTAAATGCTATAAAAATGAAACTTGGCAGCAGGGTTTAACTCTTTGTCCCTTTTTAGGTTGGATATACTCCAGATTGGATCTTTCTGCTGAGAAATGTAATGCGTATCAGTCCAGATCAGGGACAGCAGTTTGCTCAAATGTTAGTTCAGGATGAAGAGCCTCTTGCTGATATCACACAGGTAATGGCATTCAAATACATTCTGTAGTTGACTGAGATGGAGAATGAGGGGGGAATCTGACTTACACAACTTTGTAGAAAATGGGCTAAATTTTCAGTTTGTGTATCTTAAACTTAAGTATCTTAATAAAACAAAATTGGAGAAGAATAAACACTCTGATACAATTTATATGGTTTTAAAACGTACAAAACAAGTACCACTTATTCATAGATATACTCGTATTTAGTATATGATAAAACAGGCGAGTGGCTGCCACTGGTCAGCAGGGAAAGAAGTGAGGCATGTAGAAAGTGCAAGTGAGTTCTGCATATTGTATGTACTCTTGTATGTTTTTGAAGTTTATAAAAATTTTAAATTCATTAGTTTGATTATATTCTGCTATTATATTTTGAAATATTTCATAGATTAAAAAAAACTAAAAGTAACTGAGTCTCTAAAGGGCAGATTTTATTTATTTATTCTTTTATTTTTTTGAAGAGCAGAGAGGAGAGGACAAAATTTTTTCTTAAAGTGTAATGTTATATTGCTAAATAATATTAAGTTTTTAATTTGAGATGGGGTCTTGCTAAGTGGCTGAGAATGAGCTCCTGGGATTACAGGCATGCACCACCATACTTGACTTAAATATGGTTTTTGTTCTGTGAGATTTTATACATAAAAAAGAGATGATGGACTGGGGATGTAGCTCAGTGCTAGATCACATGACTAAGGCCCTGGGTTCAATTCCCAGCACTGTCAAACTAAGATTGTGTTTAGTTTCATTCATGTTTTGTCAATAGTATCTTAAAGTCTTTTTGTTTTGTTTGGTAGATTGTGGACGTTTTCATGGAATACAATCTAATCCAGCAATGTACTGCATTCTTACTTGATGCTCTAAAGAATAATCGCCCATCTGAAGGTCCTTTACAGACGCGGTTGCTTGAGATGAACCTTATGCATGCACCTCAAGTATGTGCTTCATGCTATTTAGATGTTTACAACACTGTTTTAGTAATTATTCAGAGATTTATAAATTGTTATTTGAAGCTGTGAAGTACCATGTCCTTATTCAAGAAAATTCAGTTAATTTTTTTTTGTACTTTATTTTACCAGTTCACTGTTGAAATTACTGATATAAATGAGGTGATAAAATGAACTCATCCTGTTTGGTTTTATAGGTTGCAGATGCTATTCTAGGGAATCAGATGTTCACACATTATGATCGGGCTCATATTGCTCAGCTTTGTGAAAAGGCTGGATTACTGCAGCGTGCATTAGAACACTTCACTGATTTATATGATATAAAGCGTGCAGTTGTTCATACTCATCTTCTTAACCCTGAGGTATTTCATTTCTTACCTGTTAATTGGTATGCTAAATATGTGTTTGTAGTACAACATAGTAATTTCATACTGCCTTGAGATTCAGCATTATTAATTCATTTATTTTGTCTTCTAGTGGTTAGTGAATTACTTTGGGTCCTTATCAGTAGAAGACTCTCTAGAATGTCTCAGAGCCATGCTGTCTGCTAACATTCGTCAGAATCTGCAGATCTGTGTTCAGGTGGCTTCTAAGTATCATGAACAACTATCAACTCAATCTCTGATTGAACTTTTTGAATCTTTCAAAAGTTTTGAAGGTAAGTAGGAGTTTCTTAAAAATCACTTCAGATAGCTAGGAAGAGGTATGTTTATGATTAGGCCACCTTCTAAATGCTTAATTTTATGGGACATTTTACTGTTTAATTTTTATTTCTCTCAATAAATGTCAGATCCTATGGAGTGTACAAGACTATCTGCCTGGAAGCTTTATAGATGAACTAAAGACAGAATTTTAAGATACAAGTATACATTGACTTTGTCCTAACAGGATAAAATGAAAATACGGGAATATAGCTTAGTAGTAAAGTTCCCCTGGGAACAATCAATCAATCAATCAATATTAAAATATGGGTGGAATTTTCTGCAGGGATTAAAATGCTGTTCCATTTTATCAGTCTGGTTACTGGATTATTAGTATTCTTACTAAGTTTTTTCCCCCTTTTTTGGGTTTATTTTAGTACTGGGGATTGAACCCAAAGATGCTTTACCACTGAGCCACATCCCCAGTCCTTTTTATTTTTCATTTTGAAATAGGGTCTTGCTAAGTTGCTGAGGCTGGCTTTGAATTTATGGTCTTCCTTTCTCAGCCTCCAAATTGCTGAGGTTACAGGCAAGAGTCACTGTACCTGACCTTATTGAGCTTTTTAAGCAATGGATTTATAGTTGAGTATTTAGCATAACAATGTTCAGAGCTTTATTTTTTTATGGTACTAAGGATTCAACCCAGGGCTTCACACATGCTAGGTAAGCACTCTACAAATAAGCTATATCCCTATTCATTTAGTTCTTCATTTTGAAAGTTCCTTCTAATGTCAGGCTGGCTTGGAATGTGTGATCCTTCTCTCTCAAGTACATTATTTTTTTAATAGCTAAAATGTTTTTTAGTTCTGTCATTCTCAAAAATGCTTCTTTGCTTAATTTCAATTATTTGTCTCTTCAAGGTCTGTTTTATTTTCTGGGATCTATTGTTAACTTTAGTCAGGACCCAGATGTGCACTTTAAATATATTCAGGCCGCTTGCAAGACTGGGCAGATCAAAGAAGTTGAAAGAATCTGCAGAGAAAGCAACTGCTATGATCCTGAGAGAGTCAAGAATTTTCTCAAGGTAAGTGGTTTTTTTTTTTTTGAGTAATGTGTCTTGTGGTTGTTTTGAAGATCAGCATTTCTACAGGATTTTGGTCATGGCTTTAAAATTCTTCTTTCCTCTAAATGTGAAATTCTTAGCATTGTCAAAATATGTGCTGGGTTATTTTCTAAGCCCTAATGCTCTGTGGTTTCTTTGAAATAGGGAAGGAAATTAGTGAGTGACCATCTGTTGAAAATTTTTTTAAAAAAAGCATTGTCTCAAAGAACATTTCCTTTTTTTCTTTTTCATTTTTAATTTTTGGAAGAAAATTTTTGAAAAGTGGTTGATTACTTTCAATGTCATTTTAGAAAATCATTTAGGTTTCTTTTCAATATTAAAACCAGCTTGCTCTTTGTATCATTTTGAGGAGCCTCTATTTGTATATAAAAAATCTGTTTATTTCTAGCTTCAAATCTGCCTGACTCTAGAAAATACAGTATTAATCATGTAATTAATAAATCAAAGGTAAGATCAAACCAAGAAAGCTCAGCTTTGTGACACATGAATTCACTCACAGAAAAGTAAAAACTCACTGCATTAACTCTTTAGAACACATCTAAGGGCAGTCAATTTTGTTTAATATTTAACTTAGCTTTTAGCATTTGTTTTATACCTATCAGTTACTTTGTGGGGGATGTAAAGTTTTAAATTTGGCAGTATGTAGCTTTATAGTGTTACGGTTTCTTGGCCATCATGAATTTTATAGGGAATCTGGCAAGTATGATATGTTTGAACCCAAATTTTCTAGTTTCAAAAAAGAAAAAAAAATACTCCACAAGAAAGATTTTAATGCTTGATTCTTGATTTGTACACCCTAACACCTGTTTGTAAGAAGAGGCTTACTTCCTTTTTTTTGAGTATCATTACTGTTTATTTTGTTGTTGTTAAAAAAAAGAAAGCACTACCAGATGCTTACATGATTTCTTCTTTTTTAAAATGTAGCTCTCTGCTTTTAATGCTTCAATTTTAATTTCTTAATATTTGAGTCTCTTAATATTTGAGTTATCATATATATTCAAGCAGAACTAAATTAACTATTACCATTTTTAGTTTTTACATTCTCTTTCTCTCCCTCTCCCCCCCTCCAGGGATTTAACCCAAAGGCACTTAACCACAGAGCCACATCCCCAGCCCTATTTTGTACTTTATTTAGACACAAAGTCTGAGTTGCTTAGTACCTCACTTTTTGCTGAGGCTGGCTTTGAATTCATGATCCTTCTGCCTCAGCCTCCCAAGCTGCTGGGATGGGATTACAGGCTCAGTTGCCTAGCTAGTTTTTTATGTTCTTGAACTTCAAAAGAAATGCTTTGGAATTTGGCAGAGCCGCCTGAGCCTATAATCAGTTACACTGGAAGCTGAGGCAGGAGGATTGGGAAATTTAGTGAGACCCTGCCTAAAAATAAAAGACTGGAGAAATGTAGCTCAATGGTAGAGTGCCTTTGGACTCAGGCCCCATTACCATGAGAAAAAAAAGAAATAAAGAAATGCTCTGGCCTGGAATGGTATGGACCTATAATCCCAGCTACTTGGGAGGCTGAGAACAGGAGAATTGTGAAATCAAGGCTAAAGAATTGTGAGTTAAAGGCCACTCACAACAGTTAAAGGCAACACTATAAGACCTCATCTCAAAATGAAAGGAAATAAAACAAACAAACAAAAAATCTGGGATGGGGCAATTTTGGGTTGCTTGGACCATGGGATCTAATTAAATCAGGATTCCCATCCACAATTGTGAATTTGGTGTCAGCCTGATATAGTAGGGGGACTAAATGTGAATTATGAACCTTTGAACCATTCTGACCTGTTTTAGATTTTGTTTAATTAAGCTTTCTTCATTCAGAGTGTGTCTAGTTGTTCACCCATAAGCTGTAATTTTTCAAGTACCTACTCTAGATGTTTATAGTGATAATCATTATTAATAAACTATGTTGTTGGGCCTTGGAAATAAGATGGGGTCAGCCTACAGTGTTATTCCTATCTATTGGGTGAGTTTATTTCATTTTTTGTTCTTCCTTGAAAGAATTTTTATCTAGCCAAATTAGAAGTGGATCTAGTATTTTTTAAGTTTAAATAAATTGAGATGGTAGCTCAATGCTACTATTGTATTCAGCTTTACCCCATTAATGAGAATGAACTCTAGACCCTTTATTCACTTCTCTTTATTGATCTGTTATATATAGCTATCTTATCTCTCATTGTTACTATTAACTTAATGTTGGAGGTACCAGCTACAGAAGAAATCATGTAAGCATCTGACAGTTGGTGTTGTATGTAAACATTCTGTAATCATTAGAAAAATAATTTTCTAAACTTAATCTTAAATATTTGGGTGTAAATTATGTGCTAGCCTCCAGGAATACAGAGACTGGTAGGATATAACCTCTTCTTCAATGTATCCTATGAGAACTGGGGCTCTAACTCATTGGTAGAGCACTTGCCTGGCATGTGCAAGGCCCTGGGTTAGATCCCCAGCAAACTGCTCCCCGCCAACCTCACCCCTACCCTGCAAGGTTAAAACACCTTATGAGCAGGACCAGGCAGTCATTACCATCATTTGACTCATATCCTAAATTTATGGAACTGTAGCTCTCTTGCAGAAAGCATGGAGCTGTTCTTTAGACTCATAGTCTGCTCCTTGCTACCTTTGATTTATTTTCTACCATTCTTTGTCTCCTGGTTTTGAACCTCCACAATGCTTTTCTGCCTCAAGACATTTGCTTTTATGCCCGAAGTCTTTACTCTTTGATCTGTTTTTCATTATAATGCCTGCCATGTGAAATATTCTCTTCTTACTAGAATGTAATTCCCTTGAGGAAACAACTCTGCTTTCATTGTTTATGCTATGTCTGTAGTGCCTAGAACAGAGTTTGGTATATAGCTACTCAGTAAATATTTGTTAATTGAACAAATTCATGTTTAAGAATCTGGATATATTTATATAATTTTTATTTTGATCTTAAAATCATTAACCATTATCAATGGAGATTAACCATTTAGTAGATAATTTTGAATATCAATAATATTACTTCCAGGGGCTGGGATTGTGGCTCAGAGGTAGAGCGCTCGCCTAGCACACATGAGGCACCGAGTTCGATCCTCAGCACCACATAAAAATAAAATAAAGATATGTGTCCATCTATAACTAAAAAATAAATATAAAAAAAGAATATTACTTCCATGAATTAAATCATAGGCAGATTTAGGCAATTGGGAAATATCCTATTTCTCATCTATTTTTTTTCAATCTTAAATTTTCTTTTGGAATACAGTTACTTGTCTTTGCCACAGAAATCAATCTCTCTCTCTCTCTCTCTCTCTTTTGGTACTGGGGATTAACTCAGGGGCACTCAACCACTGAGCCACATCCCTATCCCTATTTTGTATTTTATTTAGAGACAAGGTCTCACTGAGTTGCTTAGTGTCTCACTTTTGCTGGGGCTGGTTTGAACTCATGATCCTCCTGTCTCACTTTCCAAGCCACAGAAGTCTTAAAGACTCATTCACAAGAATAGAATAGCTAAATAATTTTAGATTTCTTGTGTTTTCCCCTAGTGATAAAGTATACAGTATTTCATATGTATGTAAACAAGGTAAGGAATAAGACTAATGTGTTGATCCTCTTTTTATTTCCAGTACTTGGGATTAAACCTGGGACCTTGCACATGCTAGGCAAACACTGTGCCACTGAGAAATATCCCCATATTGATCCACTTCTTGATGTTCATTTTCTCAGGGAAAACGTGACTTAAATTTTTGTTTAGTTAGATGGAAATTCTAAAAATGATTCTTACAGCTATTACTAGTACAAATTCTATAGTTTTAAACAAGTACTTGGTTTACACTTAATGCGAAAAATCGGTAACTGGACTTCACTTCCATTTATAGACACTTTTATCATTTAATTTTTCTTGGTGTTCTCTGAACACTTTCTAGACTAATTTTCATATAATTTACGATTGGGTGAATGTACCCTAGTCTTAACCACTTTATTCTAACCTTGGAAATAATCTTAGTGGCTATCATTGGGGAAAGTCCTATCCTGCTTATTAGTTGTTCTACTTCTTGAGTAGACTGTTGTAGAGGAATCATCTATTGAGGAATGTTTCACTGTGTATAAATGAATTCCTGATAAAAACTATTGTTTTTTGTGCTGTTCCTTATATCTGTGGAATATAACAGGACATGTATCAGGTAAATGCCCAGTACAGGTCTTAACCTACCTGTCTATAACATCTTCTGTGTCAGTCTATAAATAGGATTGTAGCTTGATATTTGTAATGGTAAAGCAAATGGCAATTTAAAGATGTTTCTTTAAATGCTCTTTTTCTTTTCTTTTTTTTTTTCCTTTCTATTATTATAGCAACATGTGATATTCTTAATTCATGGCCTTTACCATCATGCTTCTCCTTGTTGGCTTTATTATAATAGTATTAGAGGCTGGCTATATAGCTTGGGATTTGGGAGGGGTAGAAAAATAAATCACTGAAACAAATGTGAGCTATTTATGCCATTTTTGTTTTTGTTTCTGACAGTGTGACTTTAGTGATGAAATCTGCCACCAAATTCAGTTTAATTGTTAATTGCCATTAATAAAAGTCCCAGTGTGATAACTTTTATAAACTGAGTTCCACTGATGGTTCACAAATTTTAATTTGTTGCTGTTGTTGTTGTTATTATTATTATTTTGATAGAAGCATATGAGTGGAAAGGACCTGGTATTTTCCTGTGTGGATCTAAGTTTAGTTGCTTAATAAAAATTTATTGAAATTGGGACATGCACACTCAGCTATTGGGACATTTCCTCCTTCAACAGAAAAGCAAAGTTTGTGTGAGCCTTTTCCATCAGCATAGAACAGATTCTCACATTTACATAGATTTGTAACCTCGTACAAGAAAATTTATGCTTAGCTCAGTGGTAGGGCACTCGCCTAGCATGCGCGAGGCCCAGGGTTTGACCCCAGTACTAAAATTAAAAAGAAAGAAAGAAATTTTAAGTTTCTTTTTGTTTGTTTTTTTTCAGGAAGCAAAACTAACAGATCAGTTACCACTTATCATTGTGTGTGATCGATTTGATTTTGTCCATGACTTGGTGCTGTATTTATATAGAAATAATCTTCAAAAGTATATAGAGATATATGTACAGAAGGTAAGTAATACTTAGATAATTTAAAGGTATAATCTTAAAGTAGATTTTCTTTTAGTCTGGAAATCATACTTTTGAAACTTTGGGACCCATAAGAACGTCTGCTAAAGTAGTTCTCAACATGTTTTCTCAGTAGAATCTTTTCTTTACTTAAAATGCAATTTTTTGATCGAATTTTATATATGTATGCCTTTTTAAATTTAAATTTACATACATTCCTCTATGGCTAGGTGTCACCATAGAGGATCTAAACTCCAAACACAAGTTTTCAAACCATCTTAAATATAGACATTAGAAACTTTACCTAACTCTAGTAAAACAAAGGTAGTTTGATATATTTGGAGCCTTTTTATTAGACAGTCTTCTGTTGTCATTCTTTGGCATTAATTTTTCTGTACTTATCATTTGGAGCAATACTCAAGGAGCTAATTAACTAGGCCAACAGAATAGAAAAAGTGCTCCAGTACTTATTAAATCATAAAGTCTTTTTTAAGCTGGACTTCTTCTTGAATTCCTCTGTTTAATTGTGAAATTAAATTCATAGGTTATTACTGATTTTAAAAACTAAGCTTAAAAAGGGGAGATGGGTTTTAATTTTTTTAACTCCTTTTCAATTTGCTTATTAACATGATGACTTTTTTTTAATCATAGGTTAATCCAAGTCGACTTCCTGTGGTTATTGGAGGATTACTTGATGTTGATTGCTCTGAAGACGTTATTAAAAACTTGATTCTTGTTGTGAGAGGTCAGTTCTCTACTGATGAGCTCGTTGCTGAAGTTGAGAAAAGAAACAGGTATAGTACCAATTTTATCCTTTGTAACTGAGATAAATGAGTAGTGTTTATAGTGTGGTATTAGAAATGTAGTTGGTCTGTTGCTTCATAACTACTCAACAACACATGGAGGATAAATCCTTAGAGATACCTAATTTAAAGATAAGCTAGCTATAGTTGTCATATAGAAAATCTGTTAGATTAGTTGATCACTTCCGTTTTTTAATGGCTATGGGATCCAGCTATATCATTTGATTGTGTGTGCGTGTTTAATGTTAAACTATGTACTAAGCATCCTTTTAGGTAGATATAATACCAATGTATTAATAACTTTAGGTAGATATAATACCAATATTAATAACATTCTTTATTGATACAGTGTGGTGTTTTGTGTTTTAATATTTTTTTATAGTTATACATGAACACAATACCTTTATTTTATTTATATGTTTTTATGTGGTACTGAGGATCGAATCCAGTGCCTGACACATGCTAGGCAAGAACTCTACCACTGAGCAACAACCCTAGCCCCAATGTGGTCTTTTTTCCAACTATAAGACGATTTCAATTATAAAAAGATTTCCCCATGCCATTCTGGGTTTAAATTGATAATTAATACATAATACCTTCCTATAATAATATGAATTACAAAAATTTTTACTTTTTGGTACCAGGGATTGAACCCAGGGGTGCTTAACTACTGAACCACATCCCTAACCCTTTTTTATTTTTTATATTGAGAACCGGGTCTCGCTAAATTGCTTAGAGCCTCACTAAGTTGCTGAGGCTGGCTTTGAACTTGGGTTCTTCCTGCTTCAGCCTCCCAAGTCACTGGGATTATAGGTATGCACCACTGCACCCAGTGATTTTTGCCTTTATTAATAGAAAATTATGTGCCTTTACCCTAGTGGTTATGTTCATTATAACTACATGAATTTGATAGCCAAAGTAATGGAACAATGTTTTTTATCTGGCTGCTTTTAATATTTAAGCAGGACTATTGAAACATAAGGTGTAGCTTAGTGAAACCATGACCCTTGGCTGGAATGAACATGTGACTGCTATAACTATTAAACCCTGAGATTCTAAATCTACCAGATTTTATTCCTAGTATGTATTTAGGGTACTACCTGCTTTGGCTCTAGGTAATGTTATATATTAATTGTGTTAAAATTGGAAAGAACTTCAGATAATCTGGCCTCCCCCTACAAATCCCCATCTCACCCCCATACTTTTTTTTTTCAAAGTCTATAGATAATTACGTATAATACAAAGAAAAGTATGATCTGTCTATCTATAATCTGTCTTATATCCAGATGTAGGTGTATCTCATAGCTGATAGATTTAGGAGAGTGAAAAACAGTTTTATATACCTTTTTGTGTAATCTTGGACAGCTCAACCATTTCTTTAGTCTTAATTCCTCAATTTGTAATAGGATTGTTTAGAATTTAAAATAATGTATATGAAAGTACACTGTAGTTCAAGATACTTATAGTCAGCATGTCAAAGAGTGTGCTGTTTATATTATAGTATGTGTGGTTTTGTTTTGTTTTCACTAGATTGAAACTGCTTCTGCCTTGGCTTGAGGCCAGAATTCATGAGGGCTGTGAGGAGCCTGCCACTCACAATGCATTAGCCAAAATCTACATCGATAGTAATAACAACCCAGAGAGATTTCTTCGTGAAAATCCCTATTATGATAGTCGTGTTGTTGGAAAGTATTGTGAGAAGAGAGATCCACATCTGGCTTGTGTTGCTTACGAGCGTGGTCAGTGTGATTTGGAACTTATTAATGTGAGTATGGTCAGCTGAATGTGTGCAGAGAAGGCTGCATTCTTTTAACCTGCTATATAATATCACGCTAGCAAATTTGGGGAGTTTTTGGAGGAATTTTAAGTAACACAGAAACATTCTTGGGAGACAGGTAGTTTCTATTCAAACTTCATTTGGAAATTGTGCTGAACCTGAAAGTGCCTAAAATAGTAAAGTTTATATGCCCTTTATTTGTTTGGCTTTTTGATATTTTAACTGTGCTAGCTTTATCATTCATGTTTTAATACACTTATAACACAGTATATGTATACACACACATAATTTCTTTAACAATATGAGAATAAGTTGTATGCATCGTGGCCTTGTACTCTTTTGATTATATTTCCTAAGAATAAGGATAATCTCTTTCACCACCTTGTAGATACTAGCTAGTCAATATGACATTTATAGGACACTTTGAAAAAAATCTGTTTTATTTCAGTTTTGTCAATTGACTAATAGTGCCTGTTATCGCAGTTTTTCCCTAGAGTTAGGATCACATATTGCATGTAGTTGTCATGTTTGTAAAAACAATAATCTTTTTTTCTAACTGTAAACTTCTAAAAATTGATTGATTTTTAAAGTGAACAGTAAGTGGCTTCTAGTACATTCAGAAATGTTTTTTAATCATTATTTTTATCTAATTCTACCTTTTTATCTCTCAGAAAGAGATTCTGTATTTAGTAATCAGCTTCTCCACATTTCTCCCTTCGACCCCCAACCCCTGAAAGCCACCAAACCACGTTTAGTCTCTTGTTTATGTAAACATAAAGTCGTTTTTTAAAAGTAGAATATATTTTTCTCTGAGTTTCTATGATTTCTTGTGATTAAATTGAGATTATGCATTTCCATCCACAATGCTGCTTAAGTGAAGTTCGGTCTTTCTCATGCTGTTGCATCCAAAAGCACATGCTGTCCATTTGTCCCCTTTATGATATTCATTTTCATTAAGTTGTATCATGTCTGTTGTTCTTTTTATCTTGCAGCTTTGTGAGTAGACACTTGAGACTGTGCAAATATCCCATTGCTCCCCTCTCCTCCCAGTTTATTGTTGATTCTCTCTTAACTCACTCTTAATGTGTTGATTTGCAAAATGTAGATTTGAATTCTAGCATTTTCTTCATATTTATATTGATCTTTTTTTATTCATGGACTCAGAGATTTCCTGTTTTCTTCAGTGGGTTATAATCCATTAATGCTATTTATGTTGATGCTCAGATTGTCCCTGTTTTGGCCAATGGAAACCTCTTTAATCTGTCTTCTTTGTTAATCTTTGTGTTATGGTCTCCTTGTTCTTTGAGCACATCCTTATTTAATTTATTATTATTTTTTTAGTTTTCGGTGGACACAACATCTTTATTATTATTATTTTTTATTTGTATGTGGTGCTGAGGATCGAACCCAGGGCCCCGTGCATGCCAGGCGAGAGCGCGATACCGCTTCAGCCACATCCCCAGCCCCATATCCTTAATTTATGACATATGATACACCAGGCTCATGTAGTACCTTTCCCAGTCCTGGAATTAACCCTTTCTCAAGGAAACCCTCATCTCTTTTAATGGGGAATGGTATTAGAAACTAAGTTCTGGCTGTAGGTATATGTACTTAGGATCTTTCAGTGATTAGAGGTAAGAAATATGTACATTTATACTTGGAAAAATAAGCACATAAGAATAGCTAATAAAACAACTGTAGAGAAAGTATTAAAGGTGATTACCCCTAGAGCATCTTAGAAAGCCTATGTAAAAAGTGCAGTACTGGTGTCTGCACAGACAGACTGGTAGAATAGAATCCAACAGTAAAGCTGCCAGAAATTATAACTGTTTGTTCTGTTCTTTCTACTGGTGGAATTTCTATAGGAAAAAATTGGGTGTGATTTATTCAAGATTATGTGTAAAAGTAGATTTCTTTTCCTACACAACAATAAAACTGGGTTTAAATAATTAGAAATAACTTTTAAAATCAAGTTTATTCTATAAAAAATCTTTACATTGAAATTAATCTTTCCTATCTCATTTAGGTTTGCAACGAGAATTCCCTCTTCAAAAGTCTTTCCCGCTACCTGGTACGTCGAAAGGATCCAGAATTGTGGGGTAGTGTGCTGCTGGAAAGCAATCCTTACAGGAGACCCCTAATTGATCAGGTAAAATTGATAGATGTGGTTGATTTCAGTTTTTAACTTTGTATAAAATCTTTTTCCTCATCATATATTCAAATATCGCAGATGGGTCATATTTAACTGTGAGAGAAGGTAATGAAAATAAAAGAAAATTGAACTGGATACAGGGCATGTGCCTATAATCACAGTGATTCAGGAGGCTGAGGAAGGACAAGTGCAAATTTGAGACCAACCTCAACAAGTCAGTGAGATCATGTCTCAAAATTAAAGATAAAAAAAGGACTGGGATGTACTTCAATGGTAGAATGATTTGAGTTTACTCCCCAGTACTATTATTAAAGAAAAAAAGAAAGAAAATTTAAGTTCTGCTACATATAAATATCTATAAATTGACATAAACATATAATATTATATATGTTAAGAGAAATAAATCTCCAGAGATAAGATTTAATTATATAAAACTCAATTCATTGTAGTTAAAATGAAAATAATAAACATTAATATCTGAAAAGTTACCAAATGTATTGAAAGCATTCAAGACAATGATAGGTTAGCACAGGTTAGGATTGATAATAGAAACTCTGAGTCCCATTGAGTAGATGTTAAATCTCACTAATAATCATTGAAGAGCAAATGGAGCTCCATTATAAAATTCAAAACATTTTTAATGCCCCAATATTGAAGGTTATTATAATGTGTCATAAATTCTTCTGATAGAAGTATAAATATAATATTTTGAAAAAGGATAGAGGCTGTT
The DNA here is from genome assembly GCF_964194105.1 of Spermophilus citellus. NCBI lineage: Eukaryota > Metazoa > Chordata > Mammalia > Rodentia > Sciuridae > Spermophilus > Spermophilus citellus. The sequence goes on along the minus strand of NC_138199.1, from coordinate 41,157,179 downwards.
AATTTTTTATTACTTCCCTAGAACCATTTGTAAGGAACTTCCCAGGTAGATAGAAACCTTCATGGAAAAAAAAAATACTCATTGCAGTATCTAGGTACTTGCAGGTAGCTAGAAATAGAGGAATTAGTTACTTTATAATTCAACATCTTAGTAGTTAAATTATGTGTAAGCATTAAAATGATAACGATGAGTGTTAGTGTAGATAATGATTTAGTCAGGGAAAAGGTAGAAATTATAAAATTAGGGTTATTCCCCCCACCCCCCCGCAGCAAAGTAGAATTATATATCATTCATGTAGGTTGTAGGTTTGTTTAGAAAGATCCATGGTGAATTTAAAGGTATTTTTCCTTAATTCTTTCTATTTTACTTTTTCTGGTTAGAGGCCAATTTATTCAGTTTATTCTCTTTTCAATATTTTGTTTTGGTTAAAGTCCACCCTGATTTTTAGTATCTATTTTCTGTATATTCTTTGTAGGTTGTACAGACAGCCTTATCTGAGACTCAGGACCCTGAAGAAGTATCAGTAACTGTCAAGGCTTTCATGACTGCAGACCTTCCCAATGAACTCATTGAGCTGCTGGAGAAAATTGTCCTTGATAACTCTGTATTCAGTGAACACAGGTATATGCCTATAATATAGCCAGGGTTCCACTGGCTATTTCTTTTAGTTTATTTACACCCTGTCTATTTTGGGAAGGAACTTAAAACAGATGAGAGAAAGTTGCCTGAATTCTCATTCTCCTGATAGTCTCACCCTTCACACCCTGCATTCTGAGACAGAAACCCTTGTAGAGCTACTGAAATTATTCTCAATGACTGATAGGCTTTTTATGTAATCTGGGTTAAATCTCTCTCTTTTTTTTTCCACTAAAGGAATCTTCAAAACCTCCTTATTCTTACTGCAATTAAGGCTGACCGTACACGTGTTATGGAGTATATTAACCGCCTGGATAATTATGATGCCCCAGATATTGCTAATATTGCCATCAGTAATGAGCTCTTTGAAGAAGCATTTGCCATTTTCCGGAAGTTTGATGTCAACACTTCAGCAGTGCAGGTAACTTTTCAGATTGCAATTTTCAAGTTACTAGACATTATACCTTTTCTTGATTCAAAGTATGCATTGTTCTATGAGGGTGGGCTTTGGTTGCTGTGACAATAGAAGAACATCAAAATGCTGACAGTTTAAATGTAATTGTTTTGGATAACATCCAGCTAACCATAATTAAAAAATGGTAACCTAGGTATTGATTGAACATATTGGAAACTTGGATCGCGCGTATGAGTTTGCTGAACGCTGCAATGAACCTGCGGTCTGGAGTCAACTTGCAAAAGCCCAGTTGCAGAAAGGAATGGTGAAAGAAGCCATTGATTCTTATATCAAAGCAGATGATCCTTCATCCTACATGGAAGTTGTTCAGGCAGCCAATACTAGTGGTATGACTTACTATCTTTATGCATTTGATAAGAAATGATCTCAGAAAATGATTAAGCATTAAAAGATACTTGTCTATTTTTAATTGTGTAGGAGCTGGGTATGCTTGGTTTCTTGTGAAAGTTTTTAGCCCTCCATCCCATTAGAGATGAACTTAAAACACCCACAGGGTTCTGGGCATGGTGGTGCACACCTGTAATCCCAGTGAAGCAGGGGGGATCACAAGTTCAAAGCCAGTCTCAGCAACTTAGTGAGGCCCTAAGCAACTTAGTGAGAACCTGTCTCAAAATAAAATATTTTAAAAAGGCTGGGGATATAGCTTAGTGTGTAAGCACCCCTGGATTCAACCCCTGGTATAAAAAAAAAAGACCCATGGGGAAGATTAATTTTGTTTCAAAATCTTCAGAAGCTCTAGTTTTATAACTAAGAGAAAGGGGAATTTAGCTGTTCATTTGGTCAGCGATAATATAGAAGTTGTAATAGAATTTTTGCAGTTTTAGATATAATGCACAATTTAGATTTAATCATTTTCTGTTTCCTTGAAAAGGAAATTAATAATAGTTTTCATTTATTTGGTCAAAAAGATAAGCAAGGATGTTAGTGTATGAACTTATTTTTTTTTCTTTGTGTACTTAGGAAACTGGGAAGAACTGGTGAAGTACTTGCAGATGGCCCGTAAGAAAGCTCGGGAATCCTATGTGGAGACAGAATTGATATTTGCACTGGCTAAAACAAACCGCCTTGCAGAGTTAGAAGAGTTCATCAATGGGCCAAATAATGCTCATATCCAGCAAGTGGGTTTCTGGATGAGATTTTTCTTTTAAACAATGTAAAACTAAATAGTTGAACAACTTTATTAGCTTACTAGAAGAAATGAATCATAGCTGAAGAATGCCATGGAAAAATCTTATAGGATAACAAATTGCTGTTCAGTATTAAGATGTGAATTTGGAAAGAGGATTGATATAAGGCTCCTAATGTACTGAAAATTGATTATCTCCCCACCTCAGGTTGGTGACCGTTGTTACGATGAGAAAATGTATGATGCTGCTAAATTGTTGTACAATAATGTTTCTAATTTTGGACGCTTGGCATCTACCCTCGTTCACTTGGGTGAATATCAGGCAGCTGTTGATGGAGCTAGAAAAGCTAATAGTACACGAACATGGAAAGAGGTAATCTAAATACAAGTTTGAAGAGTTAAGATATTATTTGAAAATGCTCTTTATACTGATTAGTTGAAATAACTAGCCATGTTTACATTTGAATTCACATTACATAACTGTTGTTTCTAGGTCTGCTTTGCCTGTGTAGATGGGAAAGAGTTCCGTCTTGCTCAGATGTGTGGGCTTCATATTGTAGTACATGCAGATGAATTAGAAGAACTTATCAACTACTATCAGGTAATGAACAAGATTTGAGGATGGAGAGTGAGTGCCTAGGGATTGAACCCAGAGGCACTTAATGACTGAGCCACATCCCCAGCCCTTTTTGATTTTTTTATTTTGAGACAGGGTCTCCCTAAGTTGCATAGAGCCTCACTAAATTGCTGAAAGTGGCCTTGAACTTGTGATCCTGCCTCAAGCCTCCCTAGTCATTAGGGTTACATGAGTTTTTAAATATGAATTGAGACCCTTTGCCACAGACCTTATCTTTAATTGTATGTTTCTCTTGTTTAGGATCGTGGATATTTTGAAGAACTGATAACCATGTTGGAAGCAGCATTGGGACTTGAGCGAGCCCACATGGGCATGTTTACTGAATTAGCTATTCTGTATTCTAAATTTAAGCCACAGAAAATGAGAGAGCATCTGGAGCTATTTTGGTCCAGAGTGAACATTCCTAAGGTAACCAGCCTTCACCGAGGCAATTGTATAGCCAAAATCAATACTTTAAAATACATTTATTTATTTATTTATGGCTATTGGCTGGAATGAGAGACCAATATCTTAAGCTATTAAGTTTTTCTTATGCAGGTGCTAAGAGCTGCAGAACAAGCTCACCTATGGGCAGAACTGGTGTTTTTGTATGACAAGTATGAAGAATATGATAATGCCATAATTACCATGATGAATCATCCAACAGATGCATGGAAAGAAGGGCAGTTCAAAGATATCATTACCAAGGTGTGTACCTTCTTCAGAGGGTAAAGGCTTCAGAAAGAGAATGATCCTCAGGAAAGAACTCTGACTTACATGTGGATTTGTCCTGTTGTGGAGGGGTGGCAGAGGGGTACCAGGATTGAACTCAGGGACACTCAACCACTGAGTCACATCCCCAGCCCTATTTTGTATTTTATTTAGAGACAGGGTTTCACTGAGTTGCTTAGCATTTTTCCTGTTGTAGGTTGCCAATGTGGAACTATATTACAGAGCAATACAGTTCTACTTAGAATTCAAGCCTCTGTTGTTAAATGATTTGCTGATGGTGCTGTCTCCACGGTTGGATCACACTCGTGCTGTCAATTATTTCAGCAAGGTAATAATTTTAAACCAAACTTCATAGTAACGAATTAAGACATCTGGGTAACTGTTATGCCTAGACTTCAACAGTGTGCTACCTTTATAGCAGACTTTTTTTTCTTTTCTTACAGGTTAAACAGCTACCACTAGTGAAACCATATTTACGTTCAGTTCAGAACCACAACAACAAATCTGTGAATGAATCACTGAACAACCTCTTTATTACAGAAGAAGATTATCAGGTAAAACCTTTTGATACTTGTACATACTCTCAAAACTCAGGTTATTATTAGCTTCCACAGTAAAATTCTACAGTGAAAACACTATTTAGGATTGTAAACAATGAGTAGGCCTAGGGTCTGAATTTAATAAGGTTTTCAGGACTAATAAATCTGATAATTAAATGCCAAGTTCTCAGAATTAGTTTAGATGGATCTTATGTACTTCTTCAGGAGAAAAAATGATTTGGTTACTTCACCTCTAACATCCAGATCACAGGTGTCAAAAAAGTCTGTGATCTCTTAATTACCCCATAAAACTTGTTTGTAATTAATAATTTTTAAGTATTCATTGCTCTTCTTGCCTAATGACTTATTAGTATGTCTTTTTAAAAAATTTTTTTTAGTTGTAGTTGGTAAATAGTATTCTATATTTTGTTTTAATATCCACCTATTTATTTATTTATTGAGAATTTTTTTAATATTTATTTTTTAGTTTTCGGTGGACACAACATCTTTTATTTATTTTTACGTGGTGTTGAAGATCGAACCCAGCATCTTGCACTTTCTAGGCGAGCGCTCTACTACTGAGCCACAACCCCAACCCCTAGTATGTCTTTTAATAAATTTTCTCCTGTGAAGGATTTCACGTAAAATACAATAGGGTTAAGGTTAAACTAGTTTCTTTCTCATAGTTTTAGCATGATTTTCTTTGAGGCTCAGAGCCCATGCTCATCTCTAGCTGAATACCACATTGAGTTGTATCAGGAGTTTCCCTGGAGTATAAGTTCTTCCAAATTACATATTCTCCCTTCTGCATAAACAAATTAGTCTTGATACTGGAAACCCTGGAGAAAATTGCAGTACATTTGAGGACCTGTTATAAAATTAAATTGAAGAGACTTCATTTCTGTTCACAGATTACAAGTTTGTAGTTTGATGCTTGAATCTATGCCATCATATTACATGTTACCATCTAATAGTCTCCATGATAAAGAAGTATGGGGCATGAATGTTAAGCTAAACCAGAACATAGATTTGACATGTGTGGCTTTTTTTTTTTTTTTTAAAGGCTCTGCGAACATCAATAGATGCTTATGACAACTTTGACAATATTTCACTTGCTCAGCGTTTGGAAAAACATGAACTCATTGAGTTCAGAAGAATTGCTGCTTACCTCTTCAAAGGCAACAATCGTTGGAAGCAGAGTGTAGAGCTGTGCAAGAAAGATAGCCTTTATAAGGTTGAAAAAGTTGGCGGGTGGGGCTGTTAATCCAACCCTAAAATGGTGTATTACAAGTGATTCTGTAAACGTATTAGTTTTATGCATATGAGATTTGACTTTATACCCCCACTTGAGGAGATGGTAATTAATATTAGTGCATTTCTTGACTTGAGGGGCTTATTGTTAAGGCCATACTTCTGTTAAAAAAAAAATCAAAAAATTTTTGAGCCTATGCTCTTTCTTTTTCCCTTACAAACCCAGACTTAAGTTTTTAAGCTTCTATTGTATTACTTGGTTTACCAGTTCCTTGTGTTTGGGTTTGATGTTTGACCTTCATTGTTTCCTCTGAATAGGATGCAATGCAGTATGCCTCTGAATCTAAAGATACTGAGTTGGCTGAAGAGCTCCTACAGTGGTTTTTGCAGGAAGAAAAAAGAGAGTGCTTTGGAGCTTGTCTCTTTACCTGTTATGATCTTTTAAGGCCAGATGTTGTCCTGGAAACTGCATGGAGGCACAATATCATGGATTTTGCCATGCCCTATTTCATCCAGGTCATGAAGGAATATTTGACCAAGGTAATGACTCTTAAGTGTATTCAAAACCAATTATCATGAGGATATGTAAAATTGTATGTGCAGGTTTTTCAAAAGTGTTTTGTCTAGTATTAAGTCATTTAGTTGATCATGAATACTCATATTCTGTGGAATGTTTTTAATAGCTGACAAATGACATTGACTAGAAAGGGAGCCAAAAACTTGTCAGAATGTTTACCTTCAGTGTATTTCTTAGGGTAAATGGTATTCTATATTTTGTTTTAATATTCACTAATTTAAAAATAGCATATTAAAATGAATTCCTATAACTTAGATGTCCATTAATATTACTATAGATTACCTTTTATTTGATTGATTCTTGACTTTATGTCTGTGCGTGTTTCCTATGAGGAAGGTGCATTTATATTCTTAATATCCTATTAATCTTATTAAAATTCGTATAGTTGAACTCCTAATTTTAAAATATCATAGGCTGGGTGTAATCCTAGCTCCTGGGGAGGCTGACACAGGAGAATCTCAAATTCCACAGGCCAGCCTGTCTCAAAATAAAAAAGGGTTGAGAACATAGCTGAGTAGTCTAGTACATGCCTAGCATGTGTGTGATCCCCCTGGGTTCAATCCCTAGTACTGCCAAAAAGAAAAGATTTGAAAATAATCAATTTTGCCAAAGCAACACATGCTTAAAATCAAGAGTTTTACCTCTGATCTCTTTGCCTACCTTATTAAATGGGGAAAAACACTATTAACAACCTATAGTATACTGAATTTTTCCATAGGATACCACCTAATTAGATGCCATTGTGTTCAGTTAAATTTTTTAGATTTTTAAAGAATTAACTAACATTTTATACAGAGAAAAAAGTTGCCTAATCTTAGTCATAGGTGAGAATAGTTTCTTTTCTTATGCATAATGCCAACTTTTGAGACCTGGCTCTAAGCTGCTGTTAACCTAAGTGCTGTAAATTTTACTAGCTGATTAAGCTGCTTTCTTTCACACTTACTTTAGCATAAATTCTTCTGCAGTAAGCTCTGAAGTTAAAAAAGATTCTAAATTTTGCTTCCAGTATGCCCTTTATTTTCACTTTTCTCATACCTTTTTTAGTGATTAGATGTTTCTCCCCTAAACCTTTGTTGCTGATTCTACCTTTTTATGCTCGATATGGAATTTGATTTTTTTCTAAGCTGCACCTTCTGAATTCCTTTGCAGGTTGATGCAATAAAGGAAAAGGTGAAAGTTGATTCTTTTCCATCTTTAAGTCTGGAGGACTAAGTCTAAGGAATTTGCATGATTTTTTTTCCTTCCTTTTCTACACTGCTGCTGCTGCTTTTTCCCCCCCAATAAATTTTCACTAAAGCCTCTGCAAGTCCCTTGAAACATAACTATAACAGAGCTCTAGGACATTAGTAGATGTTTGCTACTAATCGGCTAGTAGGCTTTAGGAAGGGCAGGAGGCTAATCAGTAGTTGGTTCACAGTCTCTCTCTTAAATATATTATTAAAAACTGAGCCTGGTGAGTTTCCATATTGATTCCAAACTATCAGGAAATTTCTTTTCCCTGTCAGGGTATCTGGGCCATAGTAGGACTTTCTTAATATTTGAAATAAATTAAAAACAGCCTCTGGTTTTATTTTGTGAGCTTACCTGACAGTTGTTATGTATGTATATACATGCCCTAAAAGGCTTTTGGGTTTTTTGTTTTCTTTTTTGTTTTGGTGGGGGTTTGGTATTGAAGGACTGTGATCCAGTTTCTGATCTCTTGATTCTTACTAATTTTTTTGCTGAAAGTAGATACAAGAGATACTAGCTGCTTCCGAAGAGACTTTCCTCATGTTTCTCCAGGTGTCCAGTTCTATGGTGCTAGTCCATATTTAAGAGGAATCAAAAGCTTTTAATTATGAGTGCCAAGCTTGCTATAAATGTTGCTAAGCAACATGGTTTATTTCTGTTTATAATGAAGCAATATTAACTTCTTTCTATAATATAAAAGCACACCTAAAGTTAACCTAAAATTTGCTCTTACTGATTAGTTGGCTTGTCCAAGAAGGCCAAATTTAGGCACCTTTTGGTTGCTGCTTCCTTCATTGGCTGGTCTCCATCTCAGTATAAACAAACTTATAAATTGTGGTTGGAAAAGGGTGGGAGAGTAAAGGAGAGTTGAAACAAATTTAAAAGAATTTGGGTGGGGGTAATGCCTTGGGATTATGTTGAATCAAACTGGAGTCACCACTGGAACTTAGGGCAAACCTGAGTAAAATGCATTGTGTGTGAGACCCTTCAGCAGCTAGTAAGCAAGGCAGTTAGAAAGCGTGTGTGTGAAAAACAGGTAATTGAACTGCAGTGTTATGCATTGTTTTAAATCAAGCATGTATAAGTCATTGCAATTACATCATACTACTTTGAAACTCCTATAGCATTGCTGTGGGCTGTGTGTGTTTCTTGAGAGCCTGTATAGCACCAGTCATCTCCAGACCTCACTTCTTGCTTCAGTACTTTTGCCTTTTTTTCATGCACACATACACCAAAATAACTGACTGCATGTTAACTTTTCCTCTGCAGCATATTGCAGTCTTTGTGGAAAAGCCTTTTACATCTTAGTGAATTTAACAGTAGTGCAGATGGAACTGAATTCAGTGACATGCTTACCCATAATTTTTCTTTTTAAATCCAAGGATCAGAAACTTTTGTTACAGCTCTTAACAAAAGCTTGTGCTCATAAAAGCCTTCTCTGTTTTTTCTCTTTTGAGCAATCTAAATTGGGTTAATAGAAACAAAAATTGGATGTTCCTGTTCCAGAGGCTGTCCCATTATATACAAAAATCAAATTTTTTTTGCGTAGCTTATGTTACTTCTTCAGGTCCCCCCCCCCCCACCTTAAACTCCCCCCGCCCCATGCCGAGCTTGCCTATGTCTATGCCTGGACATTGTGATATTGCCATTTCTTCTAAGCTTTCCATGTAGGACCTCTTGAGTTCAGCATCCAACTCCAACACTGACTTTTAAATACGTGTTCACTTAAGAGTCTGCAAGTGTACTGATTTTTTTCGGTTGTTTTCTTTTTCCAAGAAGTCACTGATAGACAGGCATCCATGTATTTTTCTATAAAACCTCTGTAGTTCACTCTTGTATAATAATTAGGTTAGCAAAAACCCATTTGACCTTTCATGGCACAGAACTGTGCTGTAAACTTTATAACTGAATAATTTTATGGCATTTTTGGATGCCAAACAGTGGGTATTTCACATGGTCCTTAATGTTCCATGATTGTTATGAATTAGTCTTATATAAAATTAAAAACTATCATGTAGGCTATAAAATAGAATAATAGCATGCTAAAGCAAACTAATCCATCTTTCTAGGGTAGACAAACCACAGTTCATTTGAAGGACTGTAGAGTCTACTTTAAGCTTGTTTTTCTCAAACTTGCAGTTTGTTGACAAATTGAGATGGGTTAGACCCATATTGTATTTAATATGAAATAATGGAAATAAATATAAAACACTGTAATAACCTATGACCTGTGTTAAGATTTAGACACTATTTTAATAGTTCCAAATAGAACCAAAGTACTGTTTTAATATTTTTAAAACCTGGTTTTTATAACTTTTCCACTGAAGTCTGCATGTCTTTGTATTTATTTAATATTTTTTGGTGAGTGATTTTTTTCGTTATTTGCCTTCCTGTAGAAAATGCAGTGAACATTCATAAAAGTTTTCTCCCTACACTTTGCTCCTGAAGCTCACCCGTCATACTTATGAACTTGAAAACCACTAGTAATATATAACATTGAGATTTGAAATTTAGTGTTAGAGTATAACAACAAATAAACTATATAGCTTTGGTTGAGATACCAATTTTATTTTAAGCTTTTAAATATAGTTTAAAAGATAACTGTAGTATAGTGTAAAAGACAATGGAAGTTGTATGGTATAGGAGATTCCCTAACTCCAGGTCATACGGTCACTTCTCTTTAGTTCATCACAGAATTACAGAATCAAATTGTGTTAGCCCTTGAAAGGAACTTTGTAGATTTTTTTTTTTTTTAACCTTCTCATTAGAGAAGGAAACTAAAGAGCCAATGTGGTAATTTGCCAAAATCACAACTAGTAGTAGTTAGTAGAAGAATCTAAGTATTCCAACTCGTGTCTTTCATTGGTGCCCTTGGATTCCTCTACAAAATTATTCTTATACTATCCACTTGATGTAGAGTAGCTAGTATGTAATAGCCATTTACTTCTTGGCTTAATTAAAAGTAAAAATTTTCTTCTCAAAGAGGGGCAAAATCAGGCTACCCTAGTTATTTCTTTGGAAATAGCCATGTAGCATTAAAATGAACAGCCTGACTTTACACCAAAAGATTGAATATGGAGCCACATGAGTCTAAAGCTTCAGTCTGCACCTGTAACCCAAATCAGCAGAAGCTATGTACAATTGGCAAGAAAATAATTTATTCTGCACAAGTACTTGTCTAATCATTAGACAGATTTCACATTTTTGAATACCATGTCCTTTCCGGGAGAGAAGTCTTGCTGGTTCATGCGTTCATTATTATCTTTGATAGGGTATAAACTTCATTTGAAAAAGTGGTTCCTTCCTGTTTTCTCCCTCCCTCAGGCTGCATCCTAGCATGCCCAGTTTTAGCCTGGCGTGAGCTTTTATGGCATTTATAAATCCCTCCTTCCTGAGGGTTTATAATGACAGTGCTGAAAACCACCTTGACTGAAGTATGAACATTGCCATTGAATTTGAGGGGGCCTGAGAATGTTCTTTCTAGTCTGTTTTATTTTGACAGAATTTAACATACTAAGGCTTTTCCACTTTCTGCCATAAACCTAGGTTTATAATACTTTTGAGGTACTAATTGACATAATCTGTTTTTCTCCAGGTGGATAAATTAGATGCTTCAGAATCACTGAGAAAAGAAGAAGAACAAGCTACAGAGACACAACCCATTGTTTATGGTAATCTTTTTCTTTTTAAGCTCAGAGATATACATTAGACAAACACTTATTCTTTAGAGACACTACTTCAAATAGAAATAAAACAAGCTTCTAATATGTAGAAGTTTTGCTAAGGTAAGGAATATTTCTCCCTACTGCCATTGTTTTTCTGAGGATAGTCTTAAAACAGGCATTAACATTATTTACTGAATATTTTAATTATATGAAATATCCCCAAAACATCCATTAACTATCATAACCTAGACTTTCCTTTGGCCTAGTTGCTAATTCAATACTTGTTCATGAGTTACTGAGAAAGAAATATGGAATTCAATTTTCAGAGGAGCAAAGGGTGATAGATAGAATGTGTCAAGGCTCTCTTTAATGTGCTTTGCATAAAGCACACATCCTTACTCTAAATTCAAACTGGGACAGTGGATGGGGTAGAGTTTCTCTTTGAGAACTTTCCAGAGATACAGGGTATTCAAAGTATCAAGTGATTATTTAAATCCATTTTAATTTCTTCTTATCCCTGCCTGTCTGGATCACTTCCCCTTTCCATTTCATACTTGGTAAATAGATTAATTTTCCACAATGAATTTGGAGATCCCATGCTACTAAGGAAAATGACTATATACAAATCACCTGGAACATTATTTCTTTTACTATAGATAAAAAAGTTTATGGGAAATTTAGGAGACAAGATAGTTTTGCTAAAGTTGGAAAAGATAAAGTTAACATGGATTCTTAAGAGATGTTGCACAATGTTTGACAGAGATAGGAAATGACAGTAGGTATAAAAACAGGATGAATGTAATAATTTTGGAGGTACCTATTGAATTTTCCTGGCTTTCATGGTGTTTAAGAAGGCAATTGAAAATGGGTTAGAAGCCGGGTGGGGTGGCTCATGCGTATAATCCCAGCAGCTCGGGAAGCTGAGGCAGGAGGATCCTGAGTTCAAAGCCAGCCTCAACGAAAGCTAGGCCCTATGCAACTCAGTGAGACCCTGTCTCTAAATAAAATACAAAATAGGGCTGGAGATGTGGCTCAGTGGCCAAGTGCCCCTGAGTTTAGTCCCTGGAACCCCCAAAAAAGGAAAATGGGTTAGAATTTCAAGATAGCCATCAGTATTAAGGTTAGAAATAAATTTTTGTAAACTGATTTTCAAAAGTAATTTTTTCTCTAAAGATAAACGTTGGTTGTAAACCACAAAAAGGAAAGGCCCATTTATACTGTAGGTTTACATTCCAGTGGGAGATTATTTGTTTTGCAGGGGTAGGGAGAGGTGTTATATGTTTACTTAAGGCAAGTTCTTTATAGGTCATATTTTTTTTTTAATGTGGTTAACAACTATGTAAACTTCCTAAGAAAGAGTGTTATAACAACACAGTATTTGATAGAGGGTATATGCTCACATGTGTTTCATACCTAATATGGGTTTGAATGTCTTATTTTTTATTACCACCTCTAAATTAGAACTGGTTTTTTTGCTAGAAATTTATTAGGTTTCATTATCAAACATTTTAAATCAGAAATTTAAATTTAACTTAAATAAATTTAAATTTAAAAGTTGTTATATTAAAATATGCCTGTTAAATTTTCCTGTGCTAATTTTGTCACTCAATTCAATGTGCAAGTCTGACCCAATGGTGTCGTATGTGCACGTGTATATTGCTTTTAATGATAGGAATTTCTGACCCTCAGCCCTGCACTACTGGCTTTTCAGGCAGGACGCTTCTTTGGGTGAGACTGAATTCCAAATTATGCCAGTCGAAAGTTCCCTCACATAACTTTTTCTAAGTTGTAATTGTTTTGCTAGGGTGAGGGATATTGTAGTGATGTAGTCTTATAATGCTAAGTTTCTCCTGCTTTCTTTCTTTGCTTCTTAGGTCAGCCCCAGCTGATGCTGACAGCAGGACCCAGTGTTGCAGTCCCTCCCCAGGCACCTTTTGGTTATGGTTATACTGCACCACCATATGGGCAGCCACAGCCTGGTTTTGGATACAGCATGTGAGATGGAAAGCTGACCCTGTAGTCTCCTATTTTCATACTGAAACATCGTCTCTACCCACTTCTCAGTTTATAAATGGGGAAACTGGCAATGTGTTCTTGTAACCTTTATTTCATGAAGGACTACTTTATTTGTTTCTAACTATAAACTATGGATCACCTATGTTAAAACCTTATTTCACATTCCTCATCATTTTAGAATTTATTTTCCAAGGGGAATAGTATTCACGTGGGCTTTCCCCCCCCCCCCTCCTCATTCTTTGAAAAACTGCTTAATATTCAATCTATTGTGAAGAACCTGATTTGCACTCTGTAGTGTTTGAAGAAACAAAGAAACTCTAATATTGACTCTCTTAAATTTAGTGTATGTAAACAGCTTACAATATGTATTGTCTAAATGCATTTAAATCTTTTTTTTAAAGAAAAGCTAAAGCAAAAAGATTGGTATGTGACCATACCATGCAAGACTGTCAAGGCCAACAAAGACAACACTAATCAGCATATCCTACATTGGATTGCAGTGCTCTCCAAATTATTTGAAAAATGCATACAGACAACTTGCCTGATTTTTTTAAATGAGCATAAAGGCCCTTTAACCTATGCAGGTTTCCCCATTATGCATATAGAAAATGCTAGTGTGTTTTGCTCACTTCATATGTAACAGGTGCCCTTACGTTGTGCTGTATCCTGTGCTTTTTCTGTGGGACCATTCCATTCAGGAACAAAGAGCACCATGATTCCAATCTTGTGTGTATTTACTAACCCTTCCCCTGAGGTTTGTGTATGTTGGATATTGTGGTGTTTTAGATCACTGAGTGTACAGAAGAGAGAATTCAAACAAAATATTGCTGTTCTTCAGTTTTGTTTGTGGAATTTGAAATTACTCCAATTTAAAATAAATTACTGGACTGTGGAAATAACATGTAGAATCGCAGTTTTAATTAAATACCTCAAACTAAAAGAATGGTACTTTTTGTAGTGTCATACTGGATACTATGGTGCTGTATAAGAAGGTATAAGAGGAATGAGGGTTGGCAAGCGTGAAGGCATTGTGCATTATTATGTCATGTGTGTTTCTGGAGTTAATAATGTACGTGTAGTCTAAAGCACCAATCGCTACAATAATGGGCAACATTTCATCTGTCACCAACATTTTAACCATGTGGCACTCTAGGTTTTTAATCTAAGCATTTCACGTAAGTAAACCACAGGTGTTAAGTTACATTAACTTGAAATAAAACTATTTTACAAAGTAGTTAACATGCTGTTTCTCATCATGAACTCTTAAGGATTCCCAAATTATGGCTTGCTTGAATTTTTGGTTTTTTAACTGGTGTGTAAATCCAAGCTTTTTGTTTATGGCTGAGGATGTTCCTTTAAGTTTATTTCATTGTCCCTTAAACTTCAATACTGCCCTCTGCCTTGTATTGCGTTTTAACTCTCAAATTATCATAAATTACACAGAAGGAAATGTATAGTATGTATTTATATATGCAACTGTGCTGGTGATTGAAATACAGGGCTTCAATCGTACCAGGCTAGTGCTCTGTCACTGAGCTACATCAGTGACAGTAGGATTTTTTAAAATGTAAAATCCCGCACCCTCCCTTCTCAGCTCACCACTTCCACCCTTAACTTCCTATAGTAAATTCTAGTGTTGGCTAGTGAAAACATCTTGCTATTCAGTCCTAGCTGTACTATGCTCCCAAATCTTTTCTTCCTCATTATCAAGACAGGAATAATGTTCCTTAGGAGCTTGTTCTTTTTAGTCAAGATTTGTTCTTCTAGACCTTTCCTAAACTTGTGTTAATTGGCTTTTATCAGTGGAATGACTCTGACTCTGCTTTTGCCTTCCCTAACAGAAGAATTGAAAATACTTAGGAATTTTTCTTTTCAACAACAAAAAGCCTTGCTTTGTGTGCTCTATCCTGATACTTAAACCATCCATAATAGGCTACATTAGAAACAGAAACTACTATAATGTATGATTTAGGCTCAGATCCTCAGCTGAGATTCTGCATTTGTTTCCTTGTCTGTATATTATCACTAAGTACTTTAAAAAATTATTTGGCATACTATATCATAAAATGCCTAGCCCAAGATGACAATTTTAAGTGTATAATAAGTGGTAGGTGAATTGCTAATGAACTGTATTTTAAGCCAAGGATCTTTCCTAATCTTAGTATATCAAAGATGGTTTAGAAAAAAGAAGTAGAAACAATACAAGGGTACTAAAAGTATCTCCTCTAAATGAACTTGAACAAAGCGAAACTAATGGGAAATCTCAAGTGGCCAACAAGTTTTCGGTGATCTTGTTTGGTATCCAGATATAGCCACTATTCAAACAAGTCTATGTAATTGTTGATAACTGTTTCAGTGTGGCTATTAATACAATAGCAAGACTGATGATCTTCAAATAGTGCTGCCTGGCTTTTTTATAATTTAGTCATGCAGATATTCTAGATCCTTAGTATAATTATACAAATTGTTGAAGATCCAGGAAAAAAAAAAAAACTTTGTCAGATCTATAGATATTTACTATTATTAGAAATAAAATAGAATTTTTAAAATATTAGTCTATTTCAATATAAATGTAATAAACTCATTGCATGTTAATATAAAAAAGTTATGCATTGGTTATTTGGAAAATACTGAGGTTTTTTTTCCCTAATGTTGATATATTGTGAGAAACCCTGATCTCACCGGGAAAGTTTTGTTTTGGGAAGGGGTTGTTAACTGTTTATACTAGGGACTGAACCTAGGGGTGGTCTGCTACTGAGCTACAGCCCCAGCATTTGTAGATTTTTTGAGACAGGGTCTAAATTGCCAAGGCTGGCCTCAAACTTGAGATCCTTATGCCTCAGCCCTGTGAGTGATTGGGTTTACAGGTACATACCACTATACATGGCATGGGGCATTTTTTAGCAGTACTAGAGATTGAACCCAGGGCTTTGCACTGCTAGGCAAGGGCTCTACCACTGAACCACTCCACCGTAGAAAGTTTGGGAAAGCTTGAAGGAGAGGCAGATACAAGTTTTCCAAAATACACTTGTTTTCCTTGAAATAGGATGATTTAGTGTATAAAGAAAGGTCTGCCCAACACCCAGGTTTAAATGTTTCCTTGTCTGTATATTAACACTAAGTACTTTTCAAAATTATTTGGCAGGTTATGTTTATATCATACAATGCCTAGACCAAGATGGCAATTTAGGCAAGTTGAGGCCAGCCTCAGCAACGAGACCCTAAGCAACTTGGGACATGTCTCAAAAATGTGGCACAGTGGTAAAGCCCCTCTGGATTTAGTCCCCAGTAGTTCCCTCTAAATCTTATTGCTTTTGTCATTTTCAGTTCAGGGAAAAAGAAAAATGTTTTGAGTATTATGAAAATAGTTTCAGCAAAGTAAACTGAGAACTCAAAGATTATAAGTCCTATAAAATATCTGTACAGGTGAACTAGATAAATAGCATGATACCCAATATTGCTAGAATTTCCTTACTGTTCATCCTAGGAATGTGCCGTGATTTATTTATTAAGAGTCAACCTCCACAGGGCATCCTGTTGGGAATGCACTGCTTTCAATTTGAAGCAGAGTCTGAGGCAAGCCTCAGAAATAGCCAGAGTCAGAATCCTGCATTTAAGGATTGAGTTCAACTCCATTACATGTTGTTGCATCACTTTTTACTCTGGTATAAACATTCTGTTTAGAAACAGTTGCTATTGTGGCATAATTCAGTTGCAGTTTCTCCTGTGCTGTCTGTCATATGGTGCTGTAAACTTAAACACAGCAAGTATTAGAACTTTGAAAACTGGATGTAATAGTGGAGTTCTGCCCAGAGGCTAGGAGCTGTAGTGCACATTTCTAGCCCCAGCTGCTGGGGAAGCTGAGGCAGGAGGACCATCTGAACCTAGGAATTTGAGGACAGCCCAGGCAATGTAGTAAGACTGCATCTCAAAAAGAAGAGTTCTGCCCACATTCTACCAATGATCTTAAAGGTGTGCGGTCATGCTGTTAATGTTAATTAACAGTGGAGAGGGAATAACTTAACATGGGCTTGTTACCAGAATTCTCCCTGGCATTATAATTTTTATGGATATACTGAATTTAGAAATTAATGGTAGAATCCTCCTGGGCTTTGGGGAAAAATGGGGGAGGGAGTGGCTTTGGAGAGTTGAGAACTTCGTATTTTGGGCAGCCGGTATGATGGTAATTACTAGAATTATGGTTTAGGTATAAGGTTGAAAAAGGGAGTGGGAGAAATAACTAGTTGTCTAGATTCTTAAGTTCTAGAATAAACATTGGGGTAACAAACTACATTTACTTTGCTCCATGAGGTCACTTCACAAGTTACAATGGCTTCACTGTTTGGAGAAAGGGATGGGAGAGTAATTTTACAACTTAGAACTACTGCTGAGAAACTTTGGCTAATATAGTGTGCATTGGGGGTGGGGGGGTGGAGCATGTAACACAGCACAGGTTGGTTATATCAATGCTATAAAATTTCGGCTTCAATTGAAACACAAAAGTCCAGATGGGCTGAGAGAATGTAGCTCAGTGGTAGAGCACTTGCCTAGCATTCGTGAGATCCTGGATTCAATCCCAAGTACCACAAAGCTTCTCTTAGATTCTAATAATTTAGATTTTTTTCTAACTGTGAGACTCTATTATGGGTGGCTATATCATAAAATAGAACTAAAACAGGCTGTCAGTCATCCAAAAATAGCAGGGGAATGCAATTTGAATTCAGTGGAACTGAACTACCCAGCATAGTTTCAGAGAAGTGCTATCAAGACACAAAGAAATCTAACTATCCATAGGGTAATGCTATTGCCCTTCCCTCACACCCACTACCCTCCCTCTCCCACGCGGGGTAAATCTTATCCATCTATTTTGTGGAAGGGTGGGGTGGGGTGGGGATCTAACCTAGGACCTTGTGCATGCAAGGCAAGCACCCTACCAACTGAGCTTATCCCCAGCCCCCTCATCTATTTTGAGATAATGTCTAAGTTGTCAAGGCTGGCCTTGAACTAGTGATCCTTCTGCCTCAGCCTCCCAAATCACCATGTGTTACCCTCTTTTATCTAACTTCATTGTGACCCATTTCTCTCCAATATTTTTTTTTTAGCACTTACTACTTGAATTATCAAGACCATTTAAACCAACAGTATTTTTTAAGCCCCAAACAACTCTAACTGCCCACTACTTAGCAGAAAAACACAAGAACAAATTTTATTTATTTTCATCTCAATATTTAAATTTGGGAAAGAAATTGAGCTTTTAATTTTAGAATTTGACAGGCTTCTAAAACTCTTGATAGGATCATCATCATCATCATCATGCAAAAGCCCATCTAGTAAAGTTTAAGGTGACCAGTAACTTTGTCAATTAAGTCTGCTGGTCCTGGCCCAATCCCCAGGACAGTTCGGGAACCTGGTTCAATCTGAGTACGTCCAGCATCTTGGATTAAACTTACAGTCAGTCCCAGCATTTTTGCATGGGTCAATAATTCAATCAGGGTTTTTTCATCAGGGGCTTTGACCACCACTTTGGGCTGGCCACAGTATTCCCACTCTTTGAGCATCTCAGGGTTTCTCCTTTGAATTTGCTTGTAGGCAGAAACAGCAGCATGAGAGCATTGGGCAGCAACTTTTCCTTTTCCCATCTTTAAATCATTTCGAACCACAAGAATCATTTTGTATTCCCCAGTTTCTCCCAAGATGCTTGCTTCAGTTCCGGTATCTGTGTGTGTCTGACTTGTTGAGTTTTCAGAGAGCATCCCAAAGCGTACTCGGAGGCCCCAGCCAAGGCAGATGCCACAAGCAACTCCAGCAGCCAGGCTTAGTATACCAGGATGAGCCAAGTATTCCATAACCAAAGATTTAGAGAACATCTTAAGAGAAAGAAAAGAAGTTATCACTATCTAAAAGAGGAAAGTTACATGCTTATTAGATAAACACCTTGGCTATGAGCAGCAAACAATATTTTAGAATTATGAGGTCATCAAGTAGAAAGTCAAAAATATATCTTGAATCTTGTGCATATACCCTGTTTCCACTCATCCCCTGTGTATTAGAAAAGATTCAAGCATATAAGTGAAAACAGTTAAGGTCTGATATGAACACTATTTTCTGGTTCAAAAACTCTTGTTAATTCGGTTTCCCTAAATCTGATGGAGAAATGTTTTACCAATATACCCAAAAGAAACCATACCGAACTAACCCCTTTTCTAGGAAGCAGCGCTTATTTGTGTCTTTGTAATACCAATCCCTCGGTGCCCCATTGTCACAATACTGTGCCTAAGGTGAAATGCACTATTGATATTTACTGGGTGTGTGCAAAGATACTAAAAATTCTGCAAAGGGGCTAGGGTTGTAGCTCAGCCGTGGAGCACTTGCCTAGCACGTATGAGGCACTGAGTTCAATCAGCACCACATAAAAATAAAACAAAGGTACTGTGTTCACCTACAACTAAAAAAAAAAAAAAAAAAAAAAAAAATTTAAATCTTGCAAAGGTTAAGAGTTGTACTATCAAGCTGGGAGCACAGGCACACCTGTAATTTCAGCAGCTCAGGAAGCTGAGGCAGGAGGATCAGGAGTTTAAAGCCAGCCTCAGCAACTTAGCAAGACCCTGTCTCAAAGAGCTGAGGATGTGGCTCAGTGGTTAATCACCCCTTGGTTCAATCCATTATTAAAAAGAGAGTTGTACCATTGGACATTAGTAGAGGTAGATACCCCAGCAAAGCTGTACATCATATTTGAATCACCAAGAAAATAACCTACATCAGACTACATTTGAAGCTGTTGGGTTCATAATGCAACGGTGCATAAGTATGAGCAACCATCAGTTTCTTTTCCTAGCATTTATATACAAGTTACCACATTCAAAGTGCCTGAAAATAGTGTCCTTGGAATTATGTAGTGCATAATCTACATGGCAAGGATAGCCCTTGAAATACTTATTTTATCATATCACAAAATTTCCTTTTATTCTTCATTTGGTTAAAGTAAGGATATTACATTAATATTTGGTAAAGCTCAGCGGTAGAGCACTTGCCTAGCACGTATGAGGCACTGAGTTCAAACAGCATCACATAAAAACAAAATGAAGGTACAGTGTCCATCTACAACTAAAAAAAAAAAAAAATTTTTTTTAATCTTGCAAAGATTAAAAGAGTTGTACCATCAGGCCGGGAGCAGTGACTGTGCATACCTGTAATCCTGGCAGATTATATAGTATACCAAAGATTTTCATTTCAGGATAGTACAGCAAATGTCAAATTATTTTAAAGATATAATTCACATGCCATAAAATTCACTCTTTTATGGGCTGGGGTTGTGGCTCATGCATGAGGCACTGGGTTCAATCCTCAGCACCACATTAAAAAAAAAATAATAAAGATATTGTGTCTACCTGAAATTAAAAATAAATATTTAAAAAATTCACCCTTTGAAATCATACCATTTAGTGGTTTTTAATAAATCCACAAGGTTGTGTTACCATCACTATTTTCAGTGGCCCCCAAAGTAACCCCTTACCCATTAGCAGTCACTTCCTATTTCCCTCTGCCCTTGAAAACCTTTGTGTCTTTGACAATCTCCTTTCTGGATTCACTTATTCTGGACATTTTATATAAATGAAATTATACTATGCCAGGTGTGGTGGCATATACCTATAATCTCTACTATTCAGAAATCAGAAGCAAGAGGATCACAAGTTTTTTTTTTTTTTTTAGAGAGAGAGAGAGAGAGAGAGAGAATTTTAATCTTTATTTTTTAGCTTTCAGCGGACACAACATCTTTATTTGTATGTGGTGCTGAGGATCGAACCCGGGCTGCACGCATGCCAGGCGAGCGCGCTACCCCTTGAGCCACATCCCCAGCCCAGGATCAAAAGTTTGAGGTCAGCCTTAGCAACTTAGTGAGACCTTGTCTCAAAATACAAAATAAAAGGGCTGGGGATGTAATTCCATGGTAGAATGCCCCTGGGTTCAATCCCCAGTACCAAATAAATAAAAAAACAAATAAAATTATGCAATGTATGGCATTTTATTTTGGCTTCTTTCATTTAGCATAACATTTATATTGCTGTATCTATATCTTGTTTTTAAAGGCTGGAGGTAAGGCCAAGGTACACTTAATATAAAAATTAAAACAACCTGATAACCCTGCATGTACAATCTCAAATTCAAACCCCGCTCCTGGAGGAATAAAACTTCCCTGAAATTGCTACTTAATGTACAACTATCTGAGTCCATTAGAATCTTCTTCAGATAGCTTCTGAAACATCTATCAAAAATCTTCTATATCCTTTTCTAGATTTACCTTCTTTGGGGGGGGGTGCTGGGAGGAAGTGCAAGGGGGGTTGGTACTGGGGATGGAACCCAGGGCCTCATAAATGCTAGGCAAACACTCTACCACTAAGCTTCATCCCCAATCCTTTTTTATTTTAAGACAGGGTCTCACTAAGTTGGTCCAGGCTAGCCTCAAACTTGTGATCCTCTTGCTTCAGTTGTCCAATTAGCTGGAATTATAGGTATACACTACTTACCCGGTGTTTAAAGTGACTAACTTCTGTGGTCACTTTGGCAGCACACATACTAAAAATGGAACAATACAAAGAAAATTAGTATGGTCTCTGTGCAAGGATGACATGCAAATCTGTGAAGTTTTCCATATTTTAAACATAATACCCAACTTCTATAGGCAAGAAAGCAGGAAAAAGAGGAGAATGCAGTGAGGAACCTATTTGCAGAAGAAAGATGTGGTCAATAGCACTTTATTTGACAAAGTGACCAAATACCACATATACCAGAATCAGGTCCTATTTGGAGAAGCAAACTGCTCTACACAGAAGATGGATAACAAACTAAAACCTCTACATCTGTGAAAGTTGTCAGAATCAAAATGAAGTTGCTTTGGTCAAAACTTCAGAAAATAAGCAAGTATAACAGGAACATAATGAAAGGGGAGATCTCACGTACATATGCCTGATAAGAACCAAAACACAGAGTGCTGAAACAGCAAACCTGCATAAAAAAAAATACTTCAGCAAGGACATCTGCTCAGTAACTGCCTGTTCAACCTTGGACTGATACTACCCTTGTAGCCAAGAATTTCTGTTTCAAAACAATAATATGTGGGTTGGGGATATAGCTCAGTTGGTAGAGCATAAGGCCCTGGGTTCAATTCCCAGTACAAAAAAAAAAAAAAATATATATATATATATATATATATATACTCTCTTCATTTAGCCTCTAAAAGTTTTTCCTTGCTTCAACCTCCTTGAATACACCACATGGTTTCCTGTAGCATGCACATTCCAATTGCAATATTCATTCCCAAATAAACACATTAAACTTCATAGAACCTCTTCCCATTATTTCTGCTTTTCCTTTTTGTTTGTTTTTTTGGTACTGGGGATCAAACCCAGGGACTCTCTACCTCTGAGCTACATCCTCAGTCCTTTTTCCTTATTTTGAAATAAGATTTAGGTAAAATACTGAAGCTGGCCTCAAACTCGTGATCCTCCTGCCTTAGTCTCTACAGTGGTTGGGAAGATAGGTGTGGTGTGCGCCACTGCACCCAACCCATTATCTCATTTTTGCCGCCATAAAAATAAAAGGAAGATATAAGCTTCATTTTACAGATGAGAAAAACGAGGATCAGAGAAGTTGCTTATCCACAGCATCTACAACAGGGGCAAAACTATACAACATTGCCTGATCATAATAAAAAGCTTCTAAGTTGGGCTCCATTTGTGTACAATGTGTTAAAACACATTCTTCTGTCATGTATAACTAATCAGAACAAATTAAAAAAAAAACAAAAAACTTTTCATCTTCTCAACTTCATCTAAACACACCAGTATGAGACAGTGAAAACAGAATGGCAAATATCCTAGAAACTTCCAAGTTTACTGCTTATGTCCCACATCTCAATGGGATCTAATTATAAAATTAAGATGTTTTAATCTCTTAACCCAACTACCTCCTCTAAAATGTCTCTTTTTCCAGACACTTACTATGAACACATTAATAAAGCTCAGTACCTGAGACTATTTTTTTTTGTTATTTTTTTTTGGGGGGGTGGTGGTACCAGGGATTCAACTCAGGGTCACTCAGCCACTAAGCCACATCCCCAGCCCTATTTTGTATTTTATTAGAGACAGGGTTTCATTGAGTTGCTTAGTGCCTTGCTTCTGCTGAGGCTGGCTTTGACTTATGATCCTCTTGCCTCAGCCTCCCAAACTGCTGGGATTACATGCGTGTACACCATGCCCCACTTTTTTTTAAATATATTTTTTAGTTGTCAGTGAAACTTTTACTTAATTAGGTGCTGGGGATCGAACCCAGTGCCTCATACATGCTAAGTAAGTACTCTGCCATTGAGCTGCAACTCCAGTCTGCCTGAAACTATTCTTAAGTCTCACAGATAATCATTAGCAATGACAGCACAGTAAACCAAGTATGCCCTATAAAACCTCCTCTTGGTGCCTTCTAATTACCTTGCCATGTTCCACTAGTGCCCTTGCTCCCATTACCAAGTGAACCTTGTTCCACCCATTTATCTTACCTCACAAAATAGCATTTGCTAACCTAAAAACGAAAAAACAAACAAACAAAAAAAAACCAAAAACAACAAAAACCTTCCTGAATCTTCTTTGACCTTTAAACACTGCCTCACTTTTCCTCTCTTTATCTCCAAACTTCAGTTTCAAATATCTATTTCTCCAAATCCTTGTACCTGGGAACCTCTCTTGCCCACTATTGAAAGTTAGTAGGAAACCAGATACTTCCTAATTGTCAAATGTAGTTGCTTCTTTTCAGGGCTCATCTTAAGTTTCCTGCCACTTATTGGTCACTTCTGAAACTTAAAACTTTCCTCCATTGAATTCTTTCACTCTATTATCATCCTACCTCTCAGACAGCTTTTTTTTTTTTTTTAATGGTATACAGGATTGAACTCAAGGGTGTTCTACTACTGAGCTATAGCCCCAGCCCTTTTTATTTTTTGAGACAGAGTCTCGCTAAATTGCCCAGGCTGGCTTCAAACTTGAAACTCAGCCTCCCAAGTCACTGGGATTACAGGCATGAGCCACCACACCCAGCTTTCTGACAGCTTTTTTGGTCCCCTTCTGAACTCTACATCCTCTGTTTGCTCCTGATATATGTACTGTAACATAAGTCTACACATTTGGCCTTTTCAGTCTATGTCTTCAACGTCCACTATAGAAGCCATTAGCCAAATGTGATTAAGGAAACTGATTAATTAAAACTAAATTAAAAATCAGTTCTTTAGTTGTACTAGCCATATTTGAAGTGCTTAATAACAATTGAAGATGGCTAGTGACTACTCTGACATACAGTGAGTTAACAGAACTTTCTGTCACTGAAAAAAAGTTCTATTTGAATAGCACTGGTCTATATGTTCTCTTTCCATTCAAAATCCATCAAAATTCACTGAGGATTTACTGTGCTTCAGGCACTGTTCTGAAGCCTGGAGATCACTGGTGGGGGGGGGGGAATCCCACTCCTTATGGAGCTAACATTCTGGTGGGAGAGGACAGGCAATAAAGCTTGTCAGATGAACAATCTCATTTATTCCCAAATCATCCTATGCACAGACTCCTAAAGTGTCTCCTTGGCTTTGAATTTGAACCTCCAATTTCTGCTACATTTCATCACTTAAAAGACTATGAAATATTCTTTTCTTTATTTTTTTGGTAGTGCTGAGCAGCAAACCCAAGACCTTGTACATCCAAACTTTCTTTTCCTGTAGTCTTGATTTGAGTATCCTGCACTTTTCCTCCTTCTATGGTCCTCCAACATCCAGTCACCGAATCCTGTTAAACTTATGTTTTAAACCCATTCCAGGATTTCTACTTACAGTTCCTAATTATCTCTTGTCAAAGGCTTCCAAACTTAGCTTTTCTTGGCTCTTACCCTAATTCATCCTAGCCCATATACCATTATAAATACACTTCTAAAACATTCTCAAAAATCATCAGCTAACCGCATAGAGAATAAAACAAATTCCTTAGCACCAACTCTAAGTACTACACAATTCTGGTAACAGTCGACTTTTTCCTTTAACAACTGCTGCTATATGTTGTACCATCCAGCCACATCAAATTTTTAGGTCCTTTCAAGGGGCAATCTCTCCCGAAATTATTTTCTAGTCTTCCCCATTTAAAATAAACACGCAAATAAAAATATCCTATTCACCTAGAAAGGCCCAGCTGAAATCACACTGTGAAGTCAGCACCATCCCCCAACCAGACTTAATTATTTCCCCTTCGAAGCCTCTGGGGAACTTATACAGCACGATCAAATACCTCTCCAGACATTATATAATACTGGAGAATAAAACTTTCGATTATATCCTTAGAAATCTTTTCTTTCCATAGCTAGAAACGCGTGAATTCATAGCAGAGAGCGTGAGGCTTGCTCGCTATTTTCTCTCATTCGGAGAGAGTGCATCGATACTGCCGGAAACGCGTGGCTCTGTTGAAAAACTAGCAATTCCGGTCCCTAACCCTTCCCGGCATCTTGATTCCTTTTCTTCCAAAGGATGACTTGCTGAACAGGCTCGGGGATCCAACGATCACCAGGCGAAGATGTAGGCGGGTAGTCATGGAGTAACTTGGGATGAAACGTTCCAGCTGAAAAGAGAATGGAGAACCACATCCCTTTGCTTTGCCCTAGGAGGAACCGACCTACCTAAAATACTCTCCTTCACACACGCGCCTTCTTGTTGTTCAATTCTGCGGGGCTAACACACTTCGCGCGCGCGAACTACCTCTTCCGGGGCTTCAGGATAACTAGTTCCGGATCAAGAACCAAGAAGGATCAATCATCCTTCTCTCGTCACACCCGCAGGGGTCCGGACACAGAGTCGAATGAAATACCGCGAGGATCAGCTGAGGTTGCCTAAAGGAGTGGGGAACGTTTCTCTTTAGGAGGCGGTCTCCGCTGGGTAACCGGACCGGAAGTGACGCGAGCGAGTTCCGGTTGGCCGGAGCCCCGCGGCGGGTGTGAGAGTCAGTCGTGAGCCGCTTCCAGGATCCTGAGGTCTGTCGAGAAGCAGGAGTCGGAGTGGGTAGGTAAACGAAAGCGGGGAATTGGGCAAGGAAGCTTGAGACTATCATCAGAGCTTGGCTTCTTCCGGAAGCTCTCCCACTTAGTGCAGTTCTGGGGCTCGGCGGTTTTTACTTCCATGAGTGTTTTAGGGCTTTGCTGGCTCTGGTTGTCTCAGTCTGGCGGTAGCCGGGTTATTTGGGACACCTCTCCATGGTTGGATACGGGACATTGAAAGCAGGCACTGAACTCCCGATCGTTCTCTTTCCTCTCCACCTGGAAGCCGTACTCGGCTTGCATGAAGAGCCCTCCTCCTGGGGTGTCCAGCACCCTGGAGTAAAGGAAGAGGTTTTCCCAGCTGCCGACAGAGTTGCTTCTCAGGATCTTTGGGCTTGATTCTTGCCCTCCTCCTCAACCAGTGGTGCATGATGTTATCTTTCCGCTCCTAAACAAAATCCAGGCATGCAAGTGCCATCTAAAGCCTTCGTGGTACAAAGTGGCCAAGGGAAATGGCCTTCACTTCGTAGAGCCTTTGCTAAGGACCTTCTGATATCTCCTTTTACTTTCATGAAAAATAGTTTTCTGCCTTTTCCAAATCCCTGACCCCCCAATGATTGTATTTCATTACTTTGGAAGTACTTGCAGTAAAACACGAAGGTCGAAGATTTAAAGATTTATCTTTAAATCTTTGAGAAGCGTTATGTGGTCTTCTTGTCACACTGCTTTATTACTTAAGACCTTCAATAGATTTTACACAGTCATCTTTTATTTTTCTGCAACTTCATGTAAAAAATCTAATAATGTGCAGACTGGACACTCTTTATATATCTTGGCAGCATCTATTCTTTCCCTGTCTTTCAGTTCTCTTTGGTGCTTGTCAGATTTTGTAGACAGATGGCATTGATCATTTGGAAATGCTTGTTTTTAAGTATTTCTAGTGTTGTAATGATAGATAATTTAATATTCCAACTGCTACTACCTATGAAATGTATTGACCTTACAGTGTAGTTCTGTATTCTCAGCATAGATGATGGGAAGAAGCTACTATTTATTAGGCGGCATTTTATGCATTCTAGATTATGTTTGTATTGGAAAAGAGATGGTGAAACCCAGACAAATGTGACCAATTTGTGTAAGTGTGAAATGACTAAAGTAGAAATCTTTCATGTTTTCTTTATCTATATTATATTATTGTAAATCACTAATGGTTTTCTTTTCTTTCTTTCTCTCTTTTTTTTTTTTTTGAGGGATATATACTACTTGAATACACACAATTAATTCTGTTAGATTCCTGTGGCTCATTTTCCCGAAGAAAAATACACATATAACCAGGTTTTTGAAGTACTTAAATAAATGGTTTGATGCATTTTAACAGGTTATCTATACCTAGTTTACTCAGTTTATTGTTTAATTCACATGCTGCTCTTATTTTTGAGTTAGCAATTTTTTTTTTCACAGTTGCCTTGAAATGAGGTGTCAAGTTTTTTGACAGAATTATAAATGTTCGATGTAACATTAGTTCAATGTCCAATAAATTTACTTGTTGACTACATAAAGGTAAAATCTGTTCTTATATTCTTTCTGTTCAGTTCAATTGATTATTTGACTTTTCTCACATTACCAACTTCTTCCTGTGTTTGACTTGAATCACTGCTTTTTAGAATCTTGAAGATCAATAAACTTTAAACAAGAAGACCTGAATTGAAGTCTGGGCTCCAACACTTATTGGGAAATGGTTGGCAGGATACCTGTTATTCTTGGCTGGTCTATATTGTGTTGATAAAAGTACAGCTTACTTATTCTCATAGGTCTGTCACAGAATTTAGTGAGATAGTAAATGTGAAATCATGATATAAGTGAAAATATGGTAATACTGTCATTTTACTCAGCTGGAAGTATATCAGTGTAGAATACTATTCCTTTGAGTAACTTTTAAAGTTGATGATTTCACTGTGTCCTTTTGTTTATCTGAAAATATTATCACACACTTCTGAGACAATCTTTGCCCTACTTTTGAACAATAAAGCTAGCCAAGAACGGTTTTATACTCTGACCCATTGATTAAGTCATGTTGGTTAATAAGTAGGTGGCTGGAAGGTGAGTATAGTTTTGCATTTGGAAGTTTAAATCTGATCTTTCTTGGTCATCCTGTATTGTCATGTGAGAATTTCCAAATACAGAAAAACCTAAAGTTTTTAGTTGCTTATATGTTATTAACTAAAGATTAGAAGTAGTTCCATGTTACTTACATTAAGAAACCTTATTATTTTACTAAAACCAATGTGAACATATAGTTAGATTCTTCACATTTATTAGAGGAGAAAATTAGGGCCTAGAATCAAGTAGCAATTGGCTTGCCTGAGGTCAGTTGGCATAGGTAGTACCAGAACCTGAATGGATTTAAGATCCTAAGTGTTCTTTGTATTCTGCTGAGGTTGTCTCCAAGCATCTTGGTATCACTTGGTAAAATTTCCTGGTTTGCAAGAAAATGTTTTCTTTTGTGCATTAAAGGGTACACACATACACATTAAAAAACTTATATTCCTTTTTAACTGGTAGAGTCTTATAAGTTGTAGGAAAACAAAGCTATTTGGCAAGATTTGCAGTGGAACAGATTAAGGAAAGAAAAAAGTACAGCTTACTTACTCTCATAGAATACTTCAGAATGATTATTCTGATATTACACTTCGTTACTATCAGGTATTGAAATTTCTAATATTCCATTATGTTAATTATCTGTTATCTGTAGTCATTTCTGTAGCTATTTTGTTGTAGGTAAATAGCCACTGTAGAAGAGTACATTCTTTATCTTGCTGGGAACTCTGTGTGGTTTATAGTCTTTCTCCTTTCCTACCCTAGTGTCCCTGTGTTTCTCTACCACTTTAGTGTAGAAATGAACTCTAGATTAACAAATCATGACAAATAGGATGAATTGAAGTCATAACTTTGTTGTGTTTGTGTTAGGGGCTGGGGATATAGCTCAGTTGGTAGAGTACTTTCCTCACATACACAGGCCCTGGGTTCAGTCCCTAGCATCGCAAAAAAAAAAAAAAAAAAAAAAAAAAGAATGGATTGTTGTGTTTGTGTTAGGTGATAATCTACTTTCACAAAGATATACAAATATTTTTGAGAGTAAACTTTTGGAGGGGTGCTGGGGATTGAACCCAGTGCCTTGTGCTGCTAAGCATGGGCTCTACCACTGAGCCCTAAGAATATACTTTTAAAGAGCATATTGCATCAAGAAACTCCTTTTTTTAGTCTGGGTAAGTAACTTTAGATTAAGTTTGCTGAACTGAAGTTATGTTATGTAAACCCTTATATAAAGCTCATTTTAAAACATTTTGTTCTTAGCTAGGTACTGTAGTGCATGCCTATAATCCCAGCAATTTGGGAGGCTGAGGCAGGAGGACTGAAAATTCAAGGCCAGCCTCAACCTCAGCAATTTAGCAAGGCCTTAAACAATTTAGCAAGACCCGTCTCAAAATAAAACATAAAAAGGGCTGGGGGAATGTGGCTCGGTAATTAAGCAACCCTGGGTTTAATTCCTGGTACAAAAAAAGTAAATAAAACATTATGTTTCTTAAAAATTTGAACAAGGGATATTTTCTGTGTCATATAAGAGGTCATATTTAAAGTTTAAGGCATATTTAAATTAAGCAAGGGCAATCCATTGAGTAATCCTATCCCAGCTAGTCCACTTAATGTTTATGTTTCTTTTTTTTTTTTTTCAGTAGATAATTAAAATGTCTTCTTTTATTCTTGGGATTCTTTCCCTAAAACTTTGATCTTCATAGATGATTTGGAAGGATTCCACAGGTGGTATTAAGAACTAGGAAGATAAAACCTTGGTTCAAATTCCAGCTCTATTACTGTGTGACTCCTGAGCTGGTTACTTAACCTCTTTCTATCTCAGTACCTTTATTGTTAGGGTTAAATGAATCAATTTAAGTAAAGTGCCTAATACATAGTTAAACATAATTATGATCATTGTCTTCATGTGACCCACTGAGCTGTTGCTAAGAACTCTTTCCCAACCCTATTTTGATAGCATATCTTTATAATGCTGCTTACTTATCCTTTGCTCATTATTAATGAACTTTCAGTAAATAGAAGTATACATTTCATTTCATGAATGTTTTACAACATATGTGAGATTCTTAACCAAAGGAGGCATTCTTGTAGCCTTCTCTTAACTTTTTTTTTTTTTAATTATCATTAACAGTTGACATTCTCTTTGTAAGCTGTAATAGAATTTGGCAATTGAAACCAATTCTTTGATATTTAATGATATCTTCTAGCACTTTCTTTGCATGGAAAGATCATTTTTTCCAGTGACATCTATTGCCTTATCTGTAAATTCACCCTTGCAATGAAGGAACATCTTGTATCCTAGGGCTTATACCAGGTTCTGGAGAAAACAATAGGAAATAAGAAATGTTATGAAGGAAACAAAGTTTTGAGAGAGAGTTAACAATGTGGCTGTGTGCCTCTTTGGGGCTGGAGCACAAACAGATTTGGAATACAGTGACATGAGATAAGAAAGATATGCAGAGGCTAGGTCATGTCGAACTTTGCAGGTAATGGGAATGAGTTTGCATTTGATTTTGAGTGCAGTGGTAAATCATTCTACAGTTTTAGGTAGAGGAGTAATATGTTTCATAAGAACTTCTGCTCATGTGTGGAGGATGACTTGAAAGAGACAAGAATAGAAATGGAGAGAGAAATTAGGAGTGTACCAAAGTAATCCAAGTGGGAGATGAAAATGTCCTGGACTAGAGAGGTGGCAAAGGAGATGGAGAACTAAATATATTTGAAATAGGACTTAGTCCTGGATTAGATGAGTGGTGAGGAAAAGAGAAGAGTCAAGAATGACTAAGCTTCTGGATTTAGTAACTGGGTGGGTGTTTGTGCCAGGTACTGGGGGAGAGAAAATTTGGGGAGAACCATGTTTGTTTGTTTGTTTGTTATAAGAAGGTGTGTAGGTATGGGGAAGACAGGATATGTTAAATTTGAGATACTTGGGAATCATTCTAATGGTACTATTTTTTTTTTTTTTAATGGTGCTGGGGATTAACCCAGGGTCTTGTGTATGTGAGGCAAGCACTTTACCAACTGAGTTATATCCCCAGCTCCTCTATTATATACATAAATATCTACATAAATCTACAGATCAGAACCAGAAATACAAACTCAGGATGATATTTTAAACTGGAAACTGAGTCACTTGGGGGGAGATAGGGAAAAGGAGGACCCAGTCAGGTAAAGGAAAAGGATCTGACACAAAAAACTAATAAAGTGGTTACATCTAGTAGGAAGAGTACTGTAAGAGACAGAGGGGAGCAGGATTTTTTTTTTCTAAGCTCATGAGAGTTTATATTTGGAATTATTTTAAGAAATGGTCAGCTTTGTCAACTGCTGCTTTCTGCTCTAAATGAGGACAAAATAAAGTTGAGTAAAGTCATATTGGTTCATCTGGCAAACCATTTCTTCACTCATTGTTAAGTATAGATCCTTGCAGAAATTTTCAGGATTCCCTTTAGGCAAAAGAATATCCAAGGTTTCCATGCCCTTCATAAATTCTAAGATCTTTTATAGGAATTATAGTACAGTCATCCATTGATACTCACAGGGATTGGTTCCAGGATCCCCTCAGATACCCAGATGTATGGATGCATACAACCCATTGCATATCTTCCTATATAGTTTAAATAATTCCTAATACCTAATACAGTGTGTTATATGAATAGTTGTTAACCTGTGTTTTTTAGGGGATAATGCAAGAGAAAAAGTCTGTTCATATTCAGTACAGATGCAGGGTTTTTTTAAGGTTATTTTCTCTCTTTTTTTTTTTTTTTTTTTTTTTTTTTGTACTGGGGATTGAACTTGGGGGCAAACACTGGGCCACATCCCCAGCCCTTTGTTCGTATTTTATTTAGAGGCAGGGTCTTACTGAGTTGCTTAGCACCTCATTTTTACTTTTCATGCCTGTTATATAATGTCATACTTTTGCTGAGTCTGGCTTTGAACTCTCGATCTTCCTGCTTCAGCCTCTCCAGCTGTAGGGATTACAGGTGTGTGCCACCACGCCTGGCAGGATATTTTTAGTCATCAAATGGTTGATGATACAGAACTTGTGGAATAGTAGGACTGATTGTACTGGCTCCACTGGGGCAGAGCAGTGTTCTTCAGTCCTTATGTAATCAGAAAGGGGTGTGGGGTCTCTGTAAGATAGGTTTCTATTTTCTATGCTTCAATTAATAAAACTTTGTTTAAAAATTATATGTGGGGGCTGGAGATATAGCTCAGTGGTGGAATTGCTCACCTAGTATGCACAATGCTGTGGGTTCAATCCCTAATACTGCCACCAAAAAAAAAAAAAGATTATATTCCATTCAAATATAAATATATATGTATTCCAAAATTATTTGTATTGCCTTTGAACTTTATTGTATAAGAAATTTTTATGGATTTTTTGTTTTCAAAAATGACATCTTACTAAAATTAAAATCAATCTTGTATCTCTGCAAAACCATAATTTTTAAATATTTAAGTTCATTAGTAACTTGAATAATTATGGGCAAATGAAACATACTAGGCATACTCTTACCTCAAAGTCTTTGCACTTCTTTTTCTACAGTGCTTTTCCCTATACTTTTCATGCATGTTATATAATGTCAAATTCTCAAAGAGAAAGCTTTTCTATCTAGTCTGTTGAAGATTACTATACAAACATACATATACACACACGCACACACATTCATACACACACGCACACACAGTCATACAAACACATTTAGCAACTTTATTTTTTACTGTAGCACTAATCACTGTTTGAATATTTTTGATTTCTGCTGTGTCTCTAGCTCTTCCAAGTATGCCTAACATATAATATGCACTGAGTAAAAATTGCTAAAAGAGTAAACAAAAAATTTTAACTGCTGAATAGTATTTCATTATGGTATGTAGCCATAATTTATTTCTTCTCTTGACAATAAACATTTGGGTGGTTTCTAACTTTTGCTGTCGTTACTTTCTTTTTTTCTTTCTTTTTCTTTCTTTTTTTTTGGTACCAGGGATTGAACTCAACCACTGAGCCACATCCCCAGCCCTTTTTTGTATTTTATTTAGAGACAGTCTCACTGAGTTACCTAGTGCCTTGCTTTTGCTGAGGCTGGCTTTGAACTCGAGATCCTCCTGCCTCAGCCTCCCAAGCCACTGGTATCATAAGATGTTGTTACTTTCAACTGTTCCATCCTAAAGGCTGTGGCACTCTGGGCCTTCCGTAAAAGAGGCAGACTTGAGAACTCTGAAATTCTTTTAGGGTTACTTTCCCATTGTCTTGATTAATAGCACCTGGCTTCGTTTACCTTTACAAGTCTCCTTATCAAAAGTTTGCTTGGCCAATGCAAGGTAATCCCAATTTGGGAGGCTAAGGCTGGAGCCAAGTTCAAGACCCGTCTAAATTTAGTGAGGCGCTAAGCAATAAAAAGGACTGGGAATGTAACTTGGTTGTAAAGCTCCTCTGGGTTCAAACTCCAGTACCCTCACCCCCCCACACACACACACACACACAAAATGTTTGGCTACACTCTTTGTTTATCTCTAATTTTTTTTTAATATTTATTTTTTAGTTGTAGTTGGACACAGTACCTTTGTATTATTTATTTTTACGTGGTGCTGAGGATCTAACCCAGGCCTCACATGTGCTAGGTGAGTGCTCTACCTCTGAGCCACAACCCCAGCCCCTTTAAATATGCTTTTTATTATTTTTTCTTCTTTTGGTATTGGGGATTGAACCCAGGGGCATTTAACCACTGAATCACATCCCCAGCCCTTTTTATGTTTTATTTTGAGACAGAGTCTTACTAAGTTGCTTAGGGCCTTGCTGGGTTGCTTTGGACCCGTAGTCTTCCTGCCTTAGCCTCCTGAGCTGTTGGAATTATAGTTGTGCACCTCCGCACCCAGCTCCCTGTTTCTGACATCTTGTTTCTCATTTTCATCTGAGATTTCATCAGAATGGCCTTCACTGTCCAGTTATTCAAAGCGACTTTGGTGATTTCTGAGAAGAATCAGACTTTCTCTATAGCTCTTCTCTTCTGAGCCCTTACCAGAGTCACCCTTAATGTACTGTTCATCATAATCTCGGCTTTTATTTCTTTTTTCCTTTGGTACTGGTGATTGAACCCAGGTTCTACCACATACCAGGGAAGTGCTCTACCACTGAGCCATATTCCCAACCCTTTTTTTGTGGGTGAGAATGCTTGTCATTAAGTTGCTCAGGCTGGCATTGAACTTGTGATCTTCCTGTCTCAACCTTGGAAGTATGGATGACATGCACGTACGACCATACCTGTCCACAATGCAGACTTTTTCTAGTGTTCACTTCAAAACTGTTCCTGTGTCTACCAATTACCCAGTTCAAAAGCCACTTCTGCATTTTTAGGTATTTGTCATAGCAATTTATAAGTTAGTTTTACTGGATAATTTATAAAAAACAGAAATTTGTTTTTCACAGTTCTGAATACTGGGACCCAGATCTAGCTACTGACCTCTGTTTCCAAGACAAAAATGTGAACATTGTACTGTCAGGAAGGGAGGAATGCTGTGGCATTAACATGGCAGAAGGGCAAAAGTGGGTGGAATTTCTTCCATCAGACACCTTTTATAAGAGCACGAAACCCATTTCACAAGGGAGGAACCCTCATGGCCTAATTACCTCTTAAAACCCCACCTCTTAATACTTTCATATTGGCAGCACTTGAATTTTTAAGGAGTCTTATTAAAACCATACCAGTTATATAACTGGGAATAGAATTATTAGCATAGAGTGTGTGCCAGTATTTGGCTTTATGGGTTGTTTCCTTAACTTTGGTATTTTCAATCATATTTCCTACTTTTGCCAAAGGAATATATGTAAAAATGATGTGGTAGATTGTAAAATTGAATGGTGGACTGCAGGATGGCCACAAATTCTTCATGTATTGTTTATATACCTGTTTTCAATGTGATTTTGTTTCTAGTGTCTATTTCTCTATCTGTTGAGTCTGTACTTTGTTACTTGCTTTGGCCAGTGCAGCATTGGCAAGAATGACCCAGACACAGGCTCGAAAAAACATGTGCTTGACCTCTCTTATTGCTCTTTAGAGTGTTGAGCCCATATATAAAAAAAGCCCCAACTAACCAACTGGAAGAGAGGGGACCATGGAAAGCAATCCCAGCCGAGCAAGGTTTGTCAGCTCAAAAGCCAAGCTTGTCCAGACTAGAACCATCTAGCCCAACCCTCTGGGTCATGATATATATATATATATATATATATATATATATATATATATATTTTTTTTTTTTTTTAAGTCACTAAGCCTTAAGACTAAGATGTTATACACTATTGGTACAAATTAATCTCATTGTGATTTTATGTGTGTATGTGCTAGGAATTGAACCCAGGGCCTCACACATGCTGGGCAAGTGCTGTACTGCTGCACCACCTCCTCAGCTCCTCATTGTGATCTTGATTTATATTATTTGATTGTCAATGAGGGCAGGTTAGATATCTTAATTATTAGCCATACACATTTCCTCCCCTATAAAATGCTTCTTGAAGCTGGGAAATGGATTATACACACCTGTAATCCCAGCCACTCAGAAGGGTGAGGCAGGACAATAGCAAGTTTGAGGCCAGCCTAGACAATTTAGAAAGACTGAAAATAAAAAGGTCACACACACACCTCTATGTCATTTGCCTATTTTAGTTTTATAGTTATTTGTCTTTTCTTAACATTATTGATTATATAACTGTTTTTACTTATCTTTTATCAGTAATATATTTCTCTGGTTTATCTTTTTATTAGGATACTTATGAGGAATTTTAAGTTTTAATTTCAAGAGTTTTCCAATTGATCAGTCTTTTCATTTATGGATAACTTTTTGGTGAGTTTGAAGAAATCTTTTTCTATCCTAAGACAGAAAGTTATTTATTTATTTTCCTACAAATTTTGCTTTAAACTTTTTGTAAATCCTTCACGTATATGAAATTAATTTTTTTTGCATGGTTCAAGTAGGGAATTCAAATTTTCTTTCTTGAATAACTCATTTTTCTATATAGTTTATCAAATAGTCTCTCTTATACCAACTGATCTATTTTGCCTGATCTATTTTGCCATGTCTGTAATATAGAGTTCCAAATACACAGGAACCATTTTGTAGGCCCTCTTTTCTGATTCTTGGTCAGTTTGTTCTTCTGTATGCTGACACAACACACCCTTCCTTTATTATTATAGCATTGTGTGTATATATTTAAATGCTTTGTCTAAATATACAAATATTTTCTCTTGTGGTATGGCTTACCTTTTTAATTATTTTTTTAAAACACTGTATTTCAGAAGGTAAAAGTTTTTAGTTTGGATAAGGTTCAGCTTATCAATTATTTTCTTTTATGTTCATGTGTTTTATATCCTAAGAAATTTTTGTGTACTCCAAGGTTGCAAAGATTTTCCTCTTGTTTTTCCAGAGTCATTATAGTTTTAGTTTTTACCTCTAGGTGTATAATCACTTTCAAAATAATTATTGTATATAACAAGAAATAAGGAAGGGCCAATGTTTGTTTTCTAAATAAGACTAGTCAGTTACCATATAAATTCCCTTGTACTTTTGTTGAAATTAGTTGTTCCTATATATATGGGTCTGTTTCTCTATTTTCTCTTCTGTTCCATTGATCTATGTCCATCTTTTTACCAAAACCACACCGTCGTGATTACTGTAACTTTATAGCAAGACTTGAAAGCATTTAATACAATTCCTCCAACTTTGTTCCTTATCCAAATTATCTTGGATGTTCTAAGTTTTTACATTTTTATATATAAATTTGAACTTATATTTTATTTGAAAGTCTAATCAAGGACATTCCCAACATTCTTACAATCTCTCAATTCTGGTATTATTTCCACTATCCTAGTTCTTGACCTTACTCTTATTTCTCTCTTTTGGTGAAAACTGTATTGGTTATGAAAAACTGCCTGAGCATTTAGAAGTGGATTTAAGAATAAATGACAAACAGGATTTTCAACATATAATTTTACAAGATGTATATTTTCTTCATAAAAATAAAATCATGTATTAAAAGAAAAGACAATAAAATGGTATTTTTACATATTGGAATCGAGATGAAGAAACCTTCTCTAAAACCTATCTTCTTTCAAAAAAAAGAGATCCTAAAGTTTTCCAGGTTGTGTCTTTTTTTTTTTTTTAATTGGAATTTTTTTACTTGAAATTTCTCTTAATTACAAATTGGGTATATAGTTCAGTGGTAGACCATCTGCTTAGCATGTACCAGGCCCTGAGTTTAATCACTAATATCAGAAAACAAACAAACAAAAAATCCTACATATTTGATCTGGAACAGTAGTCTTTTTAATGATTAGAAGCTTGTGATAAGTTGAATGTACTTTACACTTGACTAAATTAAATTGAGGAACAGCTTAGGCCAAAAATATGTAACCTCCTAACCTGCAGACCCAGTTTTGGAAGATTTGTGGAGATTTTGAATCCTTGAAATTGTACCCTAATTTGAGGCTTTAATTTGTCTTAATTCCTCAAGATTTTAAAAAGTTCAAAAAGATTCAAGGAGTTTTTTCATACATTCCCATTCAAATCATCATGAATGCTCAGAAAATTCATTTTTTAACTGGTAAAATCATGTGATAGATACTGTTTTCTGGCTCAGAGTCATATGATCTGATAGCCACTCTGATATTGTGCTTTGTGTTTGTGCAATGTGAGGCTGCCTAAAGCCTCATTGGTCAAGATATATTACTTAGATAATTTATTTATTTTTTAAAAGTAAATTACAATCTTAATATTAATTGTTTTCAGGAAGTCTGGAGCTCTTTTGGAGTAGCAGACTACTAAATAAAGGTTACTGAAAAGTGTCATACTTAAGTTGGCTGTCCTTGTATGTCTTGTATGAAAAACAGTGTTATCATTAAGAAATCTGGCTTAATATTTTTATGAGAAAGTAGAATCCATTTGAATAGATTATTTTCTTAAAAGGAGGGATATTCAGTTTATTTTTGAATGATGTTGCCAAAAAAAAATGAGAATCAATGGTTTCACTGCTCTTACTTCCTTTTCCTTTTCACCTGTTTAACTCTTCCAACAACTGTTAAATTACTCAGGTAGTTGCTATTATTGTGTCATATATAAATGTTTGTGTTTTGCTTTGGGGAACTAAGTAATTTAGCTTCACATTGTTTTTGCATTACAAATATGGCTAATGTTTAAAATGAATGGAGTATTATAGCCTTAGCACTGAATGTACAGCCTACAAAGAACCTTTGTGAGATGATTTTAGCAGTGCTTTCTAAGCATTTCTGCCAGAAACAAATAAAAATACCACATTTTAATATTAATCTTTTATTTTAAATGCTTCAGCTCCTTTTAAAATCTGCTAGGTACAGCCATTTGAAAAAGTATTTCTTGTGACTAGATCTGTGTTCTCAATGAAAATTATTTGATATTTGTGTTATACTTCTGCGCTATTTGTTTTCTCATCTACAAATAATTACAAATAATGTACAGTTTATTTTAACAGCCTATTCTTACAAACCATACATGTACTCTAACAGCAAAGTAGGCTCCATTGAAAATTGAGAATAAATGTTAGGGGCTAGGGTTGTGGCTCAGTGGTAGAGCGCTTACCTAGCATATGAGAGGCACTTGGTTCGATCCTCAGCACCACATAAACATAAATAAAGAAAATAAAAAATTGTCCATCTACAACTAAAAAAAAAGTTTTAAAAATTATATGTTAGATTCCTGTTTGAGTATATTTCATTCTTTTAAACAGACCAGCAATACTTTGGATTTTCTCCCAGATCTAGGAATCTGACCTTTCATGAAAAACTCCCAAAATCAAAGCTATTATGTCATTGAATTGTGAAAAGCAGCTCTTCTTAAAAATGATGCTTTTAACTTACCCTAACTACGTAGAGTAGAACCCTTTTACCCCATAGTAATAATTAACAGTTTGTCCTTTTGATACATTTCAAAATGTTTAGATGAATGAAAAATAATTCATTTTTATTATCCAATATAACAAACTAAGATTTTTCTGATTTTTGTGGCTGCATAGGTTGTGGGAACCAGTTATGAAGACTCTTGTATATTATAGAAGTTCAGAGAGCAAGCGTCTAGGGCTGGGGATATAGCTCAGTTGGTAAAGTGCTTGCCTCACATAAATAAGGCCCTGGGTTCAATCCCCAGCACCACCAAAAAAAAAAAAAAAAAAAAAGAAAGAAAGAAAGAAAAGAAAAGAAAAAAAAGAAAGCAAGTGCATATCAGTGAACACTCAGAGTAGTATTTGTATGATTATTTTGGGGCATTTGTGACATTCATAAACTGGGCATGAAAAAAGGAACACTAAATGCCTGCCAGGCACTATGTGAGGCACTTAGATATTATTTCTCTTGAAGTTGAGAAGCCAAATTACTGACAGTCTCAAAGTAAAACAAAAATACTTAAGGA
The DNA here is from genome assembly GCF_964194105.1 of Spermophilus citellus. Lineage (NCBI taxonomy): Eukaryota > Metazoa > Chordata > Mammalia > Rodentia > Sciuridae > Spermophilus > Spermophilus citellus. Next base: position 41,117,745 of record NC_138199.1, on the reverse strand, counting down.
TGACATGAAAATTGTCAAGGAAATAATATACAGATATGCTGAAATGTAAAAACTTGAATTACTTACCCAAGGAGACATGACTACTAAGTGGTGGTGGTAGGATTTTTTTTTTTTTTTTTTTTTTTTTTGATACTGGGGATTGAACTGAGAGGTACTTAATGACTGCGCCATATTCCTGGCCCTTGTTATTTTTTTACTTTGAAACAGGATCTCACTAAGTTGATTAGGGCCTTGCTGAGTTGCTGAGGCTGGCTTTGAACTTGTGACCCTCCTACCTCAACCTCCTCAGCCACTGAGATTACAGGCATGCACCACTGTGCCTAGTGAATTTTTTTAGCTATTAAAAAATTAAACTACTTTGAGCTGTGAAGGCAAATTGAATTAGAATAAGGTGGATGCATTTGGTCCTGAGTGTGGAATACAAGTGAGATACATAGTTAAAATGTGACTTGCCCTTATATGGCCTCAAATCAATTAGGATGTATTAACAGCTTTGAGGTATCAAGTTGTCCCGTTTCCCTATAAAATGGGTCATTTTGTAATGTTGAAGATGATAATGAGATTAATAGTGTGTCAATGTTAGATTAAGTAACCACTTTTGCAATTTGAAAATAGGCAGCAAAGTATATAGTATTTCCTGAATAAAAATGGGCTGGCCATGCCATTAAATCCTCTCAGGACATGTGGAACTTGGTATGTCAATTTCAGAGTCTAATCCTTAGTTTTATAGTTTAGAAATTTGAATTAGTAAACCTATAATTTAGGTTTATTGAACAAGCTGTAGGATATAGAAGTTTTCTAATCAGATTCATAAACCACATACCAGCTTACTAATATTGCGAAGAGAAGCATTCTGTAGATTGATCTTGTCCATTTCAAAATTCTCAGAAAAATTATTATTATTATTATTATTTGTACTGGAAATTGAACCAAGTGGTCTTCTACCACTGAGCCATATCCCCAGTCTTTTTTATTTTTTATTTTGAGACAGGGTCTCACTAAGTTGCTTAGGTCCTCACTAAGTTCCTGAGGCTGGCTTTGAACTTGTGATCCTCCTGCCTCAGCCTCCTTAGTAGCTGGGATTACAGGCGTGCCCCACCACACCCAGCCTAAAAATAATCTTAAATTTAGTTTTGGGGGAGAATATGGTGCCCATTGTCAGCAATAGTTTTCACTATAATTAAGACGACTTGGTATCTGGACCCTGCCTCTAGATTTATCACTAATTTATCTTGTGACATTATCAAAGACACTTTACCTCTGGGAGTTTATCTATGAATAATAAAGATAAGATAGATTTGAGTATTCCTTAAGATCCCTCCTATGATTCTGATTATTTTTACAGAATAATCAAAAGCACTGTCCTTAAAAAAGCCCTGTCATGTGGAACGTCATCTTGCTTTTGAAAGAAGAGAATTTTATTTCTCCCCATTTCTCTCTAGCAAATTTACTTTCTATTTTTGTTTATGCCTATTCTGGACATTTCATATAAGTGGGAATCATAACTTGCTATTTTGTAACTGAATTTGTTCATGTAGTGTACTGTTTTCAGAATTCATCATTGCTGTAGCATATGTTAGTACTCAATTTCTCTTTATGGCTAAATAATATTTCACTTTTTGAATATACCAAATTTTCTCTGTGTATTCATCAGTTGAATGGGGGAATTCAATTCCCAATATAGAGTATTTAAGACTGAGAGAATAATGACATAATTACAACAGAGCGTAAACAGCACAGTAAGAAATCTGGACCAAGCTTTGAGGAACTCCAGGAAGTAGAGCAGGAAGAGCTATCAAAACCAGATAAACAGGAGAATATTTCAAGGAAAGCATTTCAATAAAATTAAGAGGCTCAGTAAGATGTGTCTTTTGTATTTGGCATTATGGAAGTCATTAGTTGTTTTGTTGAATCAGAAGTCACATTGAGGCTGGGGTTGAGGTTCAGTGGTAGAGTGGTCGCCTAGCAGGCGATCTAGGTCCTGGGTTCAATCTTTAGGACCACATAAAAATAAATAAATAAATAGAGATATAATTTTTTTTAAAAAAAGTCATATTGCAGTGGATTGGGTAGAGATTTGGTGATGAGGAAGTGGAGACTGTGTATAGGCAACTCTTGAGAACTGTACCATGAAGGACTGAGAAATGGGAAGTATTAGATAATGCTTATCTTCTGGTGAGAATAAAAGAGGAAAGATCAATGATACAGAGAGAACTATTTATAAAGAGAATTGAGGAGCTAAGTCCCTGAAAACATGAGAGGGGATGATATACAAGATGTATATTGCCACAATGGCCTTTGAGACATAGAGGACACTGCCATAGCTGTAAAGAGAAAGAGTGCTAACATGGGTGAAGATATAAATATTTGAGTAGGTTTAGTAGTAAAAGTATTAGAGAATTCTCCTTCTGCTTTTGTGTTTAAAAAAAAAAAAAGCCGTTGGCAACTGAGAGTAAGAAAGGAGAAAATGAGGTAAAATGTTTGCAGATAGAGAACAAGGAGTGCAGTAGTTGTGAGAAAACTATCAATTCAAAATTGAAATGTGACATCTCAAATAGTAAGTGGCACTTAAAGGGCACTATAGAATGAATAAGTGAAATTTAAATTGACTGTATAGTTGTATGATTTTTTTTCCTCCAGCTATGTTTGGCTACTCAGGCAGATCTACTTGTGAATATAGGTGGTGCCAGCATGGTGGTGCATACCTGTAATCCCAGCTACTAGGGAGGCTGAGGCAGGAGGATCTTAAGTTTGGGGCCAGCTTTGGCAACTTAGTGAGACTCTGTCTCAAAATAAATAAAAATAAAAATGGCTAGGGCTATAGTACAGTGACAGAGCACCCCTGGATTCATTTTCCAGTACCAAAGAAGGTGGAGAATACAGGTGGTTCCAGGAGCACTGCAATTTTGCAGAGTTTTCCTATATGTGTGATCCAGGAAGAGGAGGGAATGGAATTACGTTTTCAAAGGAATTAAAAACAAGAAATAAAATAAAATCCTTTTGGAAATGGTTAAAATGCAAGAGAAGGCGGGATGTGCTTTTATTAGCTTAACTGTTTAGAACCCTAGTGGTTCTTTTATTTTTGTTTGTTTGGCTCATAGTTGGTTCTAACCATCCTCAGTGGTCAAAAATGAAAAAAAAAATATTTTAACCTCCGTACACTTAATTGTTCACTACCCCAGCAGTTTTTTTCTTTTGCTTGTTTGACTTCATGTTCTAGTTCTTTCTTTTGGGAATTGCAAAAGTTTTTTTAAAATTGAGTTTATTTCATTGTGAAGAAGTAGACTAATTAAAGGAAAATAACTTAGTTCCGTAGATTATTTCTTACAAAATTCCAGACTATTATTTTATGTTTTCTGAGAGAATTTTAGAAAAGGAAATATCAGTTAGCTGTTCTTTTTTAGAATCTTGTGCAAGAACATATTATTTCCTCAAATAAAAATGCCTGTTAAAATATCTTGAGAACAAAACCTTCAAATGTGCAATACCATTGTTACAAATGTGACCTCAAATGGACCCAAGTTGTTTTGGATAAAACTTTTATCTCTTGATGACACTATGGGAAAGAGTAAATAGGAAGAAATGAGGTCAGTATCAGAGTATTTTGTGGGATGGTAAGGTTTTAGGATATTTTTTCATACCTCAAACCCTTTTGTGCCATTTTTATCTTTTCGCCCCAAATTAATTACATTTTACTTATTGTGATGTAGGTGAATGTTGTCTGCTTATCTCCAAAAGATATTATCTACAGGGGTTGGTTGTCTTTCTGACCAGACTCTGAGTCTTTTGAGGACAGGTTCTTCATCTTGCTCATTTATAAGCTCACTTCAGTGCCCATTAGAGACTCTAGAAGTTTGAACAGCAATGGCATCATGGGTATAGTAGCAGTGAGGCATGAGCTGTGAAGTTGTTTTTCTGGTTTTGGTAGTTTCCAAGGTTATTGTTTTATATATTTTTTACCCTTTTGATGTATTGGCATTTATAGTTACACATGTGTATACACACAAACATACTATAGTACATTAGTACACGCTATTTTATCCAAATTGTTCAAACTTTTAAAATCCTGTAATCATTTACTTCAGGTTAATTGAGACCTATGCTTTATTTCTTGGTGTATAATCACTTTGCAGCATTTTGGCTAAGATCAAGTATATTTTTTATATTTATTTGTATATAGAGAAATAAAGGCAGCAAAATAAAGGTATTCATAAATTGATTGCATCTAAAAGAGGAGACCCTCTGTTGCAGTGATGAGTGTATGTTCTTTGTTCATTTTTTAGTCTTTCACTTATTTTCCCGCATGAGGCGTAAATTTTTATAAGTATTTAGAATTAAATGTTTAGTCAAGGAATAACATAGTAGCAGCTAACAAACCCATTTCTATATCATATTTAGTCAGCTAAATCTAGCATGATACCTAGCTCTTTAGTTATTATTGCTGAATTTAAGGTGTTGGGATGGAGCTCTGTGGTATGGCACTTGCCTAGCATATAGGAGGCCCTGGGTTTGACCCCCTAATACTGGGAGGAGAAATTGCTAAATTAGTAGATGAGCAAACAAAGCTACTTAAGTATCTTATTAAGTGATTTCTTGAGTTTCTTTCTTAATAATAACACCTTCAAACTCATAAATCTGCCCTTGAATTCAGAACTGTCGCTCAATCAGCTTGTATAATAGGAATTTTTGAGCTAGTTGTTCATGAGAATCCTTTTAAGCTTGGAGCTACTATTAAACATAGAGATAATGAGCAGCTGGAGTTGGATGGAGCTCATTGTAGAGCACTTGCCACGCAAGTGTGAGGCACTGGGTTTGATCCTTAGCACCACATAAAAATAAACAGAATAAAGGCATTCTGTCCATCTACAACTACAAAATTTTTTTTAATATAGAGATAATACAAGTTTCATACAAAAGTATACCATTCTTTTCCTATGAATATATCTGAAGATTTCAGTAGTTCCTGTTTATGACTTTTTTTTTCTTATATAGTATCATTGAAACAATTCACACACCATACAATCACTTATTTAAACTGTACATTTTAGGGCATGAGTATGACTCAATGGTCATGAAAATGTCCTAGCATGCATGAGGCCCTGGATTCAGTCCCCCAAATGACAAAGAATTTAATTAATTGATTAAACTGTACAATTTAGTGGTTGATAACATTTACCACATTCAATTTTAGGACATTTTTACTACCCCAGAAACTCACAACTCATTAGCAGCCACTTCACATCTCTCTCCATGTAATCTTTTTTTGTGTTCATGCCTATTCTGCACATTTCATGTAAATGGAAATCATAGTGTTATGTTTTGTTACTGACTTTGTTCACTTAGTATTCCCAAAGTTCATTATTGCTGTATCGTATATTAGTACTTGATTTCTTTTTTTTTTATTGGTTGTTCACAACATTACAAAGCTCTTGACATATCATATTTCATACATTAGATTGAAGTGGGTTATGAACCCCCAATTTTACGCCAAATGCAGATTGCAGAATCACGTCGGTTACACATCCACAATTTTACATAATGCCCTATTAGTAATTGTTGTATTCTGCTACCTTTCCTATCCCCAGTACTTGATTTCTTTTGACAGCTGGATAATGTTTTATTGTTTATTGGTGTGCCACATTTTAAAAAAAGTTTTTAGTTGTAGATGGGCATGATACCTTTATTTTTTATTTTTACGTGGTTCTGGGGATCGAACCCAGTGCCTCACGCATGCTAGGCAAGCGCCGTACCACCGAGCCACAACCCCGGCCCCAAGTGTACCACATTTTTTTTTTTTTTAAAGAGAATTTTTTAAATATTTATTTTTTAGTTTTCGGTGGACACAACATCTTTGTTTGTATGTGGTACTGAGGATCGAACCCAGCATCCCGCGCATGCCAGGCGAGCGCGCTACTGCTTGAGCCACATCCCCAGCCCCTGTACCACATTTTTATGTCCATTAATCAACTGATAATTATTTGGTATTATCCACCTTTTGACTATTCAGAACAATGCTGCTGTGAACATTCATGAACAGTTCGTAGATATAAGTGTTTATTTTACCTGCAAATGGAATCGCTGAGTCATATAGTAATTATTTTTTTACCTTTTGAGGAACTGCTAGAGTGTTTTCCAAAGCAACTTATCGTTTTACATTTCCTCCCGTAGTGTGTGAGGTTCAGAAAGGTTCAGATTTCTCCACATCATCACCAACACTTCTTGTTATCTCCCTTTCTTTCTTTTTTTTTTTTTTAATATGTTTTAGTTGTTGATGGACCTTTATTTTACTTATTTATATGTGGTGCTGAGAATTGAAGCCAGTGTCTCACACATGCTAGGAAGCACTCTTCCACTGAGCTGCAACCCCAGCCCTCCCTTTCTTAATTCTAATAGCAATTCTAATAGATATCAGGATGTATCTCATTGTGTTTTAATTTGCATTTCCTTGTAGATAAAAGTCTTAGATATTTTTTATTACACTTATTAACCATTGGCTTATTTTGCGGGGGGAATATATATTCATATCCTCTATTTTCAGATTGGATTGTATGTTATTGAATTATATGAGTTCATTTTATATTTTCTGTTATTTGTTTGGTTTTTGTGGTATGGGGGATTGAACCAGGGTCTTGGGTTTGCAAGGCTAGAACTCTTCCACTGTCCTCAGCCTTTTCATTATATATTTTGGATAGAAGTTTATAAAATATATGCTTTGTAAGTATTGTCTCTCATTCTGTGCATTGTCCTTACATTTTTGTGATGATGTCCTTTGAAGCACAAAAGTTTTAATTTTGATAACTATTACTTGCCTTTAATAAAAATCTAAACAAGTTTTAAGATTGTACTAAGGACTTAGCATCATAACCTTTATTGAAGTGAGGTGCTCTTTGAATGGAAAGATTTGTTTTATTACACCTGAAGAATGAATGATATAGTCACAGGCAATTTGGTGTTTTGCATAGAATAATTTACATGTTGTATTACAATGATTTAAAGTAAAAACACACCTATGATATGAAGTAAAATAGAACTAGAGTACATTTTACAATCATAAACATAAGTTTTTAATCTTCTATGTCCATATCAAGTCCAAGATAATTCAGTAAAATTGTTTCCTATATACAACTATCTGTAGTCTTGGATCTGTGTGTTAAAATTTGTGATTTGGTGATATAATACATTTTATTGAAGTAATGATAAAGTACTGTGAAAGATTAAATGCAAGAAAGTAAAAATTATGAAAAGGTAAATTTCAAATAGTATATGACAGTAAGAATTAGAAGGATGTAGATATATAATTTATCAATATTTGAAGGTACTAATACTTGATATCCTTTTCAAGTACTAATACTTGGAAAAATCACCTCCAATTTTTTAAAAATATTTTTAAATTATACATGGACACAGTATCTTTACTTATTTTTATGTGGTGCTGAGGATTTAACCCAGTGCCTCACGTGTATGAGGCAAGCACTCTGCTATTGAGCCACAACCCCAGCCTTCACCTCCAAATTTTAATCTTGGAAATCACTGGAATAAGTATTTGGAAAAGACTGAAAACTACAACCTTTTATTATAGCTTATTTTAGGATTTCTATATAAATTGTTTAAAATTTTATAAACCTTGGTTGAAAAGGGTGAATAGCAAATGGGTTATTACTGTCTTGTTATTCCTGTATTCAGTTTTATTCTGTCTTGGGTGCAAAGCAAAAGAATATAACATATTACTGGATTTTATTTTATTTTTATTAGCTCCTCAAGAGTTACTGATCTATGAAATGGCAGAGAATGGAAAAAATTGTGACCAGAGACGTGTAGCAATGAACAAGGAACAACATAATGGGAATTTCACAGGTATAGTACAGATGATGATAATAATGCCAAACCTGTTAATTGAATACTTAGTGTCTAACTCTTCTCAGAACTTTATATGTATTAACTCAATCCTTAAAATGAACCTGAGAAGTAATTGTTATTCCCTATTTTCCAGAAGAGAAAACTGAGGCACAGAATTGTTAACTAACTTGCCCAAGGTTGTATAAATGACAGATGGCAGAGCCTGATTTGTAACCAAGTATTTTGCCTTCAAATTTTGAATTTAAAGTACTTTGGATTATAATATAATGCTAAGTTTATACAATGTCTTCATAGAAGTATGCACAAGAGCAGAAACTTGTATTCTGACAGTAAATAATTGCAGAAATGTTGTTTAGATTGGAACAGATGCTGGCCAGGTGTGAAATTCCATACCTGTAATCCCAGAAATTTAGGAAGCTGAGGCTGGAGGACCATAAGTTTGAGGCCAGCCCAGGCAATTTAGCGAGACCCTGTCTCAAAATAAAAAAATTTTAAAAGGCTAGAGATGTATCTCAGTGGTAGAGTTGCCCCTGGGGTGGGGTGGGGGGGTGGGTATTAACACAGAAGCACCTAGCCCAAATGTGACACTTCCTAGAATGTTTAGTTCTAGTCCAAATTCAATGCCTGAAATTTTCAGTATGATTTATTTAGGACACCCTCTACTAAAGGTTCCTATATCTGTCAAGGGCTGGGGATGTAGCTTAGTAGTAGCGTGTTTAGCTGCCATGCACAAGGCCATGGATTAAATCCCCAGTATTAAAGAGGAAAAAAAACTTTTACTACTTAATCACAGATACTGTCAGGTAGTGGAGTTTGCAAAGGGCAGGCACTTTTCTCACTTCAGTTTTTTTTCTAGATAACTGATTAAAAAGTGGCAGCTATGAGTCTAGAGTTGTAGTTCACTGGTAGAACACATGCTTGGTGTGCATTGGGTTCAAACCCCACCACCAAAAAGAAGAAAAAAGGCAACTATTATACTTCATCTCCTTTCTGAGCCCCTAGATATTGTTGATATATAGTTGCCATTTCTCGAGATTCTAGGACTTGTCAATGGTTACCTGGGACATGGGAAAAATGTTTTAATCCAATATATTTCCAAGCACTCATACTTTGTACCATTCCTCTTCTAGATGGCTTAAAAGAATTTATAACCAATGTGATCCTGCAATCTGTACACATGGGAAAAATAAGAATTCATACCCCATTTGAATCAAATGTATGATATATGATATGTCAAGATCATTGTAATGTTTTGAACAACCAAGAAAAAAAAGAATTTCCTGCAAAATTGCCATTAATTGAAAAAGAAGCGATAGGCAGATAGATATACAGACAAATGAAATGCCATTGAGCTTTAAATCATGGGAATCTACCATGGTCCTTAGCTTTCCTTAACAGCTTTCAGACAAACTCTTAGTGGGCTACCTATATTAATATTAATTGTGTTCCAGAGGTTGTCTGCTCTAGAGAAGAGTTGGTTTCACGTTAACTGTTTAAATTTGTATGATCCACATGTAAATTACATTGTTTCGACTGTTGAGATGGGGGAGGTTTGGTTTTTGTTGTTGGTGGTGCAAGGAATGAACCCAGGCCCTTATATAAATTCACATGTGCTAAGCCTCCACTGAGCTACATCCTCAGCTCTACTTTTGAGATTTTATGTGCAGTCTTTCAGATGTAGGATGGAGAGCTGGATGAATTTTTTTAAGTGATTCAAATAAGTAAGTATAAATGTTAGAATTTCTGTTTTAATTTCTGCTGTTGTTTTGCAGACCCCTCTTCAATAAATGAAAAGAAGAGGAGGGATCGGGAAGAAAGACAGAATATTGTCCTGTGGAGACAGCCACTCGTTACCTTGCAGTATTTTTTTCTGGAAATCCTTATAATCTTGAAGGAATGGACCTCAAAGTAAAGAGTCTTCTGTTACTTTTTATATAAATGTTATTTTCTAATTTTAGAAATCCTCAACCATCTCCTACTCCCTGCCATCTGCTCCATCAAAATATATTAAGTTAAATTTAGAATATTATCATAAGAACATATTTAGTTCTCCCTTCTATAGTTTGAAGAAAAATAGGGAATTTAGTTTGAAGAAAAATTAGGTGATGAAATCCATTTGCTCAATGGATTACTATAGTTGCCCACTGTCTCATGTTGAGTCTTACAAGGAATAACACTGAAAATATGTTGGTTTACCTTCAAGAGAAAACAGGCCTGTGTGTATTATACTGATTCTGAATCAAGACAAGGTACAGCTTTATGGCACTTTTACTGATAATTTGAGCCAATGAATAAGGTCTCTGCCATGAATATATGTTCTATCTTTAAGTTTAGTACCTGTAAACACTGCTTTGAGTATCATAGAGAGCAAGTTCAACCTTTACACATCTTATCATTTTCTTGCTTGCCCTTCCAAGTTAGCTATACTATTATTATCTTACATTTTTATGGTGCTTAGAGTTGATAAAACACTATAACATTTTTCATCTCATTTAATCCTAACATCAACTCCATGAAGAAATTAAAATAAGTATATAATTTTGATTTTAAAATAAAAATAATATTGTATTGGTTAAATGTCTTGCTAAAAGTGCAACGCTAATCATCTCTAAACCAGGTCCTCATAGCTCTATTATCCTCATAGCTCTATTATGCTTCTCTAAATTAGAAGTTGGGGGTATAAACAAGATCAGGCTTTAGGTAAAGGAAAGGATATGGTGGGGTTTATGATAAGAAATTGAGTTCCATACCCACGTGTCTTCCCTTGACTCATTTCTGCACCCTACTTCAACAAATTGTTTTAGGAATGATGCATCTGAAAGTAAGATGACTGAGGTATTTTTTTGTTTTGTTTTGTTTTGTTTTAATTTGTTTTTAAGATTATGGCATCGTCAAAGCATTGTGGTGTCTTTTTTACTGCTGCTTGCTGTGCTTATAGCTACATATTACATTGAAGGAGCACATCAACAGGTAGGAGATTTAGCAATTATTTTTAGTTTACACATTGTCTAATTTCAGAAAATTTCAAAATGGAATTAATGTGGGTTTCATAGATTTTGTACCCTCAAAATTTAGGCTCAGTTATGTATTTTTAATTTTATCTGATAATATATCTTTGGGGGGGATTGGTATCAGGGATTGAATTCAGGGGCCACTGAGCCACATCCCCAGCCCTGTTTTGTATTTTATTCAGAGACAGGGTCTTACTGAGTTGCTTAGCACCTCGCTTTTGCTGAGGCTGGCCTGAAACTCGTAATCCTCCTGCTTCAGCCCCATGAGCTGTTGGGATTATAGGTATGCATCATTGCACTGGGCCATAACTGATATCTTAATGTCTTAAGACCATAAACTAAAAATATTCTTATATTCTTTCATGGCTGTCAGTATTCTATTTGGTACCTCTGATTCCATATTACCTTCAAAGATTTAAATGTATCTTTCCTGACTCTGTTCAGTAAAAGCAACATGAAGCCTTTTATCTCTGCCATAGTTTTTATATCTTCTATAAAACTTTTTATATTTTCTATGAAAGTTTTTTATATGGATTGGGTTTGTGGCTCAGCGGTAGAGCACTCACCTAGTATGTTTAAGGCCCTGGGTTCTATCCTCTGCACCACATAAAAATAAATAAAACAAAGGTATTGTGTCCAACTACAACTAAAAAATAAATATTAAAAAAAAATTTTTGTATAAAACTTTTACAGTCTGTCCAAACAGGCCTTTTCCTAAGTTGAAAGTTAGATTTTATACCTGTAATCCCAGCAGCTCAGGAGGCTGAGGCAGGAGGATTGCAAGTTCAAAGCCAGCCTCAGCAATTTAGCAAGGCCCCAGGCAATTTAGACTCCGTCTCAAAAAAAAAAGGAAATGAAAGGGCTAAGGATGTGGCTCAGTGATTAAGTGCCATTGGGTTCAATCCCTGGTAACAAAAAAAGAAAGTTAGATTTTATTTGTTTGGAAAGACAGGTTCCTCAGCCTCTGGTCTGCAGGTACATTACTGATGGGAAAACAGGACATTTTTTTATTAAAATAATAAAACATTCTTCAAATAGGAAATGGTCTAAAATGGAATCATTTCATACTTTAAAGCTGTTTACTTCTCAGGGAGTTCTTATAGTTTTAAATGTATTTCTTTAAATAATATTTAATCTTTGCAGTAAACTAGCTTGCTTTCCAAAAATGGGTAGATTTCTCTAGAAAAAGTTTGGAATTCTTTCAACAAATATGTCTCCCATTGCACTTTATTTTGTTCTTGTTTGGAAAGCATCTTGGGCGGGTATGATAGCACACACCTGTAATCCCAGTGAGTAGGGAGGCTGAAGCAAAAGGATCCCAAATTCAAGGTCAGCCTGAACAGCTTAGTGAGACCCTGTCTTAAATATAAAATGAAAAAGAACTAGAAATGTAGTTCAGTGATGAGAGTGATTGACTAGTGTATGCAATGTCCTGGATTCCATCCCCCGTACCTCAAAAAGAAGGGGAAAATTTATATTACCCACATTTTTACTTGGATAATCAAGAATGTATTCTATTCACAAATATTATATAATTGCCTCCCTTTACCATTGTGTATTATGCTTTTTTAAAGTTTTGTAAGTTTTCAATAGCTTTAAAATTCTTATTTTATTAGTAATTTGCTTTTTCCTTTGTCTTCTCAAAAGAAAAAGAAACAAGAGCTTTATTCCATCCAGATAGATAAAATTTTTATTATCTTAGCTATTGCATACTAAAGAAATTAGGCCTCTGAAGAGTTTTTGTCTTAATATTTTCTTCCTAATTGAAACTTTATTTAGTTGGTTTGCCTTATTGTGGTGGTAGTGTATACATACCATATTTCTGTATCAAGAATTCAGATTTTTCCTCTATCGTGTACAACCAGAGAAATGAAAAGTTGTGCTCCATTTGTGTACAATGAATGAAAATGAATTCTGCTGTCATGGATGACTAATTAGAACAAATTAAAAATAAATTTTAAAAAATAATTCAGATTTTTCTCCATTCTTTTTGTTTTTCAGTATGTGCAACGTATAGAGAAGCAATTTCTTTTGTATGCCTACTGGATAGGCTTGGGAATTTTGTCTTCTGTTGGACTCGGAACAGGGCTGCATACCTTTCTGCTTTATCTGGTAAGAACTTTTTTTAATGAGCAAAAAATGAAAGAGATTTTGTCTCTCTCTCTTTTTTTAATTATATTTATTTTTGAGTTTTAGGTGGACACAATATCTTTATTTTATTTTTCTGTGGTGCTGAGGATAGAAACTAGTGCCTCATGTGTGCCAGGTGAGCGCGCTACCACTTGAGCCACATCCCCAGCCCGAGATTTATTGGTACTTTTATTTCAGAAGTTAAAAGTTCTAAGATCTGTATTACCTTTTTTTTTTTTTAAGCATTTTTATCCTCAAATCATTACTTAAAGATTGATTTGAATTTTGTTTTGAGTTTTCTTTTTGAGTCAAGAACTTAAAAAGTGGAAAAAACACTTAAGCCAATAAAGTTTATTTAAATTAGTTCAGACAATTTTATTCCTTCTGGATTTTGGAATAATGATTCTCATGTCATACCATTAATTGTTGTTCTATTACTTGGAGTTAATTTCCATGTACAGAATTCTGTGTAAGGCCAGGCATGGTGGTTCACGCCTGTAATCCCAGCAGCTAGGGCTAGGAATATGATTCAGTAGCCAAGTGCCCCTGAGTTCAATCCCAGGTTACCCCCCCAAAAAAAAATTCTGTGTAAGGATTAAGATGGATTTGGACAGTTTACTTTCTATATTAATCAGCAACAGAGAGATTATGTCTTTTCTCATATCTTCAAACACCTATGTAGACATTATTTTAGTATTCTTTTTTGGTGGGGAGTTACCTGGGGATTGAACCCAGGGCCTTGTGCATCAAAGCAAGCACTTTACCAGCTGACCTATGTCCCCAGTCCTTATTTTAGTATTCTTACTGAATATAATTGATAAAGTATTACATATGTAGAACTAAATGCTTTTTAAACCCTTGAACCAAAACACAAAAGTGCCCAGTCTGAAAAAAAAATTCTTTTTCTAATTGAAATTAAACAAAGTAAAGGTAAGTTTTTCTTATCATTCACAAATATGCCAAAAATAATATTAGAACTAGGATTAGTGAGAAAGGGGTGAGACACCTAGGGCACAAATTTATTCATTTATCCACTTATCTATCTATGCATCTATTCATTCATTCATTCATTCAGGTGGTGCTGGGGATAGAACCCAGGACTTTGGGTGTGACAGGCAAGTGCTCTATCCCTGCACTATATATCCCCAACCCCTAGGGCACAATTAGGCAGGGTCATGCAAGTACAGGGTTGATGTGTAAGTGCCTCATTAAATTTCATGCCCTAGATGCCTTACTTGTTTCACTCTGTTCCTATCCCTGAATAATAAATTTAAAACAATTCCATATTTATAAATAGTTTGATCTTCATTGGGGAAAAACGAGTGAAAGGGTATCATGGTGAGACTGATGGCTGAATAAAGTTCATCACTGCAAACACGTGCAATCTCTATAACTACAATGAATTCATTTCTGAAGCAGGTATGGTAAGTGTTAAGGAGTGATTTATTGTCTGCTTGGTTCAGAAGAGTGCTGAATTAGTGATCTGAAGAATACTTTAGGAATTAATCTATAATGATAATTTCTCCAAGTCTATTGGAGTTTAAAAACTTGGAATTTTAAGTCAGGCGCAGCACCACACACCTATTATCTCACAGGAGGTTAAGGCAGGATGCTCTTGAGTTTGTGGCCAGTCTCCACAAAATTCCAAGACCCCCATCTTAAAAAAAAAAACTTGGAATTTTAGAATTATGTTCATGTTTGCTTGCTGATTTTAGCTGAAATGGGTACATGAATCCTAAATGACATAATCCGTGTCATTGTTTCTTTAATAAGTACTTCATTCTTAGTAACATAACATTACATTCATCTTTAGAATTTGTTGAGGGAGAAGCGAAAAGAAGAAATGGCAGATTGCAGAATTCCTTTCTGTGCTTGTCTAGACCTGTTCTGAGATTTCTTGGGAAAATCAGATTAAGAAACTCATTTTAGCTGGGTGTGGTGGCTCACTCCTATCTATAATCCCAGCGGCTCAGGAGGCTGAGACAGGAGAATCCTGAGTTCAAAGCCAGCCTCAGCAATGGCAACGTGCTAAGCAACTCATTGAGACCTTGTTTCTAAATAAAATACAAAATAGGACTGGGGATGTGGCTAGTGGTTCAGTGCCCCTAAATTCAATCCCCAGTACCAAAAAAAAGAAACTCAGGGATGGGAATGTGGTTCACTGATCGTGTTTGCCTCATATGCATGAAGCCCTAGGCTCAATAATTATTATATATAATATCCGTTAACTGTATATAAAATATATTACATGTTAAAATATATTAAAATTACATATAAAAGCTTTGTGGTGTTAGCAGTACCAATAGTAAACGGAGATTCAGGATGGTTCAAATTACTTTTTTCATTTTTAGATAAACTGAATCTTTTTTATTGTTCTTTCATCAGTAGCATTTTTCTGTGACTAGCATGTAGGATTCTTTCAAATGTCCTAAAATAAAGTGTATATAAAATAACCAGATCTGCATTTTATGGACATTTAATTCTGCCTATTGTGTAGGAAATAGATTGATAAGTTATTAACTAAAGCCCACAGTTTATATTAGGATTCACTGTGTTTATAGTTTTAAGGCTTTTGACAAATGAATAGTGTATATATATATATATATATATATATATATATATATATACACACTATTATAGTATCATATAGAATAGTTTAACTGCCCTAAAAATGTCCTGTGTCCCACCTATTTATTTCTACCCTCCTCCACACTCTCACTCCCATCTCCAAACTCCTAGCAATATGAGTTTCAATGTTTCATGGCTTGATACCTCATTTCTGGTGGTTTGTTTGGTTTTTTAGTTGTAGATGGACACAATACCTTTATTTTATTTATTTACTGGTGCTGAGGATCAAACCCAGTGCCTTACATATGCCAGGCAAGCACTCTACCACTGAGCCATAACTCCAGCCCCACCTAGTTTCTTTTTATTGCTGTTATTCCATTTTGCAAATGTATTACCACAGTTGTTTATCTCTTTAGTTATTGAAGACATCTTGGTTGTTTCCAAGTTTTGGCAGTTATGAATAAAGCCGCTATAAACGTTTGTGTGCAAGTTTTGTTTGGAATGATTTTTTTTTTAACTCATTTGAGTAAATTCCTAAAAGGGTGATTGGTGGAGCATGTGCATTCATTGCTGGTATGGAGAAGTTGTCCTTCATGTATTAACCTTATATCTTGCAACCTTATTGTAATCATGTGAAAGTTCCAAGATTTTTTTGACAGTTTTTTAAGATTTACTATGTAGATAATCATCCTCTACAAAGACAGTTTTATTTCCTCCTTCTCAGTCTATATAATCTTTATTCCCATTTCTTATCTTGCTATATTAGTTCAGTTTCCAGTACGTCTCAATGGGCAAAAGGTGCGACTTATGCCATCCAGGGGGAGAAATAAAGAATGTCCAGGTGCTTCTGCCGTTTTTAGTGCTTTATTCACTCAAATCACTCAATACAGTTTCACTCTATAGGTTCTTTGTAAAGAAAATCGACAATCCTTAAATACTAGGCACTGCAATAGTCATAATCAATTCACAGCAAACAATTCTAGATTAATTAAGTCTAAGCACTGCAAACACACTTAATCAAGACAGGCTAATGACAGACATTTTCTCTGCATGCAGATGTCAGTTCAAAAGTCTCAAGCCTTAGGCTTTAAGTCCAGCAGATGCATACTCACTCAGACTGTGGTTATCACATCAAGAACAAAAGTAGGCTTCTCCTGGAGTGGAGCTGATGGCCAGCTAAGCCATACAACTCTATATCACCAGGGTCAAGATGTGGCCGTAGAGTTTGAGAGCTGTGAGGACCACGCAGAGTATTAGGCAAACGATGACAAGTGATGGGATGTCAGTACAGGTCTTCATTAGGCTCTCCAGCTTGTGTGCCTCAGTATCAGCTTGCCGAATGTCTGTTAATTTGCTCTGTTATTTGTATTGTTTTGAGGCTTTTGACCCCGTTTCAATCCTTATCAGCTTCCACCAGATTTCTCAGTGAAATCATTTACCCTGGGGTTTAAAACATCTGATCTGGTGATCCCCACCCTGATCTATGGTGAAGCCAGAGGCTTCACTGTGAGTTTATCAGGGTGGGGGGAAGTGACTTGTTTGTGCCTGAGAGCCACACTGGAGGGTTCCATTAGGCGTGCCTGTAAGACTGTAAAAACTGGAGTTTTTTAAATGGAGTTGCTTAGGCTCAGGCCTAAGGACATCCTCACACAGTATGATATTGAATAGGAGTTATGAGAGGGGCATCTTGCCTTGTTCTCAATCATAAGAGGAGACCTTCTATTTTCTCACCCTAAAGTATGTTAGCCTATGTTAGGTGTAGGTTTTTGTAGATTTTTTTTTTTTTTATCAAATTGAGGAAGAACATCTCTACTCCTATTTTGCTGAGTTTCTTTTTTTAATCATGAATCACTGTTGGAATTTGTAAAAAAACAAAACACTTTTCTTTTAGACTACAGCAATCAGAAGTAGATCAAAAGCCAATAAAGCACAAACAAGAAAATGAGTATATACAATTGGAGAGTAATCTCTTAAACTTCATTTATTTATATACTGGTTTTGATTTTTCAGTTGATTTGTTAAGATGAAAATCAAATTACAAGAGGTTAACTACTACCAATAACAAAAAGGAGAAGTATCAGTGTCATGCTCTGTTATACTAATACTGCTTGAAGTCAGTTCTATTATTTTTAACCCTTTTCTATTTTTATGGTATCTGACCAATGGGAAGATTTTGTATTCTCACACTTTTGAACTCTAGCCATATTTTTGCTTTGACCAGTGAAATATAATCATAAGTAATAATTTGCTTGGAATCTTTGGGTTGTTATTATAGCATTGTCTAGTTTATCCTGGTAGATTAGCTAACGTCAATTAAATATTTACTATGTGTTAGGCTCTGTGATCATTGCTTTAACATGAATAATCTCAGTTCTCTCAAAGAGCCAAGGTAGTCAGTAACCAATGATGTAGCAAATAAGGGTAAATTATCAAATGTATGATGTGAACCTTGGCCAAGAATAGAAAAATAGGAAAGTAGAGGCACAGCAGAGTCAAAGGTTTTAAATTTTTATTTGTGTTATTGCTATTCCAAATAATTTTTGGTCAGATGTTTTTAATTTACCATTTTCTAGGTATAGATGGTGGACAGTATTTTATTCTTATAGATCACATTTCTTTTGTTTTATGTCTAGGAAATGTAATTGTATTTGGAAGTCCTAATTCTGCTTTCATTAATATAATCCTCATTTAGGGAAATGTGACAATAACATTCTCATGGCCTACTTTTTTGTGCTGATGAAACAGATACCTCTGCCATTTATTCATATAACTCCTCAGTCCAGATACAAGTGACCATGTTAGAATAGTAGTCTGATCAGAAATACAGGCCTCCTTTTGACAATAATTTGAAGTAAAATGTGTGAAAAAGAAACCAATTTTAACAAAGAGAAAAGATTTAGTTCATTGTTTTTCATGTTTCTCTTTACTGGAAATCATAGCCTTAAAAGTTTTTCATATTTTATATTCACTGATTCTCCCAGTGTGGAAGTTCTTTTTTGGAAGTATCATTTAGTTGATTATAATTGATCATATACTAAATGGTCACCTACAAGAGTTGTATTTTGCTAGGCACGGTGCTCATGCATGTAATCCCAGTGGCTCGGAAGGCTAAACCAGAAGGATTGAGAATTCAAAGCCAGGCTTAGCAACTTAATGAGACCCTGTCTCTAAATAAAACATAAATGTGGGCTGTGGATATGACTTAGTGATTAAGAGAACCCCAGGTTTAGTCTTTAGAATAAAAAAAAAAAACAAGAGTTATATTTTCTGAAATTTTAGATACTTAAAATGGAAAAGTTATCTTGATTTTTCAATTTGTCTATAAAGTTGCATTCATTTTCAAATTTTTTTACAAAGTGTTGGGATTAGGGATTGAATACAGAGATATTATACCACTGAGCTGCATCCTAGTCTTTTTTTATTTTTAGACAGGTTCACACTAAATTGCTGAGGCTCACCTCAAACTTGGTCTTCTTGCCTCAGCCTCCCAGCTGTGGGGATTACAGATGTGTGCCACCATTTATATTTTTAGGTATAATTAAAAGTTTGTAATTTGAAATTCAGATGTCCTGGAAGTCCTCATCACTTCTTTGAACATTAAAAGTAAGAGTTAGTATTTGTTTGATCTGCATAAAATTTCATGACATCACCTGGCGAAAAATTGCTAGTTTGGACTACCATCAATTTTTTTTTTTTTTTAAGAAAGAAAGAGAGAGAATCCTTTTTTTTTTTTTTTTTTGTAGATGGACACAACACAATGTCTTTATGTTTATGTGGTGCTGAGAATCGAACCCAGGTCCTGCCCATGCTAGCGAGCACTCTACCGCTGAGCCACAATCACAGCCCCCTACCATCAAATTTTGTCAGTTGATTTGAAGACAGCATAAATTTGTTTTATGATATAAATTTTGTTTTAGATATCTATCCAGAAATGAAAAGTTAAATATTGTTTATGCCTGAATAGTGGTTGATAACCAGCAAGGAGGTGACAAAGGAAAAGCAGTGGCTTTCTTTTCTACATTGCTCCAGGGTAGTTAGTTGGACCACTACATATCTGTTAATATTATTGATCAGCAAATGGCTTCAAAAAGCATGCTAATTCCCCTAGACATTATAATTGTTATTGTATGTCTGTGCAAATAAGCATTTTTCTGGCAGAAAAGGACCTGTGATATTCTTCAGATTTTCCAAAGAGACTGTAATCAATAAAAGATTTAAAAATTACTTTTAGAAATTTTTTCTTCTTCTATCTGTATTTGTCTGCCACTAGGTGGCATTGCTAATATAATCAATATACTGTACTTTATTTGCAAGTTCCTTTCTGGATAAGTATATATTTGTTAGAATAGCTTCATTCAGAAACCAGACCATCAAATGGCTCTTCCTAGTTTGGAGACATATTCTATTATTTTTCTGTATTTAACACCTACAAATTTTATGTACATCAGAGCAGTTAATATATGTGAGTGAAAATATTTACATAATAGTTTCCCACATTCATTAATTAGTTCAGCAATTATCAGCCTTTTATCCATTGTAACATGTATTTCCACAAAGAACATAACTTGTAGCATGCTTAGACTCACGTATAATGCCAAACTGACTAACTTTCAATTGTGTCACTTTCTTTAATTAAGAATATGCAAGTAGCCAGGTACAGTGGTGCATGCGTGTAATCCCAGTGGCTTGGGAAGTTGATGCATCAGGATTGAAAGTTCAAAGCCAGCCTCAGCAAAATCGAGGCACTAAGCAATTGAGACCCTGTAGTGCCCCAGGGTTCAATTCCCAGTACCAAAAAAAAAAAAAGAATATGCAATTGATCAAAAGTATTTTTGTTGGACTGGGGTTGTAGCTCAGTGGCAGAGCACTTGCCTCGCATTTGTAAGGCACTACGTTCGATCTTCAGTACCTCATAAAAAACAAATAAAATAAAGGCATTCTGTTCATCTACAACTACAAAACTTTTAAAGTATTTTTGTTATTAAGCTAAAATCTTTCATTTCTATCATGAGAGGAAATGGAGCATGTGGATTCAGATAACAGGGTTTGAATGTCTACTCCATTATTATTAGCTTCATGATAGTTGACAGATTTCTTAACTTTTAAACCTCAGTTTATTCAATATAAATGGGGGTAATATTTACCTGAAAAGGTGGATAAAATTGTAAATATATGTTTAAAGACATCAAAATTTGAAAGAAATTAAAAGAATAGTAAGGTCAATATCTAAGGTCAAAGAGAGTACTGAGATGAGAGGCTGGCCCTGATAAACCGTACAGGCTTTAGGTTACAACCCTAAAGGGTGACACTTTAAAAGAAAGGATGAACTAGACATAAATCAGCCCTAGTAAATACTGAAGCTCAGGTTTAAATAATTTTATCTGCTTAGAATTGCTAATAGCCCAGACACTCACTAGACACAAACTTAAATCTGGAAGAGAATAAAATCACCCTAGGCTTCACATTATATTTTTTATATATATAGAGTCCCAGCACTCACAAAAAAGTAATCAGATATATAAGGACATAAACTAATTTTATCAAAAACAAAGCAAGAGAAAGGTTGAATATGCATAAAATAATGCCTAATGTTATTGGACATGTGCTTCAATCCAAAATTAGTATGTTCAAGTATTTTTTTTTTTTTAGTTTTTATACTACTGGGAAGATTTGATGGGGTTTTATTTGTTTCTTTGTTGGTGCTTGGGATTGAACCCCAGGAGTGCTTTACCACCCAGTTACATCTCCAGATCTTTTGATTTTTTTGAGACAAGGTCTCCCTAAGTTGCTTAACCAAATTGTTGAGTGTGGCTTTGAATTTGAAATCCTCCTGTCCCGGCCTTCCAAACTGCTGGGATTACAGGTTTGTGCTACCGTGCCTTACAACATCGATCATTTTAACAGAAGATTGGAAACTGAAAAAGCAAAGTGGAAGTTCTAGAATAGTTTTTTTTTAAATAACTAAAATTAAGACCCATTTAATGGGCTTTCATTTGACAGAGCTAAGAGAGAAAACTAATAAATTATAAAATAGACCAGAGAAAAATATCCAGAACAAAAAAGGAAAGATGGCGAAAATGACATTGCTGTCATTTTGTGGAAGTCATCTAACAGCGGAATGGTATCATTTTTTTGTAATATTTTTTAAATTGTAGACGGACACAATACCTTTATTTATTTATTTATTTATTTTTATGTGGTCCTGAGGTTCAAACCTCATATGTGTGAGGCAAATGCTTTTGCTGCTGAGCCACAATCCCAGCCCCGGAATGGGATCTTTAAAGTACTCTTAGAAAATGTCTACTAACAGAGGATTCTACATGTAGTAAATAATCACGTCAGTAGTGTAAAATAAAGATATTTTCCTAGCTGGGTATGGTGGTATACACCTTCAATCCCAGCAACTAAAGAGGCTGAGGAAAGAGGATCACAAGTTTGAGGCTAGCCTCAGTAACTTAACAAGACCCTTTCTCAAAATAAGAAATAATAAAGGGCTGGGGGTGTAGCTCTGTAGGAGAGCACCCCTGTAGGTTCCATCCCATCCATCCCAGTACTACCAAAAATATATACATATATATATATATATTGTTTTTTCCATGAAATGGAAATAGAATTTGTCACCATGCCAATCCAAAAAATTTTTGGATTGGTTCAATCCCCAGTACCATAAAAAATGAGTCAATAAATAAGTATTTCATAAAATTGTTACTGTACTAACTTATTTCATTTTTCTTTAAAAATCCTGAACAGGTAACTGGGTTTTTCATACCTCACTGGTAAAGCATGTATGAGGCCCTGTTCAATTCCCAGCGCTACACACAGGAAAAAAATCACCTTATTATAAAAGGAATTAAACATATAGAACTGAAGAGATGTTTATATAAATACTTATACTGCAGATCATTGTACTGCAGATCATTGTAACAAGTATTATTATAAAATTATTATAGAACCCCTAAAATAGGGAAGAATTTGCTTGGAGGAAGAAATAGGAAAACTTCATGAAATGAGTTTGTTGATGGAAAGGTATAGGAGAATGTAGAATTCCTACTCTCTTGCAAATGAGCCCCATGTAAGAAAATAAGTTGATTCTAAACTATAGAATGCTCTGAAAGTCAGACTAGAGAATTTAGATTTTATACATCCCAAAAAGTAATTCAGAAAAGAATTAACATTTGCATTTTAGAAGCATAACTCTGTCAGCATCATGTAATGTATTTTTTGTGGGGAAGAGACTGAAAGTATACTTCATTTAGAAGGCAAGAACCCAGTTAGAAGGCTATGTCCAAGGTAAACTCTAATGAATGCCTGATCTAAAGAAAGACAGTAGGAAAGGTTTCAAATATTGGGGAATGGATAGAGTATGGGAGTACAGTTAGCTAAAATAAGAAAAAAATGTGAGCTTCACTTCTAAAATAAGAGCTCTTTGGGGACCAAGTGTTTTTTTTTCTTGCTGTTGTATTGCAAGTGTCCAGAACAATGCCTGTTTTGTGTTAGGGTGCTCATTAAGTATATGTTGAATAATGTAATTAAACTAAAATCATGAAGCCTACGTAAGGAGGAATAGACAGAATAATTAGACTTCTTTTATTGGCAAAACATTCTATCCTAACATCTGAGCCTTAATTGTGACTATTGATGAAAAACAATCTAGTCTCTATACAACTTTCTCCTAGTTTGCAAGATAGTTTTATATTGAGCATTAGTACATCCCCTTATTGTGTCTCCAACAAATTAAACTATGTCTGTTCCTGCTATGTGAACAATATTTTAATATGCTTTTTGTCTTCAGTTTACTTAAACAGATAACAGGCTCAATGAATGATTTAAGAGGTGATTTTTTATCATTTATTCAGTGTATTAATAAGATCTGATTTATCTTTATAGTAATTCAATAACAAATTAGAAGTTAAATGTAAAGTATGAATTATATTTCTTCTGTTCTTATTGTTTATGCAGACAGGTTTTTGTTCGTTTTTTGACATCTGTGTGAGCAAATTTTGCCTAGCAAGTAATACACGCTACTGATTCATTTACTTTACTCATATTTTTACATAGATCACATTTTTTAAAAAAGCTGTGGCTGACAGATTTTTCTAAGCTAACACTTTCTAATCTTCTCTTCACTATTAATTCCTTGAAATTTACTGACAGATTCATCTTACGCTTAGCAAGCACGCACCAGATTTCCTTTTTGCAAATCCTGTACATGAAAGACAGAGGAATGCATATTTATTCTCTGGTGTCCTGGAAATTATACCCCGAGTAAAAACAATACATTAATGTTTGCACAAAGTGGATACATTTGGATGTATGGCCCATTTGGATAAGTCAAAATTTTTACCTTAATAATGTTCTACCCTAGAAGTAGAAAGCGTGCTTTCTCTGTTAAGGGTCAAATAGTAGTTATTCAGACTTTGAGGGCCATACAGTATTTGTGCAACTGCTCAGATCTGTCATTGTAATTATATAGCAGCCATAGACAATACATGAATGATTGGGAGTTTTCCAGTAAAATTTTGTTCACAAAAACAGGCAGCTGTATTTAATCTGCAATTTGTAGTTTATCATTGACTATATATAGTATACCAGAAGAAGCATATTGAGTCTGTGAGACTAAATGAGCTAGTTAGCTGTCTTCTTTTTTTCTTTCTGCCCAGTTTTGGAGATTGAACCCAGGGCCTCAGACATAATAGGCAAGTGTGCACCACTGAGCTCATCCTGAGCCCCAAAAGTTTTTAAGTTTAGATATTAAAAACAATGGCATAGGGAGCAGTGGTGTACCATATAATCCCAGCAACTCTGGAGGCTGAGGCAGAAGGATCACAAGTTCAAGGTCAGCTTCAACAATTTAGCAAAATCCTGTTTTAAAATTTAAAAAAGGCTAGGAATATAACTCAGTGGTAGAGCACTCCTGGATTTAATTCCCAGTACCACACAAAATAATAATAATAACAACAACAATAATAGCCACCCAGGGTGAGGCCCTGGGTTCTAATACATCTCCAGTACTAAATGAAAAATAAAACATCTGAGAGAAGTAATGAAGTTGTTTTAGTAACTAACTTGTAATTATTTGCCATTAACAGAAAAGTATGATTTATAATTCTGTAAACAATTAGGTTAACAAAAATAGGAAATTTTGTACATATTAAGAAGTATGTCTCAGATGTGCTTCGTTTTATGCATATTCATTATGGTTCATCAGATTACAAGATGATGATTAAAGGGCCATTTTTAAACTTATATGTGCCATTAACGATTTATAAAGTTTTCTATTTAGCAACAACAAAGAATCCATTGGCTTCAACGTACAGTACTGTGTTGTGATGTATGTACAGTTTGACACTAGGTGGAGCAATTTCCTGTGCAAAGATTGAACAAAGTTCTGTATCCTTTTCTGATAAGCTCAGTTTCTAGACTAAGAACTGTAAAGACAAGAAAAACTACCAGTGATCTTTAAAAAAAAAAAAAAAAAAAGAACATTTATTTGGCAGTTAATCATTGAAACTCTCAAAATGAACTTGATGCCAAGTTGTTATTCCTTCACCAAATTCATACCTGAATCTGCAGTATACAATTTTTGGGTGCCTTGTTCTACCAGTCCTAGTGGTATTTGGTCTTTTAGCCTTGGCACTCCAGCTGTACTTTCTCTTGCACCTGGCAGGGTAGCCACATTTGCCACAGGCTTCTTGTGAAGGTGGTAGTAGTCCTTAGAGCCACAGTTGTGGCACAACATGTGTGTCTTATTATGATGCTTTCCAAATGATGTGATGTTCCCTTCATCCCAAAGCCTGAGGACTCCTGTTAGGCACCACCACCAATTCCTCTGCTGTTAGAAAGGGCCAAACACTCCCAAACTTCTTCCCTTAGCTTTTACCATAGGCAGAGCTATGTGAGCTTCTCAAAGGTCTAACTGAAGTCAAGCATCTAGAACAGCTCCAACTCCATGACCGCCTAACAACAGTCATTTCATGATTTTGAAAAGCAGCCAAACATTTAGGATGGAAGGATAAATATATTTTGCTGAAAATTTTTCCCTGACATATATTTTAACCACTAGGTTTTCTCACATTGGTAAATCAAAATGGAAGAGTTTTTTCATGTTTTGCATATTAAAATTCTTTAATATGAATTTAAATCTAGGGCTGGGTCTGGGGCTCATCGGTAGCGCACTTACCTGGTATGTGTGAAGCACTGGGTTTGGTTCTCAGCACCACATATAAATAAATAAATTAAATTAAGGTCTGCCGATTAGTTTAAAACAAAATTCTTTCCTAGAGATGGCTTGGAAGTAGAAAAGTTTGGAACTATTCAATTTTGTTTTAGAATAGACCAAATTTTCTCAGAAGCTATATCCTTTGAGTGGGTATTTATGAACCATTTGTTTAATAAGATTATTTTCATAGAAAAATTAAACTTGGCTGTTATGAATTAAATATAAGGAAAGATAGTTGTGAGCTCTTTGCCCCTGTGTTAGATTTGGATGCCTGTGTATATTTTAAAGTTTGGGGTTATTTCATTATTAAAACACGTAATAATTGTACCTTTTAAAAATCTGACATCTTGATTGCTTTCTAATTCATGAAAAACTCTGTATAGAGCACCCTGCTTCCTTTAGTGAACAAATACTTTATAGCATTCTATACTGTTAAAGTTATTTTTTTCTTCCTTATACTCTTTTCCTCTTGGCTATTGCTAAAAGTAAATGTTATTTGGAAAACAGCATGGATATGGATTTAAATGAAATGTGAACTAGTATCAGTAATTGAAATATTGTAGTAATTTTTTTTTTACCATGCAGTAATTCCTTTTAAAAGTTGTCAACCAACCTCTTCAGTTTCATTTCTGCTTGACTTCTGATTATTGCTTCATTGATCACCTATGTATCCTTCAAGACAGAAAAGGATGAAATTACCAAAAGTTAATGTTCTGGTATGACTCAATATTGCTTTCTATAGGCATAATGACTGTCATTGTAAGAATTTAGTGAGTGACTCAAGGCTCTTTCGGGAAGACCAACAGGCCCTTCTTAGAAAAAGTCTGTTTGCCTTTTGTTTAATGGGGGCATGATGGCTCTTCTCCCTGTCTTCTTCAAGGAATGACTCATATTTTGACCCTTAAGAGCATCACCACATCAAAAGAGGAAACCATGGTCTCTAGAACATAGGCCTGGATTTTTGCCAAGCAAAGGGGTATGCACAGACTGGATAACTTCCTGCCCTTAAGTCACTATTTATTAATGTGTGCTTAAAGGAAACCTAAGAATATTCAATTAGCTAAATCTGTTCTATTGGATATAAATTTTAAACAAATTTTTATAGCTCTCTCTATAAATATGTAATTAATTTCTTCTGACCACTTAAGTCAACTTCATGATGAACAGTTCCTTAGCTTTAATGACAAATGTTTAAGATGGTGGATAATCTAAATATCTTGAGTTAATCAATATGCAACATATAAATATACCAAATATCACACTGAACTCAATAAAGACATACAGTTATTATCTATCAATTTAAAAACATTTTAAAGTTGCTTAGATTTAGAGAAGAAATGCTAAATATGTCTTAATATAAGGATTAATCCTTCAAAGACAGTACTTACTAATTGGAGCATGAACTAATACTATAGAACTTATACTATTTTTGTTTTAGCTAGCAATTTTATACTTGCACTTTTACAATATAATCTCATGTTCTTGCCCTAGGTAGCACAAATGTTATTTTATTAAACTTTTCAGTGCTCATTTAGGATCATTTAGTTTTACACCTTAACTTAGAATTATTTACTGTGGATCATAATTCTAGGTAAATTATTTTCTTTCTTTTTTTTTCTTATTTTCTGACTTTGATGAGAAAAGCAGTGGTTTAAAAAATTTGAGGAGTAGAATTCCTGTTTATGCAAAAGCATTTTTTTTAATTTATTTTATTTTATTGGTTGTTCAAAACATTACAAAGATTGCAGAATCACATCGGTTACACATCCACATTTTTACATAATGCCATATCAGTAACTGTTGTATTCTGCTACCTTTCCTATCCTCTACTATCCCCCCTCCTCTACCCTCCCATCTTCTCTCTCTACCCCATCTACTGTAATTCATTTCTCTCCTTGTTTTGTTTTCCCCATTCCCCTCACAACCTCTTATATGTAATTTTATATAACATAGAGGGTCTCCTTCCATTTCCATGCAATTTCCCTTTTCTCTCCCACCTCATGTCTCTGTTTAATGTTAATCTTTTCCTCCTGCTCTTCCTCCCTGCTCTGTTCTTAGTTGCTCTCCTTATATCAAAGAAAACATTTGGCATTTGTTTTTTAGGGATTGGCTAGCTTCACTTAGCATAATCTGTTCTAGTGCCATCCATTTCCCTGCAAATTCCATGATTTTGTCATTTTTTAATGCAGAGTAATACTCCATTGTGTATAAATGCCACATTTTTTTTATCCATTCGTCTATTGAAGGGCATCTAGGTTGGTTCCACAGTCTTGCTATTGTGAATTGTGCTGCTATGAACATCGATGTAGCAGTGTCCCTGTAGCATGCTCTTTTTAGGTCTTTAGGGAATAGACCTAGAAGGGGAATAGCTGGGTCAAATGGTGGTTCCATTCCCAGCTTTCCAAGAAATCTCCATACTGCTTTCCAAATTGGCTGCACCAATTTGCAGTCCCACCAACAATGTACAAGTGTACCCTTTTCCCCACATCCTCGCCAGCACTTGTTGTTTGACTTCATAATGGCTGCCAATCTTACTGGAGTGAGATGGTATCTTAGGGTGGTTTTGATTTGCATTTCTCTGACTGCTAGAGATGGTGAGCATTTTTTCATGTACTTGTTGATTGATTGTATGTCCTCCTCTGAGAAGTGTCTGTTCAGGTGTTTGGCCCATTTGTTGATTGGGTTATTTGTTTTCTTATTGTTTAATTTTTTGAGTTCTTTGTATACTCTGGATATTAGGGCTCTGTCTGAAGTGTGAGGAGTAAAAATTTGTTCCCATGATGTAGGCTCCCTGTTTACCTCTCTTGTTTCTCTTGCTGAGAAAGAACTTTTTAGTTTAAGTAAGTCCCACTTGTTGATTCTTGTTATTAACTCTTGTGCTATGGGTGTCCTATTAAGGAATTTGGAGCCCAACCCCACAATATGTAGCTCGGAGCCAACCTTTTCTCCTATCAGACGCATATTCTCTGATTTGATATCAAGGTCCTTGATCCATTTTGAGTTAACTTTTGTGCATGGCGAGAGAAGGGGATTCAGTTTCATTTTGTTGCATATGGATTTCCAGTTTTCCCAGCACCATTTGTTGAAGATGCTATCCTTCCTCCATTTCATGCTTTTAGCCCCTTTATCGAATATAAGATAGTTGTAATTTTGTGGATTGGTTTCTGTGTCCTCTATTCTATACCATCGGTCCACCTGCCTGTTTTGGTACCAGTACCATGCTGTTTTTGTTACTATTACTCTGTAGTACAGTTTGAAATCTGGTATCGCTACACTTCCTGATTCACACTTCCTGCTTAGAATTGCTTTTGCTATTCTGGGTCTTTTATTTTTCCATATGAATTTCATGATTGCTTTATCTATTTCTATAAGAAATGCCGTTGGGATTTTGATTGGCATTGCATTGAACCTATAGAGAACTTTTGGTAATATCGCCATTTTGATGATGTTAGTTCTGCCTATCCATGAACAGGGTATATTTTTCCATCTTCTAAGATCTTCTTCTATTTCTCTCTTTAGGGTTCTGTAGTTTTCATTGTATAAATCTTTCACCTCTTTTGTTAGGTTGATTCCCAAGTATTTTATTTTTTTTGAGGATATTGTGAATGGGGTGGTTTTCCTCATTTCCAGTTCAGAAGATTTGTCGCTGATATACGGGAATGCCTTTGATTTATGCGTATTAATTTTATATCCTGCCACTTTGCTGAATTCATTTATTAGCTCTAGTAGTTTCTTTGTAGACCCTTTTGTGTCTTCTAGGTATAGGATCATATCATCTGCAAAAAGTGATAATTTAAGTTCTTCTTTTCCTATCTTAATGCCTTTAATTTCTTTTGTATGTCTAATTGCTCTGGCCAGTATTTCGAGAACTATATTGAATAGAAGTGGTGAGAGAGGGCATCCCTGTCTTGTTCCAGATTTTAGAGGGAATGCCTTCAGTTTTTCTCCATTTAGAATGATGCTAGCCTGAGGCTTAGCATATATAGCTTTTATAATGTTGAGGTAAGTTCCTGTTATCCCTAGTTTTTCTAATGTTTTGAACATAAAGGGATGCTGTACTTTGTCGCATGCTTTTTCTGCATCTATCGAGATGATCATATGGTTCTTATCTTTAAGTCTATTGATGTGGTGAATAACGTTTATTGATTTCCGTATATTGAACCAGCCCAGCCTTGCATCCCAGGGATGAATCCTACTTGATCATGGTGCACGATCTTTTTGATATGATTTTGTATACGATTTGCCAGAATTTTATTGAGGATTTTTGCATCTAAATTCATTAGGGATATTGGTCTAGTTTTCTTCTTTGAGGTGTCTTTATCTGGTTTGGGGATCAGAGTGATATTGGCCTCATAGAATGAATTTGGAAGTTCTCCCTCTTTTTCTATCTCCTGAAATAGATTGTGGAGTATTGGTATTAGTTCTTCTTTAAAGTTCTTGTAAAACTCTGCTGTATATCCATCCGGTCCTGGGCTTTTCTTGGTTGGTAGCAAAAGCATTTTTTAAAGTCCCCTTAAAAAAAAAAAGGTTTTGCAAGACTGTTACAGACAACCATTTGCCATCCCCTTTCATTTATTTATCACCCCGATATTCCTAATGAATCACATTTCAGACTAACCACTGACTCCTTTTGTTCCTTAGTGAAGGAGTGTGGCAAACAAATGTTTTCCCAGTGAATCAGCACAGGATTCTTGATTTTATTACCTTTGCCCTGAACTTTCCAGACAAAACTAATTGGAAATTTTGCCTTTGGGATCTCACTTGACTTCTGTGTATAGATGATGGATTAGGCTATGAATTGACATTACAGATGTTGTGCAAACAACTCCAGTCTTCAGGAATGTTTTATCAGTTCTAAGTGAGCTGCCTTAAGTGGAAGAATGTCTGACTCCTGTCTGCTTGTCTTCCTTAGGAATACACACACACACACACACACACACACACACACACACACTGCATTCTTAACGTCATATTTTATTCTTCATCTTGGTTGATAAAGAGGCTTGGCAAAAATTAGGCCCATAACTAACTTATATGACCATTTTAGATTTTAGTTTTTAAAAGATGGCTCTAAAACCCCAAGGTATCCCAATTTCTCTATGGTTTCGAGAATTATATACATTCCTTGATGAAACATAGACATGAATATAACCTAGTCAGGTTCTTGAATGCTATAAGTATGTGAAGGGAGGAACGATTATATTAAATCATCAAAGAACTTGATAAGTTCAAAATCCAGAAAAATTATTTGTTTCAAATGAAGCAGTAATTACAAACAGTTTCATCATTTTCTGAATACAGTTTTTCCCACAAAATAGCATATGAATGAATTAACCCTGCCTAACAAAGACCCTAATTTGTGCCCAGCTTTTTGACACACACCTATAATACCAGCTATTTGTGAGGCTGAGGCAGAAGGATGGTAAGTTTGAGGGCAACCCAGATAACTTAATGAGATACTGTCTTAAAATTATTATTATTATTATTATTATTATTATTTTTTTAAAAAAAGGGCTGAGCTTAATGGTAGGGCACTTGTCAAGGATACCCTGAGCTGTTGAAAAGGAAAAAAAAAAAACAAAACTAATTTGTGACATCAGGACATTTTCCTCTGGGCTTATATAGATGCCACACTATTATCAGGACATTACTTAAAACTTCTCTTCCCTGCCAGAGTAAGATATTTTCATTTGTTATAATTTTAAGAAGAGTAATTTTGCCTTTTGTAATACCATTTTTTAAATTCTACATTTGTCCTAATTAGAACTAATATTACTACGACTGAAGCAAAAGTAAAAATTGATTCCATTTGATTGTCTTGAGCTAATATTTTTTAAACACTAAAACTTACTTTATTATACTACTTATAAAAGAACATAAACTGTGGAAGTGTAACTTTTTAAGTTTATTTAAAAAGAGCTTTAAAAAGTTTAAAAAGTATGCTTTTTCACAAATATCTATGTCTGCTCTTACTGGAAATCTTATCCTTTGATATAACTATGTTTTGCTCTTATCCATAGTCTTGCTGGCCAAGTACTACATCTTTTATCCTGGATAAAGCAACACTATTCCATTGGAAAATATAGTATAATACAGCCCATGAGACTAGATATATGGGGTTTTGAAAGGAAACAAAACCAGATGTCCAATATGTCACAAACAGCTAAACTCTTCTGTTGACTTAGAATGACTATACTGAATTACAAAAATGTATGTATTTTTTAAAAAGGACCTTTATTTGCCACTTTTCCTTAAGAAGTATTCACTGGGGCTGGGGATGTGGCTCAAGCAGTAGCGCGCTCGCCTGGCATGCGTGCGGCCCGGGTTCGATTCTCAGCACCACATACCAACAAAGATGTTGTGTTTGCCGAGAACTAGAAAATAAATATTAAAAATTCTCTCCCTCCCTCTCTCTCTCTCTCTCTCTCTCTCTCTCTCTCTCTCTCTCTCTCTCCTCTCTCACTCTCTCTTTAAAAAAAAAAAAAAAAGAAGTATTCACTGTATTATCTTTACCTTGCCACTTGGCAGATTCCCTTAAATATGTTAAGACTCATGTTACAACACAGCATGTGGTGGTCTCTCTTGGCAAGTATTCTTTGTCTACTTGAAAAAAAATATGCATTTGGCTATTATTGCGTGGGGTTTTCTATGTTCAAATCTTCTATATCTACATCAAACATTAGTCTATTCTATGAATTAATGAAAGATTGGTGTTGAAATTTATATCTATAATCAGGGATTTGTTTATTGTCCTGTTTAGTTCTGTCAGTTTTTGCTGTTTGTATTTCACCAATGTGATATTGAATGTATACACATTTAAAATTGTAGCTGTGCATAGTGACACTCACCTGTAATGCCAGCAATTCAGGAGGCTGAGGCAGCTCAGGAGGACCCCAAGTTCAAGACTAGCCTGGGTAACTTAGTGAGACCCTGTTTCAAAAGAAAAATAAGATTAAAATTATCCCTTTTGTCATTATGATATGTCCCTATTCGTCTCTTATAATATTCTGTGTTCTGAAGTGTACTTTTTCTGATATTAATATAGCCATTCCATCTCTTTAGGATTATTTTTAAATGGTTTATCTTTTTCTGATTCTACTTTTACTTTTCTGGGTCTTGATGTATATGTGTATATATTTCTTGAAGAGAGCATATACAATCCAGTCACAATGAATGCCTTTTCATACATATGTTTGGTCCATTTACAATTAATATAGTTATCAACATGGTTGAGTTTAGGTTTACTACCCTCAAAACTATTTGTCCCATTTATTTTTATCTTTTCTTGCCCCTTTTTAAATGGAAATTTTTTATATTTTATTATTTTAAATGGAAACTTTTTGTATTTTATTATTGGCTTATTTATTGTACTTTTAAAAAATCAGTGTTTGCTCTGAGGTTTGCAACACATAGCTTTGACTTACTAAGGTGAGTTTCATATTGTTATTTTATTATTTCATGTGTAATGTAACAACCTTATAGTAGTATTCGCCATTTTCCTGCTCACATTCTTTATACTTTTCATGCTATATTTTCCTTGTAAACATGTCATTCGTTGGTTTTATTTGGGGGGGGGGGCTTTTTTGTGTGTGTGATTGTTTTCTTTTTTTTTTTTTTTCTTTTTTGCTCAATACTGGGAATTGAACCTAGGGCCTTCTGCATGCCAGGCAAGCTCTCTCCCACTGAAATACATCCTCAGCCCAGTTTTCTCTTATTTTTGAAGAGTATTTTCCCCTGTGTTCTAAAGTCACAGGTTCTCTTTATCTTTTGTTTTACATTATTTCTGATAAAAAAAAAAATCTTGTTCATTTTTCCCTGTGGATAATGTGTTATGTTTATACACTCCTGTTGCTTTTAAGATTTTCTCCTTTTCATGTTACAATAATTTGATTATGATTTGACAGTTATGATTTTCAGCAGTTTATGTTTTATTTTACTTTTTATTAATCCTGACTGAGGTTTGTTCATTTTCTTAGATTGGAGGTTGATGAGTTAATACTTTTAAGCAACCTGAAAAATGTTCGCCCATTATTTCTTCTAGTATTTTTCTGCAACCCTCTCCCTCAGGAATTTCAATTATGTATATTAAGCTGATGGGCATTAAAACTTTTAAAATTGTTTTGACCAAAATATTGTTTTTAGTTTTTTATTTGGATTTTTCTATAAACTCTTATAAGTTCAAATTGGTTATGTTTAGGAATTATTAAATTGTAATGTTTTAAGAACTCATGAAATTCAGCTAATGCACTCTAAAATGTCAAGGTATAGGCTAAATAGACTCTTGAGAATGAACAAAGGACAAGAAACTGAGCTGTTAATGTGCATTTTGTCTGGGAACCACCACATCTGCTTCTGTGGCTGAGTAATCATGACTTAATAGTGTGGTTATGGAAAGTATATGTCACTTTAGTTAAATGAATTAACAGTCTTCTTTAGGGACAAAATTTTCAAGTTGTTAGAAATTTCCTTTTTAGAATCACTAAAAATTTGAACTATGTAAAAGTGATTTATCATTATTAACATGTATTTAATCTATATGGATACATTTTTAATCTTTGAAAAATAGAAATGAAGTTTTTCTCTTCCTGTATATCCCTGAAATATCTTTCTTTAATTACTTTTATTTATTTATTTATTTATTTATTTATTTATTTATTTATTTATTTTGTGCTGCTGATCATAACCTAGGGTCTTGCTTAAGCTTGCTAAGTGCTCTGCCACTGAGCTATACCTCCAGACCATTTTCTGTTTGGTTTTTATTTTTGTTTTACAGTTCATTTTTAGAGTTCACCTGTAGACTACTGATAGTCAAAGAAAACTTACATGGGGATAACATGGTCAAACTCTTGAATTTAATACTACTACTACTTCTCCTCCTCCTCCTCCCCCTCCTCCTCCTCCCCCCCTCCCCCTCCCCCTCCTCCTCCTCCTCCCCCCTCATATGTCTGTTTTGTATTTCTTAATAGCAAAGGTGGAATTTGTGGGAGTGTTGCTTGTTTTGTTTCTTTAAATTTCATCTAATGGCTATAACTGTATGTTAAAGACTTTTGCGTTCATTGTGCAGTTATTCTTAATACCACAAACTCAGGCAGAGAAGTGTTTATTTTGTTGTTGTTGTCATTTGGAGGATTGCAAAATAATCCTTTTACCCCAACTGTGAAATCTCTTATGCAGATAATATTCAAAGAAATAAGTTGTAGATTTCATGGTTGATTATAACTTTTCAAAAGCCTGAATACTCAAAAGCATTCTGTCAAAAACCTTTTATAATTATTTTAAAACTTAATATTGAAGCATTTTTTAAGGATTAAAACACAAGAAAAAGAACCAAGAATAAAAATTCACATATTTGGTCCATAGAAAACCTAATAATTCATTGCTAAATATAGAACTTCATTTTTTAGATTTTTAGAAAATGCCTATTATATTTATCGATAAGTGTGGCTTGGATTTATGAACATCTTTTGTACATATATTAACATGATATAAAAAATGTTGTTATCTTGGTTACAAGATTTCTTTAATACTTATGATCTTTGAACCACAAATTCTTCTACCATGTGGTCTTAAAAGATTCATTTATTAAAGAGACCACTTTTCTTTGATTCTGACTCATTTATGAAAAGTCGGTGAAGAAATATTTAATAGAAAACTTCAGATTCAGAAAAATAATCAATGTGGTTAGTGACAAAATCTCATGTATGTGTGCATTCTTGTAATTCTATACTACAAATAAAGTATTTTCTTTATAACTGCTAATGGCTAATATTTACTATTACTAAAGAGCATCTATCAATCTGCATTTTGGGGACCTAGAAATTTACATTTTTAATCAAGTTGACACTTGTGCAGACCCTCATCTGGATTTAGGAACCATTTTTAAGACTTTTTCACACTAAATATTAGTACATTTTAATTTAAATGTTATTGTTCATTTGTAACATTTCAAAGTAAGGAATAAAGGAACGAAGCAGTACAAAAGTTTCTGTAGAAAAAAAATTACTTTAAAAGAAAAAACTCACAGATACTGGTTTTAAGTTTTTTGGTTGTACATGGACATAATACCTTTATTTTTATTTATTTATTTTTAAGTATGTGCTGAGGATCAAACCCAGTGCCTCACACGTCTTTAATGAGCACTCTACCACTGAGCCAAAATCCTAACCCCTTACTAGCTAATATTTATGGTTTCTCTGGAAAAGATAAATGAGATAGTTACTTCCCTAACTATTTTTAAGTAAAGACAAAAAGTGGTATTCTCAAATTGTGCCTAACAAAACAGAGGCTTGGACAGTTTTGTTTTGTTTTGTTTTGTTTTTCCCACAAAGGATAACATTCTGACAAATGAATATAGATAAATAATATAAAAACCAAGTTAAAAATTTCATGAGTGA
The DNA here is from genome assembly GCF_964194105.1 of Spermophilus citellus. Taxonomy (NCBI): domain Eukaryota; kingdom Metazoa; phylum Chordata; class Mammalia; order Rodentia; family Sciuridae; genus Spermophilus; species Spermophilus citellus. The sequence goes on along the minus strand of NC_138199.1, from coordinate 41,081,566 downwards.
TTACCATGGGCCAGGATGAGTTTGGGGAGATTTACTACAAAGGAGCACAAGGAAACTTGTTGCATTGGTGGAAATGTTCTGTATCTTGATTGGTTGTAGTTAGATGACTGAAAATATTTGCCATAGTTTACTGAAATGTGGACCTAAAAAGTGTGATTCTTACCATGTGTAAATTAAACCTTAGTGAATTTAAATTGTTTTTAAAATTAATCTAGCAAGAAATAGCAAGGATTATTTTATCAAATTACTAACTGCATCTTGAAATATTTGTTTAGATACAATTTTGTTCTTCAAAAGCTAAACTTTTCTGATAATATGTGTGGTTAATGTACTATTAAAATAATATGTATTGACAAATCCTTTTTCATTAATATTTCTCAACCAAGGATTTTTATATTTGTTTTCTAGGGCCCACATATAGCTTCAGTTACATTAGCTGCTTATGAATGCAACTCAGTTAATTTCCCTGAGCCACCTTATCCTGATCAAATTATTTGTCCAGATGAAGAAGGCACTGAAGGAGCCATTTCTTTGTGGAGTATCATCTCAAAAGTTAGGATTGAGGCCTGCATGTGGGTAAGATGTGCATTTTCATATTTGTCTGAAAGTAACCTCACTAATTTAATATTGTGTTGCACCTTTTGAAGAGGAATCTAAACATAGCTAGTCAGTGAAGAATTTATGAAGTTCTCAGCTATCTATTTCCAAGGCAGAAGAGACCTTGTAAAGCTCCTCTTAATTGTGAATACTATTCACAAGAAAGTCAGAAAGCCATATATACCACAAAGTAACTGATGCCGAGTAGACAACATTAGGGGAAATGAGTATAGGTAATAGAACTTTGTAAAATTTGACATAGTGTTAATATACCTGATAAATACTTAACTAATTCCATATGAATTCTAGAGTGTTAAATGTTATTATGTCTCACTCTAAATTAAAATGTGATGTTTGGAGCCTGGCACGGTGGTGCATGCCTATAATCCCAGCAGCTCCGGAGGCTGAGACAGGAGGATTGCAAGTTCAAAGCCAGCCTCTGCAAAAGGAAGGCGCTAAGCAACTCAGTGAGACCCTGTCTCAAATAAAATACAAAATAGGGCTGGGGATGTGGCTCAGTGGTCAAGTGCCCCTGAGTTCAGTCCCCAGTAATACCCACCCACCCCCGCCACCCGCCAAAAAAAAAAAAAAAAATGTAGTATTTGGACCTGGAGATAATAGCTCAGTGATAGAGTGCTTGCTGAATAAGTACAAAGTTTTGGGTTCAATTGTCAACACCCACCCCCCTCAAAAAAAATATTTTGTTGTTGGTCTTAAAGGACTTGTTTTCTTTTCAGAGTTTGTTATAATGCTACAGTAATTTTAGAAAAAAAATTTAGTAATTTTTCTTCATATATACCAAACTTAATTTTAGTGGTGGTTTCAGACTCTGGGTACATAGTTATCTTACTTTCATTTGAAGTAATTACTCTGTGCTTTGCTTAAGTCCATGTTAGGAAATTTATTTAACATCATGTTCAATGGCAGGTATATTTTAATCCCATAAGTTGTTTTGTTTTTATTATTGCCTAAATTTATTCAGGTGCCATCATAGAGACTTAATTTATTTTATCAATTAAAGATTTCTGTTACCATTTGAATTATTTTTTTTTTAACTCATCGTATGGGTTTGTTAAGTTTATATTCCTGTAACATTTTTTTCCTAGTAATTTCTTATGAAATAAAAGACTGTGGAACACATTATTTAAGAAATCTTAACTTATTGCAGAGCATAGTGGCCCAGGCCCTTAATCTCAGTAATCCCAAGTGACTCAGGAAGCAGAGGCTTATTGTGATTTCAAGGCCAAGCTCAGCAATTTAGCCAGGCCCGAAGCAACTTAGTGGGACCATGTCTCAAAGTAAAAAATAAAAAGGGGCTGGGGATATAGCTCAGTCAGTAGAGTGCTTGCCTCGTATGCACAAGGCCCTGGGTTCAATCCCCAGCACCACCAAAAAAATAAATAAATAAAAAGTGCTGTGGATGTAGCTCAGTGGTAAAGCATTCCTGGGTTCAATCCCCAGTACTCCCCCCCCCAAAAAAAAAAATAAAATCTTATTAAAATGACCATGAATACCATGCCCTTACAAGGGCAGAGTTTCGGAAGTTTTATGGTGGTGGTGATGGTGGGTTTTGTTTGTTTGCAGTACTGAGGATTAAACCCAGACTGCATTTCAGCCCTTTTTTAAAAAATTTGAGACAGGCTCTTGGTAAATTACCCAGGCTGGCCTCAAACTTGCAATCCTCCTGTGTCAACCTCCCAAGTCGTGTGCCACTGCACCCAAAGAAGAGGCAGAGTTTTAAAACACAGTTAAATGTTATCAATTATGTTTTTATTTAAAAGAATTATGAAGGAAATGCCATACATTGAATTTCTTGAATGTGAAAGACAAGAAAAATTATAGTGTTTCCTGTTACTCTTTTATAAACACTTTTATAAACAAATTCATTATAGTAGTTGCATGTTTTATAAATTTATTAACGTTTGTCTTTTAATGAAAATTACTATTAAAATAATGGAAGATACTTGGAACATGCTAGAAATGGGGCTATGTATATAAACCTCAGTTTTTTATTTTTGTTAATATTGTAGTTTTATTCTTTCAAAAATTATTTATGTGGTTAGATTAACACTAATGCTAAGAGAAAAACTTCCATCCAGGCTGGCAGTAATAACTGCCTTCTTAAAACTTTCATAACACATATTGTCTGTAGCGTTTATTTGTCCTGGCTTCATGCATGCTTTATTTTAACCTAATATAGTGGCTTACTGTTCTCCATCAAAAAATTTAGACTCGGGGGCTGGGGATGTGGCTCAAGCAGTAGCGAGCTCGCCTGGCATGCATGCGGCCCGGGTTCGATCCTCAGCACCACATACCAACAAAGATGTTGTGTCCGCCGAGAACTAAAATAATAAATATTAAAAATTCTCTCTCTCTCTCTCTCTCTAAAAAAAAAAAAAAAAAAATTAGACTCCTAATTTTATTGCCCTTAGCGTAGTCAGCATTCAGCTTTGCACATAATAGAGAAATTCAGTAAATACTGAGCAAGTTATCTAATGTTTATTTGCTCTTCTTTTTTCCTTTAGAACTGTTTTTTGTTGTATAAACATATAACATACATCAACTTACATTTTAATTGGTCCCTATTATTCTCAGCATTCATAGGGACAGTCTTCCCAATAAATACTGCTGGAAAAACTAAATACATGCAAAAGAATGAAATTAGACCCTTATCTTACATGATATATATATATATATATATATATATATATATATGAATTAGCTCAGAATGCATCAAAACAACTAAAACAATAAACTCTTAGAAGAAAAAAGGAACATATTTACATGATGATGGATTTGGCAGTAGCTTTCTCATATATGACAGCAAAAGCACAGGCAAAAAGAAAATAATTCTCAGTTAGAGTTCTTCAAATTTCATGTCATCAAAAGATAATAACAATAGAATGAAAAGGCAACCTACAAAATGGGGGAAATGTTTACTAATTGTATATCTGATAAGCATTTAATAATCCAAAATATTTAAAGAACTCCTATAATTCTACAACAAAAAAAGACAACCCTGGCCTAATGCATGCTAGGCAAATGCTTTTATCACTCAGCCAAATCCTCAGTGGCATTGAATAATTTACAGTGATGTATAACCATCACCAATATCCATTTGCAAAACTATTTTTGCACATGAATAGTGCTGGGAGTCAAACCCAGAATCTCATGCACTCTAGGCAGCCACTCTACCATTGATCTACATGGAGACCCTTCAGAACTGGTTTTTGTTTTTGTTTTTCATCTGAAACAAAAACTCTGTACCCATTAAACAATAACTCCTCATTCCCTCTTCTTTCCTGACCTTGGTAATTTCTGTTCTACATTTTGCCTCTATGAATTTGCCTTTTCTGTATAGCTCATATAAGAAAAATCATATAATATTTATCATTTTGTATCTGACTTATTACTCTTATAATATTTTCAAGTTTCATCAATGTTACAGCATTTTTGGGATTTCATTCCATTTTCATTTCATTCATTTCTTATTGGAAAACTGACCTCAATGGAAGTTGCAAGCAGTGTTTCTTCCCACCCCCCATCTTTTTTTCCTCTCTTGTTTTGTTTTGTTTTATTTTGAGGTACTAGGGATCTAATCCAGAGTTTCGCATGTGCCAGGCAAGCACACTATCACTGAGCTATATTCCAGTCCTTTACCTTTTTTTTTTTTTTTTTTTTTTTTTTTTTAAGAGAGAGAGAGAGGAGAGAGAGAGAGAGAATTTTTTTTTAATATTTATTTTTTAGTTCTCGGCGGACACAGCATCTTTGTTGGTATGTGGTGCTGAGGATCGAACCCGGGCCGCACGCATGCCAGGCGAGCGCGCTACCGCTTGAGCCACATCCCCAGCCCCCAGTCCTTTACCTTGAGTCAGGGTCTGGCCAAGTTGCCCAGATTGTCCTTGAATTCACCTCCTGCCTCAGCCTCTCCAGGAGCTGGAATTACAGGTGTACATACTACACCCAGCACAAATTTCATTTGTTTTTTTGTTTGTTTTGTTTTGTTTTTTGTAATTTTATTAGCATTGCTTTTCAAAGTTGCTTTTAAACCCTGTCTCAAAATAAAAAGGGCTCTGGAGATGTAGCTCAGTGATTTAGCACTCCTGGATTCAATCCCTAGAACAACAACAACAAAACAGCACTACTGTAAAGTAAAAGCCTTGAGTTTCTTGGTTGTTTTAAGGTTACCTTCCAAACCTTTGCCTATTTAATCTGTAATTCATGTTTATACTTAAGATTTAAAAGAAAAATGATAATAATAGAATATGAACATACAGATAATACAAAACTGTAGTTTCTGAGAAGTTCTGTTCTCACCATGATTTTTCACCATGAAACATTTCCCAGTATAAAAGCACAAGAACTGTGTATAGTGCACACCTGTAATCCCAGCAACTCAGAAAGTCTGAGGCAGGAGGATTGCAAGTTCAAAGCCCATCTCAACAAAAAGCAAGACACTAAGCAACTCAGTAAGACCCTGTCTGGGGAGATGTGGTTCAGTGGCCAAGTGCCCCTTAGTTCAGTTCCTGGTACCAAAATTAAATAAATAAAAAATAAAGGGCTGTGGATGTGATGCAGGGGTTAAGCATTCCTGGGTTTAATCCCTGATACCAAAAGAAGTATAAAAATTTCAAATTTTCTCATTCCCCAAATCTTTGAATAAATTAGCATTCCATGGAGATGCTGTGTTTATTACTTGGCTTATATGTTTTATGCATGTTAACTCTTTTCTAGTTCCATAATCAGATTTAGGGTAATAAAATGGTATGTAGGAGAGGTTCGTTCTTTTTTTTTTTTTTTTTTTTTTTTTTTTTTGTGGTGCTAGGGATTGAACCCAGGGCCTTGTGCAGTAGGAGAGGCTTTTTAAGAGAGGTTCTTGAATTAAGAAACTCATTTCTCCCCTTAATTAAACATAGATTAACAAATTTTAGTGTCCTGTGATTTTTGTTCTGTATGTAAACAAATATAGATTTATATTTGTGTTTTATACAAATATTCTATATTTAGTTTTTCCTCTCTCTCTCTTTTTTTTCCCCCTATACCTCTCTAGTCCTGGGGATCAAATCCAGAATATTCAGTATTTGATTTTTTTTCCTTGTTGTGCTGGGGTTAGAACCCAGCACTCCACCACTGAGCAGTCCCAGACTCCTATATTTGAATATTTATAAAGAATTATGAATTTGTTTTGTAAGAATTCTGAAATCATGAAACTTCAGTGTTTGATTTGCAATAACTGACTAAATTTCTGAGTGTAGTATGTAGTGTGTTTTTGGAAACCTGCCTGGATAATTGTGTTCCCTTATACATATAAAAATATAATATCTACATGGTCACCATTCTTGTTTTCTTGTTAACATGGAGAAGCATGAACAGAATTAAATTAGGATATAACCATAACTATGGTCCAGTAAGAGTATATAGCTCTTGATTTCATTTTAACCAATTACATTACTTCCTTTTTGACTTTAAGGAACTTTGTCATGAGTTTGAATCACATGATTGCTTTCAGAAATGTTGAACATTTGACTTCACATTTAAACTCTACATTTGAACTTAAGAAAAGTTCATGTTATAAATAAAATATTGTAATGTACTTTTCTTCCTACTTTTTATTATGGGAAACTTCCCCAAACATGCAGATAATTATAAATGAATTTAATGTACTTTCACGCCACTTCAACTAATATTAACTTATAGCTAATATTATTTTATCTCTCTGTCCGCCCTTCTCAATTATCTTGAAGCAAATCCTACATGTTATATTACATTATGTATGTGAATATATTAGACTTAGTGCTTAAAAAACACAATCACTACTAGAAGTAGTTAGTAGTAGTGTCTTAAAATGTGTTATCTAGTTAAGTGTTCTAAATTTCCTGGTTATATTTGTTTATTGTTCTTTTCAAGTATATGTACTGATAACACTGGTCTGTTGAATCATTTCTCAGTCAGAATTTTCTTGATTATTTTCTAGTTGATGTAGTTTAAACATGTTCCTCTGTTCCCTGTGTTTCCTGTGAGTCATAGAGGCTTGAAGCTTTGTTTATTGTTTTTGACAGGAATACATTTCTTAGCCTTTATGTATTTATGTCACAAGGTGCAATAATGTCTTTTTTGTGATAATCTATTATATAAGTCTATTGCTTTATATGTTACAAAATAGTGGTATTCCGATTACATCATTTTTTTCTTTTTTTATTAGCTAGAATGCTATTTTTGTTTTGGGGGTTGTTTTTGGTTTTGTATTTTTGGGGGGGTGGGGGAGGCAGCAGATAGAGTCTTGCTATGCCATGCAGGCTGACCTCAAACTCCTGGACTCAAAGAATCCTCCCACTTCAGTCTTCCAAGTAGCAGGAACTACAGGCAAGCAGCACTGTGTCCACCTTAAAATACTTTCATAAAGAGACTTTTCCTCATCACTAGTTTGATTATCCAAGATTTAGTTCATATAGGAAAGAAAGGATAATTGATTCATTCCCCTTATTTAACAATTTTTAAAGTAAGTTGGTTCTCTAGCATCTTCCAGAACTGTTTCAAATGTTAAAAAAGTACTTTTGGTGACTGTTTATTCTACACATTGCGAACACATAATGTTTGAATTTGATAACATCCCTTAAGGATTGATTTTAGGGCCTTTGGAGGCAGAGCCACAGGGCACTGCAAACTGAAAGAGTTAAAATTGCTTGCAAGAACTAGCATAGTTTTTTCATTCACTGTGTCTCGGAGTAGAAGAGAATGATGTTAGTCTGGCTCAAAGTTGAGAACTTCCCTAGAGACTATGCACCTGTTGGATTTCGACCTATCCTATATTTAAGCCTTTATGTCTAAACCAAATTCCTGGTTCATTAAACTTTGTTTTTGTCCTTATGCCCTAAATTAATTAGGAAAAAAAAATTCTCTTTGAAAACAAATGTCTATGAAGTAACTGAAACATGAGTCATTCAATGTTGTGAGAAAATTTAACATTTTTCTTTAGTGAAAGTCTTTCTATCCTAATTAGTTGAGTTTTCAAGGAGCATCCTGACCACTAAAGTTTTAACTCCACACACACACACACACACACACACACACACACACAAACTTGTATTGTTTTTAAAGTAACATCTAAAATGCCAGATTTCATAGAGAATATTAATGTGACAGCTCTGCTAGTGAATTCTTACTATGAGATCATTTGGATATTTCAAAAGTGGGGGAAAGACTGAGAAAAATAACAGAACCTAAAGAGAGATGCTAAATTCCTGTCTATACTGTGCCAGGAATTGTCTGAGAGTTTCATGTAGTCAAAATTGGGCAGGATTCAAATTCTTATCCTTTGCTTCCCCCAATACGTTGCATCTCCAAATGCTTTTGGTAATACAGAAAAGTGTAAATCTGATCTGTTAACCATCACTGTGTTAAAAACAAAACCTTACTATAAGTATTTTGGTTTTTCATCTAGGGTATTGGCACAGCAATCGGAGAACTGCCTCCATATTTCATGGCAAGGGCAGCTCGCCTCTCAGGTGCTGAACCAGATGATGAAGAGTATCAGGAATTTGAAGAGATGCTGGAACATGCAGAGACTGCACAAGTAAGAACAGTGGGGAAAAAATAGAACACTCTTCTAATCTCTAAAGAGATTATCATTAAGGTAAAATCGTTAGTAGTTACTCTAAGGAAGAAAACTGCCAAAGTAAAAACAAAATAAAATATGACTTGGGATAGAATATTCAGAAAAGCTGAAAAGTAAAAATGATAAGGGAGCTGGAGGTGTACTTCAGACATCAAGCGCTTGACTACCATGTGTGAGGTGCAAGGTCTTATCCCCAGTAATGCAGAGAAAGAGAGACAGAGAAACAGACTGAGTATGTAGGGAACAAAATAGGTAGACCAGGCTTTAAGCCAAATACAGAATTTCTGAGGGTGTGTGTGTGGTGTGTTGGGAATTGAACCCAGAGCCTCATGCATGCTAGACTAATACTGTACTACATCTCCAGTCCACTTTTTTGTTATTGTTGTTTTAAGACAAGATCTCACTAAATTGGTCCCTCAAGCTTGGAATCCTCCTGCCTCAGCCTCCCAGATTGCTGGGATTATAGTCATGTACCACCATGCCTGGCAGGCTGAGATTTTTTTTTTTTAATCTGATTACAATCTCTGTATCAACATATATCTCAGTAGTACACAGTTGTTTTATTCTTCGAAGAGCATTGTTAAGTTATTATCCCTAAGAACCCTGTTAAATTATTCTTTAGGAATGACCTTAAAAAGTAATGTAGACTTTGTTCTTTGGGAGATAATATGGTTTTTCTTGTTATTGTTGTTTTTCATTTACATGATTTCTTTTTTGGGGGAGGTGGGGAGTACTGGGGGTTGAACTTAGGGGTACTAGGCCACGAGCCACATCTCTGGCCATACTTTGTATTTTAGAGAGGGTTTCACTGAGTTGCTTAACACCTCACTTTTGCTGAGGCTGGCTTTGAACTGGCCATCGTCCTGAACTGGCCTCAGCCTCCTGAGCCACTGGGATTACAGGCATGCACCACTGCACCCAACTTATTTACAGGATTTCTTTAAATTTCTGGTTTTTCTTCTCTCACTTACACCAGTTCTGAAAAAACATTTCTTGATATCACTTCCCACTCAGTAGCTTATAAACTTACACACACACACACACACACACTCTCACACATTTTGTGTGTGGGATCATCACACTGCAGCCCTCCATGCTCCATTCCTTTTCTTTTGGCCTTCTTCACAGTTGCTCCTTTATTGGTTTGAAGGTCCTTTTTTCTTGATTTTCTCTCTCATTTGGTTGAACATACTTTGCAGTAGCTTCCTGAGAAAAGGTAAATAAATAGAAAGTGTGAGACCATATATCTGAACAAGTGTGTTCTTCATTCACTCTTAAATGATTAACTGAATTTTGGACTCCAAATTGAAAATAATTTTATGAACTTCAAATTTAGAATGCATTATTCACTTGTCTTCAAGCTTTTTCTATTGATATTGAGAGGGTTAGTGCCCTTCTCAGACCTCTTTGGAGACAGTCTATTTTTGTTTTGGTATTTTCTCAGTAAAAGATTTTAGATTTATTATCATTATAGGCCTTATTTAAATTTATTCTGATAGATGCTCAGAAAACTAAAAGTTGAATTCATTAGTTTTAGGAAATGTTCTTAAATTTTTTCTTGAGTTTTGCTTCCTGGAATTCTAGTTACTTTGGTGTTGCCTCCTATACTCATCCTTTTAACTTTTTTTTTTTTTTTTAATCTCTCTGCTCCTAATATGTATCTTGGTCAATCTCTCTTCCTTCCTTTTCTTTCTTTCTTTTTTTCCCCCTTGTTATACTGGGGATTGAACTTAGTGGTGCTCTACCACGGAACTACCTCCCCAGCCCTTTTTTAATATTTTCTTTTGAGGAAGGATCTTGCTAGTTGCTAAGAACTTGGGGTCTTCTGGGTCAGCCTCCTAAGTAGCTGGTATTACAAGCCAGCTTGTTTTACTTTCTATAAGATTCCCTCAAGTATATCTTCTAGGTCTTATATTGAAACATTGTTCAGCTATTACATATAGCATGTATTTCTAAGGAAATTTTATCTCATCTTTTTGAAGGTTTTTCAGTTTCTTCAAGTTTCCTATTGCTCCAGACATTGTCTTTTCTGTTTGTTCTGTTTGGAGTTGATACATACTTGTCCATCTACATATAAGAATAAAACACATAAAAACTGAATGAAAATTATGTGGAAACCAAGTTTGAAGGTATTAGGTCTCCCTTATCTTAACAATGGGATCTCAGGCTGGCTTATTTATGCAGAACCTCCATACACTCTATCAGTATATATTGATCTCTCCTTTCAAGTTCTCCAAAAACATATTCTTCAGTGTCTTGCCTGGGGACTATAAGCCTTGCTGCTGGCATTCTAATGCTAGGCTGGTGAATAGTGGTTAGAGATTTCCATTTATGTGTAGACTTTCACTTAATCCACTTTGTGTTCAGTCTCTGGATACCTACACAAAGTCAAGCACAGATGTATCCTGAGACTAGACCCTCTTGTTCACTTTGCCTAGAGACTGTATTTGATGTCATCTAAGGAGTTGACAGAAAAGGTGGCCTGAATGTGCTAAGTAGAGGTGAGACCTCTGAGTCTACTCCTTATACAACCTCCTTGTTTTCAGCCCTGCCCCCCCCCCTTTCTGTAGTTCGGCTGAAGAGCCTTTTTAGGGCTTTTTTTTGGGGGGGGGTATTATTTGACTTCTCTGCAGTATCCTCCACTGTAGCCTCTCCAGTATAGTATTTTTTTTCCATCTGTCCCTGTCCTCTTTTAATAATATTTGTTTATTAATATTTTTAGTTTAGTTCTTATTTTTGTTTTCTACATTCTGGTGTTATTTTTAAGATACAAGGATGTCTTATTATCAGTTATCTGTTGGTGAGTAACAGATCACCCTAATATTTAGTGGTTTAAAATAAGAACACCCATTCATATTGCTCAAAGATGTGTAATGAGTGCCTTGTCTCTATGTAATATCTTTCAAAGATCCCATCCATAGCACTCCTTACATTGGCTAGAACATCAGCCTAGATGACTCATTTCATTCTTTGCAGTTTTTTTTAATTTAGGGATTATAAATAATGTATCCCATAAGCTTATTGCCATCTAAAAGCTCAAATCTAAAAACTCAGATCTTCTGGAATTTGATGAAGTAAATCATACTTGTCTTATTCATACAGTTTGAACTCTTTAAGATTTTGACCATTTCTTCACGTAGTTTTTATGTATCCAATGTTATAGTAATAATTTTTTCTCTAATTCCTCCTTTATGGTTCTGATTATTTTTACTTTTTGACTGAATCTTCTGTAATTCAAATTCATCTGTTTTGAGTCATAGAAAGTAGACTTCACATAGTACTTCTAATGGTTATGAATGTTAGCTGTTTCATTCTATAAGGCCAATAATTATAACCACTATTTTAAGATAAACTATACATTTTATTCCCTAATTTCATATTACTTATCCTGAAAAACAACTAGGCATAGTGGTGCAAACCTGTAATCCCAGTGCCTTGGAAGATTGAGGCAAGAGGATCATAAATTCAGAGCTAGCCTCAGCAACACATCAAGGCTCTAAGCAACTTAGTGAGACCCTGTCTCAAAATAAAAAAGGGATAGGGATGTACTCAGTGGTAAAGTGTCCCTGGGTTTACTCTCCATTCAAAAAAAAGGGGGGGGGGCTGGGGATGTGGCTCAAGTGGTAGCGCGCTCGCCTGGCATGCGTGCGGCCCGGGTTCGATCCTCAGCACCACAAACCAACAAAGATGTTGTGTCCGCCGAGAACTAAAAAAAATAAATATTAAAAATTCTCTCTCTCCTCTCTCACTCTCTTTAAAAAAAAAAAATCCAGTAAGTATGATATACACATTGTTTCATCCTTAAAATCAGAAATCATATACTCGTTTACAAACATTTTCTTTAAAATTTTTACCCCAGAGTGCAATTATATATAGTCTCAACTAATAGACAAACTAGAAATAATTAAATAAAGCAGTAGGATAAAAAAAGAAAAGAAGCCAGACATGCTTGTGAACACCTGTAATCCCAGCAACTTGGGAGACTGAGACAGGAGGATCACAAGTTCACAAGTTTGAGACCAGTCTCAGCAACTTAACAAGGCACTAAGCAACTTATTAGCAAGACATTGTCTCAAAATAAAAACTAAAAAGGACTGGGGATATAATTCAGTGGTAAAGCATCCCTGGGTTCAATACTCAGTATCAGGAAAAAAACAAAACAAAACAAAAAACATTTAAATGAATTAACTTAAAACAAATGTGAAGTAAAAGGTATTATCCCTGTTGTTTTTTTTTTTTTCTCTCTCTCTCTCTCTTTCTGATTTTTTTTTTTTTTTTTTAAAGTTGAGACAGGGTCTCATTGTACCACTCAGGCTGTACACTCCAGTGATCCTCTCGCCTTAGCCTCCCTAGAAGCTGGAATTACTGGTATACACCAGTGTAGGGTTTTCCCTAATTTGAATAAGGAAACACTCAGGGAACACTGGTAGTCAATTTCAGAGTCAAAACCAACCCAGTTTTCTGACTTTTAAGATCAGTACAATGTACCATACTGCAGTTTAGCAATATTTTCATCCAGGTTAATGCAATAAAAAATGCAGAATTAGTTGAAATTTGTTTCTTCTATATTTGATTTGATGTGACTTTTTTTTTCTATTCATGCTTCTTTCAACCAGCTTCCATCAATTTTGTGACTTATTGTAAATTTCAGTGCATGTTAGTATAATTTTTCCTATATTCTTTCTTCCAGCTTTAGACGAAGGTGCAGGTGGGATTTTTGTGTGGGGGGGACCTCATTTATTTTATTTATTTATTTTTATGTGGTGCTGAGGATCGAACCTAGCGCCTTGCATGTGCTAGGCAAGCGCTCTACCGCTGAGCCACAACTTCAGCCCTTATGTGGGATTTTAATTTTTATTTATTTCTTTTTATGCTTTGTAGTGGAAAGGGTGGGAAAGAGTTATCTGAGAGTACTACAGTTTTAATTCATTATTCAGTGAAGAGTTCCTTGGGGTGGTTGTCAAAGAAAACTGTTTTCTTTTTGTTTATTCTTTTCTAACACTGTGGATTATTTACTATATCCAAGTAAGATACATTATATCCCCATTGTATTCACTGCTGTTATACATTCATGTTTTTGTTTCTAAGGTTTTTACTATGCACATAAATTTATAAAAATTTAAGAGATTTATTTATTTATTTATTTATTTTTAAATAAATCTTTGCTTCTTTTTTTTTTTTTAAGAGAGAGAGAGAGAGAGAATTTTTTTTTTAATATTTATTTTTTAGTTTTTGGCGGACACAACATCTTTGTTTGTATGTGGTGCTGAGGATCGAACCTGGACCGAACGCATGCCAGGCAAGCGTGCTACCACTTGAGCCACATCCCCAGCCCAAGAGATTTATTTATATATTCAATTCTCATTAGGAAGGTACAGAGCTCAGTGTAAAATATTGGGGTAGTTGCCTTTCAGTCTTTTTCTATGGATATTTATATCCATACAAGTAAAATCATGTTCTATTTATGTTTTGTCACTTGGTTTGAATATAAAAACATACTGTGGTCAGATATGGTGTTAGTCCCAGTAACTCAGGAGGTGAAAGCAAAAGGATCACAAATTTGAGGAAAGGCTAAGCAATTTAGTAAGTTAATTAAAAATTTAAAAAGTATGAAAAGGGTTGGGCATGGCTCTCAGTGGTTAAGTGCCCCTGGATTCAACCCTCAGTAACATACTATAAGAACATTTTTCCATATCATCAAATATTTTAAACTTTTCATTACAAAGTATATTTATTACAATAAAACTCTTGACTAACATGAACAAAAAGGAGAAAGTAAAAATTTCATTTTATTGGTTCATGTATCCATGATTTATATTTAGTATATTTTTTTCTTACTGATTGATATAACTAAGGAGACGCCCTTTGTCACATTCTGCCATTAGTTTTTTCTAATTCCCAGTGTGTTTTCCATGTCATTTATTTTGTGTGTTTTATTCAATTTTACTTTTTAGATAAAAATGTTTTAATTTTTTCTTCATTCCAACATCAAAGTTAAAGATTCAGTCCCTTGTCCACTGTGCCAGACTCTCTTTTGTAAAACTTCCAATTTAATAGGAGCAATAAAATATGGATGAATTGGTTCAACTAACTAAAGACAGTAAATTAAGTAAAATGAGTATGAGTGGTTATTTAAAGATTGCCTAAGAATAAGTTAGAAAAATGTGTTATTACTTTAAGGTAAATCTCTTTAGTAGCATAAGGTCATCAGCAGGGAAAGGAGGAAACAAACAAAAAAAAACTTGGCCCTGATTTCTTTGCCATGTGTTCTCTAAGTAGGTTAAAGGGTGCATGTGATTTTATAAGAAAGTGTTATTAAGTAACAATTTTAAGGCTATTTTTTGCTTAAATTCTACTTTTACTAATGGTTGAATTTTATACTATAGATGCTTTGAGAGAAAAAAAATAATGACTAAAGCATTCATTTGTATTCTGATTCTTTATGCTACCTGATTTATTTTCATGTGTACTTTATTGAGATGTTGCAGTATTTTTCCACTAAACTGACTTCCTTTTGCTCTTGGCTTTGTATCATGTTTTCACTAGATGTCTGTGGGAGGTAGGCATTAATAAACGTAGCTTCCTATGTCCTTGAGCAATTCCAGTATCATTTATAAAAGTTAGGTCTAGATAGCTATCTATGTGCTTTGTGGATATTTCATACGAGGTTTGGTTGTTCTCTTTGTGACCTTTTTCTCCTTTGTTCCTAAATTCTGTTAATGGTCTCACCATCCTCACTATTACTTCCAGTTAAAATTTGAGTTGTCTTTAGTTTTAATCCTCTACACCAAAATAAATAAATAAAATTCAAGTCATGTGATTTCTCTGCTTGCCTCCTATATCTGGACATTTTTCACGGCCTGTTGATTCTGCCTCTATGGTGTCTTCATATCGTCACCCTCTCCTTTTCTTCTATGCTACTAGTTCAAACCTTTGTCAGCCCTTATTTGAACATTTCTAGTGATTTCCTAATTGTTCTACTCTTTACTAATTTTCTCCCCAATCTTTTCCTATATAAAGTAACAAAAGTACATTTCTGAAAACACCTCTGCTTATCCTGGGGATGGCAACACAGGCATGTAATCACAGCTCCTTAGGAGGCCGAGGCAAGAGGATCACGAATTTGAGACTAACCCCAGCAATTTAGGGAGGCCCTGAGCAATTTACTGAGACTCTGTCTTTTCAAAAGAGGGATATAGTTCAGGATAGCAAGGCCCCTGGGTTCAATCCCCATGAAACCACCCCACTCAAAAAAAAGACATCAAGTTATATGACTTGCAAATTTTAATTCACATCAAGTAAAACAAACTCCTATAAAATATCATACTTCAGGAAAAAGTACAGATGTAGGGTATAGCTCAGTGGTAGAATATGTAAGTATGCACCAGACCCTGGGTTTAATCACTAGCATCACCAAAAAAAAAAAAAAAGAGAGAGAGAGAGAGAAAACAAATGAAGATTCTTATGGTAAATTTGTTTTTTCTGTGAACTGCATAGGGAAAAAGGAAAAATTAAAGACACATTAGGAGTTTGAAAAATACAGTAACTTATTTAAAAGATTAGTGCAGCCAATATTACTGATGGAATGGGAATCTGAGGGTGGTTGTGGAATTTTTAAATTTAAAGCTAACACAATAGAGTAGGAATGTTGTACATACTTAATTGGGAAAGTGTTTTTGAATAAGATTGTTATCTGACTGCCAAATGCCATCTGTCCAAATTACTTGCTATTTCTATTGTTTTCTCATAGTGTTAGGTTGCTGTGTGAAATTTACTGTTTCTTATTATTATTGCTATCAGAATTAGAAGTTAAAATCAGAAATTTAAAACTCTTCAAACTTTACCCTTTAGAAGAATTCTGCTTCTTCTCCATTTTCATTTTGGTTAGCTTACCTTTCTATTGAGTATTAGGCATGAGTCTATAAACTATTTTAGGATGAGCATTTCCTCAAAGGCCATTTTGTAGTTTCTGGGATTAATCTTTTTTTTTTTTTTTTTTCCTTTGGGTACCAGGTATTGAATTCAGGGGCTCTCAGCCACTGAGCCACATCCCCAACCCTATTTTGTATTTTATTTAGAGACAGGGTCTCTCTGAGTTGCTTAGAGCCTCACTGTTGCTGAGGCTGACTTTGAACTCAGGATCCTCCTGCCTCAGCCTCCCAAACCGCTAGAATTACAGGCATGCACCACCTGTTAATTAATCTTATTTTAAATGAGCATTTTTAGGTTCTGTTTAGGATAGTATTTAATTAATATTTGCCACTTAATCTGTATATTGAGAGTAAATCCCCAGATTAGGTTTAAATTTTTCCCCAACTAGTTTGTATTAAATTTAAGTAAAAAAAAAATTAATAGGATCCTTATCCTATTCAAAAATTTCAAGTTATTTACCTTATCTTATTTATAATACCAAAAGAAATTAATCAATTATGGAGGTTCTTAGCTCCTTTTTATCTAGATATTTAAAAGTTCTTTTGATAAAAATAAAATGTGTATTGATCATTTGAGTTTAGAGCATTTGATAATGATTATTTATATACTCGATCAAATGCTTTAGTATTTCATTTGTTATTTTTTTTTAAGGACATTTTCTTATGAAGTGTTTGCAGTTGCTTATACCATGTTAATGCTTGCTGGATTTTTCCCCCCTCTGAAATATCTGTTCCTTTACATACACAGATTTATCAAAGAGCTCATGGTATGGGTGATCTGAAACCAAAGGGGACTCATTTTCATATGCTTTACTGCCATCTGAACACTCTTAAGTGTCAGTTGTTGCTGGGACCTGTTTTTGACTCTGTTGAACCTTCGCTGATTGTGGTTTGTCTGGCCATCACATGACTTCTCTGAAAATTCCCCCTCCCCTTCATTTCCAGTAAACTGTTTGAGCAGGAGTGAGTCAGAGTGAAACCAGCTTCCCTGTAACCACAGGGCTTGTTAAAGAATTTGTCAACGTGGACTCTAGAGGGTTTGCATTAAGCTTTGTAGTAACTGCTATGGTTTGTGTTTGGTCAGGAGTTCCACAGAAAAGCTTCCTGCTCTCAGGATCTCTGCTTGTTTGCATAGAGTTAAACTGATGAATTTTATCAAAATGAACATTAGAGACATGTTAAACACATTGCTTTATCATTAAGCTGTTGTCACAGCTACCAAGGTTTACTGTAGTTTCTCCTTTCAGAATCAACCAGCCACACCCAATAACGCTTAGTTTTTGAAAAGACAGCCTGCTAACTCTTTCAAAGCTGGCTCATGATTTTACCACAAAGTACCATCAAGATTAAGCAATTTTAAGTGGTCTCTTGATGGATTCTTTTGCAGAATATTTCAACTATTAGTTCAGTTAGGTTTGATATCAAAGGTCACTTTCTTGCATTTTGTTCAGCAAGAAAAGGTAGCACTTAGAATGTTCAGTAATTGTTGTTTTTCAGCACACTTAGCAAGATTTACAGTGGAATTCTCCATGCTTCCTTTTTATTTGCTTTCTCAGGAAGCTCTCACTTTATTCTGAACTTTTCACTTGCCACCCCACTCTCAGACTTGAATCTTTCCTTTTCTGGTTCTTTTAATTCTTTAACCCATTCCTATAGTATTAAGTAACTGAACTAGAAAGATCTAATGCAAGCTGCTTAAATGAGTAGTTACTAGGAAACTTATCTGCTAATTGTGCACTTTTCCAAGTTAATTTGTTTTTATGTGTGCATTTCTGTAACCTTATCAATTTTGGCTAGACTTGCTTACTTAAAAAATTAATTTGGGGCTGGGATTGTGGCTCAGCAGTACAGTGCTCGCCTAGCACCTGTGAGTCGCTGGGTTTGATCCTCAGGACCGCATAAAAATAAATAAATAAATGCTAAGTAAATAAATAAATAGACTCAGTGAAAACATTTAAATCAGACCTCCTAAATTTTTTTATTCTGTTTACTTTTTTTGTAACAAAATATTGGAAAAGAAAAAAAAATTCTAGAAAATCTTGAGCTAGTTATTCCACACAGGAAAGACTGCAGAAGGCTGGGGGTGTAGCTCAGTGGTAGAGCACTTGCCTAGCACATGTGAAGTTCTGGGTCAATCCCCAGCACTGTTAAAAAAAAAAAAAATGGTGGAAGTTAAAAATTGTTTATATTTTAGCCATACTCCTTAACTCTCAATGATTAAGTCAAAATAGAAGCAGTGTATTTGTTTTAATGATGAAGCAATTTTAATTGAAACCAGACCATTTTTCAGGTGAGAATAAGAGGTTAATATGGCCCAATCAATAAAAAGCCCAATGAGAAATACATATTTAAGGGTTTTCTTCTTAGTTTGCTTTGGACATTAAAGTATCAGTTTGTGTCTGCTTTATTCTTTTCATCTCCACACCTGTTTACAGATATGAAAAAAAATAAGCAGTGGATAAGCATTAGGTTATCTTTGTTAAACTAATTTAAAGGCATTATATTCAGTTATGTTTCAAAAACCTTTTGTAAAATGCCTTTAGAAAGTTCTCTTTCATTGAAATTTGGACCAGTAGATTATTTCTGCTTCTATGTTTTTGCTCATGGATTTGAAAATTGGTAGCATATTAAATACAAACCTACTCTCTCTTATAACTACAGAATACTCACAGGTGATCTGGTCCTAGACCAGAGTTTAATGGAAAAAACATGGACAGCAGAATAACTATTAATGCTCATTTTCCATTACAAAGGTGTTGTATTTCTAATTAGCCGAGGTGTCTGGTTTGTCATGGTAGATGTACAGCTCTTTCTTGCTGGATATGTCAAGAGATTTCTGAGTGTCCTTTCCATATTTCCTGAGTTGGATCTTTTATGTAAAAATATGGCTGTCCTGATTTTAAACTAAAGTGTAGAGATCTCTGAAAATGGGCATGATCATTATTAATGCAGTGCTTCTCTCAAAAATAGGGATATTAATCTGGGAGTATAGGTAGAATATATGCTTAACATGTGTGAAACCCTGGGTTCATTCCCTAACACACACATGCCAAACAAGCGTAGTACTGGTGTGTGCCACATAATGACATTTTCATCTTCAGTAAACAGAACATACAACAATTGTCTCATAAGATTTTATCACCTAGTGACGCCATAGCTGTTATAGTTGTGTCAGTACACTGCATGGCGTTCATCCAAAGACAAAACTACATATCTGTAATCCCTCTACTCAGGAGGATTTAAATTTAAGGTCAGCAACTCTGGAGGCTAAGGCAGGAGGATTGTGAGTTCAAAGCCAGCCTCAGCAGATTAGCAAGGCACTTAGCAATTCAGTGAGACCCTGTCTCTAAATAAAATGTTAAAAAGGGCTGAGGATGTGGTTCAGTGGTTAAACACCCCTCAGTTCAATCCCCAGTAACAAAATAAATAAATAAATAACTTGCCTACATTTTATATGAAAATGTTAACAAATGCTGGTGGCTTCCCACCACCCCCACTAAGCTTCCTGGAACCATCTCTCTTCTCTTCTTCCTCCTCCTCTCCCTTTCCCCCACCTCTGCCTTGTACTGGAATTGAACACACTTTATCACTGAGCTATATCTCTAGATTTTTAAATTTTTTTTTTGAGATAGTCTCACAACTGCTCAGGCTTGCCATCCTCCTACCTCAGCCTCCCAAGTGCTGGCATTACAGGCATGTGTCACCACATCCAGCATGGAACCCCCTTTCTTTCATCCCTTCTTTCCTTCTAGACTATACAAGAAATATTTTATGTCTAATGGGCTATTAGTGAGATTTTATTGTTTCATTTACAGTAGTAGGGATGTGAGTTTTAAGATTAGTAGTTGGGGGCTGGGGATGTGGCTCAAGCGGTAGCGCGCTCGCCTGGCATGCGTGCGGCCCGGGTTCGATCCTCAGCACCACATACCAACAAAGATGTTGTGTCCACCGAGAACTAAAAAATAAATATTAAAAATTCTCTCTCTCTCTCTCTTTCTCTCTCTCCTCTCTCACTCTCTCTTTAAAAAAAAAAAAAAAAGATTAGTAGTTGGGGCTAGAGGTGTGGCTCAGTGGCAGAGCACTTGCCCTGGGTTCAATCTCTAGAACCAAGGGGGAAAATGATAGTTATGGTGAGGTAACCAATACAGTTGTAAATAACTAAACAATTTCTTATTTTTCTGAAACAAGAATATGCCACTTCAGAACCAACATTTCGCTGGATGTTGTGGTACATACCTATAATCCCAGTGACTTGGGAAGCTAAGACAAAGGAATCACAAGCTCAAAGCGAGCCTCGACAATTTAGCAATACACTGTTTCAAAATAAAAAGGGCTAGGACTGTGATTCATAGGTTAAGCACCCCTGGGTTCAATCCCTGGTGCCAAAAAAACCCCAGCATTTCAAGAAAAGTAATTTCATCTGGATGCAGTGGCACAGGTCTATAATCCCAGCAATGCAGAAGACTGAGGCAGGAAGATCACAGGTTCAAGGCCAGCCTCAGCAATTTAGTGACACCCTGACTTAAAATTTAAAATTAAAAGGGCCTGAGGTTATAGCTTAGTGGATAAGTGCCCTGGGTTCAGTAACTAGTACAAAAATAAATTTTATTTATTTAAAACCAAAAACCTGGGCTAGGAATGTGGCTCAAACGGTAGCGCGCTCGCCTGGCATGCGTGCGGCCCGGGTTCGATCCTCAGCACCACATACAAAGAAAGATGTTGTGTCCGCCAATAACTAAAAAATAAATATTAAAATTCTCTCTCTCTGCCTCTCTCTTAAAAAAAAAAAAAAAAACACCTTTTGTTTTAATTCTGAGGTTGCACCAAAACTTTGCTCATGATTGTTCTGAGAACTCAGACAAGATATTTTGTGTCATTGAGTGTCATTTTGACATTGTCTTTTGACATTTACTAAGCAATGTAACATCAGTCTAAGCAATTTGTCTCATAATTGCTTTTCTCTTATGTCACTCATGATAAAATAGATATTATTACCAGAATTTTTAGAAAAGATGAACAAATTGGCTTATGAAGATTAAAAGATTTATTAATGCTGTGTGTGCCATTTTGATGTCATAGAAGACTATAATTATTAGTTTTTATATTCTGTTTCTCTGTATAGCACTTTTCATCTTCTTTGTTTTCTGATCTTTCTTTTACAACCACATTGTATGTTTCATCCATCATCGCTCTCTTTCCTCTTCTCTTTTTTGCCTACTGCACACCCCCACCCCCACTTTAGGTTATTGATCCCTTGAGGGAAATCTTGCTGGAACTTTCTTCACCTAGGCTTTCAGCATGATTTACTTCTTTACCTTCTTGAATTTTTTTTTTTTTGAGAGAGAGAGAGAGAGAACTTTTTTAATATTTATTTTTTAGTTTTTGGCGGACACAACATCTTTGTTTTTGTATGTGGTGCTGAGGATTGAACCCAGGCCGCACGCATGCCAGGTGAGCGCGCTACCGCTTGAGCCACATCCCCAGCCCCTCTTGAAATTTTTGATCAGATTTCTTTCTTTTCTTTTCCTTTCTCTCTTCTTCCCTCCCCCCTTTTCTTTCTGCTGGGCTCAAAACCAGGGCCACATTATGCATGCTAGGCAAGTGCTATCACTGAGCTACATCCCTAACCCTTGATTAAATTTCTTAAATTACCTTTTCTGAGAGACCTTCTCTGACTATCCTACTTAAAACTGCATCTTCCTTGCCACTGTTTTCCAGGTTTGTTTCCTACTTAATGCTTTTCACTTCTAATGTATCATAATTGATTCATTTTTTATAGTTTAGTGTTGGTCTCCTTCCACTAGAGTGTAAGCTCCATGAAGTTGATTGAGTGTTGTACCTCTTGCTCCTTTAGTATCATTTGTCATGTAGTAAGCACTTCATAAACATTTATTAAATGAATACATGAACAAACCACCATGTCCTCATCTTTGGAATTTTTATTACCTTGCACATTTTAATTACCAGATTCATTTAGTTGAATTTCATTGCATTTATTTGTTTTTTTTTTTTTAAAGAGAGAGTGAGAGAGGAGAGAGAGAGAGAGAGAGAGAGAGAATTTTTAATATTTATTTTTTTTTTAGTTCTCGGCGGACACAACATCTTTGTTGGTATGTGGTGCTGAGGATCGAACCCGGGCCGCACGCATGCCAGGCGAGCGCGATACCGCTTGAGCCACATCCCCAGCCCACATGCCTATAATCTTAATGATTGAGAAGACTGAAGCAGGATGATTACAACTTTGAGGCCAGCTTCTGCAATTTAGCAAGACCCTATCTCAAAATTTGAAGGGATAAAAACAAGATAGGGAGGCTGGGGTTGTGGCTCAGTGGTAGAGCACTCTCGTGGCACTGGGTTTGATCCTCAGCACCAAATAGGAAGGAAGGAAGGAGGGAGGGAGGGAATGAAGGAAGGAAGGGAGGAATGAATGAATGAATTAAAAAAAAAACAGGCTAGGGATGTAGCTTACAGGAAGGAAGGAAGGAAGGAAGGAAGGAAGAAGGAATTTAAAAAACAGGCTAGGGGGTTGGGGATGTGGCTCAAGCGGTAGCGCACTCGCCTGGCATGCGTGCGGCCCGGGTTCGATCCTCAGCACCACATACAAAGATGTGTCTGCCGAAAACTAAAAAATAAATATTTAAAAAAAAAAAAAAACAGGCTAGGGATGTAGCTTACTGGTAGAATACCCCTGGGTTCAATTCCTAGTACTGCAATAAACGAATAAATAAAGTGAGCCTACTTTCAGAAAAAATTATTAAAGTGGTTTTACCAAACTTAGCATTTAAAACATATAAAACTTTTCTTTTTCTCCAATGTAATTATTTTGGTTTATTCAGTTTCCACATTTAACATAACGAAGCTGCTAATTATTACAAACAGCTAGGCATGGTGGCACATGTCTGTAATCCTATCAGCTTGGGAGGCTGAGGCAGGAGGATTTTTGAGATCAAAGCCAGCCTCAGTAAAAAGCAAGGTGCCAAACAACTCAGTGAGACCCTGTCTCTAAATATTACAAAATAGAGCTGGGAATGTGGCTCAGTGGCCAAGTGCCCCTGGGTCCAATCCCTGGTGGGTGGGTGGGTGTGTGTGTGTGTGTGTGTGTGTGTGTGTGTGTGTGTATCAATCACAAACACTGTTTTGAACCATCTAAAAAAGAGGAAACCCCTTTTAGATCCTTTTCCACTGAGATTTATTATCAGTTGGCATCACAGAAGCAATATTTTTTTAAAAAATGTTTTTTAGTTATACATGGACACAATATCTTTTTTTTTTATTGTTGGTTGTTCAAAACATTACATAGTTCTTGACATATCATATTTCACATTTTGATTCAAGTGGGTTATGAACTCCCATTTTTACCCCGTATACAGATTGCAGAATCACATCAGTTACACTTCCATTGATTTACATATTGCCATATTAGTGTCTGTTGTATTCTGCTGCCTTTCCTATCCTCTACTATCCCCCCTCCCCTCCCCTCCCCTCCCCTCTTCTCTCTCTACCCCCTCTACTGTAATTCATTTCTCCCCCTTGTATTATTTTTCCCTTTCCCCTCACTTCCTCTTGTATGTAATTTTGTATAACCATGAGGGTCTCCTTCCATTTCCATGCAATTTCCCTTCCCTCTCGCTTTCCCTCCCACCTCTTATCCCTGTTTAATGTTAATCTTCTTCTCATGCTCTTCGTCCCTACTCTGTTCTTAGTTACTCTCCTTATATCAAAGAAGACATTTGGCATTTGTTTTTTAGGGATTGGCTGGCTTCACTTAGCATAATCTGCTCTAATGCCATCCATTTCCCTCCAAATTCTATGATTTTGTCATTTTTTAGTGCAGAGTAATACTCCATTGTGTATAGATGCCACATTTTTTTTATCCATTCATCTATTGAAGGGCATCTAGGTTGGTTCCACAGTCTTGCTATTGTGAATTGTGCTGCTATGAACATCGATGTAGCAGGGACACAATATCTTTATTTTGTTTATTTTTATGTGGTGCTGAGGATCGAATCCGGTGCCTCACATGTGCAAGGCAAGTGCTCTGCCACTGAGCTACAACCCCAACCCCCAGAAGCAATATTAAGAGTAATTTAGATTTGGGCTGGGGTTGTGGCTCAGCAGTAGAGCATTCACTTGGCACGTGCAAGGCCCTGGGTTCGATCCTTGGTGCCACATGGGAATAAATAGATAAGGTGAGGGTATTGTGTCCCACTACAACTAGAAAAAAATTTTTTAAAAAAGAGTAATTTAGATTAGAATTACTTTCAGAAATTGGCAGTATCCACTAATTTTCTTGAATATTTATTTTTTAGTTGTTGTTGGACATAATACCTTTATTTATTTATTTATTTTTATGAGGTGCTGAGCACTCTACCACTGAGCTACAAACACAACCCCGATATCCACTAACATTAAACATATACATTTCATTCCTTTTGTAGGGCTATATCTACCAGAAAGTTGTGCAAAAAGACTTATTCAGCAGCATTCATAGCAGCATTATTTATAGTAGCCCCAAATTGGAAACAATGCTGATGTATATCAACAGTAGAATAAGTTGTGGTGTATCCACACAATAACATAACATATAGCCATGAGAACAGGTTGGTTACTGCTACCTGCAGCAGTATGTTTGAATCAACTGGACATGATATTGAGCCATAAGAAGCCAGGCATAAAAGAGGACATACTGGGCTGGGCACCACATAAAAATAAATAAATAAAAATTAAAAAGAGGACATACTATATAACTCCATTTATATAAAGTTCAAAAATAGGAAAAGCTAAAACTGTAGTAACAAGTCAATCATAGTGGTTATTCTGGGGGAAGAAATAATTACTAGGAATGCCACCAGTGGAGTTTCTGGGGTTATGGTCACGTATTGTCTCTAGATCTCAGTTGTAGTAACATGGGTGTATTCTTTGTAAAATCCCATCAAGATGTACATTTTATATTTGTATACTGTATATATGTTGTACCTATATAGTTTGAAAAATACTTGTACTGTTCCCTACTCCCCACCCCACATAATAAATAAATACATCTGTACATACGGAAATCCTTGTAAGCCTGACCTTAATGCAGAAATAGTTAATGACTTCTTCTTAGCACAGTATTCTGAAGTGTGTGTTGTCCAAAATAAATTATTTGGTTTTTATACTGGGGATTGAACCCGGAGTGTTTTACCACTGAGCTATATCACCCATACCTTTTTATTTTTTTATTTTGAAACAAGATCCCACTAAGTTGCTAAACTTGGCCAATCCTTGGGGCTGGGATTGTGGCTCAGTGGCAGAACGCTTGCCTCAAATGTGTGAGGCACTGGGTTCAATCCTCAGCACCACATAAAAATAAATAAATAAATTAATAAAGGTATTGTGTCCATCTACAAAAAAAAAAAAAAAAAAAAAAAAAAACCTGGCCAATCCTGTCTCAGCCTCCTGACTCACAGGGATTACAGGTATGCACCAACACACCTCACCTTCATATATTTTTTAAGAGAAAAAAACATACTGATCAAACCGGGCAAAGGGGCGCACACCTGTAATCCCAGCAGCTCAGAAAGCTGAGACAGGAGGATCCAGAGTTCAAAGACAGCCTGAGCAATGGCAAGATGCATAAGCAACTCAGTGAGACCCTGTCTCTAAATAAAATACAAAATAGAGCTGGGGATGTGGCTCAGTGGCCTATTGCCCCTGGGTTCAATCCCTGGCACCCACCACCAAAATATACCCAAAAATATACTGATCAGTTCTTACTTTTTAATTTTAAATCTATTTCTTGTGGTGCTAGGGATCAAACCCAGGGCCCTGCATATATAGGCAAGCACTCTGCTATGGTGCTACATCCCAGCCCTGTTCTCACATAACTTTTGAAGTACCATGAATTACTTTTGGTCATTACTTTTAGTCAGTGACTTTGGGATGGTGTTGGGTTTTTTAACTGTAGACCATGGTACAAAAATATATTGCACTCACATTGTAGAATCCATGGGTTTGTGTAACTGAAATAAAATACTCTAATAAATAGTATTTAAATTGTTTTCTCCTTCCATAACAGACTGCCACAAAGTGGGTAAATATAAACAATACAAGTTTATTTGGCTCTTGGTTCTGGATGATGCAAAGTCCAAGATGTAGGGGCCATATCTGGTAAGGGCTTTCTTACTGTATGTTAATATGGTGAAAGGCATCACATGACAGAAGAGAGGAAAAAGGGAATCAAACTCTTTCCTTTTATAACTGACCCACTCCTGGTGGCTTTGATCCATTTATGAGGACAGAGCCTGCATGACCTTGATCACCTCTTAAGGGCTCCTTCTCTCAGCTGTGTTGCATGGGGAAATCAAATTTGTAACTACTACAGTGGACATTCAAACCATAGCAAATAGTATTTACTTGTGTGATCTTACAGTTTTATTCTGTTTGTTACAACTAGATTTTCACAGTGCAATTTAGTTTAAAGAAATTGCACTATATGAGAATACTTTCTCAAAATTTAAACAAAATTTAAAGAATTGGGAATGTAGCTCAGTGCCTGTGTTCACTCCCCAGTACTACAAAAAAGAAAGAAAGAGACAGAAAAGAAAGTCTCAAATTATTTTTCAGAAAAAAAAATTTCCATTCCTTTCTGATTCATTCTATAACAATTATTGTTTTACCCTAATATCTGATATATACATATATAAAAATTCTAATGCTCTCCTCTGATTTTATGGTTGACCATCAACTGTTAAAACCATTGGGTGTATGTTAAAATTTCTCATCTTCAGTAGTTTCACAATTCAGTTCTGATCATTCTTTCTTGCTAAATATTTGTGCATTTTGTAATACAACATCTTATAGATAGTAACATAAAATTTACTAACTATAGTCAGCATTTCATATCAACTAGATTTAGCCAACCACTAATTAAAAATATTTAGGAAAGAAAAGGCAATAAAATATAATAATGCATTGATAACAATAGTACAAATCAGACTGGGGATATAGCTAAGTGGTGGAATATTTGCCTAGAATCCATGAAATTCTGGATTCAGTCCCCAGCCTTCCCCACCACCACCACCATGTACATACACACAAATTAAAATACAGTACAGTATAACAAGTATTTGCATAGCATTAACATTATACTAAGCATTATAAGTAATGTAGAGATGATTTAATGTATTTAGTAGGATGTGCTTATATGTTCTAAGGCCCTGGGTTCAATCCCCAGCACCACAAAAAAATCCCTACTTGGGCTGTGGTTGTGGCTCAGTGGTAGAGCGCTTGCCTAGCACATGTGAGGCACTGGGTTCAATCTCAGGACCACATAAAAATAAAGAAAGAAATAGAGCCGGGCACGGTGGTGCATGACTTTAATCCCTGCAGCTCTGGAGGCTGAGGCCGGAGGAACACGACGAGTTCAAAGCCAGCCTCAGAGATTGTGAGGTGCTAAGCAATTAAGTGAGACATTGTCTTTAAATAAAAATACAAAAATAAATAAAGTTATTATGTCCAACTATTAACTCAAAAAGTTTTTTAAATCCCAACTTTATTATAATTCTAGAATTTATTCCCTAATCAGAAATTATACCATAAGTATGTTTAAGTTCATTGTTATAATTAAAAACCAGATTAAATTATATATTAAAATTATATTGTATTAATGATGTATTAAAATGTTATAATTAAAAAACAGATTGGAACTGTGGTTATGGCTCAGTGGTAGAGAGCTTGCCTAGCATGTGTGAGGCATTGGGTTCAATCCTCAGCACCACATTAAAAAAATATAAGTAATTACTGGGGCTGGGGTTGTAGCTCAGTGGTAGAGTGCTCGCCTGGCATGTGTGAGGCACAGGGTTTAAACCTCAGCACCACATAAAAATGAAATAAAGATATCATGTCCACCTACAACTAAAAAATAAATAATTTTTTAAAAGATGGCAAATTTAAACATATATATATATGTAATTACTTTAATGATATTGTTGAGGAAATCAAGAATAAGATAAAATATTTTGTGTACTCTAATTATCTATATTTTTTATCATTTTTTTTTATTTGCAGTTCTGGCAATCAAACCCAGGGCCTTGTACATAGTAAGTGCTCAGAGCCACACCCCCAGCCTGCTCTTTTATTTTTTATTTATTTATTTATTTAGGTGCTGATGATTAAACTCAGGGGTAGTTTACTACAGAGCTACATCCCTAGTCCTTTTTTAACTTGTTTGTTTATTTTCTTCTATTTGGTACTAGGAACTGAACCCAGGGGAGCTCTACCACTGAGCTACATTACCAGTCCTTTTCATTTTTTAAATTTTGAAACAAGGTCTCACTAAGTTGCCAAGGTTGATCTCCAACTTATGATTTTTCTGCCTCCCATCTTCCGAGTTGCTAAAATTAAGGAATGCACCACCATGCTGGGTCAGGGACAGAATAATAAGTTATTATTTCAGAGTTGTTCACCATGCTGAAACAGTTTATAATATTAAATCATTACTGTTTAATTCCATTTCTGCTTAATAGAGTTTTAGTTGCTTGGCACACATACTTAATTAACTAGGACATAGGAACCAGCAAGCAATTTCAAGGTGGCACAAGAACATCACAGATGAGGTGTATTTTAACATAAACTTATTCACAAAGAATTATTGAAACAGTTGCTCTGTGATTTTTAATATTGCCTTTAGAGCCACTTCAGGACCAAATCCAAGAACATTATTAGGTCAGCAGAAATTTTAACATATAATGAGTTATGAAGGCAGGCAACTTAAACTTCTGTAAGATATTAAATGAACACATTTTTTTCCAGAAGTGATTTTTAGTGATTTTTTGTGCTTTTAAAGAGGACTTTTTGTGTGGGAATCATCATGAATAAGGTTTGTTGATATCATTTAAAGTTAATTGTTATTTTATATATTTAGATTAAGCTGACATTAGATTCATAGATTAGCATTTGGAAACTCATATAATTACTAGCCTTGTTATTTCTCTTCTCTCTCAATCATAAATATCTTTCTAAGGTAAAGGAAAAAATATAGCTGGAATCCATGGCACATGCTGGTAATCCCAGTGACTCAGAAAGATTGTAAGACCAGCCTTAGCAATTTAGCCAGACCCTGTCTCAAAAAATAAAAAAGAGCTGGGGATGTGGATCAGTGGTTAAGTGCCCTGGGTTCAATCCCTGGTACCAGTAAATAAATATATAAACATTTTATTTGATTTTAAAATTTACCAAAAAAGAACTGGTATATCGCTCAGTGATTAAGCACCCCTGGGTTCAATCCCAGGCACTAAAAAATAAAAAGGGATGGGGAGTACCTTAGTGGTAAAGAATCCCTGGGTTTAGTCCTCAGTATTGGGGTGGGGGTTAAGGAGAAATAGAATTTGTTATATACAGTCACTGTGGGTGTGGTGATTAAAGTAATTTTATTTACCTATAAGTTATTTATTTCTTTGAAAAAATTAGAAAATGATACATTTTATGGGTGTTATTTAAGAAGATTTAGAGAATGAAAATGTTCTCTCAGGCACTTAAAATTGTGAAATAAGCAAAAGTTGTGAAATGTAAATACAGAGAAATGAAACTATTAAAAGGAATTTGTTTTTAGTTGTACAGATTTTTTTGAAAAAAATGAAGAATGACAGTTGAGGAAGTAACCAAATTGAACTTGCTTCATTGTTCCCATGTGTACTTCAAAACTATAAAATTAAACATTAATTTTCTTTGTTATTTAACTTGATGTATTGAATACCTAACATACCAGTTTTTTTAGTAATCTTGTCTATTTTTTCTCAAAAATATTGTTTATTTTTGGTACATATTTTGACTTGGATTATTTTTAGACAAAAACAAAACAGTTAATTTTGTTCAATTTGTTAAATGGTTCTGTTAAACTGTAGTAAAAGGAGGGGGTTTTGCCAGATATGGTGATACATACCTGTAATCCCATCAATTTGGGAGGCTGAGACAGGAGGATCACAAATTTGAGGCCAACCTCAGCAATTTAGTGAGGCCCTAAGCAACTTAGGGAGATACTATCTTGATTAAAAAAAAAAAAATTAAAATGGCTGGGGATGTGGCTCAGTGGTTAAGTGCCATTGGATTCAATACCTAGTGCCAAAAAAAAAAAAAAAAAAAAGATATTTCCAGGTGGTAATATAGCTCAGTTGAAAATCAAGTGGTTGGCATAAAACCTTAAAAAAAAACAAGAGGTTTTTTTTGGTGACATTCAGTAGTGGGTGTGAGTAAAGTCAAGTTTATTGGCAAATAATATACAATAAGTTAAAATCTCCCTCTTTATATATTTTTTAAAAAACATTTATTTTTTTAGGTGTAGATGGACACAACACAATGCCTTTATTTTTATGTGGTGCTGAGGATCAAACCCAGATCCCTCCAGTGCTAGGCGAGCTCTTTACCGCTGAGCCACAATCCCAGCCCCTCCCTGTTTATATTTTAAAGTCACATAGGAATATAAGTATTTTAATTCATGAGCAATATTATTATGAAATCAACATGAAAAGAGCTGCCAGATTATACACATGATGAAAAAGTACTGAAATGGCTTTAAGAAAATAAAGAACTTTTAAAACTATAATTCAGCAAGAAAAGTAAAATTATGTTTAACATGTAGAATATTTTGGATAATCAACAATGTTTCAATGAATTGAAATTGATGAATTGAGCTGCTATAAAAGTTTTTAGGGCTGGGAGTGTTTCAGTGATAGAGCACTTCAAGGCATGAATTCAATCTAACCCCCCCTCCCCCCAAAAAAATTTTTTTTTTAAATAAAGCCTTTAAAATATATGAAGGGGTTGGGGTTGTTACTCAGTGTAGAGCACTTGCCTAGCATGTGTGAGGCACTGGGTTGGATTCTCAGCACAACGTATAAATAAATAAAATAAAGGTCCATTGACAACTAAAAAATATTTTTAAAAAAATGAGTAAGCTTTACTTATATGACCTCAATATTAAAATAAATTTAAAATAAAAAAACAAAATATAATTATTTATGAAATCTAAGCATGAGTTACTTTATGAGTTATTGTAAAATATTTTAGATTTGGTACAGATATTAACAGTGTTTCTCTGAGTTTTTGTTTGTATTTGTTGTTATACTGGCAAGGAAAATAACCCATCAAATTGCATATTCAGCTATTGTTTATCTCTTGTGATGAAAACAACTGTGTAGATTTCATATTAGTTTAATTTCAGTTAATGTTTATGGATTATTTGGTATGTAATTATATTTCTGAGAATATTGTGAAAGACTGGGGAAAAAAATATAGGAACTGAAAGTACCATGGTCACTATGTGCGTTTAAATACATGATAAAATTTATGAGATCCATTTTTAGTAGATAACTTTCACCATTTCTAAAAAGTAAAAATCCCTATTAAAAAGGCACTTTGCTAGCTTTTGTCATAATACAAAGCAGCTTCAAATTTAAAAAAAAAAAAAGGTTAAAGGAAGTTTCTACTTGTTTGAATAAACTAACTCTTTTCACTGAAATAAAGATTGCTTCAATCTTATCTTAAGGATAACTGATGGTGGGCACTCAGGCATCTGAAAGAACAGGGAGTCTGTTTTCCTTTGTTCTTGCCTAATTTCTCTTAAGAGATTCTGCCCCAAAGGGGAAAAAAATTACTCCTTACTTATTATTCTCCTTTACTAGTAATGGTCCCTGTATTGAATTGTTGTCTTTTTCAGGTTTTTTTTAAACAACATGTTTCTTACCAGTGCAGTAGGGCACACCTGTAAAATCTGAGCTGAGGCAGGAACATGATGAGTTCAAGGCCATCCTGGAAAAGGTAGTGAAACCACCATCTCAAAAAAATTTTAAAATTTTACAAAAGGAAACATGTTTCTTTAAACTTCTGTAGCCTGAAGTATCTTTTATTGTAGAAGCAAAGAAAAAAAGGTAGATAAGGTAGGCCAATATTAGTATATTGGGTGATGTGTATAATGTTGAATCATTTTTTCTTTACACAAATTTCACAAAGAGAATGATTATATCTCCTTGCTGATCTAAATTTGTTTTATGTATCTCTATAGTAGAAAAATACCATCATTGTCAAATGGTGGTACTATTAATCACTTGATTTAAATAAGTACAAGATTCTAGGGCTGGTGATATAGCTCAGTGATAGAGTACTCACCTAGTTCATAGGAGGAAAACTATTCTCCCATACGTCTGACTTGGAAAATTCATTTACTAAAAAATAGGTTGTCAGGAAGGGGATGTAGCTGAATGGTAGAGTGCTTACCTAGTAAGCACCAGGCCCCAAGGTCAGTTCCCTAGCACCAAAAATAAATAAAGAGAGAGAAAGAGGAAAAACTTTAATCATTTTAGGTTAGAAATCTGAATAAAAGTAGAAAATGCCCTTTGATGCAGTCATTAAATTGTTTAAAAATTAAACCTGAGTAATATTCCATTGTGTGTATATACTACAGTTTCTTTTTTTTAATTTTTATTTTTTATTATTTGCTCAAGACAATACAATGATCTTGACATATCATACATTTGATTCAAATGGGTACTACAGTTTCTTTATTCATTCATCTCTTAAAGGGCTTCTAGGTTGCTTCCACAGTGTAGCTATTGTGAATTGAGCTGCCATAAACATTGTTTGGCTGCATTACTATAGTATACTGTTTTTAAGTACTTTGGGTATAGACCAAGGAGTGAGATAGATAGCTGGGTCAAATGGCGGTTCCATTCCAAGTTTTCTACGATTGGTTTCCAGATTGGTTGCACCAATTTGCAGTTCCACCAGCAATGAATGAGTGTGTCTTTTCCCCCACATCCTTGCCAACATTTATACATTATCTGTATTCTGGATAACTGCCATTCTGACTGGCATGAGATGATATCTTAGTTTTGATTTGTGTTTCTCTAATTACTAGAGATGTTGAACATTTTTTTATATATATATTTGTTGATTGAATGTATATCTTCTGAGAAGTGTCTCTTCGGCTCCTTAGCCCATTTATTGATTAGGTTGTTTATTTTTTTGATGTTAAGTTTTTTTGAGTTCTTTATATATCCTGGAGATTAACGCTGTATCTGCTGTACATGTGGCAAAAAATTGGTTCCAAAATATAGGCTTTCTCTTAAAAGAGAAAAAAATTATGGAATTTGTAGATAAATGGATGGAGTTGGAGAATATCATGCTAAGTGAAGTAAGCCAATTCCCAAAAACCAAAGGCCGGATGTTCTCTCTAATAAGTGGATGCAGATCCATGATGCGGGGGACATGTGAAAAATGAAGGAATTTTGATGGGGCAAAGGGAGGGAGGAATGTGGAGGGGATATGGGGGTAGGAAAGATGGTGGAATGAGATGGACATCATTATCCTAGGTACATGTATGACTGCACATATAGTGCGACACTGCATCGTGTACAACCATAGAAATGTAAAGTTGTACTGCAATTGTGTACAATTAATCCAAATGCATTCTACTGTCATATATCTAATTAAAATAAATTTAAAAATAAGTTGAAACAAACATAGCTAATTTTATGAAATTTTCGTAACATGATCTTACAGATGAAAAAAATTAGTCCAATAGTTCCCGTATTGTCAAAGCTATATATAAGGTCAAAGTAAATGAAAACAAACATTAAACTTAACTCAGTTTTATTATTACCTTGAACATACTTCATGTGCAATTTTCTACATGTGTAAAAAGAAAATAAGCAATTATGTTAATATTACATGGGAAATACACTTTTCATGAAATGATAAAAACCTTAGATGTAAATTGAATAAAAAATATAGAGAGATATTAAACCTAACATAATTGACTTACTGCAAAAGTAAACCTGAGCTGGGATTGTGGCTTAGTGGTAGAGTGCTTGCTAACATATGTGAGGCATAGGATCTATTCTCAGCATCATAAAATAAAGTCCATTGAAAACTAAAAAAAATTAAAAAAAAAAAAAAAAAACCTGGGACTGGGGTTGGGGCTTAGTGGTAGAGTGCCTGCCTCGCACACGTGAGACGCTGGGTTTGATCCTCAGCACCACATAAAAATAAATAAATAAAGATATTGTGTCCATCTACAATGAAAAAAAAAAGTCTTTTAAAAGTAAGCCTACTATCAAAAAACAAATGAAGGGCTGGGGATGTGGCTCAAGTGGTAACGCGCCTGCCTGGCATGCGCGGGGCGCTGGGTTCGATCCTCGGCACCACATACAAATAAAATTAAGATGTTGTGTTCACCAAAAAATTAAAAATAAATATTTAAAAATTCTCTCTCTCTCCCTCCCTCCCCCCCCCCCAAAACAAAATGAATTTTAGGCAAGGGTAGTGGCACACACCTGTAATCCCAGCAATTCAGGAAGCTGAGGAAGGAGGACCCCAAATCCAAAGCCAGCCTCAGCAACTTAGGGAGGCCCTAATCAATTCGGTGACACCCCATCTCAAGATAAAAAATTAAAAGGACTGGGGATGTAGCACAGTGGTTAAGCATTCCAGGGTTCAATACCCTACCCCTACACACACACACACACACACACACACACACACACACAAAGAATCTCTTTGGAAAGAAATATATAAATTGCAAAATTTTGTTGTGGAATTGAGTTAATGTTTAACTTTGAAAGCATATATATGTGAATTTGAAAGTGTTTATAATATCTTCTTAAATACAGTTTATTTAATTTTTTTCCATCCCCAGCAAATAGGAGATTTTTTTCCCTAAATTTCGGTAATGATTATTATGTTAACTTGGTACTACATAATATTATCTATCAAAGTATTTTTTTAATTGGGAATACAGGCGCCCCTCGCTGGTCCCGGTCTTCCGGGACCTTACCCGAGTGATGCCCGGCTATTGCGCAGCGATTTGCTGTAAAAACCGCCGAGGACCGAACAATAAAGACCGGAAGCTGAGCTTTTACCCATGTATTGTGAATCCCATTTTCCTTTAGACCAAAAACTATCATTCACTAATGGTCAGCTGCTTTCCATCATCTGAAGTATTGAGGGGAAAAAAATTGATAACCTTAAGTAATTCATACTACATGACAATATATCCAGTAATGTCTCCTTGGATCCCTTCCACAGAGGTTTCCTCTACATGACAAAGAAAGACTTGAAAAATGGTTAAAGAATGTGAAACGTGATTCTTGGGTTCCTAGTAAATACCAGTTCCTATGTAGTGACCATTTTACTCCTGACTCTCTTGACATCAGATGGGGTATTCGCTATTTAAAACAAACTGCAATTCCAACAATATTTTCTTTGCCTGAAGACTATCAGGGAAAAGACCTCTCCAAAAAAAAAATCTCAGAAGAAAAAATTGGAAGAGAAAGAAGTGTGCCTAAAAGCCAGGTCAGAAGAATCATTTGTGTCAAATGAGGCAAAGAATATTACAGTTAACACAGATGTGCTTCCTGAACATGCAGAATTGCTTGATTCATCTGCCTTGCTGAAGCCAACAGCTCCAAAGCCAGGAAGCTTACAAAATAAAGTATTAACTCTTAATCTAGTTAAGCAAGACACTGAAAATCTGAAATCTACCCTGGAAAAATCAATTAACCAAGATTTAGATTTAAGAGAATTTCATACATCTTTTGAGAATCAAAATTCTACAACTATTACTTTGACGACTTCAAATTCAGAAGGTAGTCACCAGTCTTTGGAAAGCCAAGAAGTACTTGAAATAACAACCAGTCATCTTGCTAATCCAAACTTTACAAATAATTCCATGGAAATTAAATCACAGGAAAATCCATTCTTATTCAGCACAGTTAATCAAACAGTTGAAGATATAAACACAAATAAACAATCTGTTATTGCCATTTTTGTGCCCACAGAAAATTCTAAACCTGTAGTTAATTCCTTTATACCTGCCCCCAAAAAAACCATGGAAACGGAAGACATAGACACTGAAGACTCCTTATATAAGACTATAGATCATGGGGCAGAAGTTTTACAAATTGAACATTCTTATTGCAGACAAGACATAAATAAGGAACATCTTTGGCAAAAAGTCTCTAAACTACATTCAAAGATAACCCTTCTAGAGCTACAAGAGCAACAAACTCTAGGAAGATTAAAGTCTTTGGAAGCTCTTATAAGCCAGCTAAAACAGGAAAACTGGTTATCAGAAGAAAATGTCAAGATTATAGAAAACCATTTCACAACATATGAAGTCACTATGATATAAAGAAGTTTTAAAGCTATGGTTTTATATATGCTTTTTCCAGCTAAACCAAATTTCCTGTAAAGTGAACTTTTTCCAATATAATGTTCTCATCTTGATGAAGTTACAAAAGTGTTCTAATATCATGAACTGCATCCCATTCTTAAAATGCTCATTAATAAGAAAAATAGTTGTTGTGAAGAAAAGAAAAATAGTTAAATTTGGGTAGTTTCCCAAATGAAAATATAGTAAATAGATAATGAGTCAGTAATAAGAGGCCAATGATATGGTCAAAACACCCCAAAATAGATGAGGTTGGTTCTACCACTGACATATGACATGACCAAAGTACTTATCAAGATTGAGCCCCAGTCCCTAATTTGCAAAATAAGGGCCCTTACTAGAACTCAGTCGGTTTCTTTGTAGTCCCTTCCCTTTGTATTTATTGATACTTTTATTAAAACAGTTTTTCTATAAGATTATATGTACTTATATAATAGAAATTGGGGAGAATTTGATATTCACTATTATTGCATTCTCTGACCTTTTGGCTATAGTTAGGTATCTTACATAAAGGAAAATATGGCTATTCTAATTTTTATTCAGTTGAACTCAGATTTTAGGAGAGGTACCTTAAACTTGAAAGAATATATATTTCAGTACCTTACATGTAGCTGACCATGTTTAAGTCATTTAAGTTTTTTAACATCCTTATTTATAAAATTATATTTATAAACCAAAAATATAGGTTAATTTTAAATATATATGCATATTTTAGAAATTATAGTCTGTATCTATTTCTTAATAGGTGTAGCTTTTAAAGTATATGCTTGTATCATTTTTTAAATCCAAAATAATAGAGTAATACTTTATTATATTATATATTCCCATGTATTTTATTAAAATTTATAAGCAAATTATAGATAAGTGATGATGTCCTTAGGAAAACAAAGTTTTTCTCTTGGGAAAGAGAAGTGTTGGTGATATAAATAAAAATAAAGTTTATATCTGCATGAACTAAGAAATATAAATGTAAAAGCAAAGTCATTTTGGTTAAACCCAAATGTGAACAAGA
The DNA here is from genome assembly GCF_964194105.1 of Spermophilus citellus. Taxonomy (NCBI): domain Eukaryota; kingdom Metazoa; phylum Chordata; class Mammalia; order Rodentia; family Sciuridae; genus Spermophilus; species Spermophilus citellus. The sequence goes on along the minus strand of NC_138199.1, from coordinate 41,044,208 downwards.
GACAATATATTCTTTAATATCTGTTAAATAAAAAATACTACTATCTAAAAGGATGGTTTTGAGAATTCTATGAGGTAACACATAATTTTTGGACCTGGAAAATAGGAGGTGCTCAATAATTATTAGTTAACTGAATAGCTGATTATTTTGTTAATGAATGGTAATTATTTTTATTATATTTCAGTTAAGTTTTAGGCTAATAAAATTAATTGGTATTTGAAAAAAAATAATAATTGGGAATACATTAAACTGTGTGGATTAGAGAAGTATATCTTCAACTAGTTTGCTTTCCTAGTTTTAGATCTTCTACCAAGATGTGAAATAGCCTTCTAGTATCTGTATTGTCACCTTTTATATCCTTAACTAGGTTCTATGAAGTGAAGACTATTTTAAATGGACATTTGCAGGGCTGGGTTTATAGCTCGATGGTAGAGCCCTCAGCTAGCATCTGTGAGGCACTGGGTTCAATCCTCAGCACTATGTGTGTATGTGTATGTGTGTGTGTGTGTGTGTGTATATATATATATATATATATATATATATATAAAGTCCTGTGTCTGCCTGTAACTAAAAAGATATTTTTAAAAAATGGACATTTGGGAGGGCTGAGGCTGTAGCTCACTGGTAAAGCGCTTGCCTCGCAAGCATGAGGCACTAAGTTCAATCCTCAACACCACGTAAAAATAAATGAAGATACTGTGTGTTCATCTACAACTAAAAAATATATATTAACTAAATTTTTAAATGGACATTTGGGGCTGGGGTTGTAGCTCAGTAGAGCACTTGCTTAGCATGTATGAGGCAGTGGGTTCAATCCTTGGCATCATGTAAAACTCAATAAAAACAAAAATATTGTGTCCATTGTCTACAAAAAAAATTTAAATGGACATTTATGTATTAGCTAATTTTTTCAATCATATAAACTTGGAATTTGCATTAGAGCATATGCTATTTTAAAACAAAAAAAAAAGGGCTGGGAATGTGGCTCAGGCGGTAGCGCGCTCATCTGGCATGCGTGCGGCCCGGGTTCGATCCTCAGCACCACATACCAACAAAGATGTTGTGTCCGCCGAGAACTAAAAAATAAATATTAAAAATTCTCTCTCTCTCTCTCTCCTCTCTCACTCTCTCTTAAAAAAAAAAAAAGAATCCAATTTAAGACTGAGATTTCTATGAAGAAAAAACATGATATTAATAGATATAAATAAGTGTGCCATCAATATATTGAAAGAAGAAAATTATGGAAATTAGCCAGTTCAATACAGGTTTCAGCTTAGAAAAGCATAATAAAATAAAAAGCACAGGGCTGGGGATATAGCTCAATTGGCAGAGTGCTTGCCTCACATGCACAAGGCCCTGGGTTCAGTCCCCAGCATCACACACACCATCACCACCACAAAAAAAACCCACAGATTTCAGAGTCTAAAGATTGAATCAGTTCTCATTTTTTTCCCTTACTAATTTTACATCTTGAGCCCTAAACTTTTATGGGTTGTATAAAGGTTATGGTTTTTGTGATTTATAAGTTGGCTGTAATTCCGTCTCCTCTACTTACCACCCCAAGATTGTTGAAAGGCTCAAATAAAATGTTTGTGAAAACAGTTTATAAAACAATGAAAGCTGTGCAAATGTAAGGCATTGTCTTGCTTTTCAAATAAGGAATGCTTAGTTTTTGCCACATAATCATTATTTCCCTCTTCTGATTAATGATTAGCTTAGATGTCTTCATTGATTGTCCTGAAAAATCCTGATTTTCTACCCTAACATCAATTGAGTATTACATCTGGCAAATTGTAGAATGAAAAATAGAAAGATGTGTCAGCCATTATTTGCAACAGAATGAGTTGATATGTGGTTCATTTGCGATATTTTGTTCATCCCTAGAAAATTCAGAGAGAATCCTAAAACTAGAGTGATGGTGTTTGGATTTATTCTTGAATATGCTGAGTTGAAGGATGTAATATTTTGTCAAGATTTTATTTGCATGTTTTCCAGCGAACAGCCTGCTGTGATGCTATTAATTATTTATCTTACCCATTAAATGAATCAATTATTATTAAATTGTGAGATACTCAATACAATAAATTTCATAAAGAGCTCTCTTTCCTTTCTTTTTGTAGTTTACATTAATATTTCAAAATCCTTCTTTTTATAGGACTTTGCCTCACGGGCTAAACTGGCAGTTCAAAACCTAGTACAGAAGGTTGGATTTTTTGGAATTTTGGCCTGTGCTTCAGTAAGTGAATTATATTAAAAGTGAGAAATTTTTCTAAATGCTATCATTTTATTGCATATGAATTTTGTGAATCATCGAACGAATGTGTACCTATATGTTGAATAAATTCACAACCTTGATTATTGGCTTTTAAGTATATTATAACACAGTGATGGCTTCAGACATAAAAAGACTTTGTTCAGTAAGAACAAATGAAACAACATTTGGGGGCTGGGGTTGTGACTCAGTGGTAGAGCGTTTGCCTAGCTTGCGTGAGGCACTGGATTCGATCCTCAGCATATATATATAAAAGAGAGAGACAATATTGGGCTGAGGATGTAGCTCAGTGGTAGAATACTTATGTTATCATCATCATAGAGATATTTTAAGATATATATATATATGCCTAAATTACTATCTTTTTATCTGGGCAATACTAGAAATATTGAGGATTTAAGATACTATATATAGGTTGGGCATAGTAGCTTACACAAATAATCCCATAGATCAGGAGGCTGAGGCAAGAGGATCACAGTTTCAGAGCCACTTTAGCAATTTAGGGAGGCTGTAAGCAATTTAGCAAGACCCTGTCTCAAAATTTAAAATAAAGGTGGGGGCGGGATGGCTGGGAATGTGGCTCAGTGATTAGGAACCCTTGTGTTCAATCCCTAGCCAAAAAAAACCCCGAAAATAATATAACAAATTCAGTGCCAAGCACATAATATTCACCCATTTTTTGTTGTGATTTATAAGCTTTTTATCAACCCTTGAATTCTGGGAGTAAGAAATAAAACATGGACTGGGGACTTAGTTCAGTGGTAGAATGCTCACCTTGCATCTACAAGGCCCTGCATTTGATCCCTTGCACTGTATTAAGAAAAAGAGAAGGTGGGAGGAAGGGGGGGGGGGTAAAAATTACATTCCCTCTCCTGAAGGAGGATCCTTAATCTAGTGAGAAAGACCATTGAAATACATGGAAAGATACTATGGAAACCAGAAGAATGAGATTAAGTCAAGATCCCTATTATAATGTTTTTAATTTAAGGGCCGTTTGCCTGAGACACATTGCTTAGTATTTAAATTGTCTCAGTATTTAAATATGTAAAATGGGTATGATGATATCACATACTATTGTGGTGGGTTAATGTGTTAAGGATGTAAACCCCTTAGAATAGTACTTAACAAATCAGTATACATAGTCGATGTAAAGAAGAGAGTTAACTTTCATTATTCTTAGGGAAAATGCAAGTCCCTTTGATTTATTAAAGCAGAAGACACTTATTCTTTGTCACTCATCAATACCTGTTCTTACTGCTGAACATCCACTTCTTAGCCACTCTTATTTTTTGGGAGGGTACTGGGGATTGAACTCAGGAGCACTCAACCACTGAGCCACATCCCTGTCCTATTTTGTGTTTTATTTAGAGACAGGGTCTCACTGAGTTGCTTAGCATGTCACTTTTGCTGAGGTTGGCTTTGAACTCATGCTCCTCCTGCTTTAGCCTCCCTAGCCTCTGGCCTAGCCACTCTTCTTTATATTTAATTACATGTAGACAAACTTTAACATAAATTTAAAAGATCAATACGGTTCTCCAAGAATTTTTTCTTGTTTGTTTTTGTATTGTTTTTGAGACAGGGTCTCACTAAGTTGCTTAGTGCCTCACTAAGTTGCTAAGGCTGGCCTTGAACTTTCAATCCTCCTGCCTCAACCTCCTGAGCTGCTGGGATTACAGGTGTACACCACTATGCCTGGCTCTAGGATATTCTTAATACTTACATTTCTACATCCTTGATTTAAGTTAAAAAAGAATTTATTAATTATTTTGTTGACAACATTTAAGCTAAAATAAATCTTCTAGTTGAGGGAAAATTTCAAAGCAACTCCATGGTTCTTTTAATTCTAATTTTTCTTTCAGTTTATTTACCTAACACTTGAATAAAGTTAATTGGCTTATAAATGGTTCGGCCAACAGCCACAAGGACTGTGGGAGAAAACAGCTTGTGGTTTCTCTGAATTTTTACATAAAATTGTCTTTTATCATTCTTAAAATGTGGGAATCAGTTTTTTCTCTGGGAATGAATATTCAAATCATCTGAATCTGTGTTCTCTGATATTTCCATTCATGATTTTTTTTTTTCTAAAATATACCTGGGTGTGTGGCATTGTGGAGCACCTGTAATCCCAGGGGCTCTGGAGCCTGAGGCAGGAAGATCACAAGTTCAAAATCAGCCTCAACAAAAGTAAGGTGCTAAGCAACTCAGTGAGACCCTACCTCTAAATAAAATACAAAATAGGACTGGGGATGTGGCTCAGTGGTTGAGTGTCCCTGAGTTCAATCTCTGGTAACAATCCCCCCCCCCCCAAAAAAAAAATGTCACCTGGCTCCACAGCCTTGAGCTCTCTTAAAATAAAATATAAATAATAAATTTTTAAATGTTGAGAATATAAGCACATCCACCTATAAATATATTTGTGAATTTACTAGAATGTTTGCGAATGGTGTTAAGTACTTCTAGATAATATTTGTAGTTCAGGCTAAAGCTTTTTTGTTTTTTTATTTTTGGGTACCAGGGATTAAACCTAGGGGTGCTTAACCACTGAGTCACATCCCCAGCCCATTTTTTTTATTTTTTATTTTGAGACAGAGTTTCACTAAGTTGCTTAGGGTTTCACTGAGTCGCTGAGGCCGGTTTTGAACTTGTAATCCTCCTGTCTGAACCTCCTGAGCTACTGGGCTTCAAGCCTACACTACCATTCCTGGCTCAGACTAAAGATTTTTAGAACCCTAGTCACTACTGAAATAATCTTAAAGCTTCGCTCATACCTTATCACAGAAAATAGCCAGCAGACCACCAAGAGTCTACTGAATGGGATTGAATTCTCATACATCATGGGCTTCATCTACTCCTCAGGTGATGGGGCATTTACCATAAATAATAGAAACAAAAGGACAGCTTAGTTTGCTGTAAGCATACTAAACAACAAAACAGCTCTGGGGTGAATAAGTGACCCAGGTTAGAGACACATTAGAATACTTGACTAACTTTCTGAACAGTGTGGTATTCTGACCAGGGAACCTGGGAACCCATAACTGTTTTGTATATAAGCAAGATTTACAGCAACAACCACAAAAATGGGAAGTTACACTCCATGTATGTATGGTATGTCAAAATACATTCTACAGTCTACTAAAAAGAACGAATTTTTTAAAAGTTAAAAAAAAAAAAGACAGCAAAATATCACATACCAGTAGGTGATAAAATTAAATTGTTCTTTGGATTATATATGGAAGTCCTTCTTTCTCTCTCTCTCTCTCTCTCTCTCTGTTGATAGATCCCAAATCCTCTGTTTGATCTGGCTGGAATAACATGTGGACATTTTCTTGTACCTTTTTGGACCTTCTTCGGTGCAACTCTGATTGGAAAAGCAATAATTAAAATGCATATCCAGGTAATTATTCTTGAGATTCACTATCTATTGATGATAACCACGTTAGAGGGTACTGAAACAGACTCCTAAGTAAATTAAGTTGCTAATTCTTCTTTTGTTTGGTAGCTTGTTTAAATAATAAAGCATGTAAATGTCATTTGGAGGTTAGTGAATCCCCTTGTCTTCTTCCTCCTCTTCCTTTCTATCCTTCTGTTCTTGTTTTTGCTCCGTGAAACTATTTTAAGACTTTTGGGCTGGGGATGTGCCTCAAGCAGTAATGCGCTCACCTGGCATGTGTAGAGCGCTGGGTTCGATCCTCAGCACCACATAAAATAAAGATGTTGTGTCCATCGAAAACTGAAAAATAAATATTAAAAAAAAATTCTCTCTCTCTCTCTCTCTCTCTCTCTCTCTCTCTCTCTCGAAAAAAAGACTTTATCAAATTAAAGTAGTGGGGGCTGGGGATGTGGCTCAAGCGGTGGCGCGCTCGTCTGGCATGCGTGCGACCCGGGTTCGATCCTCAGCACCACATACAAACAAAGATGTTGTGTCCGCCAAATACTAAAAAATAGATATTGAAATTCTCTCTCTCTCCCTCTCTCTGTCTCTCACTCTCTCTTTAAAAAAAATAAATAAATAAAATACTCAAATTTGACAGCGTAAGGAAAACAAGGCCCAAGCAAACATCTCTTTAAAAAAAGAGAATGCACATCATATTCATATGCGTGGTCCAAAGATTATGGTTTCTTTACTAACCACAACCTGAGAGAATATTGCCTTTCACTAATTCTTATTTTCTTTCACATACTTATATAGCACTTCCTCTCTTAGCACTAATATCCTTTACTAAAAACCAGCCAGATGTTAGTATGGAAGAGAATGGGGAAGAAAGGGTTGCTGAAAAGGCAAGGCAATGTGGGTTGTGGTTAGAGAAGTGAGATTTGCTAGTCCTCAAAGCCAGTCTTAGCAAAATCTTTAGATTGTGCACGCGTACATACACACACACACACACACAAACACACACACACACAGGCCAAGAACCTAAATAAGGGAGAAATGGATATGTGTTTCTAGAACTATGACATGAATTGTTTGTTTCTTTTTTTTTAATCATTTCCTTCTAAAAACAAGGAAAGAATTTGTTTTTAATCAATATGATTTGTAACAAAGAGAAGTATTTACCAAAATAAAAGCAAAAATAGTGAAGTAATAATGCCTCTGTCCGCAAATTATTTCATAATAATTAAAAATATATCTATCTGAGCTGGTGTTGTAGCTCAGTGGTAACTCGCTCGCCTAGCAAGCACGAGGCCCTGGGTTCACTCCTTAGCACCATATACAAACAAATAAAGGTATTGTGTCCAACTAAACTAAAAAATAAATATTTAAAAAAAAAAATATATATATATATATATATATCCATCCATTTGGCAGTATAGCTTAGTGGTAGAGAGTGTGTTTATCATGTGTTAGGACCTGTGTTCAGCCCCCAACATCAAAAATTTATATATATATATATATCTGTCCCCAGTGATTTTTCCTGATACCTCTCTGCCTCTCATTCTTAGAAGAGAAGAGTAGAACAGGAAAATTTCAGCTGCTTCTATCTCCCTAGAATCTAATCTTAGGTTTTAACATTGGGAAGAGTTTTTTGAATCTGTCTTCTAGTCTTGCCATAATAACCACTCAAAATCTCACGAAAGACTTTTAGGGATCATTTCTATAGTTTGTGACTCAAAAAGTTGTTTAGTGGACCAACCTTTTTATGATAGAGGCAGGTATTAGAGATTGAACCCTGAATCACTTTATTACTGAACTACATCTCCCCCCTTTCTTTTTTCTTTTCCTTTCTTTTTTTTTTTTTTTTTTTGGACAGGGTCTCCCTACATGGCTGATTGTCTTAAGTTGCTGAGGAGGCTGTTCTTGAACTGGTAATCTTGCTGCCTGAGCCTGCCAAGTTGCTGGGATTACTAGTGTACACCACCACATAAGATTTTTAACATCATAGGGCTACTCACTGAAAATTTAAAATACCATAATACGCTGGGTGTACATGCCTGTAATCCCAGTGACTCTGGGGGCTAAAGCAGGAGGATCACAAATGCAAGTCAGTCTCAGCAATTTAGCAACACCCCAAGCAATTCAAAATAAAAAATAAAAATGGCTAGGGATATGGCTCAGTAGTTCAGTGTCCCAGGTTCAATCCCTGGCACCCCAAAATATGTATATTTAAATACCATAGTAGAATTTTTTAACTAATAAAATATTATGTTAAATAATAAATTATTTTGATTTATTTGCAATGTATCTGCAGTTACCTTTTGGAATCTTTAATACTAATTAACATTGGATTGTAACAGTTTATCTAGTAATCCATAAAATTTTATGTATTCTCTTTTACACCTCTTGAATGTAATAATTTTCTGTGAATTTTTGCAAAATTTATCATACAATAAGTACCCTATCTGTAGTGATTGATATACAGCTTATCAGACCTTTCATTTCATAAAGATTCAGATCTAGCATGTTTTTAAACATTGTAAGTAGATTTTTCAAGTTATAGTAATTCATATTTTTTATGAAGTACTTCACACTTTTAAGTGTTTAATGTAGTCCTAGAATAGAGGGATTACTGCGCCCATTTTGTAATTGTCACAGTTACGATTGTAATTAAATATTAGTTGCAGGGACTAGGGTTGTGGCTCACCTCACACATGCGGGACCCTGGGTTCAATCCTTAGCACCACATAAAAATAAATAAGTGAAATAAGGTATTGTGTCCAACTACAACTAAGAAATAAATATTTTTTTAAAATTAGTTGCTTAAAAATAAATAACAGCTAGAATTTGAACTGAAGTCTTTTGGTTTTAAAATATTTATGTAATTAAAGAAACTAAATCATTTAATGCCTGCTATTTATCAGGACCTGTGTGGAGTAATTTGCATTGGTTATCTCACTGTCAAGACAATCCTAAGAGGTAGTTATTAGGTACATTGCACATAGAAGGAAAGCATATTAGAGAAGGTAAAATACTTGTTTAAGGCCCTGCAATTCAACCAAAGCTCCGAAAAGTCAAAGCTATTTCCCTGTGCCTGATATGTGGAAGTAAAAAAAAAAAAAGAAAAAGAAAAAGAAGTCTAAAATCTATTTATCTTTCTGAAAGGAAACAATCTGAGTTCCTTCACTAAACCAAGATGTGGGATATGTTTGCTATGTTCCATTGTATCATAGTGACATACTTTATAAAGGCATGTTACTTGATGTGCATCCAGATGTAGCTTAAGGGGTAACAAGCATTTTTCATTCCTTGGGTAAACAATAATAGTGAGTAATAATATAAATATTTTAGCTGTTTCTGAAATAGGGGAAACATCCCCACACAAATTTTTCTATTCTCTAATAGTAATTCTATCTCCTCATGGTTTTCTTTCAGATTATCCTTCTTAATAAATATTGTTTTTATTGATGTCTTACTATCTGTTAATCTTCCCTGAAATTTTTCAAATCAGTCCACCTGTAATGTTAGATCAGGATTTTCCCTTCCACCAGTCAGGTTCAACTCTTCTGCCTATAGAAGGATCCTTAGATATGTTGACTTTATCCTAACATTAACATACTTTATCTATATTACTTTGTGTACCACGTAACTTACTTAACATGAGTGTTGTCTATTGTCTCTTTACCATCCCACCCACCAGCACACAAATGTATGTGGAATTATAAGCTTCAGGTCAGAAATTTTTGTCTTTTGGTTCACTGAGTTACTTTAATGCCTTAAAATGGTATCTGGCATATAGTAGGCACTTGTTAATTTTTTAATAACTGAATCTAAGATACTTCTTTCTATTTAAGAATCCTTCTTTAATAGACAATTTCTTCTTTGTTCATTTTGGTACCATTAGTTCCTTCTACTCTCGTCTTCCTGCTGTGCCCTTTCCCTTGTTTCCTCTGTGTACATGATTGATAGGGCTGTTTGGTGATCTGCGCCTTTTGCTTATTTGGTAGAACTCCACTCAGACCTCCAGTCTGGAAGACTCTAAGACATGTTCTTAAATGTCTGACACATTTTATGTCTTATCCAGCAGAGTGAATTTTAAAGCTGTTACGTATAAAAAGAAAATCTTGTTTTGTTTTTCAAGCAATGAAATTGTGCAATTATATGGGTTGGCTTATTTTGCCTGTTAGGAAATGATGGTAGGGAAAGCTGATGGTGGTGAAATCACTGAAAGTCAAAACCATTAGTTCTATTAATTAGTAAAATATTTATAGTGCCAAATAACTGGATTTTTATATGGACCTCCATTTTTAATGATTTTCTTGCTAAGCTATCTATCTATAATAATTGTCCTGTTAGCTTCATAATAATCATACACCATTTGTATAACATTGCCTTATTCTACCTGAATATGCTTTAGTCTAAACCTACCTACTTCCTCGGATTTATATTGGGTGGATATAAGAATTGTTGTTATTCTTATTTTATCCCTAGTAAGTATTTCACATTAACATTTTTCAATTGAGCTGAGAATATCTTAAATGTCTAACACATTTTATGTGTCAATGTAACCCCTTGGTTACTTTGGCTAAAGTAATTTTTTATACACAGTAACAGAACACTAAAGAGTTTGTTATCAGGAATTTGGAGAGAATCCAGAATTATGCATATTTAGTTGAAGAAATATTATCCATCCCTGAAAGCCAAAGTTAAATCTAACACCTTCCTGAATCCCTAATTAATTACACCACTATGACCTTTCCTTTCTTTGAGCTGTAATATATTGTTGTTCTTTTACCACTGCCTGCATTTATAGCTGTATGTTTGTTGTGTGTATTGTTTTTTATTTGTGTGTTTTGTTACTGAGGATTGAAATTGAACCCAGGGGGTAGCTCAACCACTAAGCCACATCCCCAGCCCCCCCCCTTTTTTTTTTGTACCGGGATTGAACTCAGGGACACTCAACCACTGAGCCACATCCCCAGCCCTATTTTGTATTTTATTTAGAGACAAGGTCTCACTGAGTTGCTTAGTGCCTCACTTTTGTTGAGGCTGCCTTTGAACTCATGATCCTCCTGCCTTAGCCCTCCAAGCCACTAGGTTTACAGGTGTGCACCACCATGCCCAGCTCCCCAGCCACTCCCCCCCCCTTTTTTGTGTGATGCTGGGGATTGAACTCAGAGCCTTATGCAAGCAAGGCAAACACTCAAACACTCTACCCTCTGCCCTTTATATATATATATATTTTTTTTTTTTTTTTGTAAGTGGACACAAGACCTTTATTTTATTTATTTATACGTGGTGCTGAGACATGTTCTTAAATGTTTGACACATTTTATGTGGGTCTCACACATGCCAGGTGAGCACTCCACTGCTGAGCCATGACCCCCAGCACCCCTGCAATCCCTTTTTTTATGTTTTATTTAGAGACAGGGTCTCACTAGATTGTTTAGGGCCTCGCTAAATTGCTGAGGCTGGCCTTGAACTTTCGATCTTGCTGCCTCAGCCTCCCCAGCTGCTGGGCTTACAGGCATGTATCACCATACCCAGCAATGTGTATTGTATTTCTGTACTTACCATCTCTCTACTGTTTGTGGAAAGATTAGGAAACTTTAGGGTTTTGAAAAAGTCTCCTTCTAATTGTGTTCCCTGAAAACCCTTAGCAGTGCCTTATTTTATCCCTAGTAAGTATTTCATATTAACATTTGTTCAGTTGAGCTGAGAATCTCTGTTAGTTGTTACCCTGAAGGCATCTTTTCTTGTATTAGTATCAGTGTCTTTAATTTATCATTTTTTAAAATTTTTTTTAGTTGTAGATGCACACGATATCTTATTTATTTTCATGTGGTGCTGAGAATCAAACCCAGTGCCTCACTCTTATGAGACAAGCGCTCTACCACTGAACCACAGCCACAGATTCCAGTGTCTTTAATTTAATGGAAAGAAAGTACTCCATCAACACCAAACTGAAAATGTCCTAGATCCTTTAACCCTAAACCCGAAAGGCCATGGCTAATTCAGGATCTAGAAATGGAATGTTCACAGTGCTTATACAAAAACCATCTATGAAAGGTGGATGGATAATCTTTTCAAGATCCTCTGGATCAGTTTTAGTCCAGACCCCTGTTGTTGGAGTAATCAGCTTTGATTTCAGTGGTAGGGGCTATATGAGAACCTGTGACTTCTGTTGTATACAGGGTTCTGAGATACATAAAACAAGCAAATGCCCAGTATTCCCTCCCAGTCTTGGGTTTCATGACTCATATTTTCCCTCACACAGTCATGTATCCTAGTAAGACTAAAGCCGTGCTTAAGGAAAAGCATCTTTAAAATACAAAGTGAGTAGCATTTGAATTAAATGGTGTCTTTTCTTTATTTCTAAAGGAATTTTTAAATTGCATTTAGGTGCAGGTCCTCACCTTTTTAACACTGTTATCAGAATTGTGAATTTATATTGATTCTCTTAATGACTAACTATTTATTTTATTTTAACTGCTGTTTTCTTTACAGAAAATCTTCGTTATAATAACATTCAGCAAGCACATAGTGGAGCAGATGGTGGCTTTCATTGGGTGAGTAATTCTTCTAAGGACTAATATTAATTTCAGTTTTTGAAGTAAATGAGTTGGAATAGAATTTTTGAGATAGCTCTTTATTTTGAAGCTTTTGCATTTGAACGTGCAACCCCTCCAAGTAAATAAGAAATTCTCTTTACATAAGACATGTGTATCATTACAGTTTAATAGTGCTTTTGAACACACTATGACTTTAAGCCAAAATTAGATGCCAGATACACAGTTGCATTTAATTTAAATATAAATCTTACATAAAATTTTAATATTTCATTAAATAAGGCACAGTAGGATGATACATTACTGAAATATATCAGGTATGAGTATATTGTTTCTCTCAAAAAATTGTGCTGTAAATCAAATGCTTTTATTTTTTGTTTAGTTTTAAGAAGTGAATAAGACCACTTTTAACATGATTTAAATGATAATGTCACAAAATTATAGCGTTCTCTCTGATAAAACAGTAAAGAAATAACCTGTGTTGTTTGGTTAATCAAATTAACCTTTGTCTGGAATATGAATACTATAGGGTATTAAATTGAGATACAACCAAAATTTGTTGGGTTTTTGGTTGTATCTTTCATATAATTTCTTTTTTTTAATTCACTGCTTACAGGGTAGATATCCTTTTCATTTAAAAATATAGCTGCCCCACGGCAGAAGAGTGTCCTGTTGAAGTACAGTTTGATGAGTTTTAATATAAATTTTCATATTTTAAAAGCTACTTATATAACAAAACATTATGGAAATTTTAGTTATTTAAATTTATATTGGATTTTGTTTTATTTTACATTACTGGGAATTGAACCCAAGGGCATACAACCACTGAGCTATATCCCTAGCCTCCCCTTTTTTTTGAGACACGGTCTGTTGAGTCTGGACTTCAATTTGCAGTCCTCCTGCCTCAGCCTCCTGAGTAAGTAGAATCACATGCTTATGTTACTATACCCAGCTGGTTTTAGTATATTCACTCTTATATATGATGTTATTTTTTATTTTTATGACATATTTTATATATGATATATTTAACAATATTTTATAGCTCATCTTTAGTAATTAAGGAAAAATATGTTTTTGTGAATATACTCAATTGAGCCAGACACTGATTCTGAATTTCTGATTATATGTGGATTATAACTTATACATTAAAATTTAATTACTTCAATTTTTTTTGCTGCCCGAATCCTTACAGATAAAGTGTTTTATATGTCACCATACATCACATTCGAAGAAAAAGAAGGAATATTATTGCCCCTTATTTTTTAAATACTAGGAGAACATTTCATCCACTCTGAGAGATTACTGCTCCACTTTGGAGAATTCTAAAAGAACACTACCACACTACCCACACATTGTAAAGTGACCATGCACAAGGCACCCACTTTCTTTGATTCTCCTTTTTCCAGACTGAACATTTATAGAAGGAAGTTTTTTAGCTACTTCTGTATCCTCAGCACTATCACCTTCTGTTTCTCCAGGCTTTAGAGTTTTTAAGAAGTTATGTTCATAACCCACTTGAATCAAATGTGTGAAATATGATAAGTCAAGAACTATGTAATGTTTTGAACAACCAACAATAAAAATTAAAAAAAAAGAAGTTATGTTACTGAACTTCCTATCTGATTTACACATCCAGTTTTACTCCTTTCCAATCTGTTCACTGTACTACAATCACTAACCTTGAAATTTTAATTTAAAAGCTGCTGCTACCACTGTCTTCATCCCTCAACTCTGCTTCTTGATACCCTTCACTTGTTTTCTCTTAATTCTTAAGATAGTGCTAAAACTCCTTGACAAGATTTATAAACCCTATTATCATCTGTCTCCTCTAATGAAACCATTTTGACAATACTTGAGTCTTCATCACTGATCATTCTTTGCCCCTTGCTTTTTTATTTGCCTAGTTCAAAATTTCACAGCTTTGGCACTGTTTACATTTTAGGCCAGATAACTATTGTGAAGAACTGTCCTGTGCACTTTTAAGATATTTAGTAGCATCTTTGTCCTAGATGTCCACAGTATATCTAGTATATCTACTGGTACCGTCCAGTCCTAACAATCAGAAATGATTCAGCCAGGCACAGTGACATACCACCTATAATCTGTTATGTGGCCACTAAACCTGTCTACCCTCATTGAAAATTACTGACCTAGATATTGTCCTTTAGATTCAACTATTGCCTTATCAGAAAACCTTCCCTGACTTGATCAAATACTCCTTTACCAGGGATCTCTCTGTACCACAGCATGTACTATTAGTTACAGTTTTACATTTATGTTTGTGGGTGTATTAACACTGTCTTTACTCCTAACTTATAATAGTTTCTTAATGGCAGAGACCTTGTCTATTTTTGTTCTCTATTATGTTCAGGGCGCCTGTCATCTTGATTTACACATAGCAGGTGCTCAGAAATTATCTGCTGAATAAATGAACACATGCTGTCCAAATAAAGATCTAGCCAATAAAAATTAATAAGTCCTTTGTATAATCTGGATTCCTTTGTTTGTTTACGCACCTTTGGGAATTTCTAAGAAATTATATTATTTATCAACAGTAAATAGAAATAAAAGTGCCTTTAATTTTAGGGCAATAGTTAAGTTAGAACATGTTATATTTTTTGAAACACAAGTTCCTTTTTAAAAATTTTTCCTAATATTGTCCCTCAAAAAATTCCAGTGATTCTTTTCTCTGAAAGATGATTTTCCATAAAGTTGTTCTAATATATTCTAGACCTACTGGATTCAGATTTTTACTGAATTAGAATTGGTGTCATGTTGTTGGGTTTTTTTTGTTTGTTTGTTTGTTTTTGGACTAGGGATTGAACCCAGAGCTACTTTACCTCTAAGCTACATCCCCAGCCCTTTTTGATTTTTACTTAAAAGAGGATCTTGCTAAGTTGCTTGGGTTCTCATCGAACTACTGAGGCAGGGCTCATACTGGCTCAGCCTCCCGAGTTGCTGGGATTGCAGGGGTGCACCCATTTTGATGTCTAGTCTTTAATCATTTTCAGAAGATGTGTTATAATGTCCTACAAAATAATAATAATCAGACTTGGCAAGTGATAGTAATACTTTATGATCAGATGCCAAAAGGTATTTTTTTAGTATTGTAATAATATTATCTGTTAATCATATTCTGCAATTGAACATGACATGATTTGTTTTCCTACATTTAGAAATAGGAAGTGCTTTTAAATAAAAGGATTTAAATGAATATCAAAAATTAAGGCTATGGGGCTGGGGTTGTGGCTCAGCAGTAGAATGCTCGTCTAGCATTTGCAAGGCCCTGGGTTCAATCTTCAGCACCGCATATAAATTAAGGTATTATGTGCAACTACAACTAAAAAATAAATAAATATTTTAAAAGAAATTAGGCTATGGGTGTAGCTCTGTGGTAGTATTTGCCTATCATGTGTGAGTTTCTGAGCCAGATCCTTATTACCACTAAATCAATCAATCAGTCATTTAATTCAGCTGTCTCTCCCTCTGGAGATGGCCCATAATCTTCCTCACGTGTGTCTCTGCTTTCCTAAATAAACCTTTGTCTGTTTATCTAAGTAGCAAATAATAAGCAAAATAAATAATACATAAATAAATGTATTCATCAAACCTAAAATGAATGTTAACTTTTAAAGAGAATTCTTCTCTCTCTCTCTCTCTCTCTCTCTCTCTCTCTCTCTCTTTTTTTTTTTTTTTTTTTTTTTGAGACATTGTTGTCAGTATGATGCTTAGACTGGTAAGACTGGCCCTTAAATCCTGGTCCTCCTACCTCAATCTCCTAAGTACCTCATACCCAGGCGTGGACCACCATGCCCAGCACCAAGAATGGTTTTTTAATAGACCTAAATCTGTTATTTTATATCACAATAAATATATCAGCAACTCATTTCAGAAAAGAGAATATTTGGATTGAATCAATGGATCCGTTGTTGGGCTAGGGATGTAACTCAGTGGTAGAATACTTGCCTCGCATGCGTGAAGCCCTGGGTTCGATGCCCAGCACCACAGGAAAAAAACAGGGAGAGAGAGTGAAAAGATCCATTGTTGACCTGAGCTGAAAGTACTGCCTCTAACTTACTGTAGAAACTTCTTTGTTTGTTCTCCCCTTTACATTGTTAAAACTCCAAATAGTATAGCATAATCATCAAACTAAACTAGTAAAATTTGGAATGTGGTCTTTTGAAGAATATTTAAAAATATGTGACCACAATTAAGGGAGTGATAAATGGTAGAGAAAAAAAATCAAAAGAAAAGCAAGAAAAAGGTCAGCATCGGTTCAAATTTAAAGTAAAAGTAAGATATTAAGGCAAGAAAGAATAAAAAAATGAGTCCCAAGGACAGCTAGAGAGTGGTATAATGAAAAGAGAATAGACTTTGGACAAAAAAAAAAAATCTAGATTTGAACTCTGCCACAGGCCAGTTATTTAACTTCTTTCTGTACATGCTTCTAGTTGCTGTTCTTTCAAGCATGTTTCTTTGAGTACCATTTCTTCTCCAGTTCCGAAGGCCACTGACAACATTTCCAGCTCCAGTCACAATTTTAAATGTTCTGGAATCAAATATTTTACAGTTTAGTTGAAACACACTCATATCAAGTGAGTTAACATTCCACAGCATGTTTTTTAAAATGCCTTTTGTCTCAAATTTGATATTGCCTGTGTTCACAAAGTCTCATTTTCCCAAGTTTCTATTTATTGTCACCTAGAAGATTGAGGGAAAGCCTATCTCTCCTTGTTAGTTTACTTTTTAATCACTAAAATGTCCTTAATCTGGACAGTCTTTCAGCAGAGATTATGTAAATAATTCTTGAGGAAACTATTTTTTGAACATAATGGGCCCTTTGTAATTATTATCTTATTTATTATTACTGTTTACTTCTAATTAAAGATTGGCTCAGAGAGGTTTGTTTTGTTTTGTTGTTGTTACTAGGGCTTGAACTCTGGGTTTCTTTGCCACTTTATCCTCAGTCCTTATCATTTTTTATTTTGAGACGGGATCTTGCCAAGTTGCTAAGGCTGGCCTCAAACTTGCAATCCTCCTGCCTTAGCCTCCCAACTTGTGCACCATCACACCCAAGATCCTATGAGCGTTACTTACTGCAGTATGAATGAGGGCATAGGAAAGAACCTATGAGAATGATGAAAGCAACAACTCAGAAGAGGAAAAGATGAATAAAAAGAGACATTGAAGGCTGGGGTTGTGGCTCAGCGGTAGAGTGCTTGTCTGGCATGTGCAAGGCCCTGGGTTCAATTCTCAGCACCACATAAAAATAAGTAAATAAAACAAATAAAGTTATTGTGTTCAACTACAACTAAAAAATAAATATTTGTTAAAAATAAAAAAAAGAGCGCAAGATTGAAATAAGGCATAGGATATACCCTATTTCTTACTTTTGTCTAGGGCCAAATTTGGGCAAACTAATCCCTCAGGTGTGCCTGCAGCCTGCTAGGCCAGCCTGTTCTCCACCCCATTCCACCCCTGACCCCAAGTAACATGGAAGGGTTACTGTTGATAGTTATATCTCTGGTAATTAGGTATAGTGTTTTACAGAGATTCAAGTGCTATGTTGACAAATATTTCTAAGGGCTTCTATTCTCAATGTATGTATGGAGTGGCCTACCTAAATATGATACCCTAAGCAAGCCTTTAGTTTATGGTATTTTTAGCATAATATATCATTCATTGTTTGACAATCCTAATATTCCAGAGTTTGAATATAGGCCTTCTCCCAATTAGAAATAATTAATAGATATATTTTTTTGGATAGTTCTAAAAAGTAGTTGCTAGTATCTTTAGATTTAAGGGAAGGTGTTCTTATTATTTTTATATATCAAAGGATTGATCTAATTATACATGTAAATCTGAAGAATGTAATAAATCAATTATATATTCTGAAAGAGGTTTTAGGTATTAGCCTTCTGGTTTATGGTATGTTTAGCAGGTAGATAGAGAAAATGCTCTGTAAAAAAAGATTAGGCATGTAATGTTTTTTCACTCTTTGAAGTAAGTCAGGAGATAAAACCAAAGAAATTTTAGAACTTAAAGGCTGTGTTACATTTGTGATAGTCTTTTTTTATTTTTTTAATTATGATTTAAATCTAATTTTTAATCTAATTTAAATCTGATTTTTAATTTTAGACTTCCTCCATTGAGAGAGACGTGCAGATAGTTCTTAAAGAATATAACCAAATCTAACTTTAAAAATTATAATTAAAATGACATGTTCCAGTATTCTCACCAAATACAGGATAAGAATTCCCAGAAAATAACATTAAGTATGTGACTCGAAACAAACCATATGCAAAACATTGGCTCATTGTCAGGTTGCCAGGATCTTATTGGAAGACAAAGTCCCCAGTTTTACCACACAAGAAAAGTTTCCATAACTCAATCATTGAACTGGAGGGATCAGGGATGGGGGATGGAGTTGGCTGGAACAGGAACTTTTACCAGATACAGAATGTTCCATGCTCTTCTTTGCTGTCTCCTATTTCTGAGTTAACTTGATGCTTGACCTCAGAGTAGTGCTTGCCCGTGGTAAGAGAGATCATTTCAACCAGTAAGTAATTAAGTGCTTGAATCTGAATGTTGTTTCGTTTTCCTTACTACTATGAAGAGCAGTCAGAATGAGCTTTGTGAGCCTGGACTTTTTCTCCTACAAAAAGAAAATATATCCTTTCGTTTTAAAATGTAAAATGCTTCATGTACCTGATTCTCTGACATGGATCATTATGAAATAATCAGAAAAGTTATGGAAGTGTAAAACCCAAACATTTATATTATCTAATAAAAGGATACTAAGGGCTTTAAGATCCCAACTGCTGGTACTTAGTTATGTACTCTAATTTTAACATAACCTTCTTCTGCAGTTTAGGAAAATTTCTTGCCTTTCACGTCCATGATAGTTTATGTATCCTTCTCCTTTGATACTTAGTCCTTCTATGTTTTTGTCATAGATATTAAAAGTTAGTATAATTTGACTGTTAGATGAGAGAGAAGTGGACATTGAATTAGGAAGTTACTGTTGACCATAATTAGAGCATTTCAGAATGATCAAAACTAAAACACATTTATATTGGATTACATGAAACTGGAGTAAAGGAAAAGGCAGGCCAAGGTTATTCCTGTCACATTTTAATTGTTCTATAAATATTTGTTGACTAAATGCATTTATTCACTTGTTAACAGGGGAGAAACCATTGTATGTTTTAGGCTGAGGGAAAGACTAGCAAAAAGCTAGAGATAGAAAATACAAATGGAAAAAAAAAGTAAGGAAGGAAGGCTATGGAAAGCAAATTAACGTTTAGTAAGCACCCCTGTACCAGATGCCTTATTAATTTTTTTAATTTAATATGTATAACAAAACCTGTGAGGTACTACTACTGGGTAGTAGAGGGAACCAAGGCACAGAGAAGTTAATTTTATATAAATGGTAAGAGATGAATGAAGAGAGAATGAAAAACCATGTGGGTTGATTATCCTTTTTAATCAGTTCATCCTTAAACTGAAAGTGAAAATTCTACAATGTAGAATAGAGAAGGAGGACATGGAGGCAGTGCTACAGTGGGCTATCTGTCCCCGTTGGAGGTTGGAGTTTGAGCTAAAGTGCCAGTCTCAGACAGCAGCTATTTGAATTTGGTAACATAAATTCTTTCCACACTCTTGTTCACGTTTATCAGCCTGGGCACTGCTGTGGCTGATCACTGCTGCTGTTACAGTTAGTGCTCTGGGTTTAAATGCATTTTCTTTCTTTCTCCTAGCACCTGCTAGATTGATGTTCCTTCAAAGCAAAGAACGCAAACTTTTTCCCCATAGTTTTCTACTTGCAGGTAGTGATTTTCTGCCTTTCCAGTCTTTCAAATAATTAATCTTAGGTTGAATTCCAGACATTACTGTTACTTTTCAGGGTACACTTATCATCATCCCATTTTCAGTGATCTCAAGGCCAGTAAACACTCATTACTGTCTCATCTTAAAATTCTGAAAACTCTGCTGTTTTGATTATTGTTATTGTTTGGATGTTTTGTTTTGTTTTGTTTTGTTTGAGACAGGGCTTGCTAAATTGTGTAGGCTGGCCTCAAATGTGTGATCCTCCTGTCTGAGCCTCCTTAGTTGCTGGAGGTGAAATCAGTCGACTTTGAACAGAGTTTTGTTTTTGTCAGTCCATCAGTTTTACTTGGGTCTTACAGAATGCTCCTTTAGCTCTGGCCTCATTTATTAACACCAGTGCCTGCTTGGTTCCTGCTGCACAGGTCTGCATTCTAAAACAAGGTTCTGTTTTCTGGAGCTGCTCTTTAATGATAGCTTATTTCAAAGAGTAGTTGCTAATTATAAAAAGGTCTTAAATTCATTTTGATTATAGAAAACAATTTGAAATGTTCAAAGGCAAGGGAGATTGCAGATTCTTTTGTGATCAAAATTTGTTGTGAGGCAGTAATAATCATACACCTGATGTTTCTGGATAAAGCAGTGGTCTTCCTTCTACCTAGCCATGAGGAAACGGAGGTATCATGTTTATAATACCACTCTGCACACAATGGACTAAATTGAGTACAAAAGAGGTTTTAATCATTTAAAGGGGCACAGATGCAAATGAAATTCAAGATGTTTTAATCTCAAACCCTGAGGTTGAATCACAAAGAATTTTAGAAGGTGCCAGAGACTACCAACATATATAAGAAGCTCCTAGATTTTCCACTATAGTACATAATATAGTATATAATTTTGATCCTGAATATATTTTATGTTGGGGTGCTCTTCTAAGTTCCAAGGATATAAAGGAACTTGAGGGCTGGGGATGTGGCTCAAGCGGTAGCGCGCTCGCCTGGCATGCGTGCGGCCCGGGTTCAATCCTCAGCACCACATACCAACAAAGATGTTGTGTCCCCCGAAAACTGAAAAATAAATATTGAAATTCTCTCTCTCTCTCTCTCTCTCTCTCACACACACTCTCTCTCTCTCTCAAAAAAATGTCTTCATTCTTAAAAAAAATAAAAATTAAAAAAAATAAAGGAACTTGATTTGAATAGGCTACCAATTTTTCCTAACAGTATCAACTTCAAAGATTCATATTCTGTATTAAATTAAATGGTAATGACACTTTCATTCCAGTCATACAGAATTATTAGATCTTATTTTTACTAGGTTAACGTATAGGTTGATTTTCAGTTAGCACCAGTTCATGTTCTTATTCCCGGATTGATTAGGTAACAATTGTCTTCCCCCCCTGTCCCTGTTAAGTTCTAAGGGAAAGATGGGTAGTCTATAAATATTAATGAGAGTTGGTATGAGGTGACCTTTGGCTTTTTCAGAAAATTGCACCATAAACTACCCCCACCCTTCCTGAACTGTCCAATTTAGGAGGAAGACATTTTCATGTAGAGGATAATCTATCATTGTTGAGTCAGGCCAGGAGTCTGAGGTCCATTCTGAGTCATTATGAGCAGAGCTCTAGGATTGGTTGGTTCCCAGAGAAACTGGTGGTTAAATACTGTGAGAATCTTTATCAGACAGGAAATGACAACTCATTAAAATACTAACCGTTAAGCCTGTTTAGATCACTGCCTGGAGTGTGGGGAGGAAAATTTAACTCTACAATGTTTGACTAAAATACACATTTCTAAAAAAAGAGAATTATATACCAGACTGTTACCAACAAACAGAATTGCTACTTCATCTTGTTGCTGAACTTTTGCCACACTGTGATCACCTCTTTTGCACAGAAGGCATATCAGCATGTGATGAGAGTAGGATGGGGAAGGGCTTTTATTTCATCCCTGAAAATACATCCCACTATAATCTTAAATGTAAAATTCATTCTCTTCAGGGCAGGAGTCTTTTGGTTTCAGTTGGAAGAGAAACATTTTCTGTTTAGGGTTTTGTTTCTATGTTCCTCGGCCAAATCTCAAATGACAGAATTCACTGGAGCCAGAGGATAAATTTGATTTATTGATTTACATACAGGGGCCCTCATTCAATCTAGGAAATTCTTTTTTTTTTTTTTTTTAAAGAGTGAGAGGAGAGAGAGAGAGAGAGAGAGAATTTTTTTTAATATTTATTTTTTTAGTTCTCGGCAGACACAACATCTTTGTTGGTATGTGGTGCTGAGGATCGAACCCGGGCCGCACGCATCCCAGGCGAGCGCGCTACCGCTTGAGCCACATCCCCAGCCCCTCTAGGAAATTCTTAAAGCCCTGATATTTATTCAGAACATAATTAAAAGTTTTAGCTGTGGACACAAAATTCTAGTCTCTTGAGATTTGACTCTCCAGACTGTAAAGGCTCATTAGAAGAATGAGAGAAAAGTAGACAACCATTTTTGTAGAAATAGCTTTTTCCCCTCTGTTATATTACTTAATAGTCTTACATTGAGTTAGTCTGCTAACTAAGCCTTAAGATGATTTTTACCTTTTGGGAACAGGGTATAATGTTTGTAGTTTAGCTTCATGATCTAAACCAATGGTCACTACTGTCAGATGATAATAAAATAATAGTTGTTCTTTTTATTTTCATTTATGTTATTTTCTTTTTTGTATATTTTTGTAATGCATATAACTTTATTGTGGTAATAATACATTAAAACATTATATGACTATACGTACATTGAGGATGTCTTATGGGCACTCCCTCAGTCCACGTGTCGGAAGATCACGTGTCATGGGGAATACAAAGATACTTCAGGGCAAGAATTCTTTCCACACTACAAAAGGGGCTTACTGTGAGTCCTTCTCTTTCTTTGTTCACTTTTTGCATATTGCAGTTTATTGTGTTTCTGTACTCTATCAATCAGATTTATAGGTTATCATTCCTAGTTTTAACTAAACTAACCTTCACAAAACAGACATAGGCTTGAAAATGTTCATATTAATACATAATAGAAGGGGCTGGGGATGTGGCTCAAGTGGTATCGAGATCGCCTGGCAAGCGCAGGGCGCTGGGTTCAATCCTTAGCACCACATAAAAATAAAATAAAGATGTTGTGTCTGCCGAGAACTAAAAAACATAAATAAATATTGAAAAATTATTTTAAAAAGACATAATAGAATGAAGATAATACTAATAATGCATTCACAAGAAACAGCAAAGAAGTTGAAACACTGATATTCATTCATTCCTTATATCAGCTCTTTAGTAGTCACGTTCAAAAGATAAAAAAGAAAGGCCAGGCACAGTGACCCCTGTAATCCCAGAGGCTTGGGAGACTGAGGCAGGAGCATCACAAGTTCAAAGCTAGCCTCAGCAATTTATGGAAACCCTGTCTCTTTAAAAAAAAAAAAAAAAAAAGCTGGGGATTTAGCTCAGTGATTAAGCACCTGTGGTTTAATCCTCAGTACCAAAAAAAGTAAAATAAAATTACGTACACCACCTAGTTTCATGAAGATAAATTAACACAGAAGAGATCTGACTAGAAAAATCCAAACAGAATCATGACCAGTTTAAGGAAAATTTCAGCTATTTTCTAATAACAAAACCTATTTGGATGACACTCTCCTGATGGAAAAGAGATTAAAAGTAAATCAAATGTTGTTTTTTTATATGTGGTGAGCTAACATGTTTAAGACACAATTTGAAAGGAGTCCCTTAAAAAACAGGAATAATGATGACCAATAAACTCTATGCATGCTTGGAATGAGTGTGTGTTCCACATTAACCAATAAATAAAAATTGATAGATTATGAAAAACAGTTATCCCTCCACCCAGTGTCTGTATACCCTCTGCCAATTGTGTTACTTCCTTGAGAAGATGTTTTGGCATTTGTGAGTACAGAGAATAATGTAAACTTCCCTAAGGAAGAAATTATAGATTTCTTATAATTTATATCAGTGATTTCCAGAAGCAGAGTAATGTATATATTTAAAATTGTAGAAAAATAAGAGATTTTGTTTGCAAATTATTTAGTGCTGACAGAATTTTGCCCAAATGTTATTTTGGTTTTTTTGTTTTTTGTTTTTTTTAATATTTATTTCTTTTTTAGTTCTCGGCAGACACAATATCTTTATTTGTATGTGGTGTTGAGGATCGAACCTAGGCCGCACGCATGCCAGGCGCTACCCTCTTGAGCCACATCCCCAGCCCCCAAATGTTATTTTGAATGGACTTTTTTTTTAACAATAATTAAGTTTGCAAAGTAGTTTGTCTTGAGTCTATTCTTTTTTTTTTTTTTTTAAATAGAGTGAGAGAGGAGAGAGAGAGAGAATTTTTTAATATTTATTTTTTAGTTCTCGGCGGACACAACATCTTTGTTGGTATGTGGTGCTGAGGATCGAACCCGGGCCGCACGCATGCCAGGCGAGCGCGCTACCGCTTGAGCCACATCCCCAGCCCCTCTTGAGTCTATTCTAACAGACACTTAAATATGTGAGCATGGTAAACAGTTGTGCCCATGAAACTGATTTTTGAACTCTAAATGGATTTGGAATTTTGTAATTTGTTTGCCTGTCTTTCCTCCCCCCCCACCACCACCTTTTTACCATTTCTAGGGTTTTTTTTCTTTTTATTATTATTATTTTTTAATCAGTAACCAAATTGAAGAACTGTCACTAGAATAATTTGTTGGAAATTGGTTTTTGATATTGTATTTGCTTTTGGTTTCTGCCAAGAATAAAAATACCAAGATGCTACCTGCTACCCACAAAGATTTTTTACCCACCAAGTTGGAGATCTACAAGGAAAATCAGAGATCAGTTTTTTTCCTTTTTTGTTTTTCTTTATAACATTCTCACCTAGAGTAAGTAGCTATTTAAGAGGCTCTTTTATGTATGTTTTAGTTCAGTTGCTGACTGCAAAATAGCTCTTCCTGTGTTTGTTCTCCAACTGCATATTTCCTATATCACAAAGCCTCAATTCTTTGAACTTAATCAAAACCAAATGGCAATGGCAAATAGGACTTTACTCACTCACTGAGACTTGAGAGTTCTTAGCCAAATGCATAGAATTGCTATGAATTTAATGGCTTTTAGAGCATGACATTTAGGTTGTTTCCTAAACCAAATGTAAAAAGCCAGTGAGCTATGATGTAGGTGTGTCCCTTCCCCACCCTGCCCCAAAATATGTACATTTTAAGTTAATCATCAGTGTCAGAATGGACTCTTGCTTCTGGACTGCTGCTTGAAAACAACTTGAGGGAGGAGGTTACAAACTGTTATTTTTCACATTATATCCATATTAAGATTGACAGCTGTAATTCTAATTTTTGTCTGCTCCATTATTGAAATAGCTTTAATGATTATTAAGAAAACTTCAGTATAAAAATGTTTTGTGTAAACTGAGCCCTCAGTAACTTACACTGTTGTTTTTAGAGATGGAGAAATTAAATTAGAACTAAAGTTTTGATGAATACATAATAAAAGATTGAGAGATTGACAAATAATTGGATTTATAGCACTTTAGACCTAAATTCCAAATGTGTTAACTTTTAGATTAATTCAGATCATTTATTTGTTCATGATAGTCTTAGTTTTAATATGTTGCTACTAAAACTGTGGTGTTTTGCAGTGGTAGCACATGCCTATAATTCCTATAATCCTCGGGAGGCTGAGGCAGGAGGAGTGTGAATTCAAAACCAGCTTTAGCAATTTAGCAAAGCCCTAAGCAACTCAGTGAGACCCTGTCTCTAAATAAAATTTAAAAAGGGCTAGGGCTGGGGATGTGGCTCAAGCGGTAGTGCGCTCGCCTCGCATGCGTGCGGCCCGGGTTCGATCCTCAGCACCACATACCAACAAAGATGTTGTGTCCGCCGAGAACTAAACAATAAATATTAAAAATTCTCTCTCTCTCTCCCTCCCCTCTCTCACTCTCTCTTTAAAAAAAAAGGGGGGGGGGGCTAGGGTGTGGCTCAATGGTTAAGCACTCCTGGGTTCAATACCCAGTACCACACAGAAACTGAAAAAAATGGGTTGTTTGTTTCTGTTTTTTTGTTAAACCCAGAGGGAATTAACCACTTACCCCATATCCCCAGTCCTTTTCATTTTTTAATTTTGAGACTGGGCCTCACTCCTCCTGCCTTAACTGTAATTACAGATATGCGCCACCATACCCAGCTGTTTTTTATTTTTGAGATAGGGTCTCTCTATGTTACCCAAGCTGGTCTCAAGCTTGTGATACTCCATCTCAGCTGGGATTACAGTTGTATGCCACCACTCTCAACTAAAACTTATTTATTTTCAGTTGTTTTCCTAGTCTCTTGTAGAAATCTGTGTATATCCCCTACACTAACAGAATCCCAAAACATATAAAACATAGCATTTTGATAAATGTATCTCAGCATTAGCCCCAGAATAATTATTTGAAACTTGCACACCATGTGATTGAACAGTGGCCTATAAAAGAACAGCTGAAGTGTATCTCTTATACTTACAATGGACTTAAAATGGCAAATCATTTATCTCTTCAAATTATTTTCAAGGGAATCGGGAATGATTGTTTCCAGTCCCTTCCTCACTAGGCTCAACAACAACAAATTAGAATCTTTCTAACGTTGAGATCTTAAATTTTGCTTTCTCTAAATTACTTAACTGTAGCTATCCTTGGTAATTTTTGTTTGTTTTTTGAGTATTTTTAGTTGTAGAAGGACACAATACCTTATTTTATTTATTTATTCACTTATTTTTATGTGGTGCTGAGGATTGAACCCAGTGCCTCACATGTGCAAGGCAAGTGCTCTGCCACTGAACTACAACCCCAGCTCTCATTGGTAGTTGAAAATGATAACATAGAGTATTAATGTTAAGATGAATGAATTGACTTGGAAAAAAATAGTTCTTATACATCTGCTGGTTTTGAAACCAGTCTTTTTATGCCTGTATTTTGCTGGAGTTTTTGTTTGTTTTTATTCATCTGGTTTCTTTTTTTAAATTATCCATCTTAACTACTTTTATTTACTTATTATTTTTATTGTTGTTAATGGGCCTTTATTTTTTATTTATCTGTGCTGAGAATCGAACCCATTGCCTCACACATGCTAGGCAAGCACTCTGCCACTGAGCCAGAACCCCAGCCCTATCTGGTTTATTTCTAGTGTAAATGGTTGAGCTATTTGCATCCCGGCTATATATTACATAAGGAAATGTTGGACTACTAAGGTAAATCTTTCCTCTAAAAAATATTTATCCTATCCTTGCCTTTTGTAGTTAGGAACATTGATGATATACAACACAGCTCTTCTGGCCTACCACCTTGAGATCATAATGCCATTTAGAGGTCACTTAGAGACCAAGATGGAGATGGAGACTTCTCCATCTTTGATATTTATCATAGCTCTTCTGGCCTCTTCCTTCACCTTTACTATAAATGTCTGTTCAATCCTTTTCCACACCTCCTTCAATGCTCACTAAAGGACTTTTTGGACCACTCCATCCCATACTGTTCTGTCCTTTCTCCTTCCAGTTCTTTAACATATAACTAATTTCTGTACCAAATTTTTAGTATTGCACATCTTTTGTTTTCGAATCTGTATTTGGTGTGTGTGAGAGAGAGAGAGAGAGAATTTTGAATTCTCATAGTAATTTTAAGTTTCTTGTGGGCAAAGACTATTTCTTGTACTTTCTTTTTAGTTTTTCCCATAATAACATGGAGTCTAAACACTCCTTTGAGTGTTTGGTGGTGGAGATAATAGGATCAAAGAAAAAAAATAGCCAAGAGTTAAGAATTTGTTAGCATCTGGTAAATACAATTGCTGAAGGAAAAAAGTTTTTTCTTTGATTCCTCTGCTTTTTATTTTTTTATTTTTTTTAAAAGACAGCAACTGTATTTTTCTAGAAAACAGATGAAGTTAATGTGATTCCATATACTTTTAGGGAAGTATATTTTAGAATACCCTTTTAATGGCCCTAGAAAAGAGATTGTGATGTTTGATTTTCTAAGCTGCCCCAAGTTACCATTTTAAAAATGCCTGTGAGCGCGTCTAAAACAGGATCTGCAGTTGCCAAACCGGTTTAACAGCACTGCCTCCGCATATTCTGGGTGAGAGGGAGCTCGAGTACAGAGCCTTATCAGAGATTGCTATCCCAGTCATCTCAGAACAAGTTGTTTAGTAATGTACAGGAGTTTCTGTGCAATCTGTCCACCATAAACCACGAAATGATTCAAGGTTCATAGTTCCTTCTTTGTTCCTTTGTTAATCACTGACTTCTGACTAGGGGGAGGTGCCTCCCAAATTTGCTAATGCATTCTTTTTGGATAAGGATGACGCATGCACGGATTGTCCTAATAAGGACTTAGATTGAGAAAGTACCGCCCACTCTGAGAAGATGGGACAAGTCAGAGAGAGGGCGGGCAGTTTCTTTTTTAACTGGGGATGACACAAGCATAAGTCATTTCCTTATTAATCGGTTCAAACCAGTTCTTACAGGAACTGGTGGTGATAAATGTGGGACTTCTCAGAAGTCATTCATTTTATTCTTTGTACCATACCAGTGTGCAGTATCAGCTGAGCTGGCCTCATTGTGAGAACTAACTCTTAGTTTCTCCAAGACATGTTAAGAGATTTTTCTACCTTAAAGAGTTGTTTGAAGGAAGAATTTTTATCCACTAAAAGAGTTCACAAGATTTTGACAACTCATTATTGTATTTTGTTCCTTTTTTTATCTAATCCCTGCTTTTTGAGTCCAGGCGGTAAGTGGAATTTCTTTAACATCTCTCTTGCTTTTCTTCCCAAATGTATCTTTGCCTTGGGCTTCTGTACCCTGCTTCCAGTGCTGTCCCCGGCATAGGTCCGTCTCTGCAGAAGCCATTCCAGGAATACCTGGAAGCTCAGCGGCAGAAGCTTCACCACAAAAGTGAAATGGGCACACCACAGGTGAGAATTTATTCGGGGTTCTTCTCCCTCATTCAGTTTCAGGCTGAAATTAGATTTACAGTTCTCACATTTTTCGACACAGTGAGGTTTGCTTGCCAGTTTCCTTTACAGAAGTTGAATTGCCATGTACTTTCTCCTGGGAAATAGTCTTTGTTTTAAATCAGACAAAAAAAAGTATAACTACTTCTTGGGCATCTTCCAAAAACAAGCCTAGGGCTAATAGAAAATAATGGTTCAGTTATGTAGAATCAGTTGTTGCCTTGATCTTAAATGACTTATTAGGTATATACCTCTCTACCGGATTAAAAAGTTAAAATTTACTAATACTTTGTTATTAGACTTAAGTGAGGTAACTTAAATGTCTACCTGCTGTTTTTCATTTCAGTCGTGAGAAAATTATTTTTAAAAAATAAACCAAGGTTTATAACATAGATGAACTTGAAGACATTAACTTAAACTAAGCCTGCCTTTTCTGTAAATAGTTCTGAACCAAGGGGAAATGACTAGAAGAGGATGAGTAAGCAATAACCTGAAATGGGAAATTGCAAGGAAGAGCGCTTGTTTTTTCATGTGGCCCTTTGCTGCCCTCAATTGCCCAAGCATGACTTAAATTTATATCTTAAAAACAGCTCTCTTTCCCAGAACAAAACTCTTTTTAACCATCTTGACAGTACTCAGCAAGTGTCTGCAAGGCAGCTTTAGGGAACAGAAGGCAATTATTCAAGATCATTCTAAACTGTATAAATCAACATTGACTTCATCCAACAAAGCAAAATCTCTGTGGCCAAGTGTAAAAAGCCCTGGTTGGAGTGTAGAGTTCTGGGTAGCTGTTTAGGCTTTGTAAGTTATAAGCTTCAAATTCTCATCATTTTGCTTAAAATATGGTAGATGATCCCCTTTTTACTGTTAAACAAATGAAGCCTTTGTCACGTGAATCCTTCTGCATTTCTTCCTGCAGGGAGAAAACTGGTTGTCCTGGATGTTCGAGAAGTTGGTCGTGGTGATGGTGTGTTACTTTATCCTGTCTATCATTAACTCTATGGCACAAAGTTATGCCAAACGAATCCAGCAGCGGTTGAACTCTGAGGAGAAAACTAAATAAGCAGAGAAAGTTTTTAACTGCACAAATTAGAATGGATGGGTTCTGCTTTAAATTGGGAGGACTCCAAACCAGGAAGGGAAATTCCCTTTTCCAACCTGTATCAATTTTAAAAACTTTTTTCCTGAAAGCAGTTTAGTCCATATTTTGCACTGACATACTTTTCCTTTATGTGTTAAGGTATCCACCCTCAATCCAGTTCGCACTGTTCTTTTATTAGGGTGGAATGAGATGTTCAGCCGCAAACCTAACAGAAACTGGCCTTCTATTTGTTACTTTCAAAAGGCCCACATGGTACGATTAGAGAATTCCCTCCACACAAACAGTTCCTAAGTATGTTAAATATGTCAAGCTTTTTAGGCTTGTCAGAAATGATTGCTTTGTTTTTCTAAGTCATCAACATGTATATAAATTATATAGACTGGATAACAGTCTTGCATGTCTATCATGGTACAATTTAATATGCCATCCTGCCCAAACTTCCTCTCCCACCCTCAAAAAGGCCATTTTATGATGCATTGCATACCCGCTGGGGATATTGATCTTTAAATTTGAGACAGTATAAAGGAAAATCTGGTTGGTGTCTCACGAATGGGCGACACCATTTTTTAACCTGTATATTTAGAATGAAGTCATGGAAAAACTTTATAAAGACATCTTTGATCATTCCAAAATTGTGTCCATTTTTTGAGCGTTTTGATTTTTTACTTCCTTTTAGCTTCTTCCAACTGACAGCCTTGCCAAATCCACCACAACCAGAATTTCAGAGTCTTCATTTATTTGCATGAAAGAGCCACCACCATGGTATCTTTTGTTATGCTGGAATCAGCAGCTACATGGCACCTATGGGATTGCCCTAGTCTGGGGATTTCATGCTTTGAAAATAGGACAGGAGAGGTAATATGTATTAAGTCAAAGAAAGGTTCCTGGAGAGGGCTGAGGTACAGGCCTGCCTTGTGCAAGGCATTGGGTTCCATCTTCAGCAGCACCAAAAAAAAAAAAAAAAGCACCAGAAAGAGAAATTACTCTTTTGTTTCTCATTATTTGTTCATTTTAGCTGCTATGTACTCTGGTTTTAACAGACAGAAATTTATTTTTACATGTAACCCGGTTTCCTTTCTGTATTTTATTCTTAATGTAATTTTCTTTGGGGATGTTTCTGATTGAACCTGTTTATTTGTTTTGCTTAGGAAGAAAATAAACAGTTTTATTTTTTTCCTTTAGGAAAAGTGATACTAATGTTGTGTCAAAATAGAATAGAATTGGGGTTAAATCCCAACAAGCCAGAAATGCTTGATTTGCTTTATCAAATCCCACCTGAATGTCTGCTTGTTTTGCCTACCGTCGTGACATCTCCATGGCTGTACCACCTTGTCGGGTAGCTTATCAGACTGATGTTGACTGTTGAATCTTATGGCAACACCAGTCGATGGGCTGTCTGACATTTTGGTATCTTTCATCTGACCATCCATATCACATGTTCTCATTCAAACATTACACAGCATCTTGGTTTTCAAAAACTGGTCCTTTTGTCTAATGGCACTTTTGAGTTCCTTTATACCATGATATTGCAGTAGTATTGAGAGGAGATCTGTGGGAAATTGGGATAGTCTTCAGGACCACACCTAAATAAATAAAGGATGAAGTAACCTGCCTGTGGGTTTTGAAAAGGTTATTATTAACAACCTTTTTATTGTTTTATTTTTCAGCGACGTTCTAGCAGTCTGACTCTTACTTGACCTTGCTTGAATAGCAATGTTTATATACTTCTAAATAGATTCAGGTTAGCTAAAGTCAGGGTTCCTAAGTCAGCTTCCTGTTGTGTTTCATACCCTCCACCTTCATCTTATTTGGTGTTTGTCTAAAGAAAGGAAAGAGGAAAACAAATAGGAATTGTAATGTCTGTACTAAATCTTTAGGGCTTATTGATAAGTTTGTTTTAGGATAGTGTACTAAAAAAAGAAACACTTTGTTTCTTAGGCGAAAGGTCTAAAAGACTAATACATTCAGTTTATGATGATCACTTATTCCCTGTTTCAAATTAATTTGCTTTGAAAACAAATGAAGAGGGGCCAGGGTTGTGGCTCAGTCATAGAGCACTTGCCCAGCATGCATGAGGCACTGGGTTCAATCCCTGGCACCACATAAAAATAAGTATTGTATCCATCTACAATTGAAAAAATATTTTTAAAAAATTAAAAATGAAGAGCAGCTTTCCTTCTTTCCTCTAAGTGTTCAGGTGTGATATGCCCAGATGTTCCTGTTGCATTCGAGTCGAGCTGGAGCAGTATGATACTCTTCTGCTCCAGGATTGATTTGTTCCTTTTCTTCTATCCACTGACATGGATACAATGGCATGATCCCAAAGATAAGCCTACCTAATTTCAGTTGGTGGGAAACCAGAAAGCATGCCAAGTGGATGGTTTGATATTACTGTAAATAAAAGAGGACTGGGGAATTCTAATTCCTTCTTTCTTTTATGTCTCATTTCATGCCTTTATACATCTACAGTGTTTTACCATGTCTCAGCTCAGTGACTGTCTAGCAGTTCAGTACATTAGCAGTTTATGCATGTAATCACTAATGTGGACATGAGCACAATAACCAGTTTTCCATAACTTTCTGTAGTCTCTGCATGTATGTGCATAATCTGGATTGTGGAGTTTGGAAGAAAAGAATATTTTTACTTTTGCTTGGAATGTTGGTGCATTCCTGTAATCCCAGGTACTCAGGAGGCTGAGGCAGGAGGATCACAAATTCAAGGCCAGCCTGGACCAACTTAGGGATACTATGTCTCAAAATAATTTGAGGGGCTGGAGTTGTAGCTCAGTGGTAGAGCACTTGCCTAGCATGCATGAGGCACTGGCTTCAATCCCCAGCACTACATAAACAAATAAAATAAAGGTATTGTGTCCATCTACAACTAAAGAAAAACATTAAAAAAAATAATTTGGGACTGGGGATGTGGCTCAAGCGGTAGCATGCTTGCCTTGCATGCGTGCGGCCCAGGTTCGATCCTCAGCACCACATACCAACAAAGATGTTATGTCCGCCGAGAACTAAAAAATAAATATTAAAAATTCTCTCTCTCTCTCTCTCTCTCTCTCTCTCCCCCCCCCACTCTCTCTTTAAAAAAAAAATAATTTGAAAAGGGGCTGTGGATATAGTTAAGTGGTATAGCACTTGATTAACATACTAAAAAACCATACATTCCATCCTCAGTACCAAAAAAAAAGAAAGACCCCAAATATCCTGCTTAAGAATTGACAAAGCGCAGATACACAAAATTTACTATGACAAATATTAAAAATGTTTACGCTTTCCCATCTTCAATTGTTGATGTTGGTCTAATTTTCATTATGAAAATGTTAGAGCTGGGGCTGGAGTTGTGGCTCAGCAGTAGAGTGCTCGCCCAGCCCGTGCAAGACCCTGGGTTCGATCCTCAGCACCACATAAAAATAAATAAATAAAATAAAGGTATTGTGTCCAACTATAACTAATATATATATATATATTTTTTTTTTTTTTTTTTAAAGAAAATGTTAGTGCTGGCTCAGTAGTAGTAGTAGAGTGTTTTCATACATTGAACCTGAACCCTGGGTTCAATCACCAGCACCACTAAAAAAAAAAAAAAAAGTGTTACTACTTGGAAATATCAAACTGTACCCCATAAATATGTACAATTATTTCTCAATTAAAAATTTTTAAATAAGGTGAATGTGGTGCACGCCCATAATCCCAGCATCAGCGTCTCAACTCCAGAGGCTTATGC
This sequence comes from Spermophilus citellus, assembly GCF_964194105.1. Lineage (NCBI taxonomy): Eukaryota > Metazoa > Chordata > Mammalia > Rodentia > Sciuridae > Spermophilus > Spermophilus citellus. The sequence goes on along the minus strand of NC_138199.1, from coordinate 41,010,327 downwards.
AGGAAGATCACCAATTCAAAGCCCTTCCGCCAGTCTCCAGCAACTTAGTGAGGCCATGTCCAAAGGACTAGGGATGTAGCTCAATGGTAAAGTACCTGAATTCAATTCCTAGTACCAAAAAAAAAAAAAAAAAAGTGTAAGTATTGTGGCATATCTATTGTCCCAGTACTGAAGAGGCAGAGATGGGAAAATGGCTTGAGCCAGGAGTTAAAGATTTAAGTCTGGACAATATATTAAACCCCATCTCCAAGAGAAAGAAATCTTTTTTCTTGTTTAAAGAAGAAATGATAGGCTGGGCACAGTGGTACATGCCTATAATCCCAGGAAGGGGGGAGGCTAAGGCATGAGGATCTCAAGTTTGAGACAAGCATCAGCAATTTAATGAGACTCTGTCTTAAAATTTTATAAGGACTGGGGAGGGTTGGGGACGGAGCTCAGTAGTTAGAGCACTTGCCTAGCATGCATGAGGCCCTGGAGGTTTTGGAAGGAGCCTGGGCAGTATGGCCCCCAAAAAATGTTCCCTGGGCCTGGTGGTGCACACCTGCAATCCCAGCAACTCCAGCCTAAGGCAGGAGAATCACATGTTCAAATAGCCTCAGTAACTTGGTGAGGCCTTGAGCAGTTTATCGGGGGTGGGGGGTGGGGGTGGGGGGGGGGTTCTGGGGATGTGGCTCAGGGGATGAGCACCCCTGTATTCAATCCCCAGAACCAAAAGGAAAAGTAAGTTAAAGGTCAACCTCATCGATTTAGCAAGTACTGTAAGGGAATGGGGGAAAAGGAATATTGATTTTTAATCCTTTTTAAGAAAAGCTCAGAATGTTAGAGCTGGGGCTGGGGTTGTGGCTCAGCAGTAGAGTATTCACTGGGTAAATACGTTGGGTTTTTGTTCTATTTGTGATGCAGGGGATTAAACCCAAGGGAGCTCTACCTAAGCTACATCCCAGTCCATTTTATTCTGAGATAGAGTCTCCCTAGGTTACCCATGCCAGCCTCAAACCTGTGATCCTCCTGCCTCAGCCTTCTGAGTTACTGAGATTACAGGTATGCACCACCAAGCCCAGCATAATAACAATTTTAAAAAGCTAAGTAACGTTCCATCTCTAATGTAGATCAGAGCTTCTCTTGTTACTCACCAAAATATAAATGACTTAATACACAAAACCATTGCATATGAAGAGTTCTCCTTTATTCTCAGACAAGAAAGCACATATGTACTTTAAACTACAAGCAGTTGAAGAGTCATTTATGGCTAGCTGGGCCTTCCTCAACAAGGCTGGAGTTCACCTGAGGTAATGTGCTTGCCTTGGAGGTGAGGCCTTGAATTGCAGCAAATAACCTACATGTATTTGCATATTAACCAGTACTCTAGGGACTTTGCAAAAACCTGCCCTAGGCAGCTGCTTGCTCATTGCCTTTGGAATTGCAGGGTACTGGGATAGGCAGGTGCCAACTGTTCCTTCATATTCTGACCCACTAACCTTGCACATTTTGCTGTGTGAGTGTTGATACTACGAAATTAAAAGGGGGGGGGGAATTGTTTTAGATGGCCCCTGCTTTCCACCAAAACATCCTGGATTCATTTGAGATCTGGAATTCTAATTCTGTAGTCAGGAGACTGGCCCAAACTGTGGCCCAGAGAAAATGAGTCAGTTGCAAGTGGCTGGCTGACTCTATGGGAACAGAAATGAAATGCAGCTTTGAGGGTTTGTTAGCCAAATCCACAAATGTGTGGCTTTTTGAAACGTTAGACATCTGTTCCTCCTAATTAGAAATAAACTCTTAAAAACACAAAGTTGCTTGGCTCCTTGTTTCTTTGTGTCAGCACCAGTTGCTGCTCTAACTTAGAAAGACTGGAGTCAGATTGAGAAAATTTGGAGTCTTCAGGGCACACTTCAGTCTAGAGGGTGGAACTGAATTGCTCAGGGAAGGGAAGAAGATTTTACACTACAGGGTTTATGTGGAAATCGCCTTCCTGGTAGTCAGCCCAGGTGTCCAACCTGTTTGTTAACCATTTCCAAATGACTCAAAGGACTTAGAGGAAGTGCTTGAACACATTCCAGCACTATTTCTACAGTTTAGTCTATTTAGATTGGAAACTACGTTCCAGAATTCTTAAGGGGAATGCTCTGGCCTACTCTGAGCATTTTAGGATCCTGGAGCTACCTATCTAAGCTAACCTTCACAGTCCACTCACTGCTTTGGAGTGTTCCCAACTTCCTTTGATGGCCTCCCCTCCAAAGCACTTTGAAGAACATGCAGTGAGGCCTTTGCGGACACTTTTCCCTCCCCCCACCTAATCCCAAACGTGGCATTTCCTTTTGTTGCCCTTTGGGGACAGAACTAGCAGCTTCTTTCTTCTGGCCTCTTAACTGACCCATCCGGACAGCATTACTTAATTCTGTTCTAGTCTGTTTCCAGTGTGGTGGAGGAGGGGAAGAATTCTTTGCAGGGAGTGAAGAAGTTAAAGGATTTCAGAAAAGGGATGGTCCGCCTTTCCCTGAAGGTGGGGAAAGACTGTTAGATCACTGTTGCCTGCCTTTGACTCCTTACCATGTGGTATTGGACACACAGAGCAGCTCAGGTTCACTCCTCTTGGCAGCAGCATGAAGCCTGGCTCACCATGTCCCCTGAGAATCATGTTTTTCACAACTTCTTTTCATTAGTTAAAAAGATGAAGTCTAAGAAAAAAGAGCAGAGATCTTCTGCCTGGCTTTTTCTGGGGAGGTGGATAGGCTGAGACTGGGGCTCAAATCCAGGGTCTGGGGCAGCCTAGACAGGAGCTCTAACCACTTGGCTGCACTCCCGACCCTACCTTTCACTCTTTAGTGCTCCTCATAGTCACATGTGGGTAAAGACTGCTAAACCTCACAGCAGCCACTTTCCTAACCTCACATTGTTTCTTCACCCTCTTAAAGCCTCTTCAGACACCTCTGCTCCACTCCAACCATTGCACCAGCCTCATCCTGCTCCTATGGCCCCTCCCTGGTATTTTTTTTTTTACACAACCACACTGTACAGTAGCAAAGATTAGTTCCCAGGAACCTCTGACATGCCCTGTACAAGGAAGCTGTGGATTACTGGAACTTTGATACTGATGGCTTGCTTTGTACCAGGCGCTGTTTTCTTTTTTTTTTTTTAACAGTGAGATTCACTTTATTTGTTTACCCTAAACGATTAAAGTTAGCATAATTTTATTATTAACAAAATAAAACAACAAAACACAAATTAAATGCTGGCAAGGATGAGGAGAAAAAGGAACTCTTATATAATGAAAATCATTTCTGATATATTATCACTTTTGTTACTTTAACAGTTAATAAAGTTTAAAAGGAAAGAAATTCTGACATATGCTACAACCTTGAAAATAAACCAAGTTAAGTAGGACAGTCATAGAAAGACAACTGTTATAAGACTCCACTTAGTTGAGGTGTCTGGAGTAGAAAGTTCATAGAGACAGAGTGTGGAATGGTGGTTGGGGAACAAAAGATGGAGAGTCAATGTCTGAAGTGTTTAGAGCTTCTGTTTGAGACAATGACAAATTCTGAAGATGGATACTGTAATGTCGGCACAACAGCATGCACATAATACTCTGGTTTCTCTTCAGATCGTATAAATCTTTCGCCTTTTACCAGGCGCTGTTTTCACTGCTATTTCCTATGTATTGTTCTTAGCCATTTAATCCTTGCAGGAACCCCATAAGGACTTGAAGGCAGGGAGCTTCAGTAATTTGTCTGAGGGTGGGAGGGTGGGGACGAGGAAGTAGACTAGCCTAGACCTTGGCATTGTGGCTCTTAACCACTGTGTTCTGTAGAAATCAGTGTAGAAGTCCAAGCTTCAGCATATTGGTTTCATCTTGTGATCATGAAGTAGCTGATGGAGAAAGGAAGACAACAAAATCAAGGGCACAACCTGCAAAGTTGTGTAGCCTTTGCACTTCCCTATATCACGGGGTTAGAAAAGCCGCTCCTCGCCTTCCTGTGTGGGAAGGTTCCCAGAGTGCTGCTGTTTGCTGCAATTATGATTACAGAGCAATGTCTATTTATACAAGCCTCCTCCACACACTGGGGACCAAACCTGTCTTTTGTTTGTTTATATTCGTGACAGTCCTTTGAAATCATTAAGTCCCCACTAGTGGTGTTAACTACATTTTTTTATAAAGTTATAGATGAACACAATACCTTTATTTTTTATTTGTTTATTTTTATGTGGTGCTGAGTATCGAACCCAGTGCCTCACACATGGTAGGCAAGTAAGTGCTCTACCACTGAGCTACAGCCCCAGCCCATAAAACACACTTTTTTTAAAAAAAATAGTCACTCCTTAAATGTCTTTTGACAGACTAACCTATGATCTCTTAACTCAGGAGTTTTACAGGGTTTTGTTTGTTTTGGTACTAGGACTTGAAACCAAGGGTACTTGACCACTGAACTACATTCCCAGCCCTTTTTGTTTTATCTTTTGAGGCAGGGTCTCACCAGGTAAAGGAAAGCTGCTCAGTTTATGACAGGAAGGGGAGGGAGAGGAGGAGGGGGGTAGGCTACAGTCTTCTTAAGAGTATGATATAGAATGAGGCAAATGCCATAAGAAAGGAAATAAAAAAAAGAGAATTGCTGACCAGGGAGGATCAGAAAAAGGTTACCTGAGAGGTCAGCATTTGAATTGACAGGATAGGAGTAGTAAGAAGAAAGGTATTCTTACCAAGGAAAACCAGGAAAGAATAGGGGAGCTAAGAGTAAGGTGGGTAGAAGAGGCAAGACCAGTGAGCCAACTAAAATTCATCTTTCTACACAAGTGCTTTGTTAGTTTTTGCTCTAGCTCCCTGTTTATTTTCCTTAAAGGTACCTACCTACCTACAGGCCTGTAATCCCAGCAACTTGGGAGGCTGAGGCAGGAGGATCAGGAGTTTGAGGCCAACCTCAGCAACTTAGGGAGACTCTGTCTCAAAATAAAAAATAAAAGGGCTGGAGTGTAACTCAGTGGTAAAATGCCCCTGAATTTGATCCCTAGTAGCAAAAGAAAAAAGAAAAAAACAAGACTATTCTGTTTTGAAAACACAGGTAAAACAGGAGAGCCTGTAATGAATGTGTCTCTATTTCAGGTTTCCTAACTCCTCCTAGTGAATGTGCTCTCCACAAACTACCCTGTAATTTATGTGAGTGAATAAGCTGGATTTTGTCAGAGAATCCTCTACAGTAGTATGTCCTTTGTACTTCCTCAGAAATGACCAACTAAACCTTAACTTGTTATGTAGCACTACTGTTGAAGAGATGGCACTGTAACTGGACCTTGGAGTCATAGGAAACTGAAGTTCCATTCCTATGTTGTATCCTGCTGGCTTAACCAGCTACTCCTCCCTGTGACACTGGGAAGATGGTAATTCCTGGATAGATTGTCTTTATAAGGAGAAAAGTTTGGCACTGTGATTTCCTGTGTTTCTTCCACTGCAGTCCAAGATTCCGGCCGGGCTCGCCTAGACAGCAGTGCAGCCACCTAGAGCCCAGATGTCCTGAGTGTTCCAAATTCAGAGGGAGGGCATCATCCCAACTGCCTTTGCCAAACCAAATGGCAGAATCACAGCTTTATTACACCTTCTAGAGCATGTGGTCATGGCAACTTTCCATTTGGCTGCTTTGGTGCTAGGGTTGTTTATATGTTTCAGTAAATGAATTATTGCTTATTGAAGTTGGCTGAGTAGGCACTCAGAGTAAATGACACATGACCGTAATTACACCACTCTGCAGGAGCACCAGAGTTCAGCGGGAGAGACTTGTGTAACAATCCTGGGTTGGAGAAGAGAGGTAGAAAACAGAGATTCCACACTTAGGTGTGTGCACAGTTTTCAAAGCCTGGAAGGATTAGGAAGGATATCACTGTTCCTGGCCTCCTGGAATCAGCACACTTTGATGACTGGTAAAAGTTGTGATCAAGAGTGCTTTGCACAATTTCAGAAAGAAATAGGGAGATAGCTGAGTAACAGTGCTTTTAAAAAATGTAGAGATAAAAGAAATCTTCAATTGGTCTACATTTTCTTCTTCAAGTGCAAAAACATCCATTGGAGCATAAAAGATATCCCTGGTCTCTGCAGGAGGAAGTAAGAAGTTCTTTCATATACAAGTTTTCCTCTTTTATGCACTTCTTTTAGACTGTTCCTAGACTATGTCTGTGTGTGTGTGTGTGTAATATTCACTGGTCTTCCCTGGAGTAGGCGTTGTTCACATTAAGACCCCAAAGTCATTCTTTAATTTCTCCCTTCCCCTGCTTCCTGGATGAACCTAGAGCATTCAGTAGTTCCTGCATCTTGTTTTTCTGATAGTTTACAACAAAGATGCTTCTTAACTTCTTCCACCCCTGTAACTGCCTTCTGACTCACTAGTTTTATGCCACTATTCTTCAAACTGTTCCAAGGTGGGTGTTAACATCCTTTAAAAAAAAATCATTTTAGTTGAGTGCAATGTCGTACACCAATCGTCCAGGCAAGAGGATTGCTTGGGCTCAAGAGTTTGGGGTCAGCCTAGGCATGTGCTGAGTCAGGGAAGGACTGTGGATATAGCTCACTAGTAAAGCACCCCTGGGTTCAATCCTCAGTACCAAAAAAATTAAAAAGTGCACAAAGTGGGCTGGGGCTCTACCCAGTGGCAGAGTGCTTGTGTGGCACATGTGAGGCACTGGATTTGATCCTTAGCACCACATAAAAATAAAATAAGCAGGGCACAGTAATGCAGGCCTGTAATCCCAGTGGCTCAGGAGGCTGAGACAGGAGAATGGCAAGTTCAAAGCCAGCCTCAGGGGCTGGGGATGTGGCTCAAGCGGTAGCGCGCTCGCCTGGCATGCGTGCGGCCCGGGTTCGATCCTCAGCACCACATACAAACAAAGATGTTGTGTCCGCCGAGAACTAAAAAATAAATATTAAAAAACTCTCTCTCTCTCTCTCTCTCTCTCTCTCTCTCTCTCTCTCTCTCACTCTCTCTTAAAAAAAAAAAAAAAAGCCAGCCTCAGCAAAAGCAAGGTGCTAAGCAATTCAGTGAGACCCTGTCTCTAAATAAAATACAAATAGGGTTGGGGATGTGGCTCAGTGGTCAAGTGCCTGGTAACCAATAAATAAATAAATTTTAAAAATAAACAAAAGTATTCTGTCCATCTAAAACTACCCCCCCAAAAAAATTTTTTAAGTGCACATCACAAAGTGCTGGGCACATGTAATAATCTCAGTGAGCTGGGAGGCTGAGGCAGGAGGATCTCAAGTTCAAGATCAGGCTCAGCGGGATGGGATACAGCTCAGTTGGTAGAGTGCTTGCCTCAAATGCACAATGCCCTGGGTTCAATCCCTAACACCACCAAAAAAAAAAAAAAAAAAAAAAGATCAGCCTCAGCAACTTTGCAAGACCCTGTCTTAAGATTAAAAAAAAAAAAAAACTAAAAAGCACTGGGGATGTAGCTTAGTGGTAAAGCACCTCCTGCTGAGAAATCTGCTTCTCATAAGAAATTACTGTGAAAACTAGTAGATTTTTAAATTTTCTTATTGTTTTTGCCATGTGGAAGATTAAACCCAGAGCCTCACACATGCCAGGTAAGCACTGTACCACTGAGACACAGTCCCAGCTGGTATATATCCTGATAAAAAATGCTGTGACCCCCACCCCTCATTCTTTCTGGGAAACCTCATAGGGCAAAGCAGAAACTGGTAAGATCAATGGGGCCTGCCATCTTCATCTTCAGGGCGATGATAGACTGTTCTTTCCCAGTTTTTCCTAAAATAAATCATCATCATCTAGACAAATCCATGTTTTCATGATGACATTTCAGCAGCCATTTCTGTATGCCTCCATTACTGTTGCATACATAAAGGGGAACAGTAGGAGATGGAGGAGTGGCCAAACTTTAGAAGACTCTGAATTCCAGGACAGGAGTTTAAGTTTCAGTCAAAAACAGGCAAGAAATGGCAATTCTTCATTTCTTTTAATATATTGTCTTAAATGGCTTCTATTAGGCACCAGATATAATTTTTTTTTTTTTTTTTTTTTTGGTATCAGGGATTGAACTCAGGGCACTCGACCCTGAGCCACATTCCCAGCCCTATTTTGTATTTTATTTAGAGACAGGGTCTCACTGAGTTGCTTAGTGCCTCACTTTTTTTGCTGAGGCTGGCTTTGAACTCACTCTTGCCTCAGCCTTCCAAGCCACTGGGATTAAAGGCATGCACCACTATGCCCAGCAAATATAAAATATTTTTAAATATGTTTTCAGATCCCTAAATTTCATCTAATGGCTGTGCAATCTGTTGCTAATAACATGAGCTTTAACAGGCTTCCCTGTGTGCCTATAGTCAGGCAGCTCTTCTAAAGTTTTGGACATTAGTTTAATAAACATGGTGTCTGTATCATAAGCCTGGCATATGCTTGGCAGCAAAGAGTATACCAAGTGGTGACCTCCCTGAACACAAGGGCCAGGTTTAACTTATTTCTGTCACCCTGTCTTAGCACAATGTCTTTCCTTGCAGGTGTTCAGTGGATGTTTGTTGAATTAAATTCACATCCTGCCTCTTGCATACTGATCTCATGAGTCGAACTTAAGCAAAGGCCTCTGTTTTTCAAAAAGGAAACTCCCATCTTTTGACTTATGTCATGTTTCTTACTATCATATTCCCATGCCCTCTCACCTAATAAGGAAAAGCTTTGTTCAACTCCAGTTCCTACAATTCCTAGGGCTTTGCTCCTAAAATGTTCACAACAGCCCTGTCCCATAGATATATAATGTACACCATATATCTAATTTAAAAATTTTTAGTGGGTGCAATTTGAAAAGTGTAAAGAAAAAAATAAATTAATTTGAATAATTTAACCTAATTATGTCAAAAAAAGTATCCAATAATTGCTTTGAATTATTAATATCTTCCATCCTTTCATTCATACTGTCTTTGAAGGCCAATTTATGTTTTACATGTACAGCACTAACCACATGTGGTTAATGGCTAACTTTTTGGATCACATGGGTATAAAAGAATCTTTGAATTTTTGTGTACTCACCACATAAATAATTAAATTCAAATAGAATGAGAAAGCCACAGAAGTATCCATCATTGGCAAAGGAGAGAAATTCAGTCAAGACAGAATTACTGGGCTGGGGTTGTATGTAGTTCAGAGATAGAGCACTTGCCTTGCAGGCATGAGGCCCTGGGTTTGTTCCCCAGCACCATATAAAAAAATAAACAAATAAAAGTAAGGATATTGTGTCCATCTACAACTAAAAAAAAATTTTAAAAAGACAGAATTTGGGGCTGGGGATGTGGCTCAAGCGGTAGCGAGCTCGCCTGGCGTGCGTGCGGCCCGGGTTCGATCCTCAGCACCACGTGCAAACAAAGATGTTGTGCCCGCTGAGAACTAAGAAAAAAATAAATAAGTGTTAAAATTCTCTCTCTCTCTGTCCCCCCTCTCTCTCACTCTCTCTTAAAAAAAAAAAAAAAGACAGAATTACTTGCTAAGTGATATGTAATCTCATTCTTTCTTTTTAAACTATTAAGATATTTCACCATAGGTGGGCAAGGTGGCACATGCTGTAATCCCAGCAACTCCAGAAGTGAGGCTAGGGGAATCACAAGTTCAAAGCCAGCCTCAACAACTTAGGGAGGCCCTCAGCAACTTGTTGAGAAGTTGTTTCTCAAAATTAAAAATAAAATGGGCTGGAGATGTGGCTCAATGATTAAGCACCCCTGAGTACAATCCCCAGTACAAAAAAAAAAAAAAAAAAACAAACAAACAAAAAAAACACCTCACCATTAGGTAAACCTGCAATTAAAAACCATATAGTTGCCAGGTGCAGTGGCACACACCTGTAATCCCAGTGGTTCTGGAGGCTGAGGCAGGAGGATCATGAGTTCAAAGCCAGCCTTAGCAAGGGTGAGGGGCTAAGCAACTCAGAAAGACCCTGTCTCTAAATAAAACACAAAATAGGTCTGCAGATGTGGCTCAGTGGTTGAGAGCCCCAGAGTTCAATCCCCGATACAAAAAAAAAAAAAAATTCAAGTTTTTTGGAAATGCTTGTAAGTCATTAGGAGTTCTTTGCAGGCCTCATCCATTCCCCCTACCTTTCTTTTCATCTCTGTCTTTCCTCACTCTCCCTCACTTTTCCATAGCTTGATTCCATATTTTCTCCTACTCTGAACTGACAGTTTCCCAGAAACTTGAAATATTTACATTGTTTATCTGAACTCCTAGTGCAAGCATTCCTGCTTGCAGACGTGGGATTCCATCTGTTAATAAGGCTGACATTGCATCATCCAAGTCATTTCAGAGTGTAGGAGTAAGAAGTTATTCAATTAAAAATATAAAGCCAGATATTTTTTTTAGCGCACATTCCTGAAACCCATAGGGGAAAAAAATGTAATTGATGCAGATGAGAAAGTGTCTCTTAAATAATTGTTTGCCAAAAATGATAAGTTAGTATTTGGTACGTAGGTGGCAGGATAAAAAAGGGTTGACTGCCAAACTTGGGCTCATGGGGAGAGAAAAGTAGGATAAGGCCATATGGAGCATGTTTTAAAACAAAATGTTGAACAAGAACTCAAGTGTGATAAACATGGTGGTCAGGAGAAGAATGGCTGGTATGCACACGGCAAAGTAGAGTCTACAGAGTGAGGAGACATTTCAACATTTTAAAAGCCTAGCCCACAGCTCCCTATTCATTGTTCTTTTTTGGACCACATTTTTCCCATAAAAATTCTGAATACTGCTAGGCATGGTGGCACATGCCTTTAATCCAAGAGACTCAGGAGGCTGAGATAGGAGGATCACAAGTTTGAGGCCAGCCTCAGCAATTCAGCAAGACCCTGTCTGAAAATAAAAAATAATGACTGGGAATGTGGCTCAGTGGTAGCTCACTTGGAATGCATGAAACCCAGTATCGATCTCTAGCACTGCACAAAAATAAACATATAAAGGCTGGGAATATAGGTCGTGGTAATGAGCCCCCGAGTTCAATTGCTGATACTGGAAACAAAAAAAAAAAAAAAGAATATATGCAAAGGCAAGATAATAAGCAGTAATAAGGAAGCAAGAATTGTAGCACTATACATCCAAAGAAACTCAACTATGTGGTAAGCTTCTTCACATAGACCATGTGGTATTGATCCCTGCATCCTTAACTTCTTGCTCAATGCCTGCACTGAATAGACAGTAGTTGAATGAATGAATGAATTGGGTGGGAACAGTGAGCTGCTGACAGTGGGTTCCAAGTGATGAGTGAAATAAAGGAGAAAGATGCTGCAGACTGACTGAATCCTTTAGGGAGGAGGGGAGCCCAAAGCTGGAAAAGTGAAATGTACAGGAAGAAATAGGTTCTACAAGCTTAGAGTAAAAAGCTCTCAGGCTGAGAGTATGGTTCAGCAGTAGAACACTTGCCTAGCAATGTACAAGGCCCCAGGTTTAATCCCCAGCACTAGGGAAATAGAAGGGGGGAAAGAGGCATAGATAGAGATAAAAGAGTGAAAAAGGTTTGAAAATAAGGAATTACCCTGTAAACCACAGGAGTACCTCCTGGCTCTGCAAGATAATGTTTGATTGATGACATGATACCAACTAACCAGTTTACACACACATACACACACAGAGACACCCTGTCGCCACCCAGTTATGGATAAAACCCAGGCCCTAATTCATTCTAGGCAAAAGCTCTATCACTTGGGCTACATCCCCAGCTCCAGAAATTACATCTTCAACATTTTCTGGATCTGTACCCAGTAGTTTATGATTCTGATGTTTTCCTGGCTGACTAGTAATTTTCTCCACATACATAAAAAATACATTTCCAGTGCCACCCTATATCTTGAAGCTTTGACATTAGCTTCCCTATGGGTTTTGTTTTCTTTCTGAGATGGGGTCTTGCTATGTTGTGGAGTGTCCTGGAAACTCTTGGGCTCAAGTGATTCTCCTGCCTCAATCACCCCCATAAGCTGATACTGCAGATACATACCACCACATCCGGTCCCATCTGTTAAAATTGTAACTCTAAAAGCAAAAAATTTGCTTTCCAAAAACACAAGAAAAAAATTCCTATGTAAATGTGTAAAACAGGCTTAAAAATATTTAGATACCCACATATGACAAATAATGGAGTGGTTGATAATAAAAAAGGGTCAACTCAATTCAGGCACAGTGGTGTACACCTATAATACCAGCTATTTAGGAAAGTTGAAGCAGGATTGCAAGTTTGAGGCCAGGCTGGATAATTAAGCAAGACCCTACCTTAAAATAAAATTAAGAAAAAGGGTCAACTCATATAAGTGAATGGGCCCAAAGCTTTGTCTAGTTGAAGTTTACTATTTTGTTTGCAAATACTGGGTACTGAACCCAGGGCTGCTGAGCTATACCCCCAGCTCTTTAATTTTTTTTTTTTTTTTTTTTTTTGTGTGTGTGTGTGTGTGTGTGAGATACTGAGGATTGAATTCAGGTTCAATCACACGTGCTATGCAAAGCCCTCTACCATAAAGCAGTATCCCCAGCCGTCTTTTTATTTTTCATTTTATTTTGAGATAGATAGGATCTCCCTAAGTTGTTGAGGCTGACCTCAAACTTGTGATCCTCCTGCCTCAGCCTCCTGAGTTGCTGGGATTATAGGTATGCACCACCGAATGGGCTGGAGTTTACTACTAATATTCATCTACTAATGCTTCCATGAATTGCCAAGTTAGAAATATACTTGCCCCATTCCTGCCTCATAAATTCCTTTCTCAAATATCAAGTGATTCCAACCTAAGACTTTATGCTTAATGTCTCATAAGATTTCTCAGAATCGGCTTAACCCCTTGTGAGATCATTTAGTTACACATCTTCATTAAAGCTTGTCTCATCTGGGCAATTGTTTTAAGTCTCTGGATCTCCTCATTTCGAAGCAATTGTTTTAACTTTGTTTTGTAACAATTGTGATCTAATTATTTTTCAAATATACTTGGGTTAGCAAAATTCAGCAGTGGGTGTGCCTTTCAGTAGGGAGCAGACCACTTTTTACATTCTTTAGAACTAAGATATAGTCCAGTATTTTAAACCATAGCAACAGTTGATAAGAAAAACAGTGAAAAGGTAATCATTTCCACATGGAAAGAAAGGGGAGAAACCAGTGAAGCTGTGAACTGTCATTTTTCCATATAAAAGTCACTACTTGTCGATTTGGCAGAAAGGGCACATGTCCCTGTGGCTTCCCCATTTTACATTGGTTAATCATTGCATGTGATGTGTTTTTTTCAAAATACACAATTCCCCCTCAAACTCAAATTGCCAATTTCCAAGTGAATTTTGTTCTCCTGAGTGAAACCCAAAACTGTGGGTGTTACATTCAGCAAGTACTATATTGCCTTGGTGATAATTCTCAATTTAGTGAAAAATTGGGGTGTAAGTGCTAACTCCTTTGACTAGAAAGCATATAACGCACCAGACCCTGGATTCAACCCCCAGGACCACAAAAAGAAAAGCAAATAAGAATCTGAGGGCTGGGGATGTGGCTCAAGCGGTAGCGCGCTCGCCCGGCATGTGTGCGGCCCGGGTTCGATCCTCAGCACCACATACCAACAAAGATGTTGTGTCCGCTGAAAACTAAAAAATAAATATTAAAAAAATTCTCTCTCTCTCTCTCTCTTAAAAAAAAAAAAAAGAATCTGACCCAATGGTCTCATGTCCAGAAAGTTTAAGAAAAGCAAACAAGCTAGATGTAGAGGTTGATACAGGAGGACTGCAAGTTCGAGGTCACCCTGGACCCTGTCTCAAAAAAATAAATAAATAAATAAGGTTGGGGTGTAACTCATTGGTAAAGTTCAAACCCCTGTATGAAAAAGAAAAGTACACATTCAACTGTTTATTTTTGTATTCAAGCATGATAAACATTTATTGCCAAAACCTTGGCGTTTATTTATTTTGGTACAGATTGAACCTAGGGACTCATGCACATTGGGCAAGTGCTTTATAACCGAGCTACATCCCTAACCCTAACTTTTTTATTTTATTTTATTGTACAAGGGATTGAACCCAAGGGTGCTTAACCACTGAGCCATATCCCCAGCCCTTTTTTATATTTTTTATTTTGAGACAGGGTCTCACTAAGTTGCTCAGGGTCTTGCTAGATTGTTGAGGCTGGCTTTGAACCTTCAGTCCTCCTATCAACCTCCCAAACTGCTGGGATTAGAGGCGTGCACCACCGTGCCTGCAAAATTTGGGAGTTTGAGACAGAATTTCTTTTTTTTTTTTTTTTTTTTAAGAGAGAGTGAGAGAGGAGAGAGAGAATTTTTTTTTTTGAGAGAGAGAATTTTTAATATTTATTTTTTAGTTCTTGGCAGACACAACATCTTTGTTGGTATGTGGTGCTGAGGATCGAACCCGGGCCGCACGCATGCCAGGCGAGCGCACTACCGCTTGAGCCACATCCCCAGCCCCAAGAGACAGAATTTCACTATGTTGCCCAGGCTAGTCTAAAGTCATGGGCTCAAGTGCTCCTTCTGCCTCAGCCTCCAGAGCACTGGGACTACAGGCCTGCACCACCACACTCCACTCATCCTGATATTTATTTTCAATTTTTTAATTAATTTATTTATTTTTGGCTCAGGGGATTTAACACAAGCCCACTTTACCACTGAGCTACATCCCCAACCCTTTTTACTTTTTGAGACAAGGTCTCTCTAAATTGCTGAGACTCGCCTCCAATTTGTGATCCTCCTGCCTCAGCCTCGAGAGTCGCTGGGATTACAGGCATGCACCATCAAGCCTGGCCTATTTATTCTTAAATAGCTACTTAAAGTAGAAAAAAAATCTTAGTCTGTTATGAAATATTCAAAAGAGAGGATCACACTATAGAATATGACAACATCTCCCTCTTGTGGTTCAAAGCGTTAATTTCAAAGATGAATGTAAGTACAGAATTGCTTTTTTTTTTTTTTTTTGCTACTGGGGATTGAACCCAGGGGTGCTTACCCTCTGAGCCACATCCCCAGCTCTAAATTGCTAAGGCTGGCTTTGAACTTGTGATCTTCCTGCCTCAGCCTCCCTAGTCACTGGGATTATAAGTGTGTGCCATTGCACCCAGTTATCCCCAGTCCTTTTTATTTTTTATTTTGAGACAGGGTATCACTAAGGGTATCACTAAGTTGCTGAGGGTCTTCCTAAATTGCCAAGTCTGGCCTCAAACTTACAATCTTCTTGTCTCACCCTCCCGAGTCACTGGGATTACAGGCATGCACCACTATACCTGGCTCAGAACTGTAAATTCTTAGTTTACAATTGTGCTGTAAATGTTTAGCTCATGTTTATTGAATCTTTTTTGGAGTAAAGAAGGACAATAGAATATTCCTTTTTCATAGATACTTTCAGAGTTCCAACATCTCAGCAGAATGTTTACAAAGTTCTTTTAAATTGGGCACAATGGCATGTGCCTGCAGTCCTAGCTGCTTGGGAGGCTGAGGCAGCAGGATGCCATGGGCCTAGTAGTTCAGCCTCATAGAGCAGCGTGGGCAACATGGCAAGACTCTGTCTCAACAAAACAAAAGTTCTCTATAGAGAACTTGAATTACTAAGTAGATGATTTCATTGAGAACTTGTTATTCCCCATTTAAAAATTTTCTGTGGTATGATGATGCACTCCCGTAATCCCAGCAACTCCAGAGGCTGAGGCAGGAGGATTCCAAGTTCAAGGATAGCTCTGGGCAACTTAGTGAGGCCCTAAGCAACTTGTCTCAAAATAAAAAATTAAAAAAGCTGAGGATATAGCTCAGTGGTTAAGTACCCCTGGGTTAAATCCACAGGTCCAAAAAAAGAAAGAAAAAGGTCTGGGGATATAGTTCAGTGGTAGAACACCCTGGGTTCAATCCCTATTACCAAAAAAAAATTTTTTTCTTCATTTCTGTGGGTATGACATGTGAATGGAATCAGCATTTTATCTTGTTAGTTTAATAGATCAAACTTTAAAAACTGTAGTATTGAAAATATTTCAGTCCAAACATTCCTAAGGTTTTCAAAATCAGATGTTAGAGTAACTCGAAACAACTTGTTCTAACAACGTGAAACTGTCCAAAAAGTCCTCTTCTTCGATTCCAAATTTTGTATACTGATGAACGTAGGCTCTAGTGAAAAAAAAAAGAAGTTGACAAATAAAAAACTTCAGGCAAACGAAATCAAACAATATACAAACAATAAATAGACCACTTCTACCTCATGAATATTCAAAAATCACAGAATCTCTTAGAAATCTTATATTTGATTGTTCACTCCAAAGATTTGTGAACTTCCACCTTGTCAAGTTTCTGACCTTTTACCGTCCAACAGAATGAGAAGAAGAGGCACACAAGGGCTGGGAGCCCTGACACACACCTGTACTCCCAGCTGCTCAGAAGCAGGATGGCAAAGTCAAGGCCAAAGGCCAACCACAGCAATTTAGGGAGGCCCTCAGCAACTTGGTGAGTCTCTGTCTCAAACTGAAAAATAAAAAGGGCTGGGAATGTAACTCAGTGATTAACCACCCCTGGGTTTATCCCCAGTACAAAGAGGGGATCGGGGAGAGAGAGAGAAAGAAGAGAAAGACAGGGAGGGAGAGAGAGAGGCACAAAGGAAAAAGAAGCATATTCAGGTTTGGACATCTACCCAGCACACTCTATGGGAGACGACTGACTAGGTTCAATATGAACTCTAAAAAGTGTCTGAGAAATTTCATTTAAGGCTTGAAGTTAGAAACACATCAATCCGATTTTAGGACTGTAGTGAAGCCTCCCAAAGTGCTTTTAAGAGAACATTTAATTTGAACTTATACTAGGGTGTCTTCTCAGTCTCTCCTCAATATTCTAAGATAGAGTCATGTCCAGAAAAAGACTATCAAGGGCAGACATTAGTTGACATAATACTGGCTGCTGCCTCTAATTAAGAGTCAATGAAAGAATGAGGCCAGAAGAGGACAGAACGTTCACATCAGAAGAGTGAGGGCTTATGGAATGGCCACGTGCAGGATGACCAGGCCCTTGGGAATCCTGGCTAATCAATCCTAGCTAATCCTAGCTAATCAGGCAAACGAAATCAAACAATATACAAACAATAAATAGACCACTTCTAACTCATGAATATGAATATGTTCAGTCATTTGAGGAATTTTACTTTGACAGTAAGTAATTGTCAATTGGTAGAGGTCAAGAACCTGCTAGAACATTCTTTAGTGTCAAGCAGAGTTGAACTTCCCATATACATTATTGAGGAAAATCTGAATCTCTTTTACTCTCATGAGTATCTTTTTTGGGGGGCAGGGGGTGCGGTTGGGGTACCAGGGATTGAACTCTGGGGCACTCGATCACTGAGCCACATCCCCAGCCCTTTTTTTTTGTATTTTATTTAGAGACAGGGTCTCACTGAGTTTCTTAGACCTCACCATTGCTGAGGCTGGCTTTGAACTAATGATCCTCCTGCCTTAGCCTCCCAAGCCACTGGGATTATAGGCATGTGGCACTGCACCCGGCTACTCTCCCAAGGGTCTTATATTTAAAAACTATCTTATCATCCCTGCCTTATGGTGGAATTTCTACTTTAATTTCATTTCTACTCTAATTTCATTTGGCTTAGAAAGTACCCATTTAGTCAACAATAACAATATCAATATAATGATAATAGTGTAGAGCAATTATTGAGCATTTACTAGTGGGACAGTGTTCCAGGTGTTTTACATGACTATCTCATTTAGTCCTCACCAGAGTTTCTCAGTTAAAACCCACAGTGCAGATGAGCCACAGAAGTTACATGCCCAGGGCTTCCCACCCATAAAGTAGCATCTGGGTTTATTCCAGATCCTTCACAGATCATGCTCTAACACTGTTATGTGCCTAACTTGAGAAGGTCTATAGATTTCTTTCTTACTTACTTTGAAGCAAACATATTCCACGCTTTGCCCACAATCATATCAAGAGGCTTTACTAAGAACTGGCTATTGCTGACGAGCGCTGCAGACTTCTCATATCTGTTAAAGGCTCGCTGGGTTTTCCACACATTGAAGGCAATGTCAGGCTGTAACCAGGAAGTGTAGAGAGCTGGATCTTTAAATCCCTCTAGAGTAAAAAAAAAAAAAAAAAAAATGACATAAGCTATTTTTTACAGCCTAGATTATTAATTGTAAAAATAAACGAATAAACATTTTCTCGGGGCTGGGGATGTGGCTCAAGCGGTAGCGCGCTCGCCTGGCATGCGTGTGGCCCGGGTTTGATCCTCAGCACCACATACAAAGATGTTGTGTCCGCCGAGAACTAAGAAAAAATAAATATTAAAATTCTCTCTCTCCATTTCCATGCAATTTCCCTTAAAAAAAATTTTTTCTCATCCATTTCATCAGAAATTTCCTTTTGTTTATTAATTTTTTACTCTATTATTTGCTGGGGGGTGAGGTTATTTATTCATTTTTTGCAGTGCTAGGGATTTAAACTGGGGCCTGGCACATGCTAGGCAAGTGTTCTACCACTAATAGGGCTAATACCCCAGCCCCACTTTGCCTCATAAATGTAGCTTTATATGGCTTTTGGATAAATGATCTACATTCATTGTTCCAAAAATAAGTAGTAATAATTCACACCATTCAGAAAAGTAATAAAAAGAAAATTTAAAAATCACCAGGACAGAGTTAGGGATATAGTTCAGTTGGTAGAGTGCTTATCTCACATGCATAAGGCCCTGGGTTCAATCCCCAGCACCACCAAAAAAAAAAAAAAAAAGAAGAAGAAGAAGAAGAAATTCACCAGGACAGCTGAAATGTCCCCACTCAGAGATAATGGCTATGAACCTTTTGTGGACCCCCCTGTGTGCTCAGTTTTACACACAGGAGCATCCATATTCTGTATTTTCTTCATTGATGTGTTGTGAATTTGTTTGCATATCAAGGATCACTTATGTTTAAAGGCTTCTTAGATGAACATGCCAACATTTTAGAAATTTCCTAGTATTGGCCATTTAGAAAATTCCCATTTTGTAAAAAAATGTTACACTGAACATCTCTTGTGCATTTGTGTCATTTTCTATGGCTAAATTTTTAGAAATCAAATTATTTTAGGCATAGTTTTAAATTTTTTTTTTAAAATCTAAAATGAAAACTATTGCCGGGTATAGTGGTGCACGCCTGTAATCCCAGCAGTTTGGGAGGCTGAGGCAGAGGCTTACAATCAAAGCCAGCCTCAGCAACAGCTAGGCACTAAGCAACCCAGTGAGACCCTGTCTCTAAATAAAATGTAAAAAAAGGCTATGGATGTGGCTCCGTGGTCAAGTGCCCCCGGGTACCAAAAAAAAAAACACAAAGACTATGAAGTGGGTATATCATCCAATTGACTTGAAATGATCCTTTATATATTATGAGTTCTTTGTTTAAGTGGCAAATATTATTTGGGTGTGGTGGCGCACACCTGTGATCCCAGCAGCTAAGGATTCTGAGGCGGAAGGATTGCAAGTTAGAAAAGACCTAAGCAATTTAGTGAGACCCTGGCTCAAAAAAATAAAAAGAGCCGTGGCTGTGGCTCAGTGGTTAAGTGGATAACCACTTAAGTGGTTCAATCATTGGTACCAAAAAAGAAAAAAAAAAAAGCAAATATTACAAGGACAAATTGTTTTCTTCCCTTTCTTTCTTCTTTTTTTGCAGTACTGGGAATTGAACGCAGGGGCACCTTACCACTGAACAACATCTTCAGGCCTTCTTATTTTTATATTGAGACAGGGTCTTGCTAAATTGCTGAGGCTCACTGGGAGCCTGTGATCATCTTACCTCAGCCTCATGGGACTACAGGCATGCACCATCACACCCAGCTTGCATGGGTTTTTTTTTTTTTTTTTGTATGTAATAAGAAATAGCAGGTTTGACACTGCTGCAGTTTTTATTATAAGGATAAAATAAATCTAGAAATCAGTCACAGATAAAATCTAATAAGAGTACTGCTCTTTCAATTTCTAGAAAAAACTGCAACAAAGAGCTAGTCAAACCCTTGCTGGGCAGTGGCATGCATTTATAATCCCAGTGATTCAGGAGGCCAAGGCAGGAGGATCACAAGTTCAAGTTCAGCAACTTAGTGAGACCCTGTCTCAAAATAAAAGGGCTAGGGATGTAGCTCAGTGGTAAAGTGCCCGTGGGTTCAATCCCCAGTATTGGGGGAAAGAAAGTTTGTCATAGAGATCATTGATTGTCCAACGATTCCTATTTTCCCCTTCTTCCCTAGTAGCAGGACTCTCAGTTTTTTTTCCCAGTGCTCAGGTTGAACCCAGTGCCTATACATGCTAGGCAGATACTTAAACCACAGAGGTACACCCCCAGTCCTTTAACCTCTCAATTTATTTTTCTTTCTTTTCTTTTTCCTGACTTCCTCTCTCCTTCTCCTCCCTCCCTCCTTCCCTCCCTTTCTCTCTCTTTTTTTCTACTAGGGACTGAACCCACATCCCCAGTCCTTTTTTAAAAAATTTGAAACAGGGTCTCACTAAATTACTTAGGGCCTTGCTAAATTGTAGAGTTTAGTTTCAAACTTGCAATCCTCCTGCCTCAGCCTCCTGAATTGCTGGAGACCCCCAAATTTTAACTCTTCTCATAGCCACCTTTACAGTTAGGTGTGGCACATAACTCAATCCCAGACAATGAAACAGAAATGGAAGGGTGATGTGCAACTTTCAGAGTGGGGAGGAATGTCTTTTTTTGCTCATTCCTATGTGATTTTGTGTGTGTATGGTGCTGGGGATTGAATCCAGGTCTTCATGCATGCTGGGCAAGCACTCTGGCACTGAGTTACTCTGCCAGCCCATTCCTATGTTATCTGATGGCCAAAGCTCTGGCAGGTGTCATGACTATGCATGTGGAGCCCCAAGGGAAGGACGGCAGAACAACCAGGTGTTTGGAAGAAAAGAATTAAACTGAAAGATGATATATCATGGGCTCTGTAATGTTGTGAACAATCAATAAAAAAAAAATAGCTAAAAAAAAAAAAAAGAACTAAACTTTTATCTTGTTTTAACCACTTCTATTTTGGTGTCCAGTAATATACAAACTGTTACAACAGTTCCAGTTTGATGTTAAAACACAGTTATTACTTTCTTTTCTTTTTCCATATTTTTTCAACTTTTTTTTTTAGTTGTAGATGGATACAATATCTTTGTTTTATTTATTTATTTTTGTATGTAGTGCTGAGAATTGAACCCAGTGCCTCACACATGTGAGGCAAGCACTCAACCACTGAAATATAACCCCAGCCCTCCATATTTTTATTGGAGATTTTTTTCATTTTTTTTATTATTTTTCCCCTCCATTTTTTTTTCTTTTTTTCCATAGTTTTTACCGTATGTGTCTTTCTCTAAGAATAAATATACAAGTGGGATTGTTTTTTTTTTCTTGTTGGTACCTGGGGTACTTTACCACTGATTCACATCCCCAACTTTTTATTTTTTGAGACAGTGACACTGGCCTCCAACTTGGAATCCTCCTGCCTCAGCTTCCTGAGTTGCTGGGATTACAGGCATGCATACCCAGTGGGACTTCTTTTTCAACCACTTGCAGGATGTGAATTGTACACCTTAATTTTCACCTTAACTTCTGCTTACCGAGATCTGCATTTTGTACCTCTTTCCCACGAAGGATGACCAAATTAGCAATGGAAGTGTTAAAATGCAGCTCCTTCTTGAGACTCATTTTCCCAATAGCTGGAAGTCCGGATATGGGAGGTCGTACCTGCCAATCAATCCCTACCGCAAGAAGGGGAAAAAATGTCTTGTGATATATATATTTTACATAAATTTTTATTAGCTATGTAAAAGTTGATTTTTTTCTTTCTTTCTTTTCTTTTTTTTTTTTTGGTACCAGAAATTTAACTCAGGGAAACTTAATCACTGAGCCACCTCCCCAGCCCTGTTTTGTATTTTATTTAGAGACAGGATCTCACTGAGTTGCTTAGTCCCTTGCTTTTGCTGAGGCTGACTTTGAACTTGCAATCCTCCTGTCTCAGTCTCCTGAGCTGCTAGAATTTCAGGCATGTGCCACAGAGCCTAGCTTTGTGTTTTTCCTTTAGAATTTAAAAATTCTCATCTGGTTGAATTATTCAAACTGCTGAGTCCTAAAAAAAAAAAAAAAGGCTGAAATATTCATCATTGAAAATCAGGCATGGTGGTATATGCCTGTAATTCCAGAGACTTCTGAGGCTGAGGCAGGAGGATCACAAGTTGGAGGCCAGCCTTAGCCATTTAGGGCGACCCTCAGTAACTTATGAGACGCCAGTCTCAAAATAGAAAGTAAAAAGGGCTGGAGATATAGCTCTGTGCTAAAGTGTCCCTGGGTTTTAGGTCCAATCCCCAGTAGCAATTAAAAAAAAAAAAAGGCCAATCTTTAGAGGAATCTGATAACATAGGAACAGTTATAAAACTAGATCCTACAACCTGACCTGTGCCATAAATATATTTATTCATATACATATTCATATATTTAAAAAAAGAAAAGATTCAGGGGCCAGGAGTGTAGCTCAGTAGTAGAGTACTTACTTAGCATGTGTGAGGCCTTGGGTTCAATCCCACAACCACAAAACAATAACAAAAAACACATTTATATGTTCAAACTCTATCTATAATTGTGAAAAACTGTTGACACCCTAAAGTCCCACATGGGAAAATGACTAAGCAAACTGTGGTTTATTGACTTAAGACAGCTTGGAGCAGAATGTCTCAAACTACCCTAAGGAACATTGTGTTCCTTGAGATACTAACAGGTATTGCTAGAAAAACAAGTATTGTGGCCAAAAACTTCGGGAAGTGCTACTTTAAGATGTGGACTTTTTATTTATCTTCAAACTTCTGGCACTATAATCTAAAAATCTATATGCTAATACAAGCAAATGTAGAGAAAATCCACTTTCATAGTATTTAAACCTGTTATCTTACTTTGCAATATAATATATGCTACTAAAATAATACATAGTGATTTCTAGTTAAACAGGAAATACTGAACATATACCAGTTTACTGCCCCTCTCTTTTCAAATTCCACAAAATGGAATATATATATATATATATATTTTTTTTTTTCTTTTAATTTTGTTTTCAGTGCTAGAGATCAAACACAGGGCCTCCCACATGTTAGGCGTGTGCTCTACCACTAAGCAACATCCCTGACCCAATAGGGACTTTCTTTAAATGCATAAATAAGAGGGGAAAAAAAAGAATAAGAAGAGAGAAGATAACATCAACAAGATTTTGGAAGCAGGGTCAGCAGATGAACCACTGGCTACTGAATGTAAGCAACTAGGAAAGCCAGAACTTCTGCCCATGCACTGTTGGGGTCCTAGAAGCAGGCTAGGCATTTCTAAAAGTGGACCAACAAGAGGATTAGTTAAAAATGTATATGAGAAGCAGTAATAGTCCTTGCTCCTTCCTACTTCTTGCAGCAGAAGGAGTACCTTCCTCTATCCTAGGTTTCTGCTCTGAAAAGTTTAAAGCAGAGGCCTTAGCCTCAGTGACTCCGGGCACAGCCATGCTGTGAACCTTACCAAAAACGGGGTCTCTAAGGGGAAGCTCTTCTGAACCAGTATTGAAGAGACTGGCAGCCAGGTTTAGTGGTTCACACCTAGGACCGCATGCACAGCTAAGCACATGCTCTATCACTGAGCTACAGCCCCAGCCCCTCCCATATTATTTTGATTTCTAATCCTGTCTTATACTCTCTAAAAGCCTTTAGACGGTTCTCTCTGTCCCAGACATTCTGAAATTACTCGGTATAGGTCCTTCATCCATCTCAGAAGAATGCAGGACTCTTGAGGACAGGGATTTTTTCTTTTTCTATTTTTTTGTAATACTTCTTTCACAAAGTTACATCCCAGTTCTTTTTTACTCTTTTAAATTTTTAAAAAATTTTGAGACAGGGCCTTGCTGAGTTGCTGAGCTTGGCCTTGAACTTACCATCCTTTTGCCTCAACCTCCTGAACAGCTGGGATTACAGGTGAGCACCACTACAACTTCTCACTGCACAGATTCCTGGTTTCTTCTTCTCCAGGTACTGGGGATTCAACTCAGGCACACTTTACCACTGAGCCAGCTCCCACTACTTCCTATTTTGTATTTTAAAATAGGGTCTCTCTAAATTGCTAAGGCTAGACTCAAACTTGGGATCTACTTGCCTAAGCCTCCCAAGGCTCTGAGATGACAATCATGTGCCACTATGTACAGTACTACACAGATGAACCTAGGGCGCTTAACCATTGAGCCACATCCCCATACATTTTTTAAAAAAATTATATTTTTAGTTGTTGATGGACCTTTATTTTATTCATTTATTTATATGCAGTGCTGAGAATTGAAACCAGTGCCTCACACATGCTAGGCAGGCACTCTACCACTGAGCCACAACCCCAGCCCGCCCAAGTCCCCCCCTTTATTTGTATTTTATTTAGAGACAGAGTCTCACTGAGTTGCTTAGGGCCTTGCTAAGTTGCTGAGGATGGCTTTGACCTTGTGATCCTGCTTCCTCAGCCTCCTGGGCTGCTGGGAGTACTATACAGGTTCTTGATTGCATTCATTAGTCTTGTTCATATAGTACCTCTCTTGGTGTATCAAAATTGACTTGAAGCTGGGTGCCATGGTGCATGCCTGTAATCCCAACGGCTCCAGAGGCTGAGACAGGAAGACTGTGAGTTCAAAGCCAGCCTTAGCAATTTAGTGAGGCCCTAAGCAACTCAGTGAGACCCTATCTCTAAATAAAATACCAAAAAAAAAAAAAAAAAAGCAGGGGGGTCTGGGGATGTGGCTCAGTGGTTAAGTGTTCCTAGGTTCAATCCTAGTACAGAAAAAAAAAGGATTAAGTTGGATGTGGTAGTGCAGGCCTGTAATCTCAGTAACTCAGGAGGCTGAAGCAGGAGGATTACAAATTTGAGGCCATCCTCAGCAACTAAGTGAGGCCCTCAGGAATTTAGGGAGAACCTGTCTCAAAAAAACTAAAAGTGCTGGATATGTAGCTCAGTGGCAAAGCACCCCTGAGTTCATCCCCAGTACCAAAAACAAACAAAAACCCCTTTGTCTCCAAAATACTGAGTGAAAATGATTCATAACCTCAGAGCCTATGCCTGGTCAAATGGAAGGCTGAATAATGACATTTATAGCCTCAAATTCTTTACCTTCCCAGTACTCTTTTTTAGGAAGCTCCTAGAGGGTATGGTCTACCAACATGAGGGAATAAACCAAGAAAGAGGAGGATCTGAAATCCAATAAGCTGGGGCTATAATATAGTATGAGGCAAATGGAGACACCTGCTGGCTGCTTATCAAGCCTGTAGAGCAACCAATCCCAACTGAAAGAGGAGGAGGGCTTTCCAGAGACACATCCCCAAGCAGACAGTGAAAGTAAACTGTTCCCTGAGGGCTTAAACATGTTGAGAAGGATTCATTTTTTTGTAGATGGACACAATACCTTTATTTTGTTTATTTACCCTTTTTTTTAATGTGGTGCTGGAGATCAAACCCAGTGCCTGGCAAGCGCTCTCCTACTTAGCCCCAGCCCCAGCCCAAGAAGGGAATCATTTTTATGGAAAAGTGTCAGGTAGATGGTGATAAGTACAGTGAATACTGACCAAATAAATAAAATTATTAACAACTCTAAAAGGAAAAAATAAATTCTACATGAAATGTTAGGAAGATGGGCTGGGGATGTGGCTCAAGCAGGTAGCGCGCTTGCCTGGCATGCGTGCGGCCCGGGTTCGATCCTCAGCACCACATACAAATAAAGATGTTGTCCCCTGAAAACTAAAAAAAAATAAATTAAAAAAAAATGTTAGGAAGACAATGGTGAATATCTAAAACAAGAAAATAAGACAAAAAAGGGTAGAAGCAAGATATTTAAAAAATCTGGGAACAGATTTCAGAAGAAACAGCTAAAGACAAAGTAGTTTCATCTGAGCAAGGAGCAGTTGTAGGACAGGGGACTACTGTTCTTGATATTATAAATTCATACTGAAAAATTACTTCACTTTAAAAAATTGATATGTAATTTACATACACTGCAATGTATACCTGTAGGTATATGTTTAGTTGTGATTTTTTTGTTTGTTTATTTTTCCTGGTGTTAGAATTTGCACCAGGGACACTTTAACCATTGAGCTATGTCCCCAGCCCTTTTTATTTTATTTATTTATTTTTTTTTAAAGAGAGAGTGAGAGAGGAGAGAGAGAGAGAGAGAGAATTTTTAATATTTATTTTTTTTAGTTCTTGGCAGACACAACATCTTTGTTGGTATGTGGTGCTGAGGATCGAACCCGGGCCGCACGCATGCCAGGCGAGCGCACTACCACTTGAGCCACATCCCCAGCCCCCGTTTTTATTTTTTATTTTGTAACAGGGTCTCACTAAATTGTGGAGGCTGGCCTTGAACTTTACAATCCTCCTGCCTCAGCTTCCTGAGTCACTGGGGTTACATGCATGTGCCAGTGCACCCAGCTTAAGTGCACAAACTCTTAAAAAAATGATTTTTTTGTTTGTTTGTGGTATTGGGGTATCCAGGACCTTGTGCGTGCGTGCATGTATACAAAGCACGCATTCTACCACTAAACTACCTTCTAGTCCTTAAATGAGTTTTAACTACTTGATTTGAAAACTATATTCAAGGCTGAGGTTGTTGTTCAGTGGTAGAACACTCTACTTGCCTGCCACATGTGAGACCCTGGGTTCAATCCTCAGCACCACATAAAAATAAATAAATAAATAAAATAAAGGTATTCTGTCTGGCTACAACTAAAAAATAGTTAAAAAAAAAAAAAGAAAACTATATTCATATATTGCTTTAATTAAAAGAAAATAAAAATTTGAAAAAAACATATGGCACTCATCCGAAATGTTCTTTGGTAATGTCAAAACGGTGAAATGATTAAATTTTCTTGTAGGCCTTGGTGGCTCATGCCAGTTTCTGCAACTTAGCGAGACCCTGTCTCAAAAAAAGAAGAAAAAGAAGACTTCATGTGGGTCTGGGTATGGAGCTTAGTGGAGAGCACATGCCTAGCATGCACCACGCCTTGGGGTTAGTCCCCAGCACAGGAGGACAGAGCTGGGAGGTGGGAAAGAAATGAAAAAGCAGCAGCAGCCTTCCTGTGATGTCCTGGTGAGTTTCTGCAGTAGCCTCCCTGGCAAGATGAAGGAATGTTTATATCAACTGGCCCAGCCCAGTTTATACTCAGAGCTCTAGGACAGGCACTTTTCTTAGCTTGTGGACTGTGTATTTTAAAAAACCCTTTACCTTCTTCCATTTTCGCATTAGAAATGAGCATCTGTCTCAAATGTTTGAGGAGGCCAATCCAAGTAAACGTGCTATATGCCAGTGAATTCTCAGACATTTGAGGAATGTTACGAATACCCAGCATCTTGAATTCAGGATGGGGAACTAAATCCTCCATTAAGTCTCCTATAAAGAAAAAATTAAAAAAAAAGATTTGAAGTAAATTTTTTTAAATTCTAGACTGTTGACATTGACCTATATACAATCATGATTTGTTTTTCTGGGTCAAATGCTTTCTTAAAGGCCAGAATTGGTTAAACTTTAAAATAATAAAAATTCAGAGAAAATGTCTAATACAGACCACATCTCTGGTTCATTTTGGCATCCATTTTAGCACAGGTGAGAAAATACAGTTTGCCAAAAAGGAAACAAGAATTCAGAAGCCAAGTAACTGAAAAATGTGAATGAATATTTAGCTAGATCCCAGGAAAACAAAGAAAGCATGAGGGCTAATATACTTTTCTTGTCTTTCTGTGTTCACTAAATATTTTGTTAGAAAATTTTCAAGATTTAAAATTAAAAAAAAAAATTTTAGTTGTAGATGAACATGATACCTTTATTTCTTTATTTTTATGTGGTGCTGAGGATTGAACCCATTGCCTCACATGTGCTAGGCAAGCGCTCCACCACTGAGCCACAACCCCATCCCTCTAGTTCTTCTATTTATCTGGTTAAATGATAATCAAAATTAGGCAGGTGCAGGGTGCAGTGGCACATGCCTGTAATCCCAGCAACTCAGGATGCTGAGGCAGGAGGATTGTGAGTTCAAAGCCAGCCTCAGCAAAAGCGAGGTACTAAGCAACTGAGTGAGAACCTGTCTCTAAATAAAATACAAAATAGGGCTGGAGGTCTGGCTCAGTGGTTAAGTGCCCCTGAGTTCAATCCCCAGTATCTCCCATCCCTGCCACCTCCCAAAATCAGGCAGGCTAGGGATGTAGCTCAGTGTTAGAGCCGTGCTCAACTGTTTGGAGAGAAAGGAAGGAAACAAATATGAGTGGCTGTGGGTGGGTGGGGGAGTAGAGGTGTGCTGGAGTTTGATCCCCAGCACTGGAATTAAAAAAAATTAAAAAAAAAAAAAAAGAAAGAAAAGAAAAGAGAAAGAAAATACCTGCTAACATGAAACCCTACTTGGAAAGAAGACAAAATGAATAAATTCCTTGAGACAGAAATGTGCCTATTTTTACAAACTTATATTTGTAATGAAATTGAATTAAGGAGAAAGGCTAATTTGTTTTACATTGACAGTTGTTTTATTTATTTATAGAAAATACCTATAGCAGAGAGAGAAGAATGTATTGCTATAATATAAAATGTAAATTTTATGACATTTTGAGTGAATACTCATGTCCTATGTCCTAGTGAAAGAAAATTTTTGACACAAACATCTACAAAATGCTGCAAAAATGGGTTTACACTAGTGGACTTTCCTCTAAACATAAGAATCTTTTTCTATAAAACACCTAGAGTCAAAGTCTAGGGTAAAAGTAACACACAGAGCTGGAATTGTGGCTCAGCGGTAGAGTGCTTGCCTAGCACGTGCGGGGCCCTGGGTTCGATCCTCACCACCACGTAAAAAGAAATAAAATAAAGGTATTGTGTTTAACTACAATTAAAAAATAAATATTTAAATAAATAAATAAAAATAAAGATAATATGTCCATCTACAACTAAAAAAAAAAAAAGTAACACAGTCACCAAATAACACATGGATTTTTTTTCTTTGGCAGTCCTGGGAATTAAGCCCAGAGCCTTCTACTTACAAGGCAATCACTCCTGCACTGAGCCACATCCCCAGTCCTCCTCTCCAGCTTTCTTGTTCAACTGCTGTCACCTTACCCATTTTTGGACCTCACTGAGAGCCTAATCCACCAACCTCTTCCCTTCTCAAATCATCAGACTTCTTCTTTCTGGCAAACTCCCAGTCTTGGATCAGTCCCTCTCCTCACATTCTCAGTCAGAGCACAACTGAAGAAAATCAGACCACATGGCAGATTGGGCCCCCCTTGAGTTCTTAATCCTCAAACATAACACCAATTTATGACTTAGGTCCATGCTACTTATGAACTTCAGATACATATACTCCCTACCCAACAAGTATTTTCTTGAGTGTTTACTATTCGCCACAAACTGTTCAAGCACTGAGACAGAGTGGTAAACAAACTAAACAAAAATTCTTACTTTATAGACAGTACTTTCCTATGTTCATATATGACCAATGTAATTGGTCATATTTACATGATCAATGTAATTCCACATGATGTACAACCAGAATGGGAAGATGTACACACACACACACACACACACACACACACACACACACACACTCTCTCTCTCTCTCTCTCTCTCTCTCTATATATATATATATATATATATATAAATAAAATTAATCTCATATAAAATTCATTTTATAATTTATGTATAAAATATGTCAAAGTACAGTCTACTTTCATGTGTAACTAAAAAGAACAAATAAAAAAGTTTTTTAAAAGTCCTGATTTTAGCGCGACTCAGTGGCCCATGCCTGTGGTCCCAGCTACTCCGGAGGCTGAGGCAAGATGAAAACTTAAGACCAGGAGTTCAAGGTCAGCCTCAACAACATGGGACAAGATAGTCTCAAAACAAAAAAGGAAAAGAAAATTTTAAAAAAGAAAATACACATGCTAAATTTTAAGAAGCAGAAGGCAAGTAAAAAACTGGGACTGGCAAGAATACAGCTCAGTGTGAGGCCTTGGGTTTCATCTGCAGCTCAAATAAAGAAAAGAAAGAGAGGAAAGAAAACTGGGACATACAACTTTTGGAGAGATCAGAAATGGAGGTAGGGCTGGGGATGTGGCTCAAGCGGTAGCGTGCTCGCCTGGCATGTGTGCGGCCTGGGTTCGATCCTCAGCACCACATACAAACAAAGATGTTGTGTCCGTCGAAAACTAAAAAATAAATATTAAAATTCTCTCTCTCTCTCTCAAAAAAAAAAAAAGAAATGGAGGTAGAGATAACAGAGACAATTACATTTAGATGATCTGAATTGATAAGGTACCACTTGAAGAAGAACTGAAGAAGAAAGAATGGTGGGAAATGTAAAAATGGTCAGAAAATACAAGAGTAATTAGGAAGGAAGAAGAAGAAAGAGAGTGAAGTCCTCAAGCTGACAGGTGCAGGAAGGAAGGTCAAGAAGGGAGCTGTCAAGTATAAAATGCTGCCAGAAACTCAGGCTAAACAGGTCTGCTGAATTGGGGGAATAGGCAGCTATAGTGGTACAAGAGACAGAAAGAGAGAAGGCCAGTGGCAAGAAATTAAAAAGGGAAATATATCATCTAGAAACCCAAAGAAAACCCAAGAATGAAAGAAAATGTTTGCAAATCAATATATTAGATAAGGGACTTATATCCAGACTATATAAAGAATACACAGCTAGGTGAGGTGGTGCATGCCCATAATTCCAGTTACTCGGGAGGCCCATGCAGCAGGGGGATCACAAGTTCAAGGCCAGCCTCAGAAACATAGTGAGACCATGTCTTGAAAATAAAATATAAATAGGAATAGAGTGTTTGTCTTGCACGCACAAGGCCCTGGGTTTGATTCCCAGAACCACCTCCCAAAACAATAACAAAAAAAAAAAAAGAAAGAAGAAAAAGAAGAAAGGATCTTGAATGATTCAGTTAGTGTATAGTATCTACCACTCTTGAGAAATTTAGCAACTTCTCGAGAATTTCAGTACAGCAGTTCAGAGATAAAAGCAGGCCTGAGAGAAGGTTTTTGAGATGAGGGAGATTTGAGTGTATCTTCAGGTGGAGGAGAGGAGACAGTAAAAAAATAACTTTGAGGGTTTCAGAGTAGGAGTCTTTCATACAAATAGCACACAGAGGGATAAATACCTAGTGGGTTTCTTCTGTAGTGAAAAGCGCCTTCTTCAGAATAAGTAGGCTGAAACACACTTCCCAGCTGATGTGCAAGGACTTGATTTATATCACTAAAGGATATCTGCTTGATATTCAAGAGCTTTGCACAGATCTTATGGACAGCATCGTTCTCGTGAACAAGGAGGGCATCTGAAGATCGGTACAGGTGAGAAAGAGTCATAATGGAGTTGTAGTTCTGAACAATAACCTGAGGAGGAAAAGGTCAGAAACAAGAAAGACAGGAGAGAATAGTAGTTAAGAGCAGAGATTCAAAGGGTAACAAGTCTAGGTTCACATCCTGGCTCTGTGATTTTCTAGCTGCATGACTTCGGGCAAGTTTGTAATGTCCGTATGCCTCAGTTTTCTCATTTGAAAAATGGGGATAATAATTACACTAGAATCGGGGCTGGGGCTATAGCTCAGCGGTAGAGTGCTTGCCTAGCACATGTGAGGCCCTGGGTTCAATCCTCAGAACCACATACAAATGAATAAATAGAATAAAGGTATTTAAAAAAAAAGATTTATTTTTATTTATTTTTTAATTTTTTTAAGAGAGAGTGAGAGAGGGGGGAGAGAGAGAGAGAGAGAGAGAGAATTTTTAATATTTATTTTTTAGCTCTCGGTGGACACAACATCCTTGTTGGTATGTGGTGCTGAGGATCGAACCCGGGTCGCACGCATGCCAGGCGAGCGCACTACCGCTTGAGCCACATCCCCAGCCCCAGATTTAGTTTTAAAAAAAAATAAAAATAAAATAATTACACTAGCATCCTAGAGTTCTAAAGATTAATGATATAATGCGAGTAAAGCACTTAGAATCATGCCTTGTACACAGTAAGGGCATGACAAATATGAGCTACTACTATTATGCCTCCTTCCTACATCATTTCCTAGAATGACTTATCTTACTACTAGGCTGATCACAGGAAATTGGCCTGCATAGAAAATTTCCTCCCAATGGAAAGAAATTATTTGAGCTAGGCATGGTGGCACATACCTACAAATGCAGCAGTTCGGGAGGCTGAGGCAGGAGGATCTCGAGTTCAAAGCCAGCCTCAACAATTTAGCGAGGTGCTAAACAACTCAGTGAGACCCTGTCTCTAATAAAATACAAATTAGGGCTGGGGATATAGCTCAGTAGTCAAGTATCCCTGAGTTCAATCACCGGTATTAAAAATATATATATATTTGAAGGCTGGCAATGGCCCCAACATGTGATCAAGGCCCCTGCTTTATATACAATAGCCAGAGGGATTATTTCATAAATGGGTTTCTCAGAGAAGAAGCACAGTCATCTTTGGAATTTTGTTCATTCAGTGCTTGGGACTGAACCCAGAGCCTTGTGCATGCTAAGCACATGCTCTACAACTAAGCTATATCCCCAGTCTTCATCTTTGGAAGTTACAAAAATAAGAAACACTCAATTGTATGGAAATGTTTAAGCAAAGTTACAGGAATTGTTCATAAAAGTACCGTATTGTTTAATCACTCATGATGTTGTAACTTAATGTTTTCTTTTTTTTTTTTTAATATTTTTTCGTTCTCAATGGACCTTTATTTTTTATCTATTTATATGTGGTGCTGAGAATTGAACCCAGTGCCTCACACATGGTAGGCAAGTGCTCTACCACTGAGCCACCACCCCAGTCCCTTAACATTTTCAAAGAAAGGGTGAGAGCCATCTTTTACTCACATTCATTTTAATTACAAAGAATAGAAAACATAAACTTTTCCATTAATTATGTTCATACCTCACCAGTTCCATAGGGCCATATAATCTGATTCATTCTTAAAGAGTTTGAGTACTGATCTTGTAAATCCTGTGTAATGAAGGCTCCCAGCCCAGATCCTGTGCCCCCAGCTATACTCATTATGATGAAAAAACCACTCAAGGAGTCACATTTCTCCACTTCCTTCTGGATTAGGTTCATGATAGATTCTTCATGCCTAGGTCCATGTACAGAGTAACTGCAATAGCAAAAGAAACAAACACAAACACTTTTCAATTTAAATAGAGATGCAATGCAGAACAAAGAAGTCTTTTCAAAGCTTTGAAAGTGAAGTAACTCTCATGAAAGGTTCAGGTCCCTGACGGACAAAATCTAAAATACACTAGTCAAATACATTTAACAGGTGATTATGACTATTAGCAGAGTGCATTTACAGGATCCTGAAAGTTCTCATTTATAGGCCATTCATTGAGGTAGAGCTTTCAATTACCAGGTAGTTTATGGTAGAACATAATATTATATATATATAACAACAGGCCTAAAGCAATGGTTCTCAAACTCTGCTGCACATTGGGAGTTATGGGAGCTTTGAACATCTCAATACTTGAGCTTCACCCAAAACCAATGAAACCATAATCTCTAGAAGTGAGCCCTATATAGCAGGATTTTCCCAAGACCCCCAGGAAATTCTAATGTAAACTGCAGTAAAGTTTGGAACTACTGCCTTGTAGTGTTCTCTAGAACTAATATTCCTGCCAAATAAGGATATTGCATTGACAAGTTAGTTTGCAGCAGGTCAGTGATGATGGAAAACCCTGCTATAAAAGATCTTTGGTTTCATCCGTACTTGTATCTGAGGCAGAGAGAGAATGAAAATTTCTTCTCAGTGAAGTCAAATTCTCAATTTTAAAACAACAATTTCAAGATTGTGTGCTCCACATATTAACTGTGCAGTTGTAACTACAGGGTCCATCAACTAACTATTAGCTGTAACCAAACTAAAAATCATGAGGAATTATTCTTACCCATATGCCCAGTTGTTTCCAGAACCTTGTTTTTGACAGAAGCATGCATGCTGACCATATTTCCATCGGCCAGACTGAGAAGACTTTGTCAGAGTTTGATTGATAACCTTAGGTTCCATGTCAATAAGCACAGCCCGGGCAACTGGAACTAGACAGGGGAAAAAAATCAACAGAAAAAATATGTCTTATTTGGGTAATTTAAAAGCATAAACTTCTAGGTCATTGAGTTACATCTCCTGCCTTAGGTCCAGAGGGGGGAAAAATCAGAGATTGGGAAAAGAAAGATTTGTCAAAATGCATAGAAATACTGCAGCAACAGATAAATGTAGACGTTAAGCCCAGAGTTCTGCTAAGTGGGATGAATCAGTACGGGATAAAATGGTCATTTTAGCTGGGTGTAGTGGCACCTGCCTATAATCCCAGCTACTCAGGGGGTTGAGGCAGGATTGCAGGTTTGAGGATAGACCAAGCAACTTAGCTAGACTCTGTTTCAAAATAAGAAAAATGAAAGGGCAAGGATATGGTTCAGTAATACAGTGTTTGCCTAGAATGTGTGGCCCAGGGTTCTATCCCCAGTACTACATACACACAAAAAAAGCCACTTTGGTCAGGTCTGCAATACCTGTTGAATGCTTATAATGTGCTATCTACTGTACTGGGAATACAGAGATGAAGACAACATCAAACCAATCCTAGAAGGACTCCTGGGAGAGATGAAACACAACAACAACTTAATCAGAGTGCACCATATGACCCACAATGAATCCATGCCAAAGGAGCAGCATATTCAGAGGTACAAAATACCACTGGTGCAAGAGGCAGCTCAAAATTGTTAAAGCAGAGGATGGAGGAGGGGGCAGAAGTGAAGGACAGGAATGGAAAGCAGACAGGGATCAGATCTTGGAAATTCTTGTAGGCAATGCTACAAAGCTTGAATTTGATCTTTTAGACAATGATAAACCACCTAGCATTTTCAAGCAGGTGAGGAAAATTGGATGTCTTTTTTAATACAGCAGAGTGGAGGACAGATGAGATAGATAACAAAACTCTAGGCAAGGAAACCTAGAAGGAGTGTCTTGAAACACTCTAGGCAAGAGAGGAAAAGAGCCAGAACCAAGTCAATGACAGTGGAGATGAGAAGAGCAGAACAGCTTCCAGAGGTATATGGGAGGCAAAATTAGCAGATTTTGGTAAGTGTAAGTTTTAAAGGCAAGATAATGAATGCCATGGGTATGGAGATGTTGCATTTGAGGTTAACATGGGAGATGCAACAGGAGATGTCCACTAATCAATCTACAGCTGGAAAGAGAGGCTGGGGTAGAGGTTTGAGAGTCAGTGGTATAAAAAATATAGCACATTATAGTGACTGAAATCACTCAGAAATATACCTGTGGGAGAAGAGGAGATTCTGAGGGAAAAAAAAAAAACTACTTCATAAGAAGAGTTCAGAGACTAAGAAGGAGGAATTTCAAAGAGGCAGTTTTGTAGTTAATGTTATCAAATCCAGTAGAAAAGTTAATTGAAGAAAAGAAAATCATGCAGCTGGGTGTGGTGGTGGTACAGGACTGTCAGTTCCAGCTACTCAGGAGGCTGATGCAGGAAGATTGCAAGGTTGAGGCCAGTGTCAGCCACTTAGCAAGACCCTGTCTCAAAAATAAGATTTACATAGAATGTAGCTCAGTGGTGGAGTATTTGCCTAGAATATTCAAGGCCCTGGGTTCAATCTCCAGTACCAAAATAAATAAATTAATAAAAATTTAAAAAAGAAAGAAGGAAAAGTAAAACAGTAATGAGGAAGTCATTGGAAACTCTTCTTTGAGCAGCTTCAGTGTGTTGTGGGGCAGAAGCAGGATTGTAGTTGGTTAAGCATGACTCTCCTTTGGAAATCTTGGTTGGAAATGCTAAGACATAAGAAGGAATAAGAAAGGTATAGTCAAGAGATAAGTTTTGTTTGATTTCATTTTTTATTTTTTTATGGTGTTGGGGACTGAACTCAAGGCCTCACATATGTTAGGTAAACTATTCACCTCAGCACTACATTCCAACCCATTTGGGTGGTTTCAGATTCATAAAGTCTAAGCATACTTACCTGCTGGAGGAAAGATGTCCTGGAGAGACAAAGGTTGCTAACACAGAAACAAAGCGCCAAAATCATAGTTATTCCCTAGTGAAACTGAAAGGGACCAGGTACAAACACCTTAAATTAAGCAATTTAAGTCAGAGTAAAGAAAAGGACTATGGACTACACATACCTCCATTTTCTTCCTCCCTGAAGAATCTTTCTTGGCAAGATGCTTGATATGCCTCATTTTCTTTTTTAGAGCAGAGTCCTTGGAAATCATGTGAGTCACTAAATAAAGTATCAAACACTTCAAAACCAATCTGGTTGCCACACTGACCAAGCTGCACTGTTACTATTGACATGCTGAGCCATGAACTAGTCCTGTTTCTTCAAAAAAAGTGAGCATCCTGTAACAGAAAAAACACAGAATCACTACATTATTAATAAGAAAAAGTGAGATGCCATGTGCATTAACTGTAAATCAATAAAAAGTAATTTTTAAAAATGCCTATATGTATATGGTATTATATGTGAAACAAAATAGGTCTATTGTCTAAAGAGCCATTCATTCAGGAAAGTTCTTCTCTTCTCTACTTAGTTTCAGGATTGGGGATTTTCTGTTCCCAAATGCATTCACACACAGCTTAATGGTTTCAAAAATCTGATTTGTAGTCACTTTTTTTCCTATGTATGCATTTAAAATAAAACAAAGCAAACAAATCAAAAGAAATGCGAATTGAAGGAATTAGTAACAAACACTTCACAACACAGGGACACTAGAAGTTGGCTCAACAATCGTAGTTCAATTAACGTTATTTTTCTCTGGCTCAACAATCGTAGTTCAATTAACGTTAATTTTCTCTGGTAAAATAAAAACTTAATCTCTTTCCACCAACCACCCTTCTGGCCTGGAAACTATAATTAACACTTTAAAGAAAGTCTTTGTGTTTAGCTCAAGTAATACAGCAAAAATGGAATTTGGAGAAAGAAGATCATATGATATAGTAAAGATCATTTAGAAATTGAACACAGGGGCTCTCTAACCACCTAGCTACATCCCCACCCCTTTTTATTTTTTGAGATAGGATTTCGATATATTGTCAAAGGTCTGCCTTAAATTTTTGATCCTTCTGCCTTCGCCTCCCCAGTCGCTGGATTAGAGGGTGCAACATCGAGCCCAGCTATATCTTCATTATTTTTAATGAAGACAATTTTGGTAAAGACTAATACCAAGTCCATGCAACACTGGAAATGAGCGGGCCTGGGGGGGTGGGAGGAGTTCTGAGCCAGCTCATGTACCCATAATTTCAAATCTTCAGAGTAAGTAATATTATTCTCATATTACCGATAAGAAAAACTGGTGCTCTGAAATGTTGTGTGACTTTCTCAAGGCCACCAAACTAGTAAGTGGCAAAGCCAAGATTCTCTCTTTTCCCACCGGCGGAGCTCCGGGCTACCGCCACTCACTGACAGCCCTCCACTCCGCCGCGGTTTCCGTCGAGTTCAAACTTCAGAGGATCAACCCTCTCACTATGCGCATGCTCCTTTCCGGAACTAAAAAGCCACAGAGAACGAAAGCATATGTTTCTTAAACGAAGAATTTTGCTGTATTCCCCGCCGTTTCTATTCAGAAAGGTTAATTACGCATGTTCGATTTCAATTTATCAACTTCAGATATGTTACGCATGCTCATTGTCCATCAAATTCTTTGGCTTACAATGCGCATGCTTTAGTCTCCCAGCGAGGCTTCGGGTGGAGTTTTGCGCATGTTTCTGCCAGTACCTAGATCCTGGAGATAGTTCTACGCATGTTCACTGCCCACAGTTTGACTTCATGGAACTCTATGCGCATGCTCTAGCGCTGAACTTGAAGAGCCAGTCTGGGGCCTAGGCGCAGACGCACTAAGCCTAAGCAGCCGGTGATGGCGGCAGCGGCGGCTGTGGCTGCGGCGGGTCCGGGCCCATGAGGCGACGACGGAGGCGGGACGGCTTTTACCCAGCGCCTGACTTCCGAGACAGGGAAGCTGAGGACATGGCAGGAGTGTTTGACATAGACCTGGACCAGCCAGAGGACGCAGGCTCTGAGGATGAGCTGGAGGAGGGGGTGAGGCCCGGGGTCCCGGGGGGCCCGAGGTGACAGGGCCAGGGCGGCGGCGCGGGCCCAGGAAGCCTGGCGTGTCCTAGAGCACGGAGACCCTGGGGGGCGCGAGTAGTCTCCTGGACTAGCTGAGGCGCCGCGCGGCCGCGCTGGGGACCTGGCGGGGAGGACCTGGCCCTAGGTATGAGGCCTCTGCGGGGCTCGCAGGTGCAGGTCGCGCCCTTATCCCTAGATCAGCGGAGCCCCCAGCAATCTGTCTGTAGAGAGGTGGAGAAAAGGGCGCGTGGTCGATTTCTGGAGCTGTTGAACTTGAGTGTGGCAGGGCACGGGTGGTGTGAGCGTGTGTTTGGGGGAGGGGGTGCTAAATGTCCCGTAAGTGCAGGTGAAGCGCGGAAGGGTTTCCCTCGGAGTGTAAGATTTCAAGTATTAAATCTTCAGACCTCCCACAACCACCTCTCTTCTCGGCCTGTCGCTTCTCTCCTAGGAAGCGCTCAGCTGTTAGAAGTGACAGCTGAAAACTTCTGTCGGGAGTAGCACTGCCGCTGCTGTTACAGCCACCAGGAGTTTTATTTCGGGAGCAAGGGGGCTCTGCTGCATCTTCCAGGGTTTGTTTGTTTGCCTTTTTTTTTTTAAACCCCTTCCGTGTGACTTTTTTTTTTTTTAAGTATCTATAATGACACACGGCATTTGTAACTTAATTTCCTCCAAGTTGAAGATGTCTGTATTTTTTTTTCAGAATAATTTATGTAATTTTGGGGTGGGAAAAAACCAGTGTTGACAGCTGTGATTTGGCTTGCCAAAAATAAATTGCTTGAACTGAGACTTGTGAATAGTGGTGTGAGGACTTTCCTTGCTGTAATTTAGGGTGCTAAATTTAGAGTTGTTTTTCCTAATGCACGTCTCAATTTTACCTTTGCTGTGATAC
The DNA here is from genome assembly GCF_964194105.1 of Spermophilus citellus. NCBI lineage: Eukaryota > Metazoa > Chordata > Mammalia > Rodentia > Sciuridae > Spermophilus > Spermophilus citellus. The sequence goes on along the minus strand of NC_138199.1, from coordinate 40,971,336 downwards.
TATTGGTTATTCTTTATGAAATATAAATGTTTCTAAGATACTTATGGGAAAAAAAACCAAATTGCACCTGCGGTGCAAAAATGATGTAGTTTATTACTGATTATGGACAAACGGTCTTCAAAGTTAACCTCATGGCAATTTAGGTCCTAAATTCCATTGTGTATATGTAACTTATGACTGCTGTCAGATGTTTGCTGTAACCGCATAAGGGGCTTCCCTTCTCTTTTCTCACCCCCAATTTTTCTCCTCTGGCAAGTAAATTGTGTCCTACTGCTGACCAAAGATTGAGATGCTATATGTAAAGAACTTTGAACACTTCATGAAACTAAGTGGGCTAAAATAATACTGTTCTTTTCATAATCAAATGAGTTTCAATCGAAGTCACACAGTTTAGAAGGTGGGTATTGAGAAATTTTTTTTAAACTGATATATTTTTGTATGGAATTCTAGTTAGCCTCTTAATTGGACATAGTGAACACTAAATACAGTTTGAAACAAATACAAGATTACTTTCTATGTTTAATATACTCTGTTGTATTGGTTCCATATGGAAGTGGCTGTGGAGTAGGGCAGGGGAGAAAACTAGATAGAAAGAATGTGTTACGTCTTTGTTAGTTGAACCGATTTTCCAGACTACAGGTTTATCTTCCTTTGAAAGTACACTATTGTATTAAGATTCCCTATAGGAACTGGGATTTTGTTTTTCTTCTCACATTCTAAATTTGTTTCAGAAACACTAAGTGTTACAGGTTAGCTTTACTCCTGGGCTTTTGTTTTGATGAGCATAGCAAAATTCTTTTTTTTTTTTTTTTTTTTTTTTTTTAAAGAGAGAGTGAGAGAGGAGAGAGAGAGAGAGAGAGAGAGAGAATTTTTTTTAAAGAGAGAGTGATAGAGGGAGAGAGAGAGAGAGAATTTTTTAATATTTATTTTTTATTTCTCGGCGGACACAACATCTTTGTTGGTATGTGGTGCTGAGGATGGAACCCGGGCCGCACGCTTGCCAGGCGAGCACACTACCGCTTGAGCCAGATCCCCAGCCCCAGCAAAATTCTGATAGGATGTGGTGGAGGGGGACTATAAGATTCTGATAGGTTATGGTAGAGGGAACCAGAAAAAGTGGAAAAGCCAAGAATTGTGGCCATTACTTTAAGAAGAGGAAGTTTCAAAAAAGAGCAAAGGTAATTAAGAGCAAAAGATTTTGAGAGAGAGCCTTCAGTAAAATATGTTACTTGGCAGTGCTGTTTATTTATTTTAATATATGACAGCAGAAAGCATTGCAGTTCTTTTTTTTTTTAAGTATTCATTTTTTAGTTGTAGTTGGACTCATTACCTTTGTTTTATTTATTTATTTTTACGTGGTGCTGAGGATCAAACCCCGGGCCTGGAATGTGCTAGGCAGGTGCTCGACCACTGAGCCAGAACCCCAGTCCCCATTGCAATTCTTATTATACATATAGAGTACAATTTTTCATTTCTCTGGTTGTATGCATAGTATATTCACACCAATTTGTGTCTTCATACCTGTACTTTGGATAATAATGATCATCACATTTCACCATGATTAATAACCCCATGCCCCCTCTCTTCCCCTCCAACCCCTCTGGCCTATCTAGAGTTAGCTTGTTCCTCCATGCTCCCACTCCCTATCCCACTATGAAACAGCTTCCTTATATCAGAGAAAACATTCGGCATTTGTTTTTTTGGGATTGGCTAACTTCTTAGCAGTGCTTTTGGAGTTGAAAGTGTTTCTTTTGAGTGTTATTCTTTTTTTTTTTTTTTTTGGAGACAGGGTCTCACTAAGTTGCTTGGTAAATTGCCAAGGCTATTTCGAACTTGCAGTCCTCCTGCCTCAGTTTCTTGAGTTGCTGGGATTACAGGCATGTACCACCACCCCTCACTAAGAGTTTGTTTTGCTTAAGGGGCTCCTCAAGATGGACAAGGGAAGAGAGTTGGAGTGGGATTGGGTTGGTAACCCAAAGAGATTCAGTGGCATACAGAGTACTCTGATATTTAAAATGAAAGGATTTTTTTTAACCTGAAATATGGGTAGAGTTTAGATTCTTAGAAAATCTTCAAATGTTTCCTTTTGGTTTATTATGCAAACCTTTTAACCTTGGTATCAGAGTAGCCTCACTTCTTCATTTTATAGTAAGGAAATGGAGGCATAGGCTAGAGAGATGATTGCCTACAATCATATAGTGGTGTATTCTCACTCCATTCAGCAAATTTCGTTGCACAGATTTTTCATTGCATTTATTAGTCTTGTTATATTTTGCCGGTATGTCAAAAGTGAATTTTGGCCATACTCACTGATAATGTGACCTAGAGTAAGTTGTCTAATCTTTGACACCTTTCTGTAAAATGAGCGTTACATGAAAAAAAATGTTAAATATTCTCAAAATATCCTGGTATATTAAAAAGTTAGCTGATTCATGGCAGTACTGACAGGTACTACTCATTTCCTTGGCAATGAACCAATCATTCAAGTTTACCCTCATTCATACCTAGAAACTTAATTATAAATGCAGTTATAGTATTTTTAGAACTGTAACATCAGGGTTTTTTTTCTTTTAATCATTGATCCTATATGCCTTTTTAGATATGTTACACTGAGTAAATCTGTAAGTATAGGTTTTTACATGCTTAATTAAATTTTCAGAGACTAAATGATGAAGAGATTGAATTGATGCATTTATGGATAAAGTAGAAGAATGTCTGTCATCTAATTAAACACAAAACAAACCCTGATTGAACACCCAGAGGAATGTAATAGTGTATATTAAAACCAATGGTTTAGAGTTTTGATGGGGGATTATTATTATTTTTTTGTGTGTGATGCTGAGCATCGAACCTAGGGCCTTGTGCAAGCAAGGCAAGCACCCTACCAACTGAGCCATATCCCCAGCCCTTTTTTTTCTTCTTCTTTTTTTTTTTTTTTTTGGTACCAGGGATTATAATAATCATAGAGGCTTACTATACAAGTTTCAGATTGGGATATCATATTTTTATTGAGTAGAATGTTTAATATTTTTGAAAAACTAAGTACTAGGTAGTATATACTTAAATATTCATGATTTTGAAAATTATAGAAAAAAATCTCATCAGTAATTATCTTGTCTTGTAATACGTAATTAACATAAAGCAGCAACTGAGATTTTGAGCAAGGTTTATCCCTTTCTCCCAGTTCATCTGGATTACTGAATCTCATAAAGGAAGTATATGTGTACATTCAGACAAGTGGATAATTGATTTCCTAAAAATCTTTTGTAGAGTGTGTGTGCCTGTATGCACTGGTAATCAAACCCCTGGTTTGCCCCTGCTAGGCCAAGTGCTTAACCACTGAGCTATATCCCAACCATGGATAATTGGTTTAACAAATATCTGGACTAAGGATAATTTATTTAAACTTTTATAAAATCTACTCTCTTTCGTTGGGTATAGGCATATTAATTTGAATTTGTATACATTTTTAATTTAAAACTTTGTAAATAGTCATTCCAGTGGGCTAGTTTGAAACAGTGTATCTTGTATAGTACCTTTTTTGTCAATCATAGTGGCACATAGAAAAAGTATTGGATGAATCATAAAGCTTAAGAGAGCAGAAAAATTCTGAATAGTTTCTTGTGAAAGAAGTCTTTAGTGTGTATTATATAGTGTTAGCTTCATTGTTCTCGTGTGAGACTTTTCTAAAGGAGGAGCAGAAAGAATTACACCTTTTGTGCCTTTGCCCTAGAAGGTAACGGGTAGAAGTTATAGGCAAAGATACAGGTGGTGTTACAGGCCTGGCCAGCTCCGGAAATGAAACATAGCCAAAGGGCATATCTTATGAGGTGGCTTCAAAGTAATGGTTCTGTGTTAACTACTCTGTGGTCTTTAATTTAGAATTAAGTAAAATGGACATTATAAAAAACAATTATGTAATACCACTTTTATCACATCTAGGAGAAGTTAGTCTTTTGTCTTTAAGCCATCAGAGGTGATTATATGGAGCAACAGCGACCAAAGAAACTAACCATAGCCATTCATACCACTTCTGTTTGAAAATTGTATACAGTTGAAACTGTGAGAATTATTTTTCAGCTTGATAGTGCCCTATCCATTTGCATAAGTTCAGTCATGAAACATATATACATCCTGGTTTTACACTTCATCCTGAGTTGTTCACACATGAGCAAATTATGACTAAGATAGTAAGTTTACGCCATGAATAAGTTATGACTAAATTTTGTGTTTTTAGGCTTTTGAATGTCTATTCTTTAAGAATACTACCAGTTTCATTGTGTATCTTGGCTGTATACTGATAACTTTAAAGATTTATTGGCCTAAATGTCTTTGGAATTGTTCTAAAATTTTAACTTGAAGACTTCTGATTTTTTAGAGCCTTTTCTAAAGTGATACTCTTTTGTGTAAAATGACTATTCAGTAATTTTCATTTTAAAACTGTATTTTATACCAATAACTGAATTCCTGCTGCTAATTTTATTATTATTATTTTGGTGCTGGGGGATTGAATTCAGAGGTGCTCTACTGCTGAACTATATATCTCCAGTCCCCCTTTCCTTTTTAAATTTTTTAATTTTGAGCCAGGCGCAGTGATGTACACCTATAATCCCAGTGGCTTAGGAGGCTGAGAGACAGGAGGATCCTAAGTTCAAGGCAAGCCTCAGCAATTTAGTGAGGCCCTAAGCATGTTAATGAGACCCTATCTCAAAAAATGAAAAGGACTGGGGATGTAGCTTAGTTGTAAATCGCTTCTGGATTAAATCCCCAGAACCCCTAACCCCCCCCCCCTTTTTTTTTTTTTAATTTTGAGATAGGTCTTGCTGAATTGCCAAAGCTAGCTTCAAACTCGCAATCCTCTTGCCTCAGCCTCTGGAGTCGCTGGAATTATAGGCGTGGGCTACTGTGCCTGACTTTTTTCACTTTCTTAATGGTATTTTTTAAAAAATATTTTTAGTTGTTGATGGACCTTTTTTACTTTATGTGATACTGAGAATCAAACCCAATGCCTCACAATGCTAGGCAAGTGCTCTACCATTAAGCCACAACCCCAGCCCTTAATGGTATTTTTTGAAGGCCAAGATTTTTAATTTTCAGTGAATCTAGATGATCAGTTCTTTTTCTTTAATCATTTGTGTTTTCAGTGATGGATCTAAGAAATCATTACCTACTTCATCATCATCTGTGTTTATTCTGCATTTTATCTCTTATGTTTAAATCTTTGATCCATTTTGAGGGTTTTTATTGTTGTTACTGAGAATTGAACCCAGAGGCACTTGACCACCGAGCCACATCCCCAACCCTTTTTATTTTTTATTTTCTTGAGACAGTGTCCACTAAGTTGTTTAAGGCCTCACTAAATTGCTGAGACTGGCCTCCAACTTGCAATGCTCCTGCCTCAGCCTCCCACATGACTGGGATTATAAGTATGTGCCTTCATACCTATCTTGAGTTAATTTTTATGTATGTTGTAAAGTAAGGATACAAATTATTTTTTTTCATGTGAATATCTAGTTATCCCAGCACCATTTATTGAAAAACAAACTGAATATTCTTGGCATCTTTGTCGAAATCAATGACTGTAAATGAAAGGATTTATATCTGGGTTCTCAATTCTCCATTGATCCATCTGTCTGTCCTTTGCCTCTACTATCTTGATTGCTGTAGCTGTGTATTAAGTTTTGTTTTGTTTTTTGATACTGGGGATTGAACCCAGGGGCACTTAATCACTGAGCCACATTCCCAATACCACCACCCCCACCTTTTTTTTTTTTTTTTTTTTTTTGAGACAGGTTCTCCCTGAGTTGCTTAGGGCCTTACCAACTTGCTGAGACTGGCCTGGAACTTGGAATACTCCTGCCTCAGCGTCCCAAATTGCTGGAATTACAGGCATGCACCACCACACCCAGCTAAATTTTCAGATTGAGAAGTGTTAGTCCTCCAACATTGTTCTTTTTCAAGATTGTATTGGCTTTTGGGGGTCCCTTGCATTTCGTTAATATATAATATTTTATATTTTAATGTATGTATATATGTAACATTATACATTTTTTAGTTGTTGGAAAAACTTTATTTTTAAAAAATATTTTTTAGTTGTAGTTGGACACAATACCTTTATTTTATTCAGTTAATTTGATGTGGTGCTAAGGATCAAACCCAGGGCCTCGCATGTGCTAGGCGAGCACTCTACCTTTGAGCCACAACCCCAGCCCTTTATTTTTTATTTATATTCGGTGCTAAGAATCAAACCCAGTGTTCCACACATGGGCCAGGCAAGTGCTCTACCTCTGAACTACAACCCTAGCCCGGTTCCCTGCATTTCTATATGAATTTTAGAATCAACTTGTCTACATCCTCAAGAATGGAACCTCAGATTTTGATAGGATTCAATCTATTCTGTAGACCATCTTGGTTAGTATTGTGACTTGACAATGTTAAGTCTTCTAATCTATAAATAAGGAACCTAAACAGGAATATTTAGATTTTTTTTTTCGTTTTTTGGTACTGGGGATTGAACTCAGGGGCACTCAACCACTGAGTCACATCCCCAGCCCTATTTTGTATTTTATTTAGAGACAGGATGTTGCTGAGTTGCTTAGCTCCTTGCCTTTGCTGAGTCTGGCTTTGAACTCAAAATCCTCTTGCCTCAGCCTCCCAAGATGCTGGGATTATAGGCATACATCACCCCAGGGAATATTTAAATCTCTAAAAAAATTTTCTCAGTGATGTTTTATAATTTTTTTTTCTTTTTGATACTGGGGATTGAACACAGGGGCACTTTACCACTTAGCTACATCTCAACCCCTTTTTATTTTTTATTTTGAGAGGCTGGCCTCAAACTTGCAATTCCCTGCCTTAACCTCCCAAGTCACTGGGATTACAGATGTGTGCCACTGTGCCCAGCTATATTATACTTTTCATTGTTCTAGTCTTGCCACTTTTGACACATTTTTTCTAAGCTATTTAAAAAATATTTTTCATTGTAGATGGACACAATACCTTTATTTTATTTATTTATATTTATGTGGTGCTGAGGATTTAACCCAGTGCCTCACACATGCTAGGCAAGCCGTCTTCCACTGAGATACAACACTAGCCCCTAAGCTATTATTTTTGGGGAGCAGGGATACTAGGGATTGCACCCAGGAGTGCTCTATCACTGAGCTTCATTCCCAACCCTTTTATTTATTTTTTGAGACAGGGTGTTGCTAAATTGCCAGGGCTGGCCTGAAACTTGTGATCCTCCTGTCTCATTCTTCCAAGTAACTGAAATGACAAGTGTGCATCACCACACCAGGCTTCTAAGCTATTCTTATTGATGCAGTTGTGAATGAAGTTTTCCTAATTTCATTTGGGGATTGTTCATTACTAGTGCATATAAGGTTAATTAAATTTTTTTACTCATTTACTCTGTAGTCAGAATGGCCAGCATGAATCCTAAATATTTGAGTACATTGCTTAATTATTTTTCCCTGATTAGCTCTATTGTACATTACATATCTTAGACTAGTTGTGATTATCTTAGACTTAGTTCAGAGCATTGTGTTAGTCTTCCTGACAGAAGCATAGCAGAATAGCACTTTGTGTGAATAATTTGATTTAATAACTCAGAATGTAATGCCTTCAGTTTCATCATGCACACGAATATATTTTTAATAGATATATGTCATTTTTGAAGGAAATGCCAATTGATTTTGTTTTGAAATGATGAATGAGTGGACTCTGTAGTATAGTTGTAATATGAAATTAAAAGTGAAAAATGTGGAGGGGAGGAAGAAATTAAAAGAGAAAAAAAATTGAAAGTGAAGCCCCCATAGTATTGTGTACTTTATTTTGTTCACCACCATATTTGCTGATTATTAAATTATAGAAAAATTTTAAGATGGTTTATTTATTTAATTCTTTTTCAGTTATAAGATAAAACATTAAACTTTTAAATTTTATGTGTATGTGATTATTCTAAAATTTTTAACATATTTTTCAGGGTCAGTTAAATGAAAGCATGGACCATGGGGGAGTTGGACCATATGAACTGTAAGTTTATATGAAAAGATTTTCATTGTGCTTTCCTTCAAGTAGGTTATACTAGTTCTAGTTCATAGCCATCAAGTGATTCCAATAACTTGTTCTTAAATATCTAGTCATTCTTATAGACTTGGTTTATTGAGTTTGGCACCAAAATCTGATCAATATAATAACGTATCCAGAGTTGTTGTTTTTTTTCCAGGTGCTGGGGCTGGGGATCGAACCCAGGGCCTTGCACTCGTGAGGCAAGCACTCTACCAACTAAGCTATATCCCCAGCCCCCCAGAGTTTTAATATTATGTATAGCTTTTGATAAAAAGCTATTTATTCAAATTCATGGTGTATGGAGTGAATCTAAATTTTTTCACTGAAAAATTTGTATAAAAAAAATCAAACGTGTCTAGTTTTTTTTAATACATCATTCAAACATATTCATGCAGTCTTAAATCATTTTAAACAAGCTGTATTCAGTGAGTATGGTGATTAATCTGATCTGCACCATACCCTCAGGTAAAAAGCTTTGGTATGGGAGGAGATTGAGAATATAGGTCACTCATATAGGAAACATAAATGACAGACACAATTGCCACCCCTTTTGGAATATTTATTTATGCCAGTACTGGGGATTGAACCAAGGGGTGCTCTACCACTGAGCTACATCCCCAGCTCTTTTTTTTTTTTTTTTTTTTTGGTACCAAGGATTGAACCCAGAGGCACTTAACTACTGAACCATATCCCCAACCCTTTTTTGTGGGCGGGGGGGGTCCCAGGGATTGAGCTCAGGAGCACTTAACCACTGAGCCACATCCCCAGCCCTATTTTTTTTTTTTTAATTTTATTTAGAGACAGGGTCTTAACTGAGTTGCCTAGTGCCTTACTTTTGCTGAGTCTGGCTTTGAACTTGTGATCCTCCTGCCTCAGCCTGCGAAGCAGCTGGGATTACAAGCGTGTGCCACTGTGCCAGGCTCCCAACCCTTATTTTATATATTTTTTTAGAGATAGGACCTTTCTGAGTTGCTTAGGGTCTCCCTAAGTTGCTGAGGCTGGCTTTGAACTTGTGATCATCCTGCATCAGCCTGGAGCCGCTGGGATTAGTTGTGTGCTCCCATGCCTGGCTAAATATTTTATTTTGAGTCAGAATCTCATCAAGTTGCCCAAGATAGTCTCAAACCTATGATTATCCTTCCTCAGCTTCCCAAATTGTAGGCATTACAGGTGTGTGCCACCATGCCTGGCCATGGATAGATTTTATTAGCAAGAATTTTTGTAGCCTAAGGATGAAATAATTGTAAATTTTGAAAGATCTTTGATTTCGGCTGAAGTTGACAAATGGTGTTATATAATACCTTTTCTCATGGACATTTTGAATTGGATAGGTTTTGAAAGATCCTAGGAAATCTAAATGTGAATAAGTATTCAACTAAATTTGAATAACTAGAAGATTTTTCCTTTGTCACCTTAATAAACTTATTCTAATTTCCCTTTGTTTGGAGGTGCTTCATGCGTATGAAAATAAATGATGGCGATTCTGTGAACAAGCAGATAGGCAATTATCAGCCCACCCTGATAATGACCTGCCATGTCATTAAATCATCACTTTTCTTAGAGCACAGATAACTAGTTTTATTGTTGTGTACTTTTTTCCTTTTACTTAATTGGATTCCATTTCTTTTATTGCTTTCTAACAATGTGACGAAGATAATTTAACTTTTTGCAAATTTACTTTTGGTTGTGCTTTTCTTCCCAGTGGCATGGAACATTGTGAGAAATTTGAAATCTCAGAAACTAGTGTGAACAGAGGGCCAGAAAAAATCAGACCAGAATGTTTTGAGCTACTTCGGGTACTTGGTAAAGGGGGCTATGGAAAGGTAGGAAGTATTTTTGAAATGAGAGCTGTTGTCTGTGTTGGTTAGATTGCTTTTTATACCCTTGTTCTAGCAGTTATCTTTAATCTTTGTTAGCCATTAGCAAAGAATATGGTTTGACTTGAGGGATGTAAATAGTTCCATTTTCTTTCTTGCTACTACCACACAGGTAAAAATCTGCCACATAATAGATGCTTAGTATTTGTTAAATAAGTAGGCACTGTGCCAGGCAAAGTCTAGTATTAGAAGATGGGTTCTTTCCTTTAGTTAAATGATACCTTGTATAAGTATCCTTTACAAACTACTGCTTACTTTCAAAAGGCATGCACATTAAGTTATCTGTTATTGATCTCTTAATCTCAATTGATTTTCTTTGATTTGCAGTTACCTGGAGAAATCAAGTTAGGGAAACTGAAAAAATAAGAAAGCAGACGAAATTTTACTATCATAGTTTTGCCGTAGGCAAGACCTCACCTTTAGGTGTTCTGTCCAAGAAAACTTACATCCAGCCATTTTATTTCAAGAGACAGAATTTAGGTAACATCTTGTTTAGGATTAGGTTTTAATAATTATTTATATTATTATAAAGTATTAATTTTTGCCAAATATGACATGTGTAGTTTATTCTTTAGCTTAAGGACATATCATATGTTTTGACCATTCTGAATGTGTAGCACATGCACTTCAAATTCATATGTTTTAACTGTTGCATGAAAATGTTTTATAGCTAGCTATTTTTTAATGGAATGGATAAATGGCAATTCCATATCAACTATTATTAAATAGTTTTATATGAAACAAGAACAGTGGCATCTCTGGAATAAATTTATGAAGTATTTTATAATTTTTGAGTTTGTTATGCTTTTGGAAACCCTGACTATAATTTATTCTAAGTAAACTGGGATTTTATGTATTAAAGTAGCACAGAGTTCTCATCACTAGATGGTCACTTTCTACCATTGCCAACAGATGGCAGCAGAACAAACAAGAAAGTTCCATGTTTAACAGATTTCACTAGTAAAATTTAAAATATGGTCTATTCCAGCTGATCATTTTTGCCCATACTACTTCATGGTGCTAAGTTTTACAATATAAACTATTGTGTTAATTGTTTCATATAAATAGCAAGTAAGGGAGCATAACTCACATAATTTGGCTTTTAATAACACAAATTTTTATTTCTTTATTCAGGTTTTTCAAGTACGAAAAGTAACAGGAGCAAATACTGGGAAAATATTTGCCATGAAGGTGCTTAAAAAGGTGATTCCCTCCTCCTACTTTTTTTCCCTCCACACAATGTTTTTTTATTGCTATAAAAGTTTGACTTTGAATTCTCAGTCAGAAAAATGTATTTCTAGGGACTGAAAAGATAGTTCAGTGGTAGATGACTTGCCTAGGATGTAGGGAGCCCTGGGTTCAATCCCTAGTACCACCAAAAAAGAAAAAAGCAAATGTGTTTCTGGAGGCTTGAGTTGTAGCTCAGTGGCAGAGCATGTGCTTAGCATGCATGAGGCCCTAGGTTTAATCTCTAGCACCAAAGGATGGGAGGAATTATTTCTAATAATTATCCTCTTAGAAAGTGAGGTCTGTTTTGTTACTTTTATTCCTGTTTTATTTCTGCCTGGTGAGTGTGGAAAGGAGAGCACTTTCAGTTCTCTGAAGTAAATCTAGCTGTTTTTGGTCTCTTTTTTTCTTTTTCTTTTTTTTGGTGGGGGGTGTGTGTGCTAGGTATTAAACTCAGCATTCTGCCATGGAGCTACATCCCAAGCCCACCCCATCCCCCCCCCCTTTTTTTTTTTTTTTTAAGAGAGAGTGAGAGAGGGGAGAGAGAGAGAGAGAGAGAGAGAGAGAGAAAAAAAATTTTTAATATTTATTTTATTTTTTTAGTTTTTGGCGGACACAACATCTTTGTTGGTATGTGGTGCTGAGGATCGAACCCGGGCCGCACGCATGCCAGGCGAGCGCGCTACCGCTTGAGCCACATCCCCAGCCCCCCTTTTGTTTTTTGATACTGGGGCTTGAACCCAGGGATGCTTAACCACTGAGCTACATCCTCAGCCCTTTCTTATATTTTATTCAGAGACAGGGTCTTGCTGAGTTGCTGAGGCTGGCTTTGAACTCGAGATTCTTCTGTCTCAGGTGGGATTAAAGGTGTACACCACTGCACCGAACCCTAGTGCCACCCCCCTTTTAAAATATTTTTTTAGTTGTTGATAGACCTTTATTTTATTTATTTATATGTGGTGATGAGAATTGAACCCAGTGCTTCACACATGCCAGGCAAGTGAGCTACCATTGAGCCACAGCCCCAGTCCTGCTAGTCCCCTTTTAAATATTATTTTAAAACTGGATCTCACTAAGTTGTTCAAACTGGCCTCAAACTTAAAATCCATCTCCTCAGTGAGTAGCTGGGTTTATAGGTGTGTGCCATCACACATGACTAGTGTCCATATTGTTAAGTAATAAACATATACTGCTATTTCTTAGTTCAGTTTTAGAATTATGTGTTGACTTCCTATTATAATAATTAAGGATCTTGGGGCTGGGGTTGTGGCTCAGTCGTAGAGTATGTGCTTAGCATGCGTGAGGCACTGGGTTCGATCCTCAGCACCACGAATAAATGAAATAAAGATGTTGTGTGTCCACCTTCATCTAAAAAATAAAGATAAAAAATAATAATAATTAAGGATCTTAATTTCTTTTTTTCCTCACTCCCTTTTTCATATCCTCTCATTTTGGTTCATTTTCTTTGACTTTGTGTGTGTGTGTGTGTGTGTGTGTGTGTGTGTGTAACTTTTTTATTTTTAAATGCCTGATATTAGAAAGTGTTTTTAGTTGAGGAGAATAATGTGAAAAGGCTTAGGGAATTGAAATAAGAACATCAATTATTGGCATTAGCCTAGAGAAATAATTTTGTAAGAGTCAATGTTAGGGGCTGGGGATGCTCAGTGGTAGAGTGCTCTGCTGGGTTGCTCAAGGTCCAAGGTTCACGCAAAATAAATAAATAAATACTCAGCCTCACCCCCCACCCACCCCTGCCATGGGGTTAGAATAAAAAGAAAGAGTCAATGTCAGTACATTACTGTAAATACACTCTTTACAAGTAAACCAAGTGGTGAATATTTACTAGACTTAAAAGTAGAGTTTTGGCTAGTTATCATGAATTCATTGTGTGGTAGCAGTCTAGTCACTTAGCCATTTTGGTGATTTCCATTTGCTTTGATTTTACTAATGTCTTCTCACACCTTTCAACAACTCTTTGAAACACCTTAAGTCTTGGATTTGGGCTGATTTATTAGATAATCTATCAGTTCCATTTATTTTCTTAAAGACCTCTCTTTAGAAACCTTCTATTCTCCTGTTTTCATCTGGACTGGTAGGTCTCTGGATAGACCTGTCATTACTGTCTCTTCATTATGGTCCTTAGAATTGATTGTTGGCTCCTTCAATATTGGATCCTGTTTTCTGGATCCCATATGATTCTTTTTCTTAGTTATGCCTTGTTTCCTTCTGCTAATAGCACCTTGAAAAAGGGTATATGATGGTAAACATTAAAAAAATACTGCATGTTTGGAGCTGCTGTTGTAGCCCATGTGCTTGCCTAGCACATGTTCGATCCTAAACATCATATAAAAAAAAGTATTGCATCCATCTACAACTAAAAAAATATTTTAAAAAAGATTGAATGTTTGAGAATTTCTTTATTATACCTTTGTACTTGTGTGTCTATATGTGTGGGACTGGGGATGGAACTCGGGGCCTTATGCATGCTAGGCAAGCACTCTACCACTGAGCTACATCCCCACCCCTGCATAATGTTTAAATCCAGTTAACATATTTATCTCTTCAAACATTTGTCATTTCTTTGTGGTGAAAACTCAAAAGTTCTGTTAACTCTTTTTTTTTTTTTTTTTTTTTTTTGGTGGTGGCAGTGGTGGTGGTGGGGTGATTAAACTCTTGGGCTCAGTTGTGATCAAATAATCTTGCTTCATCCTCTCAAGTAGCTGGATCTATAGCTATATATCACCATCTCTGGCTCTTCTAGCTTTTTGAAATGTATAATATATTATTGTTACCTATAGTTACCTTATTGTGCAGTAATACACCAGAACTTCGTGCTCCTATATCTGTAAATGAGTAAATACCATTTGATCAACTTTTCCCTATCCCTCCTTCCATCCTACTCTCTGTAGTCTCTGTTAATCATCATTCTACTCTAAACTATTGTGAGATCAATCTTAGCACTGATTGTGTTGTGTGGGTATGTGTGGGTATGGTACTAGGGATTGAACCCAGGAATACTCTACCACTGAGCTGTATCCCTGACCCTTTTATTTTGATACAGGGTCTTTTAAGTTCCCCAGGCCAGCCTTGAACTTGGAATCCTCTTGCCTCAGTCTCTTGCTGAGGATTATAGGCATGCACCAGCACACTCAGTCCTTGTTGCTTTCTGTTTGTAGAAAACTGTTTTATGAAAACATTATCTTCTCTTATCCCCCTGAGGAGGGTTTTTATTTGTTTTTTCTTTTGAGATTGAACCCAGGTCCTCCCATATTGTAGGCAAGTGCTCTATCACTGCATTTCATCTGCAGCCCCTTCTGAGGTTTTTGTTTTTGTTTTGTTGTTGTTGTGTTTATGGTGCCAGGGATTGAACCCATAGCTGGTGCTTTACTACTGAGCCACATCTCCAGCCCTTTTTGCTTTATATTTTGAGGCAGGGTTTTATTAAGTTGCTTAGAGTCTCACTAAATTGCTCAGGTGAGCCTTGAACTTGCAGTCCTTCTACCTCAGCCTTCTGAGCCACTGGAATTATAGGTGTGCCATACCACACCCAGCTGAGGTTTTAATTATTTATTTATTTTGTAGTGCTGTGGATTGAACCCAGGGCCTTATACATACCAGGCAGACACTCTACCACTGAGCCACATATAATTCTTTAAGTTGTCTTTTCTTCCATGTGTTGTGTCTTTTCTGAGTTTCTGTTTTGACTTTGGTTTCTCTCTCATGTCTGTGTTAGAGGCTTTCTTTAGATGCCTAGTATCCTTCACTGATTATTCCTGTTTAAGAGTGGCACTCTGAAAAGCTGATCTGAAGTTCTGTGTGTAGGCTTCATTGTAGGGAATTCAAATAGTTAGCTGTTAATTAACTAAGAACCTCCAAGCAATAATGCCTTTAAGTCTTTTTTTTCTGAGGCATATCAGTTGGGGAAAGTCCTCCATTCTTTTTGTCTTTATAAAGTTTTCTGGAACTGGGTGAGAGAAGAGATGGAGAACTCACCTTTCAACTTGTAGACTTTGACTAAATTCACCTTTTTACTTTAGTATCTCACTCTGTATCTTATCCTTTACCTTTTTTTTTTTTTTTTTTTTTTCCCTGGAGAGCATACTTTCCTAGAACTAGCTCCCTGTTTAGTGCAGGGGTGTGAATCTTTTTGCTTTATCTGTTCCTTATACAGACTTTCAGATTTTTAGCTTTCTACCTTTTGCTTTCTGTAGTCTTTAATACCCTTAATGTTTTTTCCTCTTGTACTGGGGATTGAACCCAGGGGCATTTTACACTGAGCTACATCCCTGGTGACCCCCGCCTTTTCTTTCTTTTTTTTTTTTTTTTTTTTTTTTTTTTTGTAGACAGTCACAATACCTTTATGTTATTTATTTTCATGTGGTACTGAGGATTGAACCCAGTGTCTCACACATATCAGGCAAGCATTCCACCAGTGAGCTACAATCCCAGCCCTGCCCCAGTCCTTTTAAAAAAAAAAAAAAAAAAATTTTTTTTTTGTAGTTGTAGATGGACAGCATGCCTTTATTTTATTTGTTTTTATTTTTATGTGGTGCCAAGGATCAAACTGAGGGCCTCACATGTGCTATGCAAGAGCTCTTCCACTGAGCTATAGCCCCATCCTCCCTCACCCAGCCCTTTTTATATTTTATTTTCAGACATAGTCTCATTAACTTGTCTTGCTAAGTTGCTGAGGCTAGCCTCAAACTTGTGATCCTCCTGCCTTAGCCTCCGGTATTGCTGTGAATACAGGCATGTGCCACTGGGCCTGGCCTCTAATTTTTAAAAATATTTTTGCCTCTGTTTTTTGAAACTTTTTAAGTTTTTATAGATGGAATCAACTTTTTTGTATCTTGTTTTTTACAGGTACTTAGGTTTGATCTGACCCCAGTCTATTAAGTCACAGACCATTGTTTTATCCACACTCTGTCATTACCTTTTGAGATGTAGGGTCTTTGTGTCTCCTAGTTTAACTTCAGATGGAATAATTATGTTCAGTTTCTTGTTCTTTTTGTATGGGACTGATTTCTAAAAAGTGTCTATTGTCTTAAAATAAAAACCTCAAGACAGTCAATGCACTGGGCTCAGTGAGGCAGGCCTGTAATCCCATCTACTTCAGATTCTGAAGCAAGAGGATTGCAAGTTTGAAGGCAGCCTGGACAAATTAGCCAGATCTTGTCTCAAAGTAAAAAAAAGGGGGGGGTGGCCTAGGGTCATAACACAGTGGTAGAGCATTTGCATAGTATGTGAAGCTCGGAGTTGGGTTCTCAGCACTACATGTTAAAAAAAAAAAAAAGTTATAAAGGTCCATTAACAACTTAAAAAAAAATTTTAAACAAAAAGGAAAACAGGGCTAGATATGTAGCTCAATGGTAGAGTACTTGCCTAGTGCATGTGAAGCCCTTTATTTGATCCTCAGTATGGGGAATGGGGAAGACAATCAGTGTGCTGGGAGTGTGTCGCTTAGAGGTAGAAAGCATGCATGCCTGGTATGCTTGAGTCCCTTGGTGTCATCCCCAGCACTCCTCTACTCCCACAAAAAAAAAAAAAAAAAAAAAAAAAAAACATAGACTTTTAAAAAACAAATTACAGAATTTGTTTTATTTTGGTCTTTTTCTTCTTCCTTCATGATTTTCATTTAAGCTATGTAAATGACTCCTCAATTTGAAGTAGCTGCTATATGGCATTCATATTGGAATTATTTGAGTTTAGTGAATTTTAATCTGTAAAACATATTAGATAGAGAATAATAATGTGTGTTTTAGAAGTGTTGGAAGAAATATTGGTTAAGATTTTTTTATTTGTTCTAATTAGTTATACATGACAGCAGAATGCAATTTCAGATATTATACACATGGAACACAACTTCTCCTTCCTCTAGCTGAACATGGTGTAGAGTCACCCTAGTAGTGTAGTCATATGTGTATGTAGGGTAATAATGTCCATCTCATTCCACAGTCCTTTCTATCCCCACACCCCCTCCCTTCCCCTCACTCCCTTCTGCACAATCCAAAGTTCTGTCATTCCTCCCCACCCCCCATTAAGATTCTTAAGTAATCTATTCCTTTTCTCTCTCTCTCTTTTTTAATCCATTCCTTTTGATATATTACTTGTTCATATTTGATAAACAGGGCTGTCCATATTAGACATAATTATACATGAATGAAATATGTTTCTCGCAGAAGTATCTTATTGAAAAGAAGACAATATTGTGGTTTTTTTTCCCAGTGATGGTGTTGGTGGCATATTGGAAAATCTGAATTTGGGGCACAGGTATCTAGATATAAGCTTCTCACCCCTCCTACTTGGTTATCATTCCTTCCCACTCCTAGGGTTTCTTCCCCCAAGCATGTCTAGAGGATCAGATATCATCTCCTTCCTTGTTGGTTGTCCTTGAAAACAAGCTCACAGCAAAAATAATGAAAGTGAAGAGGTTACTTAGGGTTATAAGTCCAGAGCTTTTATATCTAAATCCCTAGATTAGATGACTGTAGACTCCTTTTGAGGTTTTTCCTTCCCATTTTATTATTCTGGAGATAGTACTAACCTCCCTGACCTGCATATGTTGCGATTCCTCTTCCTAGCCTTAAAGATGATTAGAGAAGAAGCATATGTCCTGTTATATTAACTGAGTTGCTTGCAACTGGACATTCTGCTTGGTTTAATCAAATTGTTTACTTCTTACAGGAACGGTCTTATTTGGATATTTGCTCATGGTAGAATGTTGAGGAAAGGGCTACAAACAACCATGTCACTACCCTACTGATTGAAACAAAAATATATTCTGGAAGCAAAATAATATAATACAAGCATTATAAATTTTAGAACCTTTGGCCAAACGTTTGTGGTTCCCAAGAATGGCCATTCTGAGCTGGGGTTGTAGCTCAGTGATAGAGCACTTGCCTAGCATGTATGAAGCACTGGGTTCGATTCTCAGCACTGCATATAAATAAATAAAATAAAGGTCTATCCACAACTAAAAAAATATTTTAAAAAGTGAATAGCCGTTCTTCTCCCATTCCGTCCTTTATTGAACTAATTAAGAACCTTCTATATTCCAGGATATATACTAGATACTAGGATTTTCCATTTGAGACATGTAGTTCTGCCTCTTACTTTACTTACAATGTAATTCAAGGGAAGAATGGATACACTTTGTTTTGTTCTGTTCCATTTTGTGCTAGGGAAGTGCTCCACTGAGCCACATCCTCAAATTTTTACTTAAAATTGCTCATCTTCCCTTTGGTCAAAACCCTTTCTCCTTTGATATTTAAGCCTATACCACTCTTTTTCTCTGTTTATCTACCATCTCCATGTGTTGTTTTCATGAAGGTGTGACTTCATAGTTAAGTCCCCTCCAAATTCCTCCCTCCAAAATCCACATCTTATCATGCTGGGAGTCTTCACTATTTTGTATGAAATAAATAGCCTAGCTTTCTGAGTCTTTGATTATCTCAATACATCGGTTTTTACTTCCATTCCATACCATTGTTTTAGCCTCCTTATTTTATTTTTTTAACCCAAACTAATCAATATGATCTGCTGTTGCATTCATTTGATAACCCAATTGACCTTATATTTGGGGAAGTGAATCTGAATGAGTTCCATTGACAATGTTCCTTTACTCCTCTATCTCTGCTATTGAGAACAGAAATTAAACAAATATGTAGAATTGCTGTTTGGAAAAATTCATAATCCCCACTTCTAACTTATGATCTCAACTCCTTGGGATGCTTAATACTCCCTGACATTATTTCTGCATGTCCTTAGATAACTCACCCTCTACAACTATTTCGAGACTTTACTATTAGCCTCCTTCTCCTATTAGCCAACTGCCTTTCTTGTTTGAGAACATCAGATGTGATTTCCTTCAACCTCCTATTCTAGTCCTTACCCCCTAGCTTACTGATTTTCACTTTCACTTATCTTTTCTTTTTTCTTTCCAGATTTAGTGAAACGTGTTCTTCTTCATTTCCAGGGCTAATCTCTGGTTCGTGTTTTGCATACCATCATCCCTTTCTGCCTTTCAGGCACTTCTGTTTTGGTGCTGGAGATTGAAACAAGAGCCTCATGCATGCTAACCATATGCTTCACCACTTAGCTACATTCCCAAAACTCCAACTTCTTTTTTTTTTTAAATATATTTTTTAGATGTTGATGGACCTTTATTTTATTCATTTATTTATATGTGGTGCTGAGGATTGAATCCAGTGCCTCACACATGCTAGGCAAGGGCTCTACCACTGAACCCCAACTCCAGCCCCGCCCCCACCACTTCTTTTTTATTTCTTTTATTATTTATTTATTTTGATATATTTTTTAGTTGTTGATGGACCTTGATTTTATTTATTTGTATGTGGTGATGAGAATTGAACCCAGTGTCTCACATATGCTAGGCGAGTGCCCTACCGCTGAGCCACAACCCCAACCCAACCCAAAATTTTCTGAAATTTTTTTTCTTTTTAAAGATTGTTGTAATTTTTTTTTATACCTTTATTTTTTAATTTGTTTTCATGTGGTGCTGAGGATCGAACCCAGCGCCTCGCACATGCTAGGCGAGCCACAGCCCAGGCCCCTCCCGCCACTTTTTTTTTAACTTAAATATATTCATGTCTTTGGCATAATTAAAACCTTCCTTCCCTCAAAGTCTCACTTTGCTTCTTCATAGCTGTACTTGAAGTTCATTAGTCTCTTCTTTTTCAAGTTTTTTTTTAAAATTTTTTAATATTTATTTTTTAGTTTTCGGTGGACACAGCATCTTTATTTTATTTTTATGTGGTGCTGAGGATCAAACCCAGTGGCCCGCGCATGCCAGGCGAGCGCGTTACCGCTTGAGCCACATCCCTAGTCCCCCCTTTTTTTCTTAAACTCACTGTATTGTGACTTATAACTCTACTATTTCAGTTAAACTTTTATCCCCTGTGTCATCACTAACTTCCCCATTGCTGAGTCCAATGGTCTTTAGTTGGTTCATCTTTAATTTATTGCTATGTTGCATTGAAGCTTTAGAGCACAGTATCTATTTATTTATTTATTTTCCAATATTTTTTTAGTTGTAGATGAACACAATACCTTTATTTTATTTTTTAAAATTTTTATGTGGTGCTGAGGATCGAACCCAGCGCCTCAGATGTGTGAGGCAAGCGCTCTGCTGCTGAACTACAGCCCCAGCCCAAGCACAGCATTTTAAAGTCAGCTCCCCTGGCTGCTGTGATTCTACTTTGCTACTTTTGCATCTTACTCCCTGGCTTCTCATTTCTGTAATTGCTTATTTAAAAAATTGAAACCTTCTAAGCAGTTCAAAAATAACTTATCTTTGAAAATTTTCACACTTTCTAAAGAGTCCAAGAGTAGTGCAGTGATCACAGTTGTGTTTTGTCATATTTTCCTAGTCAGCTGTCCCTCCTTGATTCCATGCCCCCACATATGTGTAAGTATTTATGATTATTTAAGTTTTTAAGTTTAATTAATTTTTGTTGTATAATTTTGAGAGCTGTTTGAAGACATCAGAGCATTTCATCCCTGAATTCTTTGATATGTATCTGCTAAAAGTAAGGGCATTTTGATAGCACATTACAATTTTCACACTTGATAAATTTAACATAGATATACAATTTGTTTTCTAATATCTAGTCTATATTCAAACTTACCCAGTTGTCTCACTGACATAATTTATAACTGTTTTGTTTTTAATATCCATGATTTAATCAAGCCTCACACATTATATTGAATTATCCTCTCTTCTTTAATTTACTTTGGAGTCATTTCTCATCCTTTTGTTTTTTCTCCAGTTCTTGGTATTCAACACAAGGCAAGCACTCTACCATTAAGCTATATCTGCAGACCTTTTATAAATATAATTTTGAGATGGGGTCTCAATAAGTTGTTGAGATAGGCCTTGAAGTTGCTATCCTCCTGCATCAATCTCCGGAGAGCTGAGATTACAGGCATGTGCCACCACACCTAGCTCTCACCCCACCTTTCTTTCTTTCTTTCTTTTTTTTTTTTTTAAGAATCCAGGCCTGTTATTTTACAGAATATCCCTTAACTTAGAGTTATCATTTCCTCATGAAAATAACATTTTAAATTGGTTAAGCACCTCTTGGAAGAATGTTATATAGGTTCCGTTGTGTTTTCATGCATGGACTTAGGAGGCACATTATGTCAGTCTGTTCTATTATTTGATTAAGCTAAGTTTGATCACTTGGTTAAGACAGTGTTCATTAGATTTTTCATTGTACAAATAGTTTTTTTCCTTTTGCATCTAGTAAGTGATCTATGGGATGATTGTTAAAGATAATGTGAATTTCCTGTCCCATGATACTCTTTTATTGGGGGAGGAGTTACTGGGGATTGAACCCAGAGGCACTTTACCACTGAGCTACATCCCCAGGCCTTTTATTTTTTATTTTGAGACTGGGTCTTGCTAAGTTGCTGAGGCTGGCCTCCACCTTGCAGTCTTCCTCCTTTAGCTTCCAGAGTTGCTGAGATTATCACCAGACCTGGCCCCTAATAATCTTTTACCTAGTGATTTTATAATCACTTGTTTCTTGCCCAACTCAAATATTACTCTAGTGACTATAAGATGAAGATTTTTTAAAAAAATTTTTCTTTTCTTTTTTTCCACCCAGTACTGGGGGGGGGGGCAGGGTGAATCCAAGGGCACTTTACCACTGTGCTACATCCCCAGCCCTTTTTATTTTTTATTTTGAGATAGGGTCTCACTAAATTCATGGGCTGGCCTTGCTCAAACTTGCAATCCTCCTGCTTCAGCCTCCCAAGTCACTGGGATTACAGGCGTGGGCCACTGTGCCTGGTGAGAGACTTTTCTATTTTTATAGTTTTCTATTTTGTGATTTGTCTGTTAAGAAGTACTTTTCCCTTTGTTTTTTTAAGACTCAAAGCCAGGTACAGTGGTGTGCAACTGTAGTCTCAGTGACTCGATAGGCTGAGGTAGGAGGATCACTTGAGGCCAAGAATTGAAGACAAGACTTTGTAACAGTAAGACCTGGTCTTAAAAAGAGAGAGAGAGAGAGAGAGAATATCAGTCTGGACTTGGACTTGTATTTCCATCTCAATGTGTTACCTATTTTTGTCATCATTAATTTTGGTTCTCAAATTGTCCTAAATTTCACTAATGAGATCCCTTTTCAAAGGGCTTCTCTGTGCTTTTACTATATCCACATCAATTTTTGAGCAGTACCTTACTTTCTGGTATAATAGAGTTCTTTAGATTTTCCTTGCACTTTTTCATGACTCTGGCCTAAAATCATCCATTTCTCCAAGGTCTCTGGTTTCTTTTGGCAAAGAATGATATTTACAAACCAATATCTGCATGTTAGCTATGTTTCTTGCTACTGAAGTGACTCTTTTAGTAGACAGAGCTAGGAAATTGTTTTTTGTTTTGTTTTGTTTTGAAAATCATATCTTCATATTGCCACCCTAATTCTAGTCCAGTTTTATAGGGTTGTTCTTCCCTTAGTCCTTTTTTGTTAAGTATGGAAATTGAAGCCAGGGTCTCACACATGCTAAGCAGGCACTCTAGCACTGAGCTACATCCCCATCCTTGGTACAACATCAATAAAAGTACTCATTTGTTTAGTTATACAATACAGTTATTATACAACTCAGTGGTAGAGCATTTGCCCCTCATGTGAGAGACTGTGGGTTCAGTTCCCACCACTGCATGTGTGTGTGTGTGTGTGTGTGTGCGCGCGCGCGCACGTGTACATGTGAACATGTGCGTGCAGGCACACACACATACACACACAAAAGAGAATTGCAATACCGATATTCTTACTAAGCTATAAGCATACTAAGTATGGTTTAAGATTTCTTTGTAATGTTTTTTGTATTCACATATTATCAAGTGTGTGCAGCCTAGTGTTAAAGTTTCTTTTTCTTAAGTAAAGTTATCAGCATAATATTCAATTAAATGTATGCATTTCTGTCACATTCAGTTTTATTTTCCATTTCCATCCTTGTTGATATTTTATTCTAGGAATGTGTAAAACATTAACATGTTTCAGAAATCAAGATGTCTATAATTATAATATTTGATTTTGTCAGGAAAAATGGATACTTAAAAGTCTTAGTCTCTTTCCTGACCTACCATTCTTACTAGCTTCGGGTATGTCTTTGTTATGTTCACTTTTACAGGTGTAAGCAGATACATATCTGATTCTTATTTTCCCTTTCTTGCACGAAAGGACAGCATTATACATACACACTCATACAGGTGCTCTCTACTTTTTTTTGTTTGGGTACTAGGAATTGAACCCAGGGGTGCTTTACCATTGTGCTACATTGTCAGCCCCCACCCCGCTTTTTTTTTCTTTTTGAGCCAGAGTCTTTCTCTGAGTTGCTCTGGATGATCTCAAACTTGTGATCCTCCTGCCTTAGCTTCCTTAGTGTCTGGGATTATAGGCATGCACCACCATACCCAGCTCATATACTCTTTTGTATCTTGCTATAATAGAGTGTTCCTTATTCTTTTTATAGCTTTTGAAGAATACCTTGTGTAGATACTATAGGTTTTCAACCAATATCTTAAGAATGGGCTTACGAATATAAATTTAAGAATAAGTTTGTAGTGTTTCACTGTTACAAGTAATGTTGCAACTAATAACCTTGTGTATTTACTTCCCATCTTACTAGAGGTGTACCATTAGGGTACTAGAACTTCAACTTAGTGTTGTCTAAACAGTACATTATTTTCCCAAAACTTTTTTTGCCCCGCTTCCGTTTCCTGTTATTGACTGATAACATTTTCTATTATTTAAACAGAAACTAGGCTATCATTGTTTTTATCTAATTATTCAGAAAATACAATTGATATACCTTTAGCCTTTCTTTTTTTCTTTTTCTACTTTGATTTTCTTAGTTACTCATCTTCTTAGTTTCCTGTACTATAAGTTCTAACTAGTCTCATTTCTTCACTAAAACTCCATACCATTACTAGCACTTTCTTTTTTTTTTTTTTTTCTTCACCAGGGGTCCCCAACCACTGGGCCACATCCCCAGCCCCTTTTTATATTTTTATTTAGAGACAGGGCCTCACTAAGTTGCTGAGGCTGATTTTGAACTTGTGATCCTCCTGCCTCAGCTTCCTGAGCTGCTGGGATTACAGGTGTTCACCACTGTGCCTAGCCACTACTAGCACTTTCTTAAAGCCAAACATTACATTATTTAACTCATCTTAACATATCTTCTTTGACTCTAAAGTAAGATTCCACTACCTTTGCTTAGATGCCAAAGCCATTTCCTGGCCTCTGCCTACTTCTCCAGCCTAATCTCTAACCACTTGTTACCATACTGAAATGTTTATGGATTCCTCAGGCACATTCTGTCCTGTCAAGCCTCTTTTGCACTAGAATACCTTTGGGGGGGTGGGTACCAGGGATTGAACTCAGGGATACTCGACCACTGAGTCACATCCCCAGCCCTATTTTATATTTTATTTAGAGGCAGAGTCTCACTGAGTTGCTTAGCTCCTCACAGTTACTGAGGCTGGTTTTGAACTCATGATTGTCTTGCGTCAGCCTCCCAAGCTGCTGGGATTATAGGTGTGCGCCACTGCACCTGGCTGGAATGCTTTTTTCACCTTCCACATTTTAAAAAAATATTTATTTCTTAATTGTAGTTGGATATAATTTTATTTTTATTTTATGTGGTGCTAAGGATCAAATCCAGGGCTTTGCATGTGTTAGGTGAACACTTTACTGCTGAGCCACAACCCCAGCCCCTACATTTTATCTTAATAACTTTTCAAAGTATAGTTCAGGTATTGTAACTTCCAAAAAGACTTCTTGCCAGGTCAGATACTTTTGCTCTGTTCACCAATAATGCTGTATGTTTATGTCAAATGAATTCACTTTCCTCCCTGATACTCTGGGCTCCTGTGGATAGGGCATTCCTTCTGTTAGTTCTGCTTACTTGGCACAGAGCCTGGAGCATAGTAAACAGTAGTAACAGTTAGTGAATATATGAATAGACTTACTCTTGTTTATAGATTTTTTTTTTTTTTTTAGAAAATGTGTCTCTAGGTTTCATTTACATGTTTACTTCAAAAAAACCCTAACTAGTTCAAATGTGTAGAAGTGAATGTGTTTTATTACCCCATCTCAGTTTCTAGTAGGAACCATACCATGTTGGTTAGAAAAGCACAAAATAGATTTCCAGTTACTATAGAGTAAAAATGTTCACTATTTTGTTCTTATAGTTCATCTCTTTTCCTTTAGGCAATGATAGTAAGAAATGCTAAAGATACAGCTCATACAAAAGCAGAACGGAATATTCTGGAGGAAGTAAAGCATCCCTTCATTGTGGATTTAATTTATGCCTTTCAGACCGGTGGAAAACTCTACCTCATCCTTGAGTATCTCAGTGGTCAGTACACAGTTTGGTGTAATTGTTTGCATTTGCTCTAGAAACTGGGCTAAAACATTATTTTCTATTGGAAAATATACTTTTCCCTATCATTATCAAATAATTTTCAAAATTGATGAGTACATTGAAGTAAGGAATTCAGATGTAAGCAAATGTTTCTATTTGTAGACAAATATGTAAAAAGTCTTTGAAGTTTACATTTTTTCCCCAATATGTAAAATTTTGTCTTAAGCCTTTCATAGTCAATCATTAAAAAAATAATAACAGACAACATGTTGGGTCCTGGTGGCTCACACCTGTAATCCCAGCAGCTCGGGAAGCTGAGGCAAGAGGATCACAAGTTCTAAGCCAGCCTGGGCAATTTAACAAAACCCTGTCTCAAAATGAAAATTTAAAAAGGGCTGGGGATGTAGCTCAGTGATAAAGAATCCCTGGGTTCAATCCTCATTACTATAAAAATGCGAATACCTACTCAATGCAGATCCATCAAATTGTGCTAGAATTGAGATATTATAATTCAAACAAACCATTCAAATAGTCCTTTATAAACTGAAAAGAAAAAACTTGCTGAAAGTATTAAGATACTTCATTCTTGCCAGTGGCAGTGGCACATGCCTTTAATTCCAGTAACTTCAGAGGCTGAGGCAAGAGGATCTCAAGATCAAGGCCAACCTGGGCAATTTAGTGAGACATTGTCTCATAATGAAAACAAACAAAAAAAAGGGTTGGGATGTACCTCAATGGGAAAGCATACCTCAGTTCAATCCCCAGAACTGGTGGGGGGTTGGGGGAGATAGTGTATACTATTGTAATTATATTTTTAAAAGTTTGGTTGATGCATCCTTGGTGATAGGATATACAGTTTGCAGTGTGAATTGTCCACATTTTTCAGGGCCTACCATCTGCTGGGAACTCATTGTTCCCCATATCACTTCTAGATCAGAGGTATCTTATTTCCAACAAATAATATTTGGGAGAAAATAATATTCTGAGAAACAGAGATTTTGCAATAGCTTATAACTTGGAGAGAAAGCTGAAGAATTTAGCAACATTTTTGTGACTATTGCCATTTTTTCCTGTAGCTTTATTTTCACATAATTTCAAACCCATATTTTAAAAAAAGTCTCAATAGGGGTTTTACCGTAGTGGTAGAGCGCTTGCCTTGCCCTGGGTTCGATCCTGAGCACCACATAAAATAAATAAAGAAATTGTGTCCATCTACAAATTAAAAAACAAAAACAAAAACAAAAAAGGAGTCTCAATAGTACAAAAAACTCTCATATACCCCTCACCTAGATTCTCCAGATGATATCAGATTTTTACCACTCTTTGTTTTATCTTCCTCTATGTATGTATACACACACACTCATATGCACTTACATAATTTTTTTCTTTTTGTGGTGCTGGGGATCAAACACAGGGCAGCATTATTATTATTATTATTATTATTATTATTATTATTTTAGTACCTGGGATTGAATCCAGGGGCACTTAGCTACTGAACCACATCCCCAGTCCTTTTTGTATTTTTCTGTTTAGAGACAGGGTCCCAGTAAATGGCCTAGGGCCTTGATATGTTGCTGAGGCTGGCTATTTTTGGAGGGGGAGGGGCACCTGGCCTTGAACCCTGAGGCACTCTACCACTGAGCCACGTCTCCAACCCTATTTTGTATTTTATTTAAGACAAGGTCTCACTGTGTTGCTTAGGGTCTTCCTAAATTGCTGAGGCTAGCTTTGAATTCAAGATCCTCCTGCCTCAGCCTCCCAAGCCTCTGGGATTACAGGCATGGGCCACCTTGCCCCGCTTGAGGCTGGCTTTGAACTCCTGATACTCTTGCCTCATCCTCCCCAGCCACTGGGATTATATGTGTGTGCCCCCAGGCAAGGCAAACTCAGGGCCTTACGCATACCAGGCAAGCACTCTACCAATTGAACCACATCCCCAGCACTAGTTACATAAGTTTTGAACTGTTTAAGAATATCGTAGACATGATTTCTCTTTACCCCTAAAACTTCAGTGTTTATTTTCTAAAATCAAGAATAGTGTCTTATATGACTATACTAGAATTATCAAAAAAAAGGAAATTAAAATGGATACATAATTTCTTTCTTTAGTAGTCTAAGTTAGAATAGTTATTCAGTCTTTCTTTGTCTCTCATGATATTTACATTAAAAAAATTTATTTGTAGTTGTAGATGGACAGCATACCTTTATTTTATTTGTTTATTTTTATGTGGTGCTAAGGATTGAACCCAGTGCCTTACATGTGCAAGGCAAGTGCTCTGCCATTGAGCTGCAGTCCCAGCCCGATGTTTACAGTTTTTAAGCATATAGGCCAGTTACTTTGTAGAATGGGTCAATTTAGTTTTTTTGTTGTTGTTGTTGTTGTTGTTGTTGTTTGTAGTTGTTGATGGACAAAATAACTTTATTTTATGTGGTACTAAGAGGATCAAACCCAGTGTCTCACACATGCTAGGCAAGCACTCTCCCACTGAGCTATCCAGCCCTCAATTTGGGTTTATTTGATGTTTCTGTAGGATCTATTTATTTATTTATTGATTGATTGATTGATACTAGGGATTGAACCCAGAGGCACTTAACCACTGAGCCACATCCCCAGCCCTTTTTAATATTTTATTTAGAGACAGGGTCTCACTGAGTTGGTCTCACTTACTAAATTGCTGAATCTGGCTTTGAACTCAAAAATCTTCCCTGCCTCAGCCTCCCGAGCTGCTGGGATTACAGGTATGCACCACTGCACCTGGCTCCCTCTTTTTTTATTTTGAGACAGGGTTTCACTGAGTTGTTTAGAGCCTTACTAAGTTACTGAGGCTGATTTTGAACTATCAATCTTCAGCCTCAAACTTGAGGGATTGATGGGATTACATGATGGGGCACTTTACCACATCCCTAGTCCTTTATTTTATTTTATTTTGAGGCAGGATCTCACTAAATTGCAGAGGTTGGCCTGGAACTTTCTATCCTCTTGCCTCATCCTCCTGAGTCTCTGGATAAGTATCTTTTAAGGACATACTTTGAAATTATTTAAATTTACATCTCTCATCGAGTTTTCATATTCACTTTTCTCATCTGATGATTGGGGTGGGGGTGGTAATGGGAATTAAACCCAGGGGTGTTTACCATTAAGTTACATCCACAGACCTTTTTCGAGACAGGGTCTTGCTACATTGCTAGGCTGATCCTCTTGCTTTAGTCTCCTGGGTTGCTGAGATTACAGGCATGCACCTCTGCACCTAGCCATCTGATTTTTGCCTGTAATAAATAATTGTAATGTTTACCAAGTGATTTTTTTCCTTATTCTGTCATGTCTCTTTCATTTATTATTTGGCATCCTACTGTAATAAAAATTTATTAATTTTTTACCTCACTACGGTCTCATGGATTTTAAGATTATTTGGTAGAATATAGTCCTTTATTATTTATTTTCATACTCAAATTATGCCATATTTTACAAGGCCACTGCAGTGTTGTTTCAATTTATTTAAGTATTCTGAAAATATGGAATACTACTACTATTCACTAAAATTAATGAGGGTAGCTTAATAGTATACTAATGTCTTTCTACTTATGGATAAAATGTTAAAGAGGATTTAATCAGGGCTGGGGATGTGGCTCAAGAGGTAGCGCGCTCGCCTGGCATGCGTGCGGCCTGGGTTCGATCCTCAGCACCACATACCAACAAAGATGTTGTGTCTGCCAAGAACTAAAAAAATAAATAAATAAATATTAAAAACTCTCTCTCTCTCTCTCTCTCTCTCTCTCTCTCTCTCTCTCTCTCTCCTCTCTCACTCTCTCTTAAAAAAAAAAGAGGATTTAATCAAGATTCTTTTTTTTTTTTTCAAGTCTGATACCGACATATATTTGGAAGTTCGTATATGTAAAACGTAGAATTCTAAGTGTATTCTACTTTTAAACTTACATGTTTCATGTTTCAGGGCTGGGGTTGTGGCTTAGTGATAGAGCACTCACCAGCACAGGTGAGGCACTGAGTTCAATCCTCAGCACCACATTAAAATAAATAAATAAATAAAAAGTATAGTGTCTACCAACAACTAAAAAAATTTTAAAAAACCTCATATGTTTCATAGAAGAATATGAATACTGCCAGAAATAGAATCCTGCAGACTTTATTTTAAAACCTATAATTTTTAGGTTCGGTGTTTTATTTTTAAAGATTTTATTTTTAATCATGGTTAAAAGGAAAGCAAAAACTTTCTCATTAGTAGTGGATTGGAATTAAAGATGGTTTTGTTTTTTGTCTTTACCTTTCCTTCACAGGAGGAGAACTATTTATGCAGTTAGAAAGAGAGGGAATATTTATGGAAGACACAGCTTGGTAAGTGAAATTTTGTGGTTGCATGGATTTAGATGATGATTCACATCATTAAAAGCAAAGCCCCATTCCTACTGTGGGCAGCCACATGATTCAATAAATTGATCTGGAGCCAGTCAGTAACTCAGAACCTCAAGGGGGAGAACTAGCTCTGGGACCTGGCAGCTATTGGAGGTCACATCATTCCTTTGCCCCCAGGCCTTGGGTGGACGGCTCTTCACACCAGTTGTTCCTAACAGAATCATTCTCATTGCGACTTTCTTTCCTTGAATTGGTAAGCTGCCTGCCTTGGCTGTGGGTGAGTGTGGTTTTCCAGTGAAATTTTATGTGTGGAACAGTGGAAAGTATCAGAAATCATCTCCTCTTTTTTTTAGACTTTCCAGTTCCCAAGGTGCAATCTTAGGGAGGTGATAAGCCTGCACATATCATCTGTGGATTGGTTATGTAGCCAGAATGGGATCTACCCTCCTATTCGTAAGATGGCATCTGCTTCAAATTAAAAATATACACATCCTTTTGTGAAGCGACAGTATTGGGTAACAATAAATCAGTTTATCCTACACATTAATTGAATAGAAAACAACACTTAAATGTTTTTTCTACCTTAATTACCAAACTGCATTCCATTGTTTAATTTCAGGCCTTTTCTAACACAGAAGCTGCATTTAAGAGCCTTAGGGATGAAGTGCCCTTTTTTGGAGGAGGCTCTCTGAGCCATGTTGGAGGCTGTATTTGTGGTCGTGCTGGCTGTGAAACTGCCTCAGTCCTCTAGGACACACCCTCTCCATCCTGGAGTAATCTGCAGGATTGCAACCTTGTTATGCAGCCAGTATTGCAGTGCCTTGTGCTTTTCGAATCCAGACAGGGTTGATTCAGCCCTTTATTCTTTTGAGGTAGATAAATTTGAGTGTAACACAGTTTATAGTTGTGGGCTGGCTGGCAAGAGGGAGGGCAGGTACTGTGGGCATCTATCTATAAATATACAGTTGTATTAAATAAGGGATGAATGGGTTTTAAGGGTCAGATTATAAGGTAACTTTTAAAATCAAGACTTGATCTCTGAGAAAAAAGTTCCTGTTTACTGTGGGATTTTAAAGTTGAGGGTGGGTGGGAGGAATTTGCTTTGATCTGAATGACTGTTGACCTAATTCCTACACAGAACAGAACATGGTCAGTGACAGTTTAGTATATCCTGAATATCTTTGCATTTTTAGCAGTATATTCTAATGGCAAAATAAAAAGTTTTTATAATTTCACTAAAATGAGTGAAACATAAATGTCCCATGCCTTTGGCAGCATCCTATGCCATCTCTTTTCCACATACATCCCCTCACCCCTCTAATTTGGTCTTTGGTGCATGTCTGTTTCTTTCAAGGAATTTTGCTCCATACATAAACTGCATTGGGTAGATTACTCTTTTAATTTTATTAAATCACTTTTGTTTCCAGCTTTTACTTGGCAGAAATCTCCATGGCTTTGGGGCATTTACATCAAAAGGGAATCATCTACAGAGACCTGAAGCCGGAGAACATCATGCTTAATCACCAAGGTGGAGATATATTATAAATAGTTCTGCAGTAAATAATCATCTTAAAATTCTTCCACATGGGTCATGTCCATTTTCAAAGTTCCAATATCATCTTTTATTATGCATTTCCTTCCTTGGAATTTGTGGCATAATCATAGTTGATGTCTAAGTATTTAGGTAGTTAGGGTAGATGAGAGTAAAGGAAGTTGAAGCTAATAGCCCCTCTTTTTTGGTGGCACATGGGGATTGAACTCAGGGTATCCTACAACCAAGCTACATTCTCAGCCTTTTTTTATGTTTGGGGCGCAGTTTTTTGGTAAATTGTTGAGGCTGGCATCAATCCTCCTGACTCAACCTTCAGAGTCCCTGGGATTATTGCCTGACATGGGATTATTGCCACCATGCCTGACAAGAGCTACTCTTTTCTTTCTTTTTTTGGGGGGGTGAGAGTGGGGGGTATAGGGTTTGAATACAGGGGTACTTAACCACTAAGCCACATCCCCAGCCAAGGAGCTACTTTTTATAGCTTTTCTTTTCTTTTTAAATCTGTATGTTGTGTTGTGAAAATAATATTAGAAGCAATACTTTTGTTTCTGGTGTAGTGGTACTAGGGATTGAATCTAAGGGCACTCCACCACTGAGCTACACCCCCAGCCTTTATTTATTTATTTTAGTACTGAGGATTTAACCCAAGGGCACTTTACCTTTTTTTATTTTTTTAATTTGAGACAGGGTTTCACTAAGTTTCTGAGAGTCTTGCTAAGTAGCTGAGGCTGGCCTGGAACTTGAGATCCTCTTGCCTTAGCCTCCTGAGTTGTTGGGATTACTGATATGTGCCACCACACAGGACTCCCAACCATTGTTAATTATTTTTTTAAAAATTTTTAAAAATATATTTTTTTTTAGCTGTTGAAGGACTTTTATTTTATTTATTTGTTTATACATGAGAATTGTTTAATTTGTTTAATTGTTTTTTTAATTTATTTATTTGTTTATACAATGAGAATTGAACCCAGTGCGTCACACATGCTAGGGAAGTGCTCCACAACTAAGCCACAACCCCAGCCCACTGTTTATTTTTATTTTGTGCCAGGTCTTAGTAAATTATTGAGGCTGGCATCGAACTTGTAGTCCTCCTGCCTCAAGCTCCTGAGTTGCTGAGATTATAGGTGTGTACCACCATGCTCAGCTGGAAGTAACATTTTTTTTTTTTTCAGAGAGAGAGTGAGAGAGGGAGAGAGAGAAAGAGAGAGAGAGAATTTTAATATTTATTTTTTTTAGTTACTGGCGGACACAACATCTTTGTTTGTATGTGGTGCTGAGAATCGAACCCGGGCCGCATGCATGCCAGGCGAGCGCGCTACCGCTTGAGCCACATTCCCAGCCCCATGGAAGTAACATTTTTATGATAATTTTTTCTAATGCTGGAAAAAGGAAAGAATTGAAATTGAACCAAAGTATGTGATAGAGCCTTGGAAATAAAATGTTTAGTAAGCATCAGTTAATTCTTGTTGTTTTGTTACAACAAATATAAGCATCAAGAGACTAATATTCTTTACAGCTGTAGGCATATCAAAGTGATCCTTGACTACAACTGCATGATACTATAGATAGCTCAATTTATTCTGTAGTCATCTGGGTTGGGTAGACTGGCAGTTCACTCACACTACAAAGGAGAAAGCGGCAGACCAGAGTACCTAAGGGAGCTGGCAGAAGCTTCTGATCTTAAATGTCTACAAAATTATCCATGAGATAGTTAAGTGTTTCAGATTTTTGGGCACAAAATGGTGCATGGACAACTGGGGTCAATATAAATGTTCCCAATAGTGCTGCTTTTTTTTTTTTTTTTTTAAGAGAAATGATAGTTAACTAAGCACATCATGAGAATCAGTATTTTTACCTTTCTCCCACTTCCCATCAGCCCCTATCCCCAAAATTGGATTCTGATTCTATAATTCTAAGGCAAAGGATAAAATAGGGAAGTGATGAAATGGTAAAACTCTTTGATCCATGAGTTTGAGTACATTAGGTGGTTCTATGAAAAAAGTCCATAATTCTCTTCTATGTCATTATATAGTATATATCTACTTTGGAATTAATAGGCTACTACCTTTTCTTTTCTCTGAAATGAACCTAGAATATCAGTGCACCTGGTGTTGATCAAATGACAGTTCAGTAAAGCTAAACTTGAACTAAAATGATCTTTGTGAAAGGTGGAACTCCACTTTCTGGAGCAGAGACGACTATCCATGCCAAATTTATTTATTTATTTATTTATAGTTTTTAGTTATAGGTGGATGCAATATCTTTATTTTTATGTGGTGCTGAGGATTGAACCCAGTGCTTCACGCATGGTAGGAGAGCCCTCTACCTCTGAGCCACAACTCCAGCCCTCCCATGCCAATTTTAATTCTTCCCCCTAACTACTAGTAATTTGACAGTAAGTCATTTCATTTCTTTAACTGGAAGCATTTGGCAGAGAAATTATGTTATAATGACTTTTTGAGATCATTTTAAGAACTCTCAAGTTCATTGTGATATAGCTTTATCACTTTATCACAATGAACTTGACAGCTCCACCCATAACTTTCATTTAAAAGGTACAGAATATGTTTGTTAGGTTCTGTGAACTTAAACTAGACTTCAGAAAGAGGCTTTCCTAATACTTTCCTTTTTTCATAATGGAAGAAGACTCTACATATAGGTAAAGGCAGAACCTTAGACAAGCTGTTCCACTTCTTCTGTTTTATCTTTACTAGATTATATCATTGGCAAAAAAATGATTCTGTCCTAACCTTAAAGAATTATCACTCCATCTTATGAGTAGCACCTAATTAGTTCTTGATATTGTCAAGGTGAAGGCAAGGAAAAGTTAAATGGATAGATTTTCTTGTCTTGTACGATATGTTCAAACACTGCATATACTTAAAGCTCTCAGAATAATCATGTTTTAATCTTTTATTGTAGGTCATGTGAAATTAACAGACTTTGGACTATGCAAAGAATCTATTCATGATGGAACAGTCACACACACATTTTGTGGAACAATAGAATACATGTGAGCTGCATGTTAAAAGAAAATGTAACTGGTTTGGGGGTAAAATCTAACTTTTACATGATTTAAGTAATAGTGAGTTAGTTTTCTATAGTATTATTGACTTTTATATTGTTTTTAAAATTGTGATTCAGATAATATGCAAATGGGTGAATTTTTAGGCTTTTGTTTTTCTCATTATAGGGCCCCTGAAATCTTGATGAGAAGTGGCCACAATCGTGCTGTGGATTGGTGGAGTTTGGGAGCATTAATGTATGACATGCTGACTGGAGCAGTAGGTGCACAGTTAAAAGTTGCATGTATTAAGATCTGTGTCAAATAGTTATTAAACCACTACAGCAAGAGACCTTCCCTTTACTTACAGAAAATGTCACAAGTTATTTTCAAACCCAAAGATTTGTTTATCAGCAGTTTAACACTTGTAATGTTTTATGATTATATAGGATTCTTTTTTTTTTTTTTTTGGTACTGGGAATTGAACTCAGGGGTGTTTTACCACTGAGCTACACTCTCAGTCCTTTTATTGTTTTTATTTTATTTTGAGACAGGTTCTCACGAAGTTTCTGAGGTTCGTGTTAAGTTGCTTGGCAGGCTCCCAAGTTGCTGGGATTACAAGCATGCACCACTGAACCCATCAGGATTTCATGCCTTTTTTTTTTTTTTTGGTACCAGGGATTGAACCCAAGGGTGCTTAACCACTGAGTCATATCCTCAGCCCCTTTTTAAAATTTTTTACTTCAAGACAGGATCTCACTATGTTGCTTATAGCCTCGCTAAGTTGCTGAGGCTGGCTTTGAACCTGTGATCCTCCTGCCTCAGCCTTCTGAGTTGCTGGGATTACAGCATGCTCTACCATGCCCTACTGGATTCCCCACTTTTTAAAAAACATTTTTATTTAAATGATTTATGTCATGGCAATCCCATGAAATAGATGTAAGATTATCTAATGAGTTATTTTGGAAAAGGAGGAATGAAAGCATAAAATTCTATGCCTCATTGCTAATCACATGGCAAGTTAACAGAAGAAACCCAGTCTTCCTTACTGGGCATTGATATTTCTTCTATACCATTGCTTTAAAACTACAGGTCTTTAGTAGTTAGCTCATTTCACAACATATATTTTTGATCGATACAAATGATTGATTAATTTAAGAAATGGATAATATCATTTAATATTTTTTGTATGCTAATGTTTCTCATTCTTTTCTACCTTTAGCCTCCATTCACTGGGGAGAATAGAAAGAAAACAATTGACAAAATCCTCAAATGTAAACTCAATTTGCCTCCCTACCTCACACAAGAAGCCAGAGATTTGCTTAAAAAGGTAGGGTTCTTTTTATTTTATTATTTTGTAATGCTGGGAATAAAACCTAGGGCCTCACACATGCTGGGCAAGTGCTGTACCACTGAACTATATCCCTAATCCATGGGTAGAGTTCTTTTTTTTTTTTTTTTTTTTTTTTTTAATTAGTTACACATGACAGTACAATGATCTTGACATTTGAATCAAATGGGGTATAATTTCTCATTTTTCTGATTGTACAGGTTGCAGAATCACATTGGTCATACAGTCATACATTGGTCAAACAGCAATAATAATGTCTATTTTATTCTGCTGCCCTTCCTATCATGGGTAGAGTTCTTAAAAAGGCAAACTATAAACCTCAATAACTAGAATTGTAGTTAACTAGTTAGGATTTGTCACATATTTTGAATAAAAATCATACATAAATATTGAACCAAAAAGCCTGAAGTTTTTGAAAATAAAGAACAAATTTAAAGATTTTATTTTTGTTCTCAAACAATATTTGTTAGTTATGAATAAATTACATTTGCTCAAGGCAAAATAGAAAACAAATTCTAAAAAGAAAAAAGCATTCAATTTAAGTAAGTTTCTTCATTAGTACTTTTTTCCTCCCTAAAGCTGCTGAAAAGAAATGCTGCTTCTCGACTTGGAGCTGGTCCTGGGGACGCTGGAGAAGTTCAAGTAGGGATTGGCATGTTTGATGTTTTGGGAGAAGATGATGCCTAATTTTATTTATGTGTGAGGTTGAATGTAGTTGCTTATCAGTTTAGCTTATTTTGTGACTTATAACTTCAAAAAGGTGGTTTATTTGTCATTTCTGTAAAGTCTAATCCCCTTGACTTTTTCTGTTCTTTTTTCCTAGGCTCATCCATTCTTCCGACATATTAATTGGGAAGAACTTCTGGCTCGGAAGGTGGAGCCTCCCTTTAAACCTCTGTTGGTATGTATATATGAAAGCATATACTTTGAGGGATCTGGTACTTTTTTAGGGTAAGAAAAAAATTTCAGAACAGTCAGAAACATTACATTTATTAAATTTCAAAGGCACATTGATCTGTCCTCTCTTTTTAGAATTTTTGTATTATCTTTTCAAGAACTAATGCCAGTTGGCATTCAATGACTTTATTAGTTATTTTAAAGTTGATTTTAATATTTCAAGACGATGGGACTTGCTGGGCATGGTAGCACACACCTGTAATCTCAGTGGCTTGGGAGGCTGAGGCAGGAGGATTTCAAGTTTGAGACCAGCCTCAGTAACTTAGCAAGGCCCTGTCTCAAAAATCAAAAGGGCTGGGGATGTTGCTCAGAGGTAAAGCACCCCTATGTTCAATCCCCAGTACCAAAAAAAAAAAAAAAGGTTGGGACTTTTTTATTTTTCCTTTTTTGCTTTATTTGGTTTTGCTTAATTCAACCCCATTTTAAATGTGATTCTCTGGGAACATTTTCTTCAAAATATAGAATATGTATGAATTATTTTTCTAACCTTACCATAAAAAAAATGCCACAAAGTGGATGGTTTGACAGAAATTTATTTTTCTGTTGATCTGGAAGCCACAAGTCTGAGATCAAGTTGGCAGGATTGACTCATTATGAGCAAGACTGTTCCTTGTCTCCCTATGCTGGCAATCTTTGTCATTGTTTGGCTTTTAGGCACATCACCTGGATTTATTTGTCTGTGTAATCAAATGATGTTTTACCTGTGTGCATATCTGTGCCTAGATTTCTCTTTTTTTATAAGGACAGCAATCATATTGGATTAGGGTCCCTTCCTCATCTTTACTGATCACATTCTACAACAACCCTTATCAGATAAGGTCACATTCTGAAGAACTGGGGGTTAGAACTTCAGCTTATGAATTTAGGGATAGTACACAATTCAATTGATAATAATATGGTGATATATAAATGAGTATTTGTTCTTTCCTCCTACCTCAGAACCTGAAAAAAATGATAGTTTCTTTTTCTGTTTCTTGGGATGTAGGTGAAGGAAGAGGAGGAAGATACTGATAATGATAATGTTGATGATATGATGATGATGATGATGATAATGATGATTTGGTTATAAAGCACAAGTTGACCTGCTTTAAAATGTTGGCATGTACAATTGTAAGGAGAAAAATCAACTAACATGCTTCCTGCCCAGAATCAAAGTGTTCAGTTTGTTTAAGCATAAACATAAACATGACCACTATGCTATCATCACACCTAAAAAGTTGATAATTTCCCCAGTTGTTTCCTTTTATTTTTTTAATCCTATTAGCTTCTTTAATAAGGTTTCAATCACAGTCTATACATAGTTTGCTGTTTCTTTTATAGATAGCCCCTTTCCAATCTTCCCTTGGGGATTTATTGAAGAAACTCTTCATCCTCATGGCATCATTGACCATGTTCATGTTTCCTGTATTTATTTATTTTTTTTTAGTTATAGATGGACACAATACCAATATTTATGTGGTGCTGAGGATTGAACCCAGTGCCTCACGAATGCTAGGCGAGCACTCTACCACTGAGCCCCAGCCCCAGCCCAGTTTCCTGTATTTTCAAAAACTGATTGTTAGATTTAGGTGCTTGATCTGATTTAGATTAAACTCTTGGTATTATATGCTTTGATAAGGAGGCCTAATGTGTAGTTGTATTTTTTCCAGTGATTTTTGATTAATGCCTATGTCATTATTTCTTAACCAAGGGTAATTTTTGGTGGTGAGTACTTGGGATAGAACCCAGTGTGCTCTACCCCTAAGCTACACTCCATACCCTTTTTATTTATTTTGAGACAGGGTTTGCTAAGTTACCAAGTTTGGCCTTGAATTTGAAATTCTCCTACATCAGCCTCCAGAGTCATTGGGAATACAGGCGTGCACCACCATTCCCATGCCAGTGGCAATTTGGCAATGTCTAGAAACATTTTGTTTGTCACAGTTTGAAGGAGAGGATAATAACTAGTACATGGGGGCTAGAATAGGACAGCCCCCTATAACAAAGATTTTTCAAGCCCAAAATGTCAATAGTGTTGAGATTGAGAAAAATCTAACATAGTTCCATGATTACATTAATGGTTTGCAAAATGGTCTGTTCTTTTATGTTTATTGTTTATTCCCTGGAATTTTTCTTTTTGGGGGTGAGAGGATTCTGGGGATTGAATTCAGGAGCACTCAACCACTGGGCCCCATCTCCAGCCCTATTTTAGAAACAGTATATTACTGAGTTGCTTAGTGACTCACCATTGCTGAGGATGGCTTTGAACTTGTGATCCTCCGGCTTCAGCCTCCCAAGCTACTGGGATTACAGATGTGCACCACATCACCTGGCTGGAATTTTTCTTTCTTTTCTTTTCTTTTTTTTTTTTTAATTTGTTGTTTTTAGGTATACATGACAGTAATGTGTATTTTTTTTTTTTTAAGAGAGAGTGAGAGACAGTGAGAGAGAGGGAGAGAGAGAGAGAATTTTAATATTTATTTTTTAGTATTTGGCGGACACAACATCTTTCTTTGTATGTGGTGCTGAGGATCAAACCCGGGCCGCACGCATGCCAGATGAGCGCGCTACCGCTTGAGCCACATCCCCAGCCCCGTGTATTTTGACATATTATGCATACATGGAGTTACAACCCATTCCAATTGGTATCACATTCTTGTGGTTGTATGTGATGTGGAGTTACACTGGTCATGTATTTATATATTGGAATTTTTCAATAAAAAGAGACTCTCATCATTTGTTTGGTTACCCAAGGTGCAGTTCATATAGGAGAGACAGGATTGATTCTTTCCCAGTTTTCAGAATAATGAATTAGTTCCCTAGCATCTTCCTGAACTTGACTTGAATTAAAAAAAAAAAAATTAGTATCATGAATCCATGCATTTTAACATATTTGTATTTCAATACATTGTAGTTTATTGATGCTAACTTTTTCCAATTTTTGACATGACTACATTCTCTGCTATTGCTCTAGAAAGCAAAACAAGGAAATTGATATTCTGTGTATATCTTGTACATTTTCTTCCCTACACCTGGAATTAGCCATTTCTCCAAGGAGTGCTCATTCTTCCTCCTAGTGGAAAGTGGAGACATTGGGCTCTAAGAGTTCTCAATA
This sequence comes from Spermophilus citellus, assembly GCF_964194105.1. Lineage (NCBI taxonomy): Eukaryota > Metazoa > Chordata > Mammalia > Rodentia > Sciuridae > Spermophilus > Spermophilus citellus. The sequence goes on along the minus strand of NC_138199.1, from coordinate 40,931,444 downwards.
TTACTAGGTTGACCATTGTTACTATGTCTTGATGTCTTTCTTTAGAAATATATTTTGTGAATAAGGTTATTGTTGTAATCTTTTAGTATTAAATCAAATTTTCTGAATTGATATTTATTTTCTTTGTAAACGTCCATCATAGAATTAAAAGAAATTCAAAGATAATTAAGATGCAGCGGGGCTTCTTGGTAGTTACAACTTTGGTGTACTAGAACATACGGAGAAATGACCTCTGAAGTCACAAAGCATATTCATTGTAGATCATACCTTACTCTTTAGGACTTCACCTAGAGCCTGTTAAGCCTACTGTAATGTATATTCTCACTTATTGCCAATGATAAATAGGAGAAAAGATAGGCCTGAGTCTGAGATTGAATGTTCAGTCTATTATAAAAGTCTAACTATATTAGGAAAGAGAGAATGAATTAAAGAAATATATCTGATGGTTAGCACATAGGTGATACTATTCTTTCATGAGAAAATACTCTCATGCTGTGTAGACTTATTTTTGCTTCTTGAAAACTATTAAGGAGTGAAATAAGCTGTGAAAGGAAACTTTATTATTTATTTATTTATTTATGTTTGGTAGTGCTAAAGATTGAATCTAGGGCCTCTAGTATGCTAAGCAAGCACTGTACTATTAAACTCCATCCTCAGCCCCTAACTGGAGCATCTTACAGGTATGGCTTTACTCTTCTCTAATAGTCTTTTAGGGGCTGGGGATATAGCTCAGTTGGAGAGTGCCTGCCAAGCATTTACAAGGCCCTGGGTTCAATCCCCAGCACCACCAAAAAAAAAAAAAAAAAAAGTCTAGATTCATTACAAACCTGCCAATAGTCAGCTAAGCAAATTTTCTGAGTCTCAACAGGGATTTAGCCAGTGGACTAGACAGAATTGAAGATTTCTAAGAGGGAAAGGGAAAAATTAATATTTACATATTTAATAGGAATGATAACTATATATTAGAATCTATTTCAATGCATATGTAGAATGTGAAGATGTAATTTGACTGTTGATACTTTCCAACTGCATTTTTTCTTTAGTCTGTGCCAAAAACTATTCTGATATTTTATTACAGTCAACCCCCTCGAAAAGAGCTTTTTGTACAGCTTGCAACAAACACAGTTGGTTGACATATGTAATATACTGTTCATCATTTTCTAATTCTTTTGTTTTCATAAAGCAATCCGAAGAGGATGTGAGTCAGTTTGATTCAAAGTTTACACGTCAGACACCTGTTGACAGCCCAGATGACTCAACTCTCAGTGAAAGTGCCAACCAGGTCTTTCTGGTAAGTAAAAAAAATTTCCATGTGGCCATGGGAAATTTAAATAGAAGGATGGGTTTTTTGTTTTTTTTTTCAAGTTGTTGATGGACCTTTATTATTTATTTATTTGCTTACTTATTTATTTATATGCAGTGCTGAGAGTCAAACCCAGTGCCTCATACATACTAGGCAAATGCTGAGCCACAATAACATTGGTACCTACAAAATTTATTTTGATAAGCTAACACTCCATTTTAGCAATTAAAGTGTGAATTGTGATTCTTTTCAATGTATGATTTCTTTTTTGGTTGAGCAACTGACTTAAAATGATGTTTGGCTTGGCACTGCAACCCAAAACCACACAGCCATTGCAAATGGGAAAAAGGATTTTAATTTTTTCCAGAACAGCAGTAGATTGCTGGTAGTCTTAACTAAGTCTGTAGGGGATCCATAATGTCAACTGTGAATATTTGACATCAGAATAGAGTATCATTTGTGGTAATAATTATTCTTTCATGTAGAAGTACTTAAATGTGCTATGCCCCCAACCACAAGATCTGTTTACGTTATTATTCTTTTTCCAGTACTGGGGATTAAACCCAGGGATGCTTTATCACTGAACTACATCCCCACCCTTTTTTATGTTTTTATTTCGAGACAGGCTCTCATTGAGTTGCTTAGGCTGGCCTCAAATTCTCCTGCCTTAGCCTTCTGAGTTTCTGGGAATAGTTTTGTGCTACCATGCCTGACTTCCAGGATACACACATACACATCTCTCTCGCTTTTAATTAGAGCATTATAGTATAAATAGTAGCTAAGCTTATCCTGAATGCATGGAATCTGACCCACTCCTTCAGTCCTGATCCCTCCCCCCTCCCCCACTCTCCCACCCTACGCCCTTAATACATTGATCTTCCCTTATCCATCCTTCCCAAGATCTCTTTAAAAATTATTATTTTTTGATTCTTTTTTATTATTATTAGTTGTTCAAAACATTACAAAGCTCTTGACATATCATATTTCATAAATTTGATTCAAGCAGATTATGAACTCCCATTTTTACCCCGTATACATATTGCAGATTCACATCGGTTCCACATCCACTTTTTTACATACTGCCATACTAGTGTCTGTTGTATACTGCTGCCTTTCCTATCCTCTACTATCCCCCCTCCCTTCCCCTCCCCTCTCCTCCCATCTTCTCTCTCTACCCCATCTACTGTAATTCATTTCTCTCTCTCGTTTTTTTCCCTTTCCCCTGACTTCCTCTTATATATAATTTTGTATAACAATGAGGGTCTCCTTCCTTTACCATGCAATTTCCCTTCTCTCTCTTTTTCCCTCCCCCCTCTCGACCCTGTTTAATGGTGATCTTCTTCTCATGCTCTTCCTCCCTATTCTGTTCTTAGTTGCTCTCCTTATATCAAAGATGACATTTGGCATTTGTTTTTTAGGGATTGGCTAGCTTCGCTTAGCATAATCTGCTCTAGTGCCATCCATTTCCCTGCAAATTCCATGATTTTGTCATTTTTTAGTGCAGAGTAATACTCCATTGTGTATAAATGCCACATTTTTTTTATCCATTCATCTATTGAAGGGCATCTAGGTTGGTTCCACAGTCTAGCTATTGTGAATTGTGCTGCTATGAACATCGATGTAGCAGTATCCCTATAGTACGGTCTTTTAAGGTCTTCAGGGAATAGTCTGAGAAGGGCAATAGCTGGGTCAAATGGTGGTTCCATTCCCAGCTTTCCCAGGAATCTCCATACTGCTTTCCAAATTGGCTGCACCAATTTGCAGTCCCACCAACAATGAACAAGTGTACCCTTTTCCCCACATCCTCGCCAGCACTTGTTGTTGTTTGACTTCATAGTGGCTGCCAATCTTACTGGAGTGAGATGGTATCTTAGGGTGGTTTTGATTTGCATTTCTCTGACTGCTAGAGATGGTGAGCATTTTTTCATGTACTTGTTGATTGATTGTATATCCTCCTCTGAGAAGTGTCTGTTCAGGTCCTTGGCCCATTTGTTGATTGGGTTATTTGTTATCTTATTGTCTAATTTTTTGAGTTCTTTGTATACTCTGGATATTAGGGCTCTATCTGAAGTGTGAGGAGTAAAAATTTGTTCCCAGGATGTAGGCTCCCTATTTACCTCTCTTATTGTTTCTCTTGCTGAGAAAAAACTTTTTAGTTTAAGTAAGTCCCATTTGTTGATTCTTGTTATTAACTCTTGTGCTATGGGTGTCCTATTAAGGAATTTGGAGCCCAACCCCACAATATGTAGATTGAAGCCAACTTTTTCTTCTATCAGACGCAGAGTCTCTGATTTGATATCAAGCTCCTTGATCCATTTTGAGTTAACTTTTGTGCATGGCGAGAGAAAGGGATTCAGTTTCATTTTGTTGCATATGGATTTCCAGTTTTCCCAGCACCATTTGTTGAAGATGCTATCCTTCCTCCATTGCATGCTTTTAGCCCCTTTATCAAATATAAGATAGTTGTAACTTTGTGGATTAGTCTCTGTGTCCTCTATTCTGTACCATTGGTCCACCTGCCTGTTTCCTTTAAAAATTAATTTAAAAATAGGGCCTGCAGGTATACTCAGTGGTAGAGTCTGTGGGTAACGTGTGAGGCTCTGTGTTCAATCTCCAGCACTGCCAGGGGGATAAAAAATTGATATCCCACCTACCTGAAGATTTTGTTTCTAGCAACTGCAGGTCATCAAAATTTAAATTCGATTGTAAGATTCCGTCATAGAATTAAAAGAAATTCAAAGATAATTAAGATGCAGTGGGGCTTCTTGGTAGTTACAACTTTGTACTAGAACATATAGAGAAATGACCTCTGAAGTCACAAAGCATATTCATTGCAGAATCATACCTTACTCTTTAGGACTTCACCTAGAGCCTGTTAAGCCTACTGTAATGTATATTCTCACTCATTGCCAATGATAAATAGGAGAAAAGATAGGCCTGAGACTGATTGTAAGAGATTGAACATTCACAGCAAGGACAGTGGCAGCTGGTAGCCCAATAGCAAGGTCCAAGACAGAATTAAAGCTAATAAAATTGCATTTTTGCCCTTTACAGTTGAGGGGTTTTGTAATGTCGATACTTGTTCACCAAAACAAAACAAAACAAAAAAAATCTGGGGCTGGGTATGTAGGAATGTTGGAGTGCTTGCCTAGCATGCATGAGGCCCTGTGGGTTTAATCCCTAGTACCACAAGGAAAAAAAAAATCTTTCTAATCATTGGTGCAATACCAGAACAATCACTCGTGCCATGTCTGAAGATTTTAGTTTTACTGTGGTCTAATGAAGAGAAATTGTTTTGGGAGTGATAATCTTGGTTGCTTATATGCATATGTCTGGAAACATGCATTTCGTTTGCATTTCTTTCAGTTTGTAATATCTTAATGTGGAACCTATATTTTTCCTATTTTCCTACTCCTAAAAATAGGGTAGAGTTTTTTTGGGTTTTTTAACCCAATGCCTTTATTTTTATGTGGTGCTGAGAATCTAACCCCGGTTCCGCCCCTGCCCATGCTAGGCGAGCACTCTACCGCTGAGCCACAATCCCAGCCCCAAGTAGAGTTTTGTTTGCTGGATTTTCCTTACTTTAAAAAATACACCTGGGCTGGAGTTGTTGCTCAGTGGTAGACCGCTCTCTTAACATGCATGAAACACTGGATTCGATCCTCAGCACCACATAAAAATAAAAAAATAAAGGTATTGTGTCCACCTACAACTAAAAACTAAATATTCTTTAAAAATACACTTGTATTTTTTGCAGTGCTAAGGATTGAATCCAAGGCCTTGCCCATGTGAGGCAGGCACTCTTGAGAGTGCACAACTAGCCCAGCATTGGTGATTTTAGTTGTGCATCATTGTGTTGGTGTGTCAGAGACTAGACACCCATTTTCTTTTCTTTTTTTTTTTAATATTTTTTTAATTGTAGATGGACACAATACCTTTATTTTATTTATTATTTTTATGTGGTACTGAGGATAGAACCCAGTGCCTCACACATGGTAGGCAAGCACTCTCCCACTGAGCTACAACCCTGGCCCTGGACACCCATTTTCTTGATGTATGTGTCAAAATGCCATTCTGTAGTTCACTGTTAACTGTCTTTCAGGGTTTTACATATGTGGCTCCATCTGTACTTGAAAGTGTGAAAGAAAAGTTTTCCTTTGAACCAAAAATTCGATCTCCACGAAGATTTATTGGCAGCCCACGAACACCTGTCAGGTATTTCAGACTGTTATTCTCAGGTTTTTTTGTTCATTTGTTTTTTTCCTTAAACCTAGAAGAGCATTGCTTAAGAAACTTATGTCAAGTAAAATAAATGAAAGTTTGTCATATTCTCTTTGGTTAATGTAATCACAGCATCTATGTCATCTCAAATTGCAAAGGACTAGTCTAACGATAGATCAGTCACACGCTAGTTTACATTTCCCTCCTGAAAGTAAGCTGCTATGCTGGCAAATACCCTCTTACTCCATTCACTCAACATTTATTGTGCACTAGGAGCTGGGCTGCATGTTATATGTTTTTACAGTACATATAACATGGGAATTGTCCCTGCCCTGATGGAGCTTACAATTTAGTGGCAGTCACAGTAACAAAGATGGAAATACATACAAAAATATGTAACTATCACTAGTGCCAAGTGCTATTTAAAAAAAAAAAAAAAAAAAGCTGGGTACAATGGTGCATTCCTGTAATCCCAGCAACTTTCAAGGCAGAGGATCACAAGTTTGAAGCCAGCCTCAGCAACCTGGGGAGACTGTCTCAAAGTTTAAAAGGGTGGGCGATGGTGGCTGAGAATGTAGCTCAGTGGTAAAATGCCCCTGGGTTCAATCCTTGTTACCTACCCCTCAAAAAAAAAAAAAAAAAAAAAAAGTAGCAAACAGAGGAGACAACAAGGAGACTTCTACTTATAGGAATAAGAGAGTGGCCTCCTGGTGAAGTAACATCTAGGAATAAAGAGCAAGAGCCAGCTATGCAAAAATAGGAGGTACAAAATGTTGCAGGCAAAAGAACAGCAAGTGAACAAGCCCAGAGGGAGAAAAAAAACTTGGCCTTTTCTTGGTGTTTTGGAGTGTGGTGAGTGAGGAGGAAAATGGCAGAAATTTGGAAAAGTGTTTTAATTTTAAATGCATTGGGAAGCTGTTTGAAGTAAGGGAGTAAAATTGTTTTAAAAATAAGGTCTGGAGATGTGGCTCAGTGGTAGAGTGCTTGCCTAGCCTGCATGAGACCGTGGGTTCGATCCCGACCACTGCAAAAACAAAAAAACCTGCATATCTGTTTATCACTCAGGGACTTAGAGACCAGTTAGAACACTCCAGGAATTAGTCTAGGGAAAAGATGGTAAAACCAAAATTTTTGCCTTCATTGCTAATCCACACAATAATAAATTTAAATGAAAAAAGTGTTATATGTGCCTCTCCCTTTAAATCTAAGGGAAATACTTCTTGTTGAGATGATCCTTGAGACAAATGAATGATAGCTCTTCCTTGTCTTAAAGCCCCGTCAAATTTTCTCCTGGGGATTTCTGGGCAAGAGGTGCTTCAGCCAGCACAGCAAATCCTCAGACGCCTGTGGAATACCCAATGGAAACAAGTGGAATAGAGCAGATGGATGTGACAATGAGTGGGGAAGCGTCAGCACCACTTCCAATACGACAGCCGAACTCCGGGCCATACAAAAAACAAGCTTTTCCCATGATCTCCAAACGGCCAGAGCACCTGCGAATGAATCTATGACAAAGCAATGCTTTAATTAATTTGAGGCAAAAACAAAAAAAAGCAGGGGAAAAGGGATGTGTGAGCATCCTGCAAGATGAAACAAGAAGAATTAAAAACGACAGTCTCAAAGAGTCAGTGTCATTTCCTGAAATGCTTTGGACAAAGGAAAAACAAACATGGATTTTTAAAAATCAATCAATGGTGCAAAAAACAAAACAAAACAAAAAAACTTGAGCAAAATAGTATTTCAGAACTCTTAGGCACATCAATTAATTGGTTCCTAGCAACATCTCAACCTTATCAAGGATTTTCACGTTGATGGCTGGAAACTGACAGTATTAAGAATAGGATGTTGCTTCTGAATCACTGTCAAATTCTGATTGTGTCGGAGAAGGGTTTTCCTTTCATTAGGCAAAGTATGAAATTGCCTATAATACTTGCAACTAAGGACAAATTAGCATGCAAGCTTGGTCAAACTTTTTCCAGCAACATGGAATCAAAGACAAACTTATCAATTGATGTTTTACGTGCAAACAACCTGAATCTTTTTTTTATATAAATATATATTTTTCAAATAGATTTTTGATTCAGCTCATTATGGAAAACATCCCAAACTTTAAAATGCGAAATTATTGGTGGTGTGAAGAAAGCCAGACAGCTTGTTTCTTCTCTTGATGAAATAAAAAAATGCAAATGAATCATTGTTAACCACAGCTGTGGCTCCTTTGAGGGCTTGGGGTGGACCTGGGGTTTATTTTTAGTAACCCAGCTGCAATACCTGTCTGTAATACTAGGAAAACAACAGCAACAATCTATTTAATCATTTCTACTTGCAGTACTGCTATGTGCTAAGCTTAACTGGAAGCCTTGGAATGGGCATAAATTGTATGTCCTACATTTCATCCTTGTACTGGGCCTGCATTGCACTGGAAAAAAGTCACCACCTGTTCTTATACCAGTATTTGGTTCAAGACACCAAATGTGTTCAGCCCATGGCTGAGGAAGGATGGACGAGAGTCAGGATAAAATGCATACTAAGGGCAGCAAAATGGGGAAGATAGGAATATCCAGGGGAAGAGGGTGTTGCCATGGTCCACTCTCTGTCTAATCTCTTTATGGCAAATTGGTAAAATTTTAAGTTTTACTTCGTTTTACTGTTTTTGCTGTCTACCTTCTTTAACATTTTTTTCCTTAACAGTTTTAAAAAGGAAAAAAGGTCTAATTTTTTTCTCCTATACTGGGGCTACCTTTTTTGATTGTAAAAATACTTGATGGCCTTTTGATGAATGTCTTCCACAGTGAATAAGAAAACTTAGTGGCTTAATTTAGGGAACATGTTAACAGGACACTGTTTTTGAATTGTAACAAAATCTACATAAGTGATTTACAGGTACAAAGAATAAATAAAGGTGACTTTACCTTTCTTAAATACTTCCTGCCTTAAAGAGAGCATTTCCATGACTTTAGCTGGTCAAAGGGTTTAATATCTGCAGAGCTTTATAAAAATATATTTCAGCGCATACTGGTATAAGTAGATGATCATGCAGTTGAGTCTTACCACTTCTTTTTTGTTTGTCTTTTATAATGTATTCAGTCTGAGTGTCAAAGTCAATTTGTAATAGTTTGCAACCCTAGAATTTTTTTAAATAGATGCTGCTTGCTATGTTCTCCAAACCTTTTTGAGCCATAGGATCCAAGCCATAAAATTCTTTATGCGTGTTGAATTCAGTCAGAAAAGAGAAAAACTTTGCTTATTTAAATTGCAACTCAAGTGAGATGCGATGACAGTAAGCAAAAGAGAACCATGAAAAATGATTGGAAATATACCTTTCAATTGTGGCAATAATGAAAGAACTGATAAAAGTTCATATTTGGACAGAAAACCATTAAAACAAACAAACAAACAAAAAAATCCCTGTACCCCACCCTCTTACTGCAGCAGCCTACTAAGAATTTTATAATTGTAACTGGTAAATTAGAAGCTACATGATGATTAAGGGCAGAAATTGTACTTAAAATGTGCAGATCTTTGTTCTCTGACAATTGTGATGTCTGGAAAAAACAAATCCAAAAAGCTATGGTGACATGTATAGGTATTATTTCAGACTGTAAATGGCTTGTGCTACCCTGATAACTTGTTTTCAAATGTGTTTACTAACTGTAGTGTTGACTGCCTGACCAAATTCCAGTGAAACTTTTACACCAAAATATTCCTCCTCAGTCCTATCTGCTAGTAACATGTGCACTGTGATTGGCTGGCTATAACACCCTATAGTTAATCTGTTTTCATAATTAGTAGTGCCAGCAATAGGGGCGAACACTGCAACTTTTTTGCATAAAAAGCATTAATTGCACACTTACCATCCACACAGATATTTAGTTTTTCTAACTTAACATTTATTAAGTGAAATTAATTTCCCATGCTGTGTCAAGTTTATTGAGAAATTGTGTTTCATAAGTGGATACCCCTACTATGACTGTGAAAACATGTCAAGTGTCACATTAGTGCCACAGACAGAAAGCACACACCTATGCAATATGGCGTACCCTATATTTATTTGTAAAAATTTAAGCATAGTTTAAAATATATGATGTCAATATTACTAGTCTTGAGTTTCTAAGATGGTTCTTTATGGTTATTCCAGGTAAGTGTATAAAAATGATTAAGTGCTTTTCTTTCATCACTTGATTATTTTCTTTACAATCAGCTATTATGTGATATTTTTTTATTTTATACATGCAGTTTTTTAATTAAAATGTAATCACTGAACTGAAGTTTACTAATTTGATTTTATAAGGTTTGTAGCATTACAGAATAACTAAACTGGGATTTGTAAACCAGCTGTGATTAACAATGTAAAGTATTAATTATTGAACTTGAACCAGATTTTTAGGAAAATTATGTTATTTATTTCTTTTTCCCCTTTATGGTCTTAAATAATTTGAATCTTTCAAGGATTTTTTCCATACTGTTTTGAAGATAGAAGATAATTTGATGGGTGGGGGAGAAGGATGCATGTTTGAGACTCCATAAATTCAACATTCTTTCCTATAAGTAATAAATGATTATAAACAAGATGCATCTTAGATAGTATTAATATCCTAAGCCTTGGATTTCATATTTAATATAGGACCTTTCTTTTCTGAATATTCAGCTAGTCATATGGTTCCTAGTTTACAAGGGCTTAATCTAAGATTATCCCCATGAAAAATGTTGAATTTATGAAGAATGGACTTTGAAACTTTGAAAATGGTTAACTTCTCAAATAAAAATATCAATATCCAAACATCTGCCTTTTTTCATAGGAGTAGACACTAGCAAGCTGGACAAAACTATCATAAAAGTATTTGTCACACATGACCTGTGGTCTGTTGCTGATTAATACAGTACTTTTCTTGTGTGATTCTTAACACTACAGCACAAGTATTATCTCAGTTGATATCTGAAGTAACATCTAAAAGATGGGTTCATCTCTGTGTTTGCTCTTTAAACTATTATGTTTCTATTATCCCAAGTTGGCTTTGCATCTATTAAGTAAACTCTTCAGCTGCCTTATTAGGAGTGCTATGAGGGTAACACCTTTTCTGCTTTTCATCTTGTATTTAGTTTACTGTATTAAGATATTTGGTTTCAGATTGAATGAATGTAAATAGAAATTAAATGCAAATTTGAATGAACATAAAATAGAAGTGACTTTTTTTATTACCTAAACAGAGGAAGAAACAACTGTGTACATTATCAGTTATATAGTTTTTTTCTCATTAACAAGTCAGATGTATTCATGTTCTCATATTTAATAAACTATTAATGTACGTAAGGAATAACAGTTGTAAAACTGTTTCTGCCGAGAATAGAAGCTATTTAAATATATAACAAAGCTTTAGTATTGATTTTATATATTGGATGTTACACATCTTTTATTTTCAAATTGTATCAAGTAGAAGAACTTGAATTGTTTGCTTTTTTAAAAAATTCACGCAACAAGTTATGAGTTTTTTTCCCTCAAAATATCTTCTTTGTTTAGCCATATTTATCTTTTGGAGACAGAATCTGTGTTGCCCCCAGCTGGTCTCCAGCTTGCAGTCCTCCTGCCTTAGCTACCTCAGTAGCTGGGATTACTGGCATGTGCCACTGCACCCAGCTTCTTGGCAACATTTGATTGTTCTTTTGCAGTGCTGGAATCAAGCCCAGGGCCTGTTGCATGCTAGGCAAGCACTCCATTACTGAGCCACATCCTCAGTCCAACTGGGCTACATTTGATAGTTTGTGCACAAATCTGTTTTTTAATTTTTCTTTGCTAGAGATTGAACCCAGGGCCTTAGATATACTAGGCAAGCACTCTTCCATTGAACTACATCTCCAGCCCCACAAACTGTTTTAATTGTCTCACATCTACTCTAAAATGGCCATTTTGTACAAACCGCATCTCTTCTATGAACATTTATATCACACTTGCCTAGGTAATACCTCTACAGAAAGTTATCACTCATGTTGATTTTTTATAAAAGATGGTAGCATCTCTTAATGCTGGTACTCTTTAACTTTTGGAGATTGTGATCTGAATTCACAGAATAATTGGGGTTTTGGAGCTCTGTTCCCTTTGGGGTCAAGGACTAAAAAGTAGTAGCAAAATGCTTCTAGTTCATCATCTGTCTTAATAGATGGCATAGCTCTCCTATTACATCTTCCCAGTTTTCAGTTCATTGTAGTAAAACCCCACCACAGTCCAAACTTCTGTTGTTATTTAGTCAATACAAACTGTTTGAATAACCACTAGGGGAGTAGGTATGGTTAAATGGTATTGTAAATAGGGCTGAATGCTATTCTTGTGTTCTGAACTAGAAGTCGTTTCAGCTGTTTTTCACAGCCAAACTTTAATCCTAAATTCCTTTTCTCACCCATTCCCTGCCATATACCTAAACAATACAACTGAGCTTTGCCACAAAGCCAGGAAGGTGATTTAAGGCTAAATAAACTTGCTCAAATATTTGTGGTAATTCTCAAAGTAAAAAAGAGAATTAAATATATTGTGACTAAATAGACAGAAAATAGTTACTCTTATAACCTGGCAGTGTTTACCTAGGGTAAAAGGTTACCTTTGTCAGTTTGAGTAGTTCTCCAGGCATTATCACTTGGCTGCTATCTTTATTAATGCATGTTCTGGTCTAGGCTTTGTCTTACCAATACTACAATATGTTTTCAGCTTTCTCCTAACTTTTGCTTCCCACCATCCTTTCTTTGTGTACAAATTGATAGTAATAAAGAAATAGGCAGAAGCCTTGTACTCTAATTGTAGATGTAACCAGTAGCAGCCCTTTATTGTTCTGTTAATATTTAGGTATCAAGTGGAGAGAAAAAGTGCCTTATTTTCTTTTCCACGACCCTGAACAAATTACCTAGAGGCAGGCAAACCACACTATCCAAAGCTATGACCACCCCTAATACAAGCTTTTTTTCCCCTGCTTGATGCTGGGGATTGAATCCAGAACCTCTCACATGCCAGGCAAGTGCTGTACTACTGAGTTTCACCTCGAGCAGTGCATGAATTATTTTAATAGTTACTTTGAGATATTTAATAGCACTATACAAAAAGCAAGATTGTGAACATTAAAGCTGATGGTAGGAAGCATGTATGAGGTCCACAAATAATGAATTTAAATAATTTATTCTTACTGATTACTTATACTATAGAGAATAATACAATATTAAAATATATCATCCTCAGTAAATTAATCTTCATCTAGAAAATGTAATTTTTACAGGTAAAATATAGCATTTAGAAATTCAATTGAAAAATACAAATTTCGTGAAAAATTTTAAGCATTTTTAGAATGGGAATTATAAAAGTCAATGCTGAAGAAAATTGTTTCAAATAATATGTATCTTAAAATACTGTGAAAAATATACTGTAATGTCAGGAAAGAATACCTGAATTATTATTATTACTATTTTCTTCTTTTTCTTTCTGGGGTAGGGAACGAATCCAGGGCCTTACATGTGCTAGACCAGCACTCTGCCACTGGGGCAATATCCCCAACCCACCTGCATTCCTTTGAAACTACTAGTTACGGTTTATAATTTCTGTTTTGGTAACATCAACAAGAGAACACATTTACAATTTAACACTGCAATTATCTGTCAGATAATTAGGATAGAACAAATGTTGTATATTCTTTAGGTTGAATATTATATACTTTTTAAAACACGGGTTTTTCATTTGATCTTGATAAACCAGACTACACATGTAAATTATATTCTAAAACCACTTGGAAACAGTTTTCTTCCAGCCCTGAAAATCTGTTCAAATGCATTTATCAATAGTCACTTTTTACCAAATGAAATTAGTGTTTGTGGCCTTAACAGTTGTACAACTTAATACATTTGAAGGTGTGATGAAGTGGCTCCATCATTCCATTTGTTTATACGATCTGAAATCACAGTTCTGCATAATGGACATGTTTTCTCTCTGTTGAACCATAAGGTAATGCATTCTTCACAAAATATATGCTGTAAAGGGAATTAAGAACTAGATTTTACATTAGCAAACACTTTACATTCATCATATTGTAGATAATCCTATTCTTTAGAGCTGAAAGGGATTTTGGAAACACTAATTCCCACATTTTACAAATGAGAAAATGGAGAAAGTACTATGTATTCAAGAAGACAGAGTGGTTTTAATGGTAGAGCCACTAGTAGTATTCTGACTTTACTATCCATTTAGCCTTTTTTTAACAAAATGTGGCTATCCCTAGGTGATATCTTTAAGATTCTTAAATATGATGACTTAAGAGCTTAATAAATCTTTGAGTTAGTAGTAACTTCTGTAAAGTCTAAGAAAAAGCCATATATACTTCCATAACATTGTGGTACTATTTTGAATACTAGTATCTAATTATAAAAAATAGACTGTTTTCTAATCATTTTGGCATCCAATCTGCCAGTTGAATTATCTTTCCCCTTTTATATATTCCTGCATAAAAATCATCAGAACATAAAGGATAAGATTTAGCCAATCTGCTAAACTCCTAATCATAAATAAATTACGTGTGTGTACTCTGCTACTTTCCACTAAACAGTGTAGATTATTTTTTGCCATTCAACAAACATAAATATTACTTGTAATTCACAGAAAAGTACTGTGTTCAGTTTGCTTAAAAATATAATTACCTGACAGATGAGAAGAATTGGCTTCTGAAATTCAGCTTGACATATTGAACAAATATCATCCACATCTGAACACTGTCTCTTGCTGGCAGCTACACCATAACTCTGTGAAGGTAAATTATTTGCAATTACAAATTTCTTTTCCTGTTGAGCACATAGGTGATACTGTACTTCTCAAATCTCCCAGGAATCAGGCATTTCAAAACTTTCCCATAGGATACATTTTATAGCTACATCTTGACTACATGAGTGTGAAATCATTAAATAGTAAATAGCAGGATCGTGGAAGATTGTCAAATCCACTGGATTCCCAAATGGTAATAGTTTTCAAATTCAACACAAATGGCTATAAGTACCTAAACAATTTGAAATATAACTAAATATTTATAAAAATATTTACAAATACTTCCTGGGTATAGTGTTGCCCAGGATTGCCAAATTAAGCAGTCAATCTAGCACTTTGCTAGTTAAATGTAATTCATGTGGAGAGCTTATTTTAAAAGTATATGTATCTGGGGGCTGGGGTTGTGGCTCAGTGGTAGAAGGCTGGGTTCAATCCTCAGAACCACATAGAAATAAAAAATAAAGTTATTTTTTAAAAAAAGTATATATATCTGGGCCAGGCGTGGTGGCACATGCTATAATCCCCGCAGCTCAGAAGGCTGAGACAGGATGATCGGGACTTCAAAGCCAGCCTCAACAACAGTGAGGCACTAAGTAACTTAGCAAGACCCTGTCTCTAGCGGGGCCAGGGTTATGGCTCAGTGATAGGGCACTTGTCTAGCATGCATGAGGCACTGGTTTCAATCCTTAGCACCACATAAAAATAAATTTTAAAAAGACCCTGTCTCTAAATAAAATATGAAAGAGGGCTGGGGATGTGGTTCAGTGGTTAACTTCCCCTGGTTTCAATCCCTGGTACAAAAAAAAAATTGTGTGTGTATGTATGTATGTGTGTATGTATCTGGGGTTAGAGATATAGTTCAGTGATAGAGCACTGGCCTAGCATGCACAAGGTCCTTAGTTTTAAACTAATTTTTAGTACCACACACATACAGAGAATATCTGGCTGGGGGTGTGGTATGAGGCCCAGCATGTAGGAGGGAAAAAGAAAAAAAATCTCTGGTTCTACACTGGAGTTTCAGTAGGCCCAAACACTGGAATATGACTCAGGAATCTTTTTTTGAAAGGTCTTCAAGGTAAGTTCAACATGAAGGAGATTTCAGTTTCTCACCACTAAACTAAAAATGATTTTTAATTACCTCTTATTATCATAAAGTCAGAGCATTTAGTACTTTGAAAGAATGATAAACCAAATTTTATTAAGAAAATAAATGTAAAATGTCATTGGGATGGGATAACTGTCAAAACTAACAATAGTGCAATTCTCTGAATATCCCTTTATTCTAATGTCCTAAAAAAAGTTTCTGATCTCTTTAATATCTTAACTTCCTCACCAAACTCAGCAGGACTTAGTCATGAACTAGATGTGACAATTAAGACTCTTTAGCAAAATTTGAAAGAATCAAAATGTTACAAATGAGATGAGCTTTCTGTAGAAATGATGGTGGCAAGGGTGGCTAAGAACACCTAAGTGTAGTAGTCATGGGAAGTTAGGTAAGGAGTGACTTACTTAAACACATTTGATTATGATCTAAACTTCCTGTACTTAAATGTTTAGGGCTAACAAAACTCAAAGGTCAAAAAAAATTTAATTTATCCTTCAGTTTTAGGTGGAGTCCACCTATGTGGTGCTGAGGATCGAACCCAGTGCCCCTTGTATGCAAGGCCAGCACTCTTCCATACCACTGAGCCACAATCCCAGCCCTGACAAAAATGTTAAAATTAAGTTCTTTTTTGTTTTTTTGGGGTTTTTTTGTTTTTTTTTTTGAGACTGGTGATACTAAGGATTTCAGAAGTCAGTCAGGACAGTGTTAAATGATCTTGATGCCAATTTCCCTTCAGTAAAGGAGTCCATTACAAAAATATTTATGTTGACAAGCTTTTAAAACATCACTTTTGTCTGGCATTTTGGAGACTTCCTTTAGATGAAGACATCCTGATGGCAACTGTCATTTCCATGATAAAGAACATGTATGTATATGTTCAGGATATCAGGGAGACAGGAGTAAAAGTGTCAATGACTGATTCTCTGTGCTTTCTTTGTCTCACAGAGAAGAATCTCAAGTGTTGATTGGGTTTTGTGATGCTGGATCTGGATCACAGGGCCTCACACATGGTAGGCAAACCTTTTACCACTAAGCTACACCCCTAACCCACAGGAGATTTTCTTAAGGGTATTTCAGCACAAACCTGACTAGATCAATTATGGGAAAATGGCTGATTCTCATATAATCAACTGTATTAACCTGGACAAAACCAGACTCTCTGAATATACTGTATCTTCTCCAAAAGAAAAGTGTGCATAAGATATAGCAAAACTTGTTTCCATATTGCTCTTAGGGAAAAGGTACCCTGGCTAGTTAGTCTGAACAGTTTTTTAGACAATTCTTTTTTGTTTGGATACTATGGATTGAACTCAGGGGCACTATACCACTAAGCCCCATTCCCCAGCCCTTTTTATTTTTTATTTTGAGACAAGGTCTCATTAAGTTGCTGGGGCTGGCTTCAAATTTGCCATCTTCCTGTCTTAGCCTCCTGAGTTGCTGGGATTACATGCAAGCACCATTATGTATGGCTCCTTTTTACTTTTAACAGTACATTATTAGGTTGGCATTCTTGTCAGTCAGTCCCATTAACTGTTTAAGGACCTAATGGACTAAAAAGCTGAAGATCAGCCTTGAAATTTGGTAATCACACCTAGGTATTGGGAATCTTTGAGGCTACTAAATATGAATTACCCTTCTGTATGATACCCTTTCTCTGTATTCTGTAACATCCACAGAATCACATAATAACAAGTTTATAATTGATAGTGAAGTCTCAATCATTAAATTCCATGCTGAAAATTATTTGTATATTTAGTACTGTGTAATGGGGACATTTCCCCCAGTGATAAAATTGCAAGGGACATGATTTTTGGTAATGAGCTGAACATAGAACTAAAACTCCTGGTGCCAGAGTACTAGCAAATAATCTAAAAAGACCATTTTATAATGAAAGGTAGAAGTGTTTTTCCTTAAAAAACAAGAAAGTACTTACTGGTCGTGTAAAAAATATTCGCAAAACCTGTCTGAAAGTTTTCAGATGTCCAAAGAAGTCCAAAAGCTGAAAGAGGAAATAAGAGATAATTTATTAATTCAAGAGTCTTATCTGCTAAACCCAAAGCAAAAGCTGAAATCTTACAATATTCAATTCCCATATTACCCTAATGCTCACTGCATTCAGAGATAATCATTTCATTCTAAATATATTTCAAGCCTAATTAATGAATATTTATGGGGTTGAGCCAACAAGAAGTACATTTAAAAATCTATAGTTATAGTTTGTTCAAGATAAATAAAAACCTGTCAAAGACAAAGCAACTACATCTGATTCACATATTAACATTTTGATTTTTAAAGTCTCAAAGTGATTATTAATTTGAAATAATCAGGCAGAAAGGGAGCAGAACAAGGCACTCTACTAGTTTAAGAGTTATGTGTACAACAAACTTTGCTGTTGAGGATGGGTGTGTTTTTTTCCACTTGTTTATCCCGTTAGATAATCCATGTTATGTGGAACTCCACTTTCTCTCTCTCTCTCTCTCTCTGAGACAGGGTCTTATGTTATCCATGTTGGCCTCAAACTCAGAATCCTGTCTCAGCCTCCCAAGTAGCTGAGATTATAGTTACATGCCACCACAAACTGATAAAGAACCTGCGGTTACTTCAAACTACTGATATGAAGATAAGCCTTAAGACAGTTAAGGAGAAAAGTAGTAGTATGTAAAATCAATAATTACATGAATCATTATGCAGTGGCAAGATTTATAATGTTACTTACTTTTAATATGAGGTAGAGTAAAGCCAGCAATATCCCAAGACTCCATCTAGTACCATTACCAAACTCCCCATAACTTATAAGGTAACGAAACCAAACTGGTATGGGAACAAAAGTTCGGTAATACTGACACAATTCTTCTAAAAGCATATACCAGTAACCCTAGAAAGAAAGGAAAAAGAAAATAAATAGAACTACCCAAGCCACTTAAACACATAGCAAAAATCCTTAATATTGGACTGAAAACATCATGAGTACATGATGCAATAATATAAGTAACTGTGAAATTAGTCTTCATTATGATTATGACTGACAATTTCAACCTGATTCTTCCATGTTACAGTCACTGCATAGTGTGCTTTTAAAGTATTCCTCAGAATGAAATAGTAAAATGTTTTATATGTACTGTGTTTTTGCCGATTATAAAAATTTGTTTTTATTGAATATGGGAAGCCACTAAATAACTGCATATAGTCAATTATCAATTGATAGTACCCTGTTGGAGAACAGAAGTACAAATTAATAGTTTCTCATATTTGATGTGGAGACTGATTTTTCAGTTCTTCTGATGCAAATGTTTGTTGTTGTTCTTTTTAGTTATACATGACAGTACAGTTTAATTTGACTTATTTATACAAACATGGAGTACATTTTATTCTAACTAGGACCCCAGTCTCATGGTTGTACATGATGTAGAGATTCACTGGTGTATTCATGTATGTACATAGGAAAGTTATGTCATTCTACTCTTTTCCTATTCCCATCCCCCCTCCATTCCCTTCATTCCCCCTAGTCTAATCTACTGAACTTGTATTCTTCCCCTCCCTGAAACAAATATAATTCTCATTTTATCCAAATAGGTTAATATTTTGGTTCAAGTCCTTGAACAAATGTTGCCAAGCGATAATAAAGATAATTAAAATTAGATTATTTAGCAAACGAAAAAATTACAAAATCTTTAAGCAAAGATTAAACAGTATTAATGTGTTTGCCAACATCATTCCAATAATGCATCAGTTAGTTTCTTACCTTTGACTTAAAAGGCATGATGAAAGGAGGCACCAATAAAACAAGGCATTTTAAGCCCATGAAGAGGAATTTTAGAATGAAGTCCGTAATTCCAACAATCCAAAGTACTTCCCAGAAGCTCAAGTGATCCAGTGTAGGATTTAAGAAAATTAAACTACCAAGAGAAAATCATCAAAATTTACCAGAGCAACGCACAAAGGTAAAATATTGAAAAGGGTTTTAAATTTGCTACAAATATTTTAATTTGATATGTAGAAATGAGTTTGGCAAGATAACATCAGAGTTCATATAAATGGAATGAAGGATAATTTTTTTATTATTATTTTAAAGGAACTTTTCCTTTTATATGATATAGAAAAAGGTCTTCCTGGCTTATTATGTTCATACCTTTGTAGCCTATAAACTCTAAAACCTGTATACTAGACTTATGCCATTATCTTCCTAACGATTTCCAATCAGGATTCCATCCCCTCTTTTCCACTGAATTACTTTTGTCCTTTATATCACTAGACCTAAAGGTCACTTCTCTTTCCATTTACTCATCCTAAATTTTCTTTGTAGACCTTTTTTCCTCTATGGTGTTGGGGATTGAACCCAGGACCTCATTCATGATAGGCACTGAGCTGCACCTGTAGCTTGTTCTTTCTAAACTTCTTTTTTTCTCTCCTGGTTGTTCTCATATGTCTCCTTTGTGGCTGCTACTCTGATGATGGGTCTTGTCCAGGACTGGGCCCTCTTTGTATTTTCTTTGTATTACCATATAGTTATTTGTATTACCCAGGTTAGTTCTGTTCAGTCCTGTGGTTTTAAAATATCAGTCATATTTAAATGCTGATTACTTTGCTAACATACCAAAATTTATAGCTCTAACCTCTACCCTGAGCTCATGATATATCTAGAACTGCTTTCTTAACAATTCTACTTGACTTCTCATGCTTAACATGTTAAAAACAAAATTACTGATTTTCCTCTCAAATCTAGTTCCTTCCCCAGCCCAATAAAATGACACCACCATCAAAATCTTTCTTGCTTTCCCTACCTACTCACCCACACAGCCCTACCCATATCAATGTACTGGCTCGACCTCTAAACTATATCCCATATTTGTCCATAATTATTTTCTGACTAAAGCTGAAAATTCAGAAAAACTTGTTACCTATTGTCTTTTAATGAATCTTTGCCTTATTTCTAGAAACTGAAAAAGACAACAATACCCACCTACTGGTACTTAATAAGTACGGATTAAACAAAAATGCAGTTATCAAAAAAATTAAATATTTATTGAGCACCTGCTGTGTGCCAAGGAACTAAGGATACAAGTCTGAATAAGTCACTCAAAGCTCTCAATCATTAAAGAAGACAGGTAAAAATTGAACTACAATAAGTATTATGTGTAAGTAAGATATATGCAGAGTGCTGCGGAACATATGATTACATTTTAAAAAGTATACTAGAACTAGTAATTACCTGTAATAAAGTGACTGAGAATGAAAGGTATAATACAGAAGAACAGATGATCCTGCTAAGAATATCAGTAACCAAGCACATTGAATCTTTGAAGATCTTTCCTGAAAAATAAACAATTTTATAATTTGTTACTTTGAATTATGCCAGAATTTCAAATATTATTAAACTTTAAATTTAATGGCTTATTAACATTAACTTTCTAGATTAACCTTAAAATATAAAGTATCTATTAAATTGTATACCACATTGTTTTATTTATCGTTAGCAAACAAAATTTGAAACAAGTTATAAAAATACAATTTCTTCACTGTATGAAAAATAAGAGGTTTCAAAGAAACCAAATCATCTAAAAGTTGACATAAAGGACCTACCCTAAACAATCTTTAGCTGTTCAGTTCCCTTTTTTGTGCATCTTCCACAAGACAAATTTCAAAAATGCATTTAAGTAAATCAGGGTTCACAGATATTCAATAATTTATTTTTAATCTAAGGTTAAGTTTTAATTACAAGTTTAATTAAATGTTTTATAGGTTAAGCATCCTAATCTGAAAGTTAGCAATTGAAATGCTCTAAAATCCAAAACTTTTTGTGCACCAACGTGAAGCCCCAAGTGGACAATTCTTAAACCTGATCTCCTGTTAAAATTAAAATACAGATACACTAAAATTACTGTATAAAATTACAGTTGGGCTATGAGTTGTATATAAAACAGAAATGAATTCTGTTTAGACTTGAGTTCCCATTCCCAAATCCCCCCAAATCTGAAAAAGTTTTGGTTTCAAGCATTTTGGAATAGAGAATACTCAATCTGTACTAGTTTGAAACCATGAATTAAAGTTTTTTTAGTTTACAGGTTCTACTATAAATTTCCAGGTCAGAATGTATGATATCTTCCTTTAATATGGCCTTATGGTGAAATTTCATGAACTTTTTCCTATTTTTTCCCATGATTTTTATGACTAGGACTTTTACATTATAGAAAAACTTCTTGAATTAAATTTCCTTTAAATAAGAGAGCTAAACAGTTCAATACCTATTTATTCAATGCTCCATAATTTATTTAGTTATTTTAAATCTTATTATAGTCAGTCAGTTGAAATTTTAATGAGATTATGTTTAAATTAGCTCACAAAATAAAAAGGTACTTGCCAAACCAGATCAAATAGTGTAGTCCTTTGTCTACTCCCCTACATCCTCAGCACTTTTTTATTTTGAGACAGGGTCTTGCTAAATTGCTGAGGCTGGCCTCAGACTTGTGAACCTCTTGCCTCAGCCCCGGCAAGTTGCTGGGATTTCAGGCATGCATGGTTGTGCCTGGCTTTTTCTTTATTAGAAACCAAATATATAAAGAGAATAAGGTGAAGCAATCAGTATTAGGACAGATAATTTAGATAACAAAATAAAATATGTCATGGAACAACATATTTGATTTCCTACTTCTCTCAAAAGCTATTCCTATTTCTCACAAAATTATTTCTCTATAATTCTATAGAGAGAAAACAGTTAATAATTTTTTAGTTGCTTGTTATACTTACTCTTAGAAAAACCTGATTTACAATGCTTTTGTTTGCATACATAAAAGTTGTTAGCAGCCCAATTCCAAGAGAAATGCCTGTTAGAAAATAAGTTCCAGTTAATTGAAAGAAAAAAAAACAAAGAGGACAATATAAGCTAATAATATGAATTAAAAGAAAACATACAATTTTAAAAGCCAACAGAAAAATAAGTAACTGAAATACATAGGTAAAAATAGAATTCCAATAAAGAAAAATAACTGAATTTACCAATTAAGCAAATCATTGTTTTATTATACCCTACCTGTTATATGCTGCATAACAAGTTTGACACCCAGAATCAAAATATATGGAAGACTTTTCTGCAGCCACTTGAAAAGATAGCGGAATTCTGAGAAGGTGCTACTTCCATGTTCTCCAGACCCCGTGGCAGTATCCTCAGGCTGCCTTGCTTCACTGTGGGAGTGACTCCGGAAACGACTATGTGCACATCCGTGGTTACAGCTATGGACAGCTGACCTTATATTTCTGGAGCTTGGATTTTCAGCATATTCTTTAGATATGGGGTTAATCTGGATATGAACATCTCCAGAATGAAGACAAGAACCTTCTCCTGTCAATCTTGTATGGGTACACTGGGAGGCTGAGGCATCCTCACCACTTGCAGTTCCTGGAGGACTGTGCAGTTGGTTACAGTTGGCTTGCATGGCCCTTAAAATACTTTTTCTCTAATCCAGATTTCTTTGCTTGGAGGTTTTGTCTCCTAAAAATAAATAAATAAATTATCCAAGAGCAGAAAATATTCCAAGGGAATAGTTAAATACAAGTAAGTACACAGCTCATCAATTGTTCTTTATTCACTTTATAAAAGGAGTTGCTGATAGTCACAGCATATGAATTTTCAGATTATCGCACTTATTTCTAAACTCCTCCCTTAATGCCAAGAATCTGCTTAAAAATTATCATTTCAGGAAACATTTACTAACAAAAAAAAGACGAGTTTCAGATGACTCCATTTCTCTAATGCCAGAACACACTGGCAAAATAGTCATGATGTATGGGGGGCCCAGAAGATGTTAATATAATACTAGTGTTCATATTTAATAGTTTGGCACATTCACTCAGCACCCAACTGGAGCAGTTTCATCTGAGTAGATTCTTTTTTTTTTTTTTTAATTTTTAATATTTATTTTTTAGTTCTTGGCGGACACAACATCTTTGTTGGTATGTGGTGCTGAGGATCGAACCCGGGCCGCACGCATGCCAGGCGAGCGCGCTACCGCTTGAGCCACATCCCCAGCCCCTGAGTAGATTCTACATCAAAGAACTTTCAGAATGAAGAGTGATTCAGTATTTTTTTCCTAATATTTTAAAATTCTTATTTGTAGATGGACACGATAGTTTATTTTTATTTATTTATGTGGTGCTGAGGATCAAACCCAGTGCTCCATGCATGTGAGGCAAGTGCTCTACCATTGAACCACAACCCCAGCTCTGATTCAGTATTTTTTAATACTTGGAAATGCTAGGAAGAAAGAAAAAATTCCATTAAACTTCAATGCTTTAAATATCATTATAGATAATAAACATCTCACTTAGATGAACTATAAATTTTATCTTATGCTGAAAGAGCTTCCCCAAAGCGAATATATTAATAGTGCTACCAAGAATACGACTTCCCCTCCTAAAAGAATGTTTCCTAAATATCTTCAAAATAGGGATAAGTTGGGGAGTCACAGTAATGTTAGGTGATACTTCAGTCTGAATGAAGATAGTCACAGTGTATGGAATAAAAATGCCACCATCGGTGGTGTGTGTGTTGCGGGAGGTGGGGTGAGGGTATCAGAAATGAGGACGTTGGCAGGGAGGTTCCTAAATGACCCAGCAAGGATCTCCTAGCAGCTCGATGCCGGAATCGCAATGCCAGCTGACAAAATGCAAAGCCTATCCCAGACTGTCTGCTTTTCCCGTTTCTCTAGGAGGAAGCTAGAGTTAACGACAGGGCATGTTCTGTGTCATTCTGTCTTATGCCTTGGCTTGAACGCTGTGCAATTACCCTGTGGCGGTTTGGGTTTTGATCCTTTTCGCCGAAGGCTTCGCACCCAGGCTCCGATGCCACGGTGCGTTTTATTTCCTCAAATCTCAAGAGCGACTTTGGACAGGATGGTTTATGTGTTTTCTATAAATAAAAACAGGCCTCTCCCACTCTCCTCCACGCACAGATAAAAAAAAGAGGAGAGAAAAAGAATCAAAGTGAACATCAACAACTCTTCCGGAATCCCCGAGCACAGGTCTCCACCCACGTCCGAGCATCCGGCGGCCCGGTTAGTCTCCCTGGAGCCCCTTGCCCCCGCCTCCCCCAGGCCTGACCTCTCATGACCAGGAGCGGATGGAGGCCTCGGCAGCGACAGCAGGAACAGCAGCGCACGCCGCCCCCAGCACTAGAGTCAGAGCCATCACGCTCAAGCCCCACGGCCAGCAACTCGGGCCCGGCGGCGCGCGCGCTCCCCGGACGTCCTCGAGCGCGCGGCCCGCCCCCGCCTGCGCTGCGCCGCGCCGAGGATAGGCGAGCGGCTGGAGCACGCCGCTGCCAGGGCCTGCGCCTGGGGATGGCCCGCGGACGCGTGCCCTTAACAGTTCGTTGCCTCACGTCTTGAGTCTATGCTGCCAGTCTACCACGGCACAGGGCCCCCGAGGTGCTGGACGTTTTGAGGTTAAAAGCGCGCAGGCTCCAGGAACCTGCCTCCGGAGGCGGGGCCTGACGCTGAGGGCTGTCCCAGCCTCCCCGCCTTCCCGAGGCGTCTCGCCTGCCGCAACCCAAGCGGGGCAGCCACGTTGGCGGGGCTCGGCGCGTCTCCGGAAGAGCGGCGCTGGGCGGGGCTGGAGCGCTGGGGTTTCCGGGTTCGGGTTTCGCGACCGACGCTCCAGACCCACTTGTGGCTGGCGGCGAAGTTTAACTAAACTAGGTTTTCTCTCAGGCCCAAGTTGCGGCGAGCGAACCAGGCCCCGCGGGATCTGAAGTGCTGGACGGTTTGCGGGGGACCGAAGAGACTGAGAAAGCGGCCTTCCGCGGAGTGTGGAGAGCGTTTCTGCCCTCCTGTAATTCTCTTAATCCACTATTGTTCTAAGTGGAAAGGTTACTAAGGGCGCGGGGGCGGGGCGGTTAACAGGAAGAAAAACGGAGATGTAGTTTATGTGGTTCTGAATGTATTCCACGCGTGCCCTCCACAGCCGCCAATATAGCCTTTCCGTTCCGAACTGCTGCTCTCTACATTTTGTTTTTACCTGGCACTTCTATTTGCTATTTATTTATTTATTTTTACTTTTGGCCTGGGGATTGCACCCAGGGGCACTTAATCGCTGAGCTACTTCCCCAGCCCTTTTAATTTGTTTTGAGATAGAATCTCGCTAAATTGCGGAGGCTGGCCTCGAATTTGGGATCCTTCTGCCTTAGCCTCCTGAACTGCTGGGATTAAAAGAGTGCACCACCACGCCAAGCATTACCTGGCATTTCTAGAGTTGCTGTCAAATAAGTAAAAGCCTTCCATATTTCTTGAAATTAAATATTCCTTGTGAGGTGGACTGAAGAATGGGATCCAGGTCAGTCTTTCCTCACTAGAGTAGATAAGTTTACATACCCATACATGCTATCATTGAATGTCTAATGAAATTATGTTTTGTTTTATTGGTCACTACCTGCTTTAAAACCATTCACTTGCCAAAGTTGCTGCTGTGTGACTTTCAACCATGAAATTGTACCTTATTTTCTCCCAGTACAATTGAATTCTCTGTTTAACCTCAATTATCTACTTTGAGGCTGTGCTTAAATCATATGAGTTCTATTACCAGATCATTTGCCTTGAGTAGAAAAGCATGTTTAAACAAATTCAAAACCAGCCCGCCTCTCACTGTCGATTAAGACATTAACAGCACAGCTGTTGCTTTCTTTCTAGTCCCCGCCCCTTTTGTGCTTAAGTCTCCAAGCTTCACTGAGCTTCTTGACAAATTAGATTTTTGGGTCAGTAAACCTGAGGGCCAGGCTCTGAACTGTAGTAAATTTTCTTGGAAAATTTATTTACATATAGTCTACCATCCCAACTACATGGATATTTTTATTTTTATCATATTATTTATTGCAGTACTGGGGGTCCAATCCAGGGCCTGGTGCATACTAGGCAAGTAATGCACCACTGAGCTACATTCCCAACTCTGAATATTTTTATTTTAAACATGAAAATGTGTGAGGATTTAGTAAACAGGAAAAAAATAAATAAAGCAATCTCTCCCAGTCTAGCCTCAGCCATAATGGAGAACCAGTATGCCGTCAGTACATTAGTAGTTTTGGAATATTTGGCACATTAGTAAATTTAGCGTATCTAATGTTTGCATTCTCATTTTAACATAACACACTGAACGCATGTCAGTGAATATTGGAGGTTTATTAGCGCATTTGGTACTGCATTTCAATAACAACTAAAAGGTAGTATTTGAAGAAAAGCACCAAGTTGAGAGATGACTTAGTAGCCCACAGATATTTGGTAAATTTTCTTTCCACTGGCATTTGGATTGCTGGAATGGGCATTTGATTTTGATTAATTCAAAAAGCGCTTGTGAGCTGGGGTTGTGGCTAAGTGGTATAATGCTCGCCTAGGACCCATGAGGCACTGAGTTCGATCCTCGGCACCACATAAAAATAAAATAAAGATATTGTGTCCACCTAAAACTAAAAAATAAAACATTACCAAAAAAAAAGCACTTGCTGCATACTTACTGCCAAGAATTGTACTAGGCATGGGAGAAATAGATAATAAAAAAGATGTCCCTATCCAATAGTAAAACAAGTGGTTAGACATACAAACAAACAATTACATTGTATTAAAGTAAACAGTATAATTGTTGAAGGTTGTGTGAAATGCAATGGAAGTAAAAGTTGGGATCCTATAACTTTGTCAGGCAAGAAACACTTCATTAAATTTATGGCATTGGAGAGAAAGACTGAGGAAAACTTTGAAATTTGCCAGGATGCAAGCAATGATGGGCTTTTTTTTTTTTTTTTTTTTTTTTTTTTTTTTTTTTTTTTTGCTATTGGGGATTGAACCTAGAGAACCCTTTACTACTGAGCCACATCCCCAACTCTTTTATTTATTTTTTATTCTGAGACATGATCTTACTAAGTAGCTTAGGGCCTAAGTTGCTGAGGCTGGTTTTGAACTTGCCATCCTTTTGCCTCAGCCTCCTGAGTCACTAATGTTACAGGTGTGTGCCTCTGAGTTGGGATTTTTTTAAAGTTATAGTTTCTTTTTTTAAAAAAAAATCATTTTTATTTGTTTATTTTTTATATGGTGCTGAGGAGAGAACCCAGGGCCTCATATGTGCTAGGCAAGCTGAGCCACAACCCCAGCCCCATGAGCTGGGCATTCTTGATAAGAAACAACATTAAGTGGAGAGTGATGGTATTGAAATACTGTGGCCCGATGGGCAAAGTAGTAAATGCCTGTAGTCCCAGATGCTCAGGAGACTGAGGCAGGAGGTTCAAAGCCAGTCTCAGCAATTTAGCAAGGCCCTAAGCAACTCGGACCCTCTCTCTATATAAAATACAAAAAAGGAATAGGGATGTGCTCAGTGGTGAAGTGCCCTTGGGTTCAGTCCCCAGTACCAAAAAGAAAAACAAAATACCATGGCCCTTTAAGGACTAAGTTTTCAACTTTGGAAAGTGGGGGCTAGAAAATAAAAGATTTCTTTTTTTTTTTAATATTTATTTTCTAGTTTTTCGGTGAACACAACATCTTTGTTTGTGGTGCTAGGGATAGAACCAGGGCCGCACGCATGCCAGGCGAGTGTGCTACCGCTTGAGCCACATCCCCAGCCCCAATAAAAGATTTCAAGAGCTTCATGGAGAAGTTTACTATCTAGCTTATTCTAGTGGCCAAAGGGAAGATATTGTGGGGTTTTATTATCTATTTATTTTTCATACTAGGGATTGAGTTTAGGGGTCCTTAACCACCAAGCCACATTCTCAGTCCTTTTTAGTTTTTATTTTGAGACAGGGTCTTGCTAAATTGCTGAGGCTGTCTTTGAACTTGTGATCCTCCTGCCTCAGCCTCCCAAATCACTGGGTTATAGCCATCTGCAACATAACAATTACTGTGTCCAGCTGAGATACTGAGTTTTAAACACCAGTTATCTGTGACCAGATTTGTTTTCCAGAAAACTCACATGCTAACAGTGTAACAATGCAAGCTGAATTAGGAGACTTTTATAAGTAGTTCAGTTAGATAAGGTCTTGAACTTGTCAGTCAAGTAGAATTCAAAAGGAAGTATAAGATTGGAGAAGTTTAAAGGAGAAAGAATCAATAGGATTAAGTGTGGTGGATTGTTGCAGTTATGCCCCTCACCTCCTCCCACTTCCCACACCAATTTTTCACACCAACCTGTATCCATACCCTTGGATTTAATTTTTTAATTTCCTTTTTAGTTGTCAATAGATCTACATATATATATTTATTTATATGCAATGCTGAGAATCGAACCTAGGGTCTCACAGTTGCTAGGCAAGTGCTCTACCACTGAGCCACAACCCCAGCCCTTGAATAGTCTCTTTTTAGAATAATTTACATGACTTCCTTTTGCCACAGTAATAGTAATTGTTATGTTAGTAGAGGCTTGAAAAATTCTTGCACATTGAGACTTAACACTTATTGCTGGCAACCATGCAAGCAACTCAAGGCTAGCCTCCTAGAAGATAAGGGATCATTTGGTTTTTTTTTTTATATTTTGTTATTTTATTTTATTTTTTTTATTGGTTGTTCACAACATTACAAAGCTCTTGACATATCATATTTCATACATTAGATTGAAGTGGGTTATGAACCCCCAATTTTACCCCAAATGCAGATTGCAGAATCACGTCGGTTACACATCCACAATTTTACATAATGCCCTATTAGTAATTGTTGTATTCTGCTACCTTTCCTATCCCCTACTATCCCCCCTCCCCTCCCCTCCCATCTTCTCTCTCTACCCCATCTACTGTAATTCATTTCTCTCCTTGTTTATTTTCCCATTCCCCTCACAACCTCTTATATGTAATTTTGTATAGCAATGAGGGTCTCCCTTCATTTCCATGCAATTTCCCTTTTCTCCCCCTTTCCCTCCCATCTCATGTCTCTGTTTAATGTTAATCTTTTCTTCCTGCTCCTCCTCCCTGCTCTGTTCATAGTTGCTCTCATTATATCAAAGAAGACATTTGGTACTTGTTTTTTAGGGATTGGCTAGCTTCACTAAGCATAATCTGCTCTAGTGCCATCCATTTCCCTGCAAATTCTATGATTTTGTCATTTTTTATTGCTGCATAGTACTCCATTGTGTATAGATGCCACATTTTTTTTATCCATTCATCTATTGAGGGGCATCTGGGTTTGTTCCACAGTCTAGCTATTGTGAATTGTGCTGCTATGAACATCGATGTGGCAGTATCCCTGTAGCATGCTCTTTTAAGGTCTTCAGGGAATAGTCCGAGAAGGGCAATAGCAGGGTCAAATAGTGGTTCCATTCCCAGCTTTCCCAGGAATCTCCAAACTGCTTTCCAAATTGGCCGCACCAATTTGCAGTCCCACCAGCAATGTACAAGTGTACCCTTTTCTCCACATCCTCGCCAGCACTTGTTGTTGTTTGACTTCATAGTGGCTGCCAATCTTACTGGAGTGAGATGGTATCTTAGGGTGGTTTTGATTTGCATTTCTCTGACTGCTAGAGATGGTGAGCATTTTTTCATGTACTTGTTGATTGATTGTATATCCTCCTCTGAGAAGTGTCTGTTCAGGTCCTTGGCCCATTTGTTGATTGGGTTATTTGTTATCTTATTGTCTAATTTTTTGAGTTCTTTGTATACTCTGGATATTAGGGCTCTATCTGAAGTGTGAGGAGTAAAAATTTGTTCCCAGGATGTAGGCTCCCTATTTACCTCTCTTATTGTTTCTCTTGCTGAGAAAAAACTTTTTAGTTTAAGTAAGTCCTATTTGTTGATTCTTGTTATTAACTCTTGTGCTATGGGTGTCCTATTAAGGAATTTGGAGCCCAACCGCACAATATGTAGATCAGAGCCAACTTTTTCTTCTATCAGATGCAGAGTCTCTGATTTGATATCAAGCTCCTTGATCCATTTTGAGTTAACTTTTGTGCATGGCGAGAGAAAGGGATTCAGTTTCATTTTGTTGCATATGGATTTCCAGTTTTCCCAGCACCATTTGTTGAAGATGCTATCCTTCCTCCATTGCATGCTTTTAGCCCCTTTATCAAATATAAGATAGTTGTAACTTTGTGGAATAGTCTCTGTGTCCTCTATTCTATACCATTGGTCCACCCGCCTGTTTTGGTACCAGTACCATGCTGTTTTTGTCACTATTGCTCTGTAATATAGTTTGAAATCTGGTATCGCTATACCGCCTGATTCACACTTCCTGTTTAGAATTGCTTTTGCTATTCTGGGTCTTTTATTTTTCCATATGAATTTCATGATTGCTTTATCTATTTCTACAAGAAATGCCGTTGGGATTTTGATTGGCATTGCATTCAACCTATAGAGAACTTTTGGTAATGTCGCCATTTTGATGATGTTTGTTCTGCCTATCCATGAACAGGGTATATTTTTCCATCTTCTAAGATCTTCTTCTACTTCTCTCTTTAGGGTTCTGTAGTTTTCATTGTATAAATCTTTCACCTCTTTTGTTAGGTTGATTCCCAAGTATTTTATTTTTTTTTTGAGGATATTGTGAATAGAGTGTTTTTCCTCATTTCCGTTTCAGAAGTTTTGTCGCTGATATACAGAAATGCCTTTGATTTATGCGTGTTGATTTTATATCCTGCCACTTTGCTGAATTCATTTATTAGTTCTAGTAGTTTCTTTGTAGACCCTTTTGGGTCTTCTAGGTATGGAATCATGTCATCTGCAAATAGTGATAATTTAAGTTCTTCTTTTCCTATTTTTATGCCTTTAATTTCTTTCGTCTGTCTAATTGCTCTGGCCAGTGTTTTGAGAACTATATTGAATAGAAGTGGTGATAGAGGGCATCCCTGTCTTGTTCCAGATTTTAGAGGGAATGCCTTTAACTTTTGTCCATTCAGAATGATGCTAGCCTGAGGCTTAGCATAGATAGCTTTTACAATGTCAAGGTAAGTTCCTGTTATCCCTAGTTTTTCTAATGTTTTGAACATAAAGGGATGCTGTACTTTGTCGAATGCTTTCTCTGCGTCTATCGAGATGATCATATGGTTCTTATCTTTAAGTCTATTGATGTGGTGAATAACATTTATTGACTTCCGTATATTGAACCATCCTTGCATCCCAGGGATGAATCCTACTTGATCATGGTGCACAATTTTTTTGATGTGTTTTTGTATTCGATTCGCCAGAATTTTATTGAGGATTTTTGCATCTAGGTTCATTAGAGATTTTGGTCTGTAGTTTTCTTTCATTGAGGTGTCTTTGTCTGGTTTCGGAATCAGGGTGATGTTGGCCTCATAGAATGAATTTGGAAAAGCTCCCTCTTTTTCTATTTCCTGAAATAACTTGAAAAGTATTGGTATTAATTCTTCTTTAAAGGTTTTGTAAAACTCCGCTGTATACCCAATCCGGTCCTGGGCTTTTCTTGGTTGGTAGTCTTTTGATGGCTTTTTCAATTTCATCCATTGATATTGGTCTGTTCAAATTGTGTGTATCCTCCTGACTCAGTCTGGGCAAATCATATGACTCAAGAAATTTATCGATGTCTTCACTATCTTCTATTTTATTGGAATATAGGTTTTCAAAATAATTTCTAATTGTCTTCTGTATTTCTGTAGCATCTGTTGTGATATTGCCTTTTTCATCCCGTATGTTAGTAATTTGAGTTCTCTCTCTTCTTTTCTTCGTTAGCATGGCTAAAGGTCTGTCGATCTTATTTATTTTTTCGACGAACCAACTTTTAGTTTTGTTAATTTTTTCAATAGTTTCTTTTGTTTCAATTTCATTGATATCCGCTCTGATTTTAATTATTTCTTGCCTTCTGCTACATTTGCTGTTGTTTTGCTCTTCCTTTTCTAGGGCTTTGAGATGAAGTGTGAGCTCATTTATTTGTTGTTTTTTTCTTTTTTTGAGGAATGACCACCAGGCGATGAATTTTCCTCTTAAAACTGCTTTCATTGTGTCCCATAGATTCCGATATGTTGTGTCTGTATTTTCATTTATCTCTAAGAATTTTTTGATTTCCTCCTTTATGTCTTCTGTAACCCATTGATCATTCAGTAACATATTGTTCATTTTCCATGTGATGTAGGATTTTTCCTTCCTTCTTTTATCATTGATTTCCAGTTTCATTCCATTATGATCAGATAAAATGCAAGGTATTATCTCCACCCCTTTATATTTACTGAGGGTTGCCCTATGGCATAATATATGGTCTATTTTTGAGAAGGATCCATGTGCTGCTGAGAAAAAAGTATATCCATTTGATGATGGTTGATATATTCTATATATGTCAGTTAAGTCTAGGTTATTGATTGTGATATTGAGTTCTGTAGTTTCTTTATTCAACTTTTGTTTAGAGGATCTGTCCAATGGTGAGAGAGGTGTGTTGAAGTCACCCATAATTATTGTGTTGTGGTCTATTTGATTCTTGAACTTGAGGAGAATTTGTTTTATGAATGTCGCAGCACCATTATTTGGTGCATAAATATTGATAATTGTTATGTCTTGTTGGTGAATGGTTCCTTTTAACAGTATATAATGTCCTTCTTTATCCCTTTTGATTAACTTAGTCTTGAAGTCGATTTTATTCGATATGAGGATGGCCACCCCTGCTTGCTTACGAGGACCATGTGCATGGTATATTTTTTCCCATCCTTTCACCTTCAGCCTGTGTATGTCTTTTCCAATCAGATGTGTCTCCTGGAGGCAGCATATTGTTGGATTTGTTTTTTTAATCCATGATACCAGCCTATGTCACTTTATTGTAGAGTTTAAGCCATTAACATTCAGAGTTACTATTGATATATGGTTTGTACTTCCATCCATGTTTGATTATTTATCCTTTTTTTAAAAAATTTAGTTTGTTTCTCCATGATTATCTTTCCCCTCACCCTCTGTCTTTACCGAGGCACTTCCTACTGATGGTTTTGGTTATTGTTTTTCATTTCTTCCTCGTGTAGTATTTTGCTCAAAATGCTTTGCAATGCTGGTTTTCTGGCTGCAAATTCTTTTAACTTTTGTTTATCATGAAAGATTTTTATTTCGTTGTCATACCTGAAGCTTAATTTTGCTGGATACAGAATTCTTGGTTGGCATCCATTGTCTTTCAGTGTTTAAAATACATTGTTCCATGACCTTCTTGCTTTCAGTGTCTGTGATGAAAAATCCGTGGTTAACCTTATTGGTTTACCCCTGAATGTAATCTGTCTCCTTTCTCTTGTAGCTTTTAATATTTTCTCTTTGTTCTGTATATTGGATATCTTCATAACAATGTGTCTTGGTGTTGGTCTACTGTGATTTTGTGTGCTCGGTGTCCTGTATGCATCTTCAATTTGTATATCTGTTTCCTTTTTTATTTCTGGAAAGTTTTCTGTAATTATTTCATTCAGCAGGTTACTCATTCCCTTGGTTTGAATCTCTGTACCTTCTTCTATCCCGATGACTTGTAAGTTTGGTTTTTTTATGTTATCCCATAACTCTTGGATGTTTTTCTCGTGATTTTTTACCAGCCTTTCTGAGTTGGCTAGACTCTTTTCAAGATGATATATTTTGTCTTCATTATCTGACGTTCTGGCTTCTACTTGCTCCACTCTGTTAGTGATACTCTCAATTGAGTTTTTAATTTGGTTTATCATTTCCTTCATTTCTAGAATTATTGTTTGATTATTTTTTATAATCTCTATCTCCTGATAGAGATGCTTCTTCTTTTATCTGTTTATGTAATTCATTCTCAATGTGTTCTTTTGCTGCTTGAATTTGCTGTCTTGTATCCTCTTTAAGGTTCCATTCCATCTGTCTAAGGTGTTCCTTGAGTTCTTTATATGACCATTTTTCTGATGACTCTAGGTCCTCCTGAATATTTAGGCTGTCCTGCATTGTTTGTACTCCTTTTCTTCCTTGCTTTTTGAAGCTGCTCATGTTACTTCTTGTTCTGTTTGACTAATGAATTATTGTTTACTCCTATAAATTTATTAGATGCTCGGGAGGAAAGGTATTAGAAGGGAAGGGAACAAGTCACTAAAGAGAATGAGAGTAAGCAGGTAGAATTCAAGGAAGGGGGGATAAGATAATTGAAAAGAAATGAAAAGACAAAAGAAGAAAAAAAATAGGAAATAAAAAAAGAAAAAAAAATTAAAAAAAATAATAAAAAAAATTAAAATTAAAATTAGAAGAAAAAAAATTTAAAGAAATTGTAAAAAAAAATTTAAAAAACAACAAGAAAGAAAAATGAAAATGAAAGAAAAACCCAAATCAAAAAAAAAAGAGAGAAAAGAAAAAAAGAAAAAAGAAAAAAAAACTAATAAATGCAGTCTTAGAGTTTGATTAACTTCTCTTCCAGTAGGTGGCGCTGTGCCCACCAGGCCAAGTTTCTCCTGTCAATACGCGGGAACCAATCACTGTGCAGCAGCTCCTCCCAGACTGGGCGAGTCTCCAATCCTGAGTGCCTAGGGCCTCCTCTTGTGTCTAGTCACTTCCCACTTTTCCTCTAGCCAGGCCCCTCTCACAGGTGCCGCTCACCACAATACTGGCTACACGCCAGGTCTGCTGCTCCCGGGAGCCCTGTTTTCATGAATGACTGGGCACACTCTCCCAGTTTGCCATTCCCTCAGACCCTAAGTTTGTAGAGCTTGGGGCTGAGAATCCTCAGCGAATTTTACTCACCCTCCGATAGCCACGCCCCCGGTAGCTGGTGCAAGAGACCTCAGCTGTCAGCACTGGTGGGAGCGGTAGTTCCGCGCCACCT
Source organism: Spermophilus citellus (assembly GCF_964194105.1). NCBI lineage: Eukaryota > Metazoa > Chordata > Mammalia > Rodentia > Sciuridae > Spermophilus > Spermophilus citellus. Next base: position 40,896,339 of record NC_138199.1, on the reverse strand, counting down.
CTGATTCCCTCGGTCTGGCTATCATGCTCATGGGAGAGCTGGGAGGGGCCCTTAAGGTTTCCCCAATGTGTGGGGAGGGAAGGCTAGGGAATTACACACCTGTAGCCGCAGGTTTCAATGAAGTTATCTCCTCCGCCGCAGTCTGATGACGTCAGTTCTCTGCCATGGTGGTATCTCTTGCAAATGGCAACAGTTCGTTTCCCTTTGCCGGGCGACCAATGCAATGGGTGGGTCCTTACTGTCTCTCCCAAGCCCCGTTTCAAACCTGTGGCCACTACCTATGAAGGCTCGGTAGGCATTTACCTCCGTAGGATGAGAAGGGCTGACCAGTTGTTTCAGCCGGATGGATTAGTGCTGAGTCACAGCTGTTTGTCTGCGGGAAGCAGGTGAACGGGAGCTTGAATTCAGCCGATCCGGTCTCAGTGTGTGTTCTGAGAGGCCCAGACTGTTCGCCCCAGATCCATGTCAGCTCAGCATTGCCTAGTGATCCTGAGCAAACAGATTTAGGTTGTTTATGACTCCCTATGCCTGCACAGCTGAAGAGGTCAGAGACTTGATCTCTCTGCGCCCGCCGCCATGTTGGAAACTCCTGATAAGGGATCATTTGTAGTGAGGCCCTGTCTCAGCTCTCTTGGTCTTCCGAGTTGAGGACCCCAAAACATGTATGAGGCCATCCTAGACAATCCAGCTCCAACTGAGATGCTTCAGACGAGAAGGGTCAATGAGGCAACACAAAGACAAAACATACAATGTATTTTGGCAGGGCACAGTGGCACATGTCTGTAATCCCCATGGCTCATGAAGCTGAGAAAGGAGAATCCCAAGTTCAAAGTCAGCCTCAACAAAAAAGTGAGGAACTAAGCAACTCAGTGAGACCCTGTCTCCAAATAAAATATAAAATAGGTCTGGGGAGTGGCTTTGTGGTTGAGTGCCCCTGAGTTCAATACCTGGTACTCATCCCCACCTCCATTTTTTTTTATTATTATTTTAAGCCTCTAGACTTGGGGCAGCTTGTTTCATAACATATTAACTGATACCCTAAGTGACCAATTACAGGATGAGAAAGAAGGGAGTCTGTGATGAATATTTTTATAGCTTAGGTGGATAGATAAATCAGTATTGGAAATCTATAAAAATTAGAGTAAGTAAATTGGATATATTACCAAATTGAGGAGGGAATTGTTTTTTAAAGGCCAAATTTGGAGAGAGAATAATAAATCAGCTTCAGAAATCTGAGCCTTAGGAGTTCCTCAGACAAATAGGTAAAGATATCCAGTTGGAAGTTTTTTGTTTTTTGTTTTTTTTTAAGAGAGAGTGATAGCGGGAGAGAGAGAGAGAGAGAATTTTTAATATTTTATTTTTTTAGTTATCGGCAGACACAACATCTTTGTTTGTATGTGGTGCTGAGGATCGAACCCGGGTCGCACGCATGCCAGGCCAGCGCGCTACCGCTTGAGCCACATCCCCAGCCCCTCCAGTTGGAAGTTTGATGTAAGGATCTAGAGGTAGAAAATTCAGAGTAAAAACTGGTTTTTAAAGTGACAGTAACCGGGCTGGGGATGTGGCTCAAGCTGTAGTGCGCTCGCCTAGCATGCATGCGGCCCGGGTTCGATCCTCAGCACCACATACAAACTAAGATGTTGTGTCCGCCAAATACTAAAAAATAAAATATTAAAATTAAAAAAAATAAAATAAAAAAAATAAAGTGACAGTAACCATTTCATGTTTATTTGTTTTCAGAGTTTTTTTTTTATTGTTGTTGTTTGTAGATTGTCATAGACTTTGTTGTCTAGGAACAGTCTTCTCCTTTCTTTCTGTTCCCAATGCCTTTTACTTCTTGCTTTATTATATTAACTAGAACTGCTAGTACTCTGCTGAGTAAGACTGGTAAGAGTAGACATCCTTGCCATGTTCCTGATTTTAAGGGAAAAACATTCAGTCTTTCACCATTAAGTATGTTAACTGGAAATTGTTTTTATAGGTGTCCTATGTCAGATTAAATAAACTCCCTTTTATTATTCCTACATTGCTAATGCTACTGTTTGGATAACTGTACCCAGAAGTCCATGTATTAAAGGCTTAGTCCTTAGCCTGTGGCTCTGTAGGGAGGGGATAGAACCTTTAAGAAGTTGGGTCTAAAGCTAGGTTTGCAGCTCAGTGGTAGAGCATTTGCCAACTGTGTGAGGCTCTGGATTCAATCCTCAGTATCACATAAAATAAATAAATAAACAAATACATAAAGGTGTCCATTTACAACTAAAAATAACAAACAAATAAGAAGTGGGGCCTAGTGAGAAGAAGCTATCACTGGAAACCTGCCCTAGAAAAAGATTTTGGGACCTGATCCCATTTTTCTTTCTTCCTTCCTGGCTGTCATGAAGTCACAGGTTTTCTCTGCCAAACATTCCTGCCAGGATACATGGTGCTGCCACAGGCCCAAAGTAATAGAGCCAAGAGACCATGAACTGATACCTCTGAAACAATGAGCTAAGGCAAAGCTTTTTCTTTATTAAGTAGATTATCTCAGGCATTTTGTCACAATAACAGAAGACTAGCACAGCTGAGATTTTTTTTTTTTAACTTTGTGTGTGTGTGTGTCTGGTACAGGGTATTGAATCCAGGGGCACTTTACCACTAAGCTATGTTCCCAGCCCTTCTTTTAATATTCGGGGTCTCACTAAGTTGCTGAAGCAGACTTTGAACTTGGGATCCTCCTGCCTCCAACCTGAGCTGTTGGAATTACAGGCATGCACCACCATGCTAGGCAAATGAGAATTTTTATTATGAATGGATGTTGAATTTTGGCAAATGCTTTTCTGTCTTTATTGAAAATCACATGATTTTATTTCTTTAGTCTTATTGGTGTTGAATTTTATAAGTTCTTTTTAATTTTACTTTATTTTATTATTTTTGGTGATATGGGGATTAAACTCAGGGTGCTTTACCACCAAGTTACATCCCCAGCCCTTTTCATTTTGAAACAGAGTCTCACTAAGTTGCTGTGATTGGTCTTGAACTCGTGATCTTCCTACTTCAGCCTCCTAAGTCTGTGGGATTATAAGTTCGCACTGCTGCATTTAGAAAGATCTTTTTCTTTTTTGATATAAACATATTTTTATAGATTTCTCACTAAGCATTGTTTTAGCAGAATATCATAAGTTTGATATGTTGTATTTAAATTTTTGTTCAGTTCAAAATAGTTTCTAATTTCCCTTACAGTTTCTTTTTTGATTCTTGTGTTATTTAGAAATATGTTGTCTAATCAGGCGTCGTGTCACACACCTGTAATCCTATCAGCTTAGGAGGCTGAGGCAGGAGGATCACGAGCTCAAAGCCATTTTCAGCAGTTTAGTGAGGCCCTACACAACTTAGCAAGATGCTGTCTCAAATAAATAAATAAATAAATAAATAAATAAATAAATAAATAAATAAAAGGGCTGGGGATGTGGTTCATTGGTTAAGTGCCCCTGGATTCAATCCCTGGTACAAAAAAAAAAAAAAAAAATGATTTCTGAGTATCTGGGGATCTCCTGAGACTTTCCTATCATTGGTTTCTAATTTAATTCTGATATATGTAGAGATATGTATACTTTTTACTATGTATACTTTAAAATTTGTTTTGTGATTTAGAATATCATGTGTCTTGGTAAAGTTCTAGGTGTACTTGAAAAGAATGTGCATTCTGCTGTTACCGGGTAATGTATTTTACAAATGTCTATTAGGTCAAGTTGATTGGTGGTGTTTTTTAGGTCTGCCGAGTCTTTGCTGATTTTCTGTCTGCTGCTTCTCAGTTCCTGAGAGAGAAGTATTGAAATCTCCATGTTTAATTATGAATTCATATATTTTTCTTTAGAATTTTAGTACTATCAGTTTTTGCCTCATATGTTTTTGAGGATCTGTTGTTAGGTCCTTACCCATTTATAATTGTTATGTCATTGTGGAAATTTGATCATTTAACATTGCATAAATACTCTTTTTATCCCTGTCCATATATAGCAACTCTGTTTCTTTTGATTAGTTTTTACATAATTTTAAATAATTTTTAAAAATAATTTTACTCCTAACCTGCTTATGGGTTGCTTTAAATACAATCTGACAATTTCTGCTTTTAATTGGTATGTTTACACCATTTTTAGAAATAGCCTATGAACTGCACAACAGTTCCAATTTCTCCACATCTTTGCCAGTACCCATTATTTTCTGGATGTTTGATAGTAGCCATCCCGATGGGCGTAAGTTAATATCTTGTTGGTTTTGATTAGCATTCCCTAATAACTAGTGATAAACATCTTTTCATGGGGTTGTTGATCATTTGTGTACCTTCTTTGAAAGACAGATATGGTCATAAGCCAAGATGCTGACAGCCTAAAAAAGGCAAGGAGTGGGTTTTCCCATAGAGCCTCAGAAGGAATGTAGTCCTGCTGATCTTTCTTTAATTTCAGATATCTGGATTCCAGAACTGAGAGAATAAATTCCTGTTATTTTAAGCCATAAAGTTTGTCATAATTTGACAGTGTTCACAGGAAAAAAAAAAATATTTCTCCTTGAACTCCAGTGACATGAATGTTAAGTCAATCGGATACTGTCCCACAGGTTCCTGAGGCTGTGTTCATTATCAATAGAGTAATAAATGCTCTCTCACCATCATCACCCTAAAAAAAGAGTAGATATTAACTGCATGATGCTGCTCCTTTACTGTTCCTCTGTTACCCACTATTATTGGATCCAAAGTTAGCTAAGTCCACTACAACTCTTCTATTCCCACTTTCTAGCCTATCATTACTTTCCTACACAACTCTTACTAAAATATAATTTCTAAAAGTTAAATTACTTATTAAGTTCACTAAAGAACATTAAGATATTAAGATGTTAATTTTCTTTAAAGAAATTTTTGACAGAATTTATATGGTCAGTCAAAGGAATGCTATAATAAAATTTGCTAATAGATTTCAAATTCCTACAAAGCGGGAGACATAATATTTGGATTTATGTTTTTGTTTTGTGGCTCTAGAGATTGAACCCAAGGGTGCTTTATCACTGAGCTACATCCCTAGCTTTTAAAAAATCTTTTATTTTGAGACAGGGCTTTCTGAGTTGCTATGGCTGGCTCAAACTTGTGATTCTCTTGCCTCAGCCTCCTGAGTTGCTGGGAATACAGGTGGATGCTCCCTTACGCAGCTGGAGTGACATCTTTTACCAGATACAAAACAATTGATTTGCATTTGTTTTGCTAAGGACAAGAATCATTTGCATCGCTCTCTGACAAGAACTATTTGTATTTCCATCAGTTTTTAACATGGTAACACTACCCCTGTAAAGTTATGGCCTAGTTCATAGAAACTCTAATTCAGATGCACACCCCTCCATACTCAGATAATTCCCAGCAGGTCTAAATGACATCCTGCATCCCAGTGAAAAGACCCCAGTAATCTCTTTCTCTTATTTCCAAGTTTTGGATGTTTTTAAATACTCTTTACCCCAGATAGTAAGACATTTCATGTTCATTTTCTCCCTGTCCCCCTGCTTTTCATACCCATCTTCCTTCCATCATAGAATGTTTTTCCTCTCCTCTTACCCAGTTATATCTCCTACTTTCTTTATATCTTGGCCTTTCACTTTCTTTGAACACACAAGTATTTGTTTCTTGACTCTCTTACCCATATGTGACACAGCTGATGTCTCAGATATTTGTTCCCTAAATATCTGAGGAATAACCTGAAGTGTTAGTTTCTCATTTGGGGAGATAACAAATGATATTATTTTTTATTGAAAAATGGGCTTTATTGGTTTGGCATATTTATATTCCCAGTTTTAATCTAAGTCCCATTAGGGTAGGAACTACAATTAATCCTTTTTTATTTATAGAAATTATATCCACTAATTCAGGGATGGTAAATATATAGCCCTATGTTACCATTCCACCTACTCATACCAATGGCAGATATTGACAGCTGATTTCAAAGTCATTCTTGTGCAGCCTGAACAGCCTCAGATTTCCTCTTAGCACAAAATTCTAGGCTTCTATTACCAGTCAGTTGAAGTTGGCACAAAATGAAAATGTTTTAAATGAAAGTTTTGAATAAATAAAGAGTGGTCATAGACCAATCTGGTTCTATCTAGAGTTGATACTTTTTAAATATATTTTTTAGTTGTAGATGGACATAATACCTTTATTTTAGTTATTTATTTTTTTATGTGGTACTGAGGCGAACCCAGTGCCTCACACATTCTAGGCAAGCACTCTACCAGTGAGTCACAACACCAACCCTAGAATTGATATTTTAAATAAAATCAATCAGATTATTTTATGGGCTTAGAAATGTATATGTGAGTATAGGGGAGCAATTTTTGTCTCTATCCTCAAATAAAAATGTTTTTGGGGAATTGTTCCAAAGTAATTAGTTGGATGGAGTTGATTATTTTTACAATATTACGAAATATGTTTTCCTTTGCTTTTTAAGCTAAAAAAATCCATGCAAATTATCAAAGTAGATACCTTTATTATATAAAAGTTTGTATGTATCATGTAACTCAGTGATTAATCTTCTGAAATATAAGTATATAGATTTATTTACTTATTTTCTTTTTTTAATATTTATTTTTTAGTTTTCGGCAGACACAACATCTTTATTTGTATGTGGTGCTGAGGATTGAACCCAGCACCGCTCGAATGCCAGGTGAGTGCACTACCGCTTGAGCCACATCCCCAGCCCCTATTTACTTATTTTCAATAGTTTTTTTTTTTCCTCAATGGACCTTTATTTTATTTGTTTATACGTAGTGCTGATAATCGAATCCAGTGCCTGACACATGCTAGGTCAGGGCCCTACCAGTAAGCTACAACCCAGCCCTCAATATATATTTTTAATGTATTTTCATTTTATCCTAAATTAATATACTATAGACTAAAAATTATTTGGAATCTTAAAATGAGTCACTAAGTCTCGAAAATTTATTATATATCAAGAGGGTTGAAAAACAGAAATTAGTCACCTCTTTTCCTGTAAAAGAACTTTACAGTAAGCGCTAAATGTATCCTGTATCCAAAGGAAACACTAGCTATTTTATACTTGTCAATATTGAACAAGAGATAGGAAGTAACTGCTGGCTGTTTAATGTTCGCCTTAGAGCTCTTGATACTCACAGAGAGTAATAATCAAAAGCATAGACTCTGAAGCTAAACACCCTTGAGTTTGGCCTGGACAAATTATTTAACCTCACTTTATCTTGTTTCCCATATCTTAGTAGAGTAATGGTAAAGAATATTTATTTATTCATTTATTTGTGTTTTCCTAGTGCTTGAAGCCAGGACCTCGTGCATGTTCAGGAAGCCACTGAGCTACATCCCTACATTCATATGCCTAAGTATGTGTTTATGTATGGGTATACACTCTTGGGTGTGACATTTAGAACAGATTAAAGACATGGTGAGCACTATACATGTTAATTATTATTTATCTTTACAAATAAAACTTTATATCATTCCTTAAATGCTTACCAGTTCCAGATCTTTTCTCAGGAAAGAATATTAAAATTATTTAAAATGTTGATATCTTAACTCCATAAATTTTTTGTAAATAGTTTTTTTTAAAACTTACAAAAAGAACTTTTGCCAATAAAGAAACCCCCAATTTGTGGATTTCCAGGAAGAACAGACCAATTTGAACAATCTTTAAAAATATTAACTACTCAGCTATAGTATTCTTCATAAAATGGCTGTAGGAGGCAGTGCTACTAAGAAAAATGAATTTGGGAACATAGACACTGCTTTTTACCGTCAATTTGATTTAAATTTAATATCCTCCCACAATGGAAAATGATTTGCAATAAAGAGATTAAATGGAAGAAATAGGAAAATGGAAACAAGATGTCATTTCTTTTTACTATCCAACAGATTTACCATATGTTTTAAAATGATGTTTGGCCATCCTCAGTAAATGAAAGAAAATGTCTTTTAAAATAATGTAACACTTTAAACTATTTTTACTACCAAACTCTTCTTCCCCTGTGAGACACATTCATCTTACTGAGCAAAGGTTTATTTAAGCTCACTTACTTCTATGTTGTTTTTAGCTCATTTTCCTTTTTTAAAAAGCAATTGGTGAGTTTATTTCCCAATTTAGCTGTTATAATAAAATGTAAAAGACATTTCTGTTTTGGCCTCTAGTGTAGCATTATCTAAAGTGAGGAAACTCACAGCAAAATATAGGACAGTATAAAATTAGAAACGGCTGGTGTTTCTTTAGCAGCAGTTGCTGCACTTGCAGTTGTTTTTCTTTTGCTACCAGCACGAATCTGAAGGTCACCTCTGTGTACCAGGCAGCAACCCCCAGGTGTGTTTTTTAACTAACACTTTATTATTCACATAGCATAAAATTCATCCTTTAAAGTATACAATTCAGTGGATTTAGTATGTTCACAGAGTTGTGTAATCATCATCATTACAAATTGAGAACATTTTCTTCACTTCAAAAAAGAAACTCTGAATCCATTAGCAGTCATTCTCCATTGCCCATTGCCCCAGGCACTGGCAACCACTGACCTATTTTCCATGGATTTGTGTATTCTGGATCTTTTGTACAAATGGAATCATAAATATTTGGCCTTTTTGTGACTGGCTTCTTTCACTTTGCATATGTTTTTGAGTTTATCCCTGTTGAATCATATATCAGTAGTTTTCTTGCCAAATAATGTTCCATTGTATGGATATTTCATTTTGTTTATTCATTCATCAGATGGTGGACATTTGGATTGTTTCTTGCTTGATTGTTATGAACAATAACATTTGCATACAAGTCTTTGGATGGACATGTTTTCATTTCTCTTGAGTACATACCTAGGAATGGAATTACTGCTGATGTTGAACATGTTTTCATGTGCCTATTGTCCTTTTGTATATCTATGGAGACATCTCTTTTTTTTTTCTTTCTTTTCTTTTTTTTTTTTTTTAATTTTATTGGTATAGGGATTGAAACCAGGAGTGCTTTACCACTGAGCCACATCCCCAGCCCTTTTTATTTTTGAGACAGGGCTCACTAAATTGCTTAGGGCCTCACTGAATTGTTGAGACTGGCTTTGAACTTGTGATCCTTTTGCCTCAGCCTTAGGATTATAGGAATATGCCACCATGCCTGGCCTATAGGTTATCTTTTATTTTTTCTTTTTCAGTACTGGAGATTGAACCCCTTTTCACTTTTTTTCTTTTAATTTTTGTAATTGTAGATGGACACAATGTCTTTATTTTATTTATTTATTTTTATGTGGTGCTGAGGATTGAAGCCAGGACGTCACATGTGTGAGGCAAGCACTCTACCTCAGCCCCCCTTTTCACCTTTTTTTTCATTTTTTTATTTTAATTAGTTATACATGACAGTAGAATGCACTTTGATACATCATACATATATAATGGTATATAATGGAGTATAATTTCTCCTCCTTCTGGTCGTGCATGAGGTAGAATCCCTTTGGTCATGTAGTTATATATGTACAAAGGGTAATAATGTCTGTTTTATTCTACTATACTTAACCTTCTTTTCACTTTCTTGATGGTATTTCTTTCTTTTTTTTTTTTTTTCTTTTTATCCTGAGCAATATCTTACTATTTGTCTAGGATGGCCTTGAACTTCTGGTCTCAATCAATCCTCCTGCCTGAGTAACTGCGATTATTGGCAAATGCCACCTCTTGATGGTGCTCCCCCCCCTTTTTTTCTTTCTTTTTTTTTTTTTTTTTTTTTTTGGAGGGGGTGTTTAGGGATGCTTAACCACTAAGCCACATCCCCAACCTTTTTTATTTTGAGACAGGGTCTCACTAAATTGTCAAGGGCTGGCTTTGAACAGCACTCCTCCTGCTCCAGCCTCCTGAGCTGCTGAGATTTCAGGCATGCACCACTGTACCTGCATGAGTTAATTTTTACATATGGTGTAATGTCAGAGCCCAGATAAATTCTATAGCAATCCAATTATCCTAATACTATTTATTGAAAGTCTTTCTCTTTCCCATTGAATTTTTTGGCAACTTTGTCAAAAATCAATCAACCATAAACATAAGCATTTATTTCAGGGCTCTAATTCTATTCCATTGATCTATATGTATGTTCTTATTCCAGTACCATGCTATTTTAATTACTGTAGCTTTGTAATATGTTTTGAAATTGAGAATATCTTTCAACTATGTTCCTCCTTTTCAAGATTGTTTTGGCAGCTGGACACAGTTGTGCACACCTATATATAATCCCAGTGGCTCAGGAGGCTGAGGAGGAGGATGAAGTATAAGATTTATATACTGAAAACCTCAAAAGACTACTGAAAGAAATTAAAGAAGACTTAAATAAATGGAAAGATAGTCCATGTTAAAGATCCAGAAGACTTAATATTTCTGCCTCAGGAAAAGCAGGGTGGTAAGCAACTCAGTGAGACCCTGTCTCTAAATAAAATGCAAAATAGAGCAGGGGTTGGGGATGTGGCTTAGTGATAAGTGCTCCTGAGTTAAATCCCCAGTACACCACCCACCCACCCCCCCAAAAAAAAAAAAAAAAGAAAAAAAGATTCTTTGGGCCATTTTGAGTCCCTTGCATTTTTTTCACTTGTTTTCTGCCTACAGGTTTTAATTGAGCATTTTATATGAATCCATTTCTTTCTTTTTTCTTAATATACCAGTACAGGTTGTACTTATTTTTAAAAAAATTTCAGTGATTGCCCTAGATTCCCTTGTATCTTTATGTGAATTTTATAGGGGCAATTTAACAGTTTCTTCAAGAAACAGTACTGGGATTTTGATAGGCTTGCTTTGAAGCTGAAAATCAATTTGAGGCTGGAATAGCATGTTAAGAATATTAAGTCGGGGGCTGGGGATGTGGCTCAAGCGGTAGCGCGCTCGCCTCGCATGCGTGCGGCCCGGGTTCGATCCTCAGCACCACATACCAACAAAGATGTTGTGTCCGCCAAGAACTAAAAAATAAATATTAAAATTCTCTCTCTCTCTCTCTCTCTCTCTCTCTCAAAAAAAAAAAAATTAAGTCTTCTGGCTCTTTTACATGGACTGTCTTTCCATTTATTTAGGTCTTCTTTAATTTCTTTCAGTAGTCTTTTGTAGTTTTCAGTATATAAATCTTATACTTCTTTCATTATATTTAGTTCTTTTGATGCTATTATAAATGGAATTATTTTCTTGATTTTATTGTTGGATTATTCATTGCCAGTGTATTGAAATTCTCTCTCAATTTCTCTCTCTCTCTTGTCTGTCTCTCTCTCTTGTCTGTCTCTTTGGCAGTGCTTTGGGTTGAGCCCAGGACCTCACATCTTGGGCAAATGTTCTGCCACTGTGGTTTTTACTTACTGATCTTGTATCCTGCAACTGTGCCACACTGGTTTATTAATTCTAGTATAAATATTTTTATGGATTCATTAGGATTTTATATATCAGTTCATATATGCGAATAAATAATTTTACTTTCACCATTGATTTTTTTATACCAGGGATTGAACCCAGAGGTGCCAGATTGCTGAGATTGGCGTTAAACTTGCCATCCTCCTGCCTCAGCTCCAGAGCCACTGGGATTACAGGGGTACAGGGGTGTGTCACTGAACCTGGCTCACCTATGATCTTTTTTTTTTTTAAAGAGAGAGAGAGAGAGAGAGAGAGAGAGAGAGAGAGAATTTTAATATTTTTTTTTTTAGTTATTGGCGGACACAATATCTTTGTTTATATGTGGTGTTGAGGATCGAACCCAGGCCACAGGCATGCCAGGCAAGCGCGCTACCGCTTGAACCACATCCCCAGCCCCAATCTTTTTTTTAATACCTTTATTTTACTTATTTATTTTCATGTGGTGCTGAGGATTGAACCCAGGGCCTCGGACTCGCTAGGCGAGCGCTCTACCGCTGAGCCACAACCCCAGCCTCTCACCTATGATCTTAAAGGCTGTTTCATACTCTGGAAAAATTTCAGTCTGTTCTTTAAATTTGTTGAAACTGTAATGTGAAAGGTTTTGGGTGAACATACTAGTAATATTGTTTTGGAATCAATTACTCCTGTAAAATCGGAATAAAATTTGGTGAAATATTTCTATTGTCATGTTGCTAAAGGAAGAGTTGATTTGATAAATTCTTATGGACAATGAAAGGATCTATTGAAAGGATACTGGGGAACTCACAAAATTTTCAGGATAGCTAAAGAATCAGGCTTGGAAAACATGCAACAATTAAGTGGGGCCAGGCTGTAGAAGACATAGCTGAGGTTATGCCACCTAACAACCTGGTGAGGGCTTGCAACCTCAGCATCTGGACACTTACTGCCAATATCAAAACAATTCCAACTGTCCTTGAGTCATTGTGAATTTCATTCAACATTTCATATTCCTTGTGACATAATCTGATTGGTCAAACCTAGATCAGATTCCTGTACATTTGTGGCAGGGCCTGAAAGGAATGGTGGAGTATCTAGTCTTATAGGTTTTCATAATAGAAAGCTGGAACTTAATTCTTACCAGAGCATGTTCAATGGAAGACGTTTCCCAAATAGGAAGAGAGATGTTGGACAGTGAATAAAATTTAAAAAAAATAAAGCCCGTGTGAAGCATCTTTGAAATCCCAGCAACTCAGGAGACTGAGGTAGGAGGATCAGAAGTTCAAGAGTAGCCTCAGCAACTTAGAAAGACCTTGTCTCAAAATAAAAAGGACTGGGATGTACCTCAGTGGTAAAACAACTGTGGACTCAATTTTCAGTACTAAAAACAAAACAATTAGTTGTCCACTTTAGTTCATGATTGTTCAAAATTTGCACAGACATACTTAAGATACTCATTTTTTTCCTAAATTGCTGTTTAAGATTATTATTTTGTGCTGGGGTTTGTAGCTCAGTGGTAGAGGGCTTGCCTAGCATGCTTGAGGCACTGAGTTGAATCCTCAGCACCACATAAAAATAAATAAGTGTATTTAAAAATATTATTATTTTACTCACAAAACCACATTTATAGTTACATCATTTTTCTGCCTTTTCTATTTGTATTAATATGAACAACTACTGACAAAAAGATAAAACACCTTACATATAGTCACTTTATTAACTTATTTATATTTCATTAGATAAAAAAACCTGGCATATTCTACTTATTTTTTATCCTGATTCTAAAAAATTTTTGTTTACTTATTTTATTTGTCACAGTTTTTCAGAGAAATACTTTAGCCATCAATTAATGATGAGAAAAAAGTAAAATTTGAAAAGTATTTGCTTGTAAGCGGCCGCTGATATAACACGATCATCAAACCATATGAATTTGTTAGCCTCAGGAGTTAGCTGTGCTACATCATGAGTTAAATGTTCTATCTGAGAATGATTAGCTGATGATTGTGCCATTTTAACAAAGATTTTTTTCTCCTTTTAATTTTTAAAAATTTATAATTAATTTTTTATAGAAGTTGAATTATTGAAGCCCAGTTTCAGGATCTCAGTTATCAGTTTATTGGCTCCCTGAATTTACAGAATATAAATGTGTGGTGTCTCTCCTAATTGCATGCATTTTCTGCCTTTTACGCACTATAGCATTATTGGTATATGTATTCACTTTTTTTTTTTTTTTTTGGTACTGGGGAGTGAATTCAGGAGCAGTCGACCACTGAGTCACATCCCCAGTCCTATTTTGAATTTTATTTAGAGACGGGGTCTCACTGAGTTGCTTAGCACCTCGCTGTTGCTGAGGCTGGCAGCCTCCTGCTGGGATTACCGTCACCTCGCCAGGCTAACTGTATTTTATCTTGCTCTTGATGTTCTGGCATAAGCATCCTGACTGGGGAAGGGCTGCTCCTCCCAGAGTAAGCTAATTCCTGGAGACAGTAAACTAAGGAAACCAAAGACCGGGTCGCCCAACTTCTTCCTTTATTGAATTAAAAAAATATATTTATTTTTTAGTTGTAGTTGGACACAATAACTTTATTTTAAAATTTATTTTTATGTAGTGCTGAGGATCAAACCCAGTGCCTCGCATGTGCTAGTTAAGTGCTCTACCGCTGAGCCACAGCCCTAGCCCCTTTATTGAGTTCTTATACTATAGACCACTGTTCCCTTGCCCTAGGTAACAGACAACCCTTACACCCTAGAGCCCACCAAATTAGTCAATTTAGACAAACTTAAGTCTATTTACCCTGCCTTGCCTGTTCTTCCCCACCAAGCCATGATAAAACTCTTGCCATGTTTCCCACCCACCCCACTCCCCCCCATTCCTTCTGCCCCAAATGCTTGTATTTTCACCTGTGACCTATGTCATGTGGCATACAACGTGATTCTAGGGATCTGTGAGTATTAAATTTTTTTTGCATGACACTTGTATTCTTGTTTGCTTGTTTTACCATGCTGAATTAAAACTAGTCCCTTGTACATTTTAAATACTTTTATATAGCTGGGTGCATTGGTGCATGCCTATAATCCCAGCCTCTCAGGAGGCTGAGGCAGGAGGATGGCGATTTCAATGCCAGCTTCAGCAACTTAGTGAGATCCTAAGCAACTTCGCAAGACCCTGTCTTAAAACAAAAATAAAAATACTCAGTGGTAAAGCACCCCTGAGGTCAGTCCCTAGCACTAAAACAACAACAAAACACTCCTATGTAGATGAATGTGCTGAATCCCTTATCTATGTAAGAGTGAAAATAGCCTTGTATTTTATATAATGAAAAATTGCTCATATTCAGGAGGCACCTATCTGAGATAAAGCCCAATAGTGGGGGTGGAAATATTTTCATAATTTTTTTTAGTGGACTAGATTTGGACTGATTTGACCTAATTTAATGAGGGCATGAAATTTTGAAAATATTTTTAACTGAAAATTGAACCCAGGAACTCTCAACCACTGAGCCACATTCCTAGACCTTTTATTTCTGAGATAAGGTCTTGCTAAACTGCTGAGGCTGGCCTTGAAATTGTGATCCTACTGCATCAGCCACCTCATATCATTGGGATTACAGGCGTGGGCTTCCACATCAGTTAACTGTTGGTATTTTGTGTATATCAGCAATATCTGAGGTGTCTCCTAGCTCAGCTGAAAGTCAACTAAACTTGGAAGCACTCTTAACTAAATATTTTTATTGATTACATTTCTTCTTTTTTTTAAGAAATATTTTTTTTGTTTTTAGTTGTAGACGGACACAACACCTTCATTCTATTTATTTCATTTTTTTTGGTGCTGGGGATTGAACTCAGGGGCATATGACTACTGAGTCACATCCCCAGCCCTATTTCGTATTTTATTTAGAGATAGGGTCTCACTAAGTTGTTTAGCGCCTCACTTTTGCTGAGGCTGGCTTTGAACTCGCAATTCTCCTGCCTCAGTCTCCCAAGACACTAGGATTACAGGCATGTGCCACCATGCCTGGCTTCTTCTTTATATTTTAATCTGTTAAAATATTTTCTAGGCTGAAGGAAAGTGGTTATTAAAGTCTGATAATTTTCCGTACTGGGTCCTTAAAGCAGGTACCCAGAGTGAGGCTTTTCTACCTAGAGACTAAAATAAGTCTGCTTTCCAACACTGGACTGATCTCAAAGAGGAAATAATCACTGTAGAGAAATTAGAATCCAAACCATGTCTGGGGGAATGGTCGAGTTTTATTATTCCAATGATGGGAACTCTGAGCCAACAAACTAATGAAAAAAAAAAAAGTCCAAATCTGGTGAAACCTTTGATTCACTGAAGGGAAAGAAAGAGAGGGGGTGGGGGTGGGAGAGGAGAAAAAGGGAAGGGAGAAGAGAGGGAAAAGAGATGGCTCCATTTTAACCAACTGTGGGGCCAGTTGCAAACATGTCCCCAGAGGCTGAGGCAGGAAGATCCCATATTTGAGAGATCAAATACCAGATCCTGTTTCAAAATAAAATAAAAATGGCTGGAGATGTTGCTCAGAGGTAAGTGCTCCTGGATTTAGTCCTCAGCAACGCCAAAAATTATGAGAAGAGAAAGGAAAGGAGAGGAGGAGAGGAAGGAAAGAAAAGAGAAAGAAAGAACCAACAAACCTCTGTAGAAGGGATATTGAATCTTCTCAGTTTAGTCACATTACTAATTCAGCACTTAACATGTTACCTAAATGATTACATAATATTTCCTCTCCTGCTATTTACCTTTTGTATCCTTTGTCTATTTTTCTATTGCTTGCTTCCCTTGTACTACTCTTCTTCCTTCTCCCTCACCTCTCCACCCTCCTCCCATATTGGATATTGAACCCAGGGTACTCTACTACTGAGCCACATCCCCAGCCTTTCTTGTTTTATTTTGAGACAGAGTCTCACTAAATTGCTGAGACTGATGGAACTTACAAGCCTGCTATCTCAGCCTCCCAGAGTGGCTGGGATTATAGGTGTGTGCCACCATGTCTGGCTACCATCCAGATTTTTAAAAATCAAGGAATTCTGATTGGAATTGCATATACCTGTTAATTTAGGAGGAATTGCCATTCTTATATTAATTATTCCAATTTAAGAACATAATATGTCATATATATATATATATATATATATATATATATATATATATATATATAGTTATAATTGGACACAATACCTTTATTTTATTTATTTATTTTTATGTGGTGCTGAGGATTGAACCCAGCACCTCACATGTGCTAGGCAAGCACTCTACTGCTGAGCCATACCCCAGCCCCTCTTTTCTCTTTTTTAAAGGTATTAGTTTAAAGGTATTAGTTTTTTAAAGGTATTAGTTTCTCTTCTACAGACAAAAAAATATTTCTTCATATCTTCTGAGTTTGGTAATGCATACTTTAAAAAGCCTTTTATTTTGGTAGCGGAGATTGAACCCAGGGAGGCTTAACCATTGAGCCACATCCTCAGCCCCTTTTTTAATTTTTTTTTTTTTTAATTTTGAGACAGGGCCTTGCTAGGTTGCTGAGGCTGGCTTTAAAATTGCAATCCTCCAACCTCAGCCTCCTGAGTTGCTGGGATTACAGGTGCACCTGGCTAAAGGCTTTTGATTTTGTTTTTTAGTGTCTTTTAGTCTCTTTCCTGTAGACAAAAAAAAATTTCTTCATAACTTTTGAATTTGGTAATACGTGCTTAAAAAGGCCTTTTGTTGTTGTTGTTTTTACTGCAATATCACAGAAATATTCTAAAGGTTTCCCTTTAGAACTTTCATGGTCTCTTATTTTATCTTTAATTTTTGACATATATGGAGTTTATTTTGGCCTAAAGTAATTATTTACCTTTCTTTTTAAAAGAGATATAATGAATTATCTCATTACATGTATTGAATAAGCCATCTCTCTCCCACTGACCTGAAATGCTAGGTGTTGTGGTGGTGGTGTTGTTTTGTTTTTGTGGCTTTGGGGATCGAACCCAGGACCTCACATAAGCAAGTTCTCTATAGCTGACCTATATCCCCAACCCTGGAATCCTAGTTTTTATCATATACTAAATTAAGCATATGTTTGGGTCCTGTTTGGATTTTTACTTTTCTGTTTTTAAACTAATACAGCAAACATTTAGTCTCCTTAGAGTGATAGGTGATTTCATCAAGATGTATAACTTCCAATTCCCTAATGTAAGGGTCCGGCGAAGCGTCGGAGAAAGAGACCACACGAGACTAGCTTCATGCAATGGCAAGGGGGATTTATTAGGGATCCGTTCCAGCGCGCTGGGGCTCCGTGCTCACTCAGGAAGGGAGAGCGGCCCAGAGCCCAGAGCAGAGGTCAAGCAGAGCTTAAGTACACTTTTTGGAGAGGGCGGTGGGCTTTGCATACATCAGAACAAATCAAAATGAGGCACGGGAAAATTGAACAACAACTTTGAGACGTGATTGGCACATTCATTGGCGGGAACAGGTCGGGCGGGGGTGATTGGTCACTCCTAAGCGGGATACACATTCAAACTGATTGGTTCGGGCCCTGTGACAAACTGCACAGGGCCCTAGGCTAAATGGCCAGTAGGGTGTTGTTTTAACTATCTCAGGAATTTCAGGTTCTGGGTGTAACAGAGGAACTTAATAATACCTAATCTTTTACATTTTAATTCAAGCTTTCCAGCTTAGAAACTTTACCCTTTCACTACAAATTCAGTATTTTTTCTTCTATTCTGAGATAAGGAAAATGAACCTAGAAAAACTCTGATTATTTCCCACATGTTTGGATATGACAGAAAAGCATCTTGAACTTTCTTGTTATTTTTTTTACATTATGGAAAGAATAAACATTAGAAGATTCAGATGAGGTTCTGAAGTATTATTATGGTGTTAATTCAGGGAACAAAGAATGCCTGGGTCCTCTGCTCCCTTGGACGTTCAGATTGAGGCAGCTATGTGGAGCTCTATTCAGGGAATGAAAATTCATTAACTCCCACTACAGAACTCTGTTTTATTAAACTTTTTCTCTCTTCCTCCTGAAACTAACACAAAACAATCTATAGAGGAGACCTTTAAGAGGTAGAAAAGAAATGATATCACTCTTAAGAGGAGTCAACAGGCCTGGGAAAGCCTTTTTTGATTGGTAACCTTGAGGAAACAGAGCAGAAATGTTCCTTCCTCTGAGATCTGAGATCTGATATAACATTGCTCCAGAGATTAATTTTGATGTGAAGTAGTTGGTGGTTGTGATTAGCCATTGTCCCCTTAGTCTTCCTGTGTTCTCAGCCCAAGAATTTTCACAAACTCTGGGTCCTTAGAATTTTTCTCATTAGAAACCTCAAGAAAAACTGGGGATGTAGAACAGTGGTAGGGCACTTGCCTGAGTTCTTGATCCCCAGTACCAGGAAAAAAAAAGTGGGGGGATTTCTAATCAATTTTCCTTACGATCACAGAACCACTTATATCATCTCTTATACTGCTTTCTTTTGAATATCAAGGGTTGCTGGTATCTGGTTTCAGGAAATTTTAGAAGGTGAAAATTCTGGCTTCTGCCACAGGAGTCATTGCTCCATTCTGGCTAGTCCAGTATAGCCAGTCTGACCTCTTGGCTTAACTGCTACCATCTCCTACCAGCCCATGCCATGTCTTGCTAAGAGAAAGAGTAAGAGGTGATAAAGAATAGTTTAGATCGCTCTTCTTAGATTGACATAATCCTATCATCCTACTTTCTCTCCTGTCATGGAAAATTTGAAGAAAAATTAAATAAAAAATCAGAAGAACCTCACATTCAGGAATTTTCCACATGCAAAATAATCCTTAAGATAAGTGCTCAGAGTCACCAAGGTTTCTCTTGTAAACATTTTAATAACACCTCACTCTTTAAAATATGCTTATATGTTATGTTATTAAGTCTTTACAGCAGATATTAGGCAAGGCCATTCTTACAAGGTCATTCTACAGGAGGAAAAGAACTACATTTTTGCTTTAGTGTCTGTGGAAACTATAGTTTGACATTTCAATCCTGGAACATAGTGGATGCTTAATAAATATTTATTAAATTGATTTCATTTAAAATATGAATGGATTTTTGAGATTTTGATTTTTTTGTGTGTTTTTTAAAAAACTGATTCCTGGGCTGGGACTATAGCTTAGCCAGAGAGCACTTGCCTCACACACGTGAGGCACTGGGTTTGATCCTTAGCACTGCATAAAAATAAAAAAATAAAGTATTCTGTTAAAAACAAAAAGCAAAAACCTGAGATTTTGTTTTGGTGCCCTCCAATGTTGTCTTTTTGATTAGGACAAAAAAAATTTTTTTCAGTGATTTACATAAGTAAATTTTTATTATTGGGGCTGGGGTCATAGAGTGCTTGCCTAGCATGTGTGAAGCAATGGGTTCAATCCTCAGCACCACATAAAAACAAATAAAACAAAGGTATTTAAAAAATTTATTATCTATCCCTAAAAATATGATGTCAAGCTATCACATAAAAATGACTTACTGCCTATATGTTTTCTTTTAGGCCTGATAATAAAGTAATATTATGAAAAATTTATCTTGTAAGTCTAAAGGAAAAAGACACTTTAAGTCATTTAATTAAAATTTAAACCAAAGCAACAGGAGTAACTGCATTGTTTTAGAATAACATTTGGCATGGAGGAAGTTTGATAGGGAACTTTAGTAAAATTAGCCACACTCTAGCATTTACTGAGTGATACTTGAAGCTATCATAAATGCAAAAATACATTATTAATTGTATTGCTGTCACTGAGATTAATACTACTTTCTCAATATCTAAAACATTACAACAAAGACACACATGAGGGCGCTCTAATCAGTCAGAAACTGGGCATGCATGAACATTTGCTGCTAGGAATTAGATTTATAACAAGTCCAAATTTATAATTTTTAAGAAGTCCATAATTTTACAGATGAATAAATTAAGGTCCAAAGAGATTATGACTCCACATTGACCTAATCTTTAGAGTAAATAATAAATTGAGCAATTTGTAAAATATTGGACAGCAATTCCTTGTCAGTGAAGAAATGCTATAGAATTTTGACTCTCATTCTGGCCACTCTTTAAAATTTTACTACAGCATGACATAATTTATTTCCAATCTTAAATGGGTTTGGTGATAGCATTTATAAGATGGAGGGAGAGAGCTGGGAGTGCCTCTCCGTGGTTGCCTGGCACATACGTGACCCTGGGTCTGATCCCCAGCATTTGAAAAAAGGGAAAAAAAGCATTAAGAAATAATTACAATCTATCAACAACTAAAAAAAAGAAAGAAAGAAAAATGTTAATTATGCTTCATTTATACCAAAAACTGATTCTCAATTGATTTCTTTGGGTATGATCTTTAATCTTTACCCCATTTCTGATATCTTCAGTTTATTCTTTGACTTTCATATAAATATAAAGCTACTGGGCTACCTGTAGATTTTCCAGAGGAGGCCCATAAAGACCCACAAAGATTTTATTAAAGAGAAGCTACAGTAAGCATTTAGAATGCAGAATTTAAAAAAAAAAAACAGCTCATATACGGCAATCTTTGTTTTACAGGCAAATTTTCTTCAACTTAAAGTACCATATTCATAGGAAGATTTACTTTATTACATCAATATACACTTATCAGTTACACATTTCTACTTTTTCAAAGGAGTTTTTTTCTTCTTAGGAAAGATAAACTTTTATTTTCAAAAAGAAGAAAAAGTAAATAATGAAACAAAATACAAAACTGTGAATGAAAAGTATCTTTCCTTTGAGGGGCTAGGTGATAGGAATCTTGGTGTCCTGCTTTGTTTTTATTAATGACTTATGTGTGTATATGTTTCAGTTCAAGACATGGGCATACATTTGATTGCCTAAATATATCTGTGTTTTACGAGTCAAAGATTTCCTGTCCTAAAAGTAATTGACAATTCTGTAATAAAAAGCACAGGATTTAAAAATCAAGACTGCAAAAAAAATAAAAATCAAGAATGCAAAATGATAGGTTACATTACAAACACTAAAAGTTGTGTCTTTGTTTTATTTATATTTACCCAAATATACCAGACAAGTAAAAAATTTAGCAGTATGCATATGATCCAGCCCCTGCCCACCACTCTATTGTCTTTTTTTTTTTTTTGCTTGAGATGGTATTACTATGTTGGCCTTGAACTCCTGGGCTCAAGCGATCCTCCTGCCTCCACCTTCCAATTAGATGGGACTTGTCCTCACTTCTTATTACTTACTCTACTGAGTCATCCACTTCTTTTACTTACTCTACTGAGTCATCCTTTGTTGGTCACACCGGTCTTTCTGCACAGCCAACATGAAAAGCTTCTGTCTGGAACAACAGGATAGTACTTCTGTTTTCTTTGCTTGCAACATTCTTATTAGTATGTTTCTTTCTTTCTTTCTTTCTTTCTTTCTTTCTTTCTTTCTTTCTTTCTTTCTTTTTTTGACCATTCAAATGACAGCTCTAATATAGCAGGGGGCTTGTCTATCTAGTTTAGTAAGTGTCTGATCAGAAAGCAGATGGTATGCTCAGAATAATTCCAGGATATTTCATACAAATGGAATCTTGGATGATGTGATGTTGTCTATTGTGATTGGTTTCTTTCTCTTAGCATTAAGTTTTCAAGTTTCATCCTTACTGTAGAATATATCACTACTTTGTTCTTATTTATTTGAGATAGGGTCTTGCTCTGTTGGTCAAGCTAGTCTTGAACTTTTGGGTTCAAATGATCCTTCTGCATCAGCCTCCCAAGTAGACATGTGTCACCAGGCTCAGCTTATTTATTATTATTATTATTATTATTATTTTATTTTTGGTCCTGGGGATTGAATCCAGGGTCTCATGCATACTAAAACATGCACTATACCACTAGCTACACTCCAACCAACCCTTGTGTTTTTTAAAACTATGTCCACAGATAGAAGCCACTTCATATATAGATAGGAAAAAAACCTACAGAAATATATAAGATATTATTGGTAACCATAATCTTTGGGGAAATAATTTTATGGGGAAGGGCTGGGTAATGTGGCTCAAGCGGTAGCGCACTCGCCTGGCATGCGTGCGGCCCGGGTTCGATCCTCAGCACCACATACAAACAGGGATGTTGTGTCCGCCAAAAACTAAAAAATAAATATTAAAAAATTCTCTCTCTCTCTCTCTCTCTCTCTCTCTCTCTCTCTCCACTCTTTTAAAAAAAATTTATGGGGAAATTGAATGTTTTTACAATGACCAAGGTTTTCTTTAGTTAGAAGCAAAAGGTAAATATGTGAGGGTTTGTTATGAAATAAAAATGACTTTTAATTCCACCCAATGCTTTTAAAATAATTTTCGTGGGTTTTTTTTAGTTCACCCAATGTTTTTAAATCAAAACTTCCTCATTGATAGTATTAAAACAACCAGCTGCTTTTATTTTTGAAAGCATTAACTAAACAGAAGTTTCATTAAAGATATCTGCTCAAGTATGGTAGCACTTGGGATTGTTTTGCATTGACTTGGTTGAGTGGCCCAAATCCTAGTTTTGTGACTTTGAGCAAGTTAGTTAGTTCACCTACATATGCCTCAGTTTGCTCATACATAAAGTGAAGAAATAATACCCTCCTTCGTGGGGTTACTATAAAAATTAAGGAAATACTTATAGTGTTTGTAGCAAAACACCTGGAATAATAAATTGTAGCTCATAGTAATTCACTATTATTGAATTTTCTTTTCTGCAGAATTGTGAAACTATCAGAAACAAAAAACAGCTATTAATTTTCTCAAAGTCTATACTGAATTCAATCTGATGTAAGTCTAATTGTAATCATGGTAAACTTGAAGGTATTGTGAAAGGTTTTTTTTTTTTTTTATTCGTTTGTTTTTTAAATCAGAAGTTATGCCAGGTATGGTAGTGCATGCCTATAATCCCAGCAGCTCGGGAGGATCACAAGTTCAAGGCCAGCCTCAGCAAATTAGTGAGGCCCTAAGCAACTTAGGGAGAACTTGCTTCAAAATAAAATAAAAATAAAATAAAATAAAAGGGGTGGCTCACGCCTGTAATCCCAGCAGCTTGGGAGGCTGAGGCAGGAAGATTGCAGGTTCAAAGCCAGTCTCAGCCACTTAAAGAGGCTGTAAGCAACCTAGTGAGATGCTGTCTAAAAAATAAAAAGAGCAGGCTGTGGTGGCACATGCCTGTAATCCTAGTGGCTCAGGAGGCTGAGGCAGGAGGATCACAAATTCAAGGCCAGCCTCAGCACAAGTGGGCACTAGGCAACTCAGTGAGACACTGTCTCTAAATAAAATACAAAATAGGGCTGTGGATGTGACTTAGTGGCCAAGTGTCCCTGAGTTCAACCCCCAGTACCCCCCAGCCCAAATTTTAAAATTAAAAGGGCTGGTAATATGGCTCAGTACTTGAACGCCCTTGATTTCAATCCCTGGCACCAAAAACCAAAAAATAAACAAAACAAACAAAAGGGCCGGGGATGTGGTTCAGTGGTAATATAACCCTGGGTTTAATCCTCAGTACCCCTCCCCCAAACACACACACACACGAAGTTTGAAGGGAGTTCAAGGAAGTGATAGAATGGAACACACACACGCACACCCATATTTTTCTCTGTACCACAGATCAAACCCAGGGCCTCATGCATAGTAGGCAAGTGCTCTACTACAAGCTACATCCCTGAAACATATATTTAAGTGGTGGAACAATATTCCCTTCTATCTTTTTTTTCCTCCATTCCTCTCAGGTCATCACCATTCTCTGCCTCAAGCAAAGGGTGATACAGGTGGAAAGCTTTTGAAGTATACAAACCTGGGCTCCCCTCCACACCAGTACTGAGGGTCAAACCCTTTTGCATGCTAGGCAAGCATTCTACCACTGAGCTACATTCCCAGCCCAAACCTGGGCTTTTGATTTTCAAAAACTTAAGTCCAGAAGATTCATGGAATAGAGTTCATGCCATGAACAGATATAGAAGGCTGGATGAAGAGCCAGTCTACCTACTGTACTCTGGGCTAATAGTGTCTATGGGTTGGCAAGGTATGGGCCCAAGAGAAGGGTACACATGAATGTATGTATGGGTATCCAGAGGCTGCCTGCTCCCTGTAGGCTAAATGGCCAGCAGACCTGAAGAGGCTTGTAGCCAGGACCAGGAAGGTGGCAGCATACCCAGCAAATCACAGGCAAGAAGGACAGTGTCTCAGAACATGTTGGTTTAAATAAATGGCAATAAATGGCCAGCATCATATTTGCCTCTGAAACTGAGGAAAGGCAGGGTGAGCATTTTACATTCACTGTGATCATCTGTGCCATCAGGTAAAATGTAGGCTTAAAATATAAATTAAGTGCAATGACATAAAAATTAATTTTTTATACTGCTAAGTTAAGGCTTTAAATCCATAAAGATCTAAATATGTTCCAAATGCCTTAAGGGTCAGGATGTTTTGAATGTCATGTCCTTTTTGTATTAGAAAAACTGTAGGCTGCCTTCCTAACATCATGACTAGAAAAAAGATGTCTTTAGGGCTGGGAAATAACTCAGTGGTAGAGCACTTAACTAGCATGTGTGAAGCCCTGGGTTTGATCCCCAGCATCTGGAGGGTGGAGGGCAGGGGAAAGAAAGAAAAAGATGCCATTGTCCATAAGGCTGAGCACAAGGAGTAGATGTTTTAACCGTACATCTATAGAAATTGTACTTTGATTTATACCCAACAAGGTATTTACTTCTATTCACTAAAAGTCATGCTCTAGAATGTAGCAATACTGTTTATAATGGATAAAATGTAGAAGCTATGCTCACCAACAGAGGAAAGGATAAACTGTAGAACATTTCAATAATGGAATGGCATAAAGCAAGGAGCAGGAATAGACCACAGCATGGCCATGTTTCATAGACCTAAACCCAGTGGAAGAGGTCATTCTCAAAATCACCAATGTATTATTCCAGTTGTATGAAGTATAAAAGCAGGCAAAAGTAATCTCTCCATCAGAAGTCAGGATTACCTTATTAGAGTGGCTAGTGACTGCAGACAAATGGGAGGGGAGCTTCTGGAAAGCCAGTAACATTCTGTGTCTTGATTATATGGGTGTGTTCACTTTGTGAAAATCAATTGAGTTATGACATATGTGCCTTTAAAAATACTGCGGCTATTATGCATGCTTTCTTCCTTATGCGAATCAACTGCACAGTTTCCAGTTTTTCATTTGTCAAAACCAGAAAGATATGTCAGAAATAAAAGGTAGGCCCTGAAAATGTGATTAGAATTAAAATGTCTTGCTCTTCATTGTAGTGATAATTTCCTTTTACTTAAAAGATAATAGAGTGGTCAAAACATTAGAGCAATTTTGGAAATATTCCGTAATTTGGAAGAAAATTACATTTCAAAATACCCAGTGGTTAAGATGATTTCCACGTATAGATGCTAAATAGTCTAGACTTGCTTTATGAAGATGGGCTTCCTCGAACACTGCCATGTTAGATTTCAGCATTCCATGCAGCAGTGAAAACTTCACACTTTAAATCTGGCTGGAGTGGAGATAGAGACTGACATGTTAGATTTAGTACAACTGTAGAATTAATGCTAAAAACTCCCATGCTGCACAGTTTTCCCATATGCTACATAAAAATGCTATATAGTTTCTCACTCAAAAGCTGCTATATTAGGGTGCTAGCTGATTTTATGCCTTCAACTTGCTTAATGTTTTCATTTATATACAATAGAGTTTTACACCACATCAGTCAAACAATCTATTGCAAAATAATTTACAGTGAAATCATAATAAATTTATACAAAGTATTGATTTAGCATTAATTTTCAAACCAAAAGCCAATGAACCATAAATCTGTAAATAAACTGGTGAAGCAAAAGACATAAATGACAAAAAAATTAGTCTCTGTGTTGTGTGTGTGCTTTTTAGATAGCTATATGGGGAAAATATATGGGAGGAGGCCTCATAAAATTTTAAATTAGTGACATAAAAATAACATAATGCACAAAGAAATAGACTTGTCTCAACAAAATTGTGAAGAAAACCACCCGAGAATCTGGTTCATAATTTTGACGTACTGGCATCACAATTCAGTTGAATGATACCCTGCAAAGGAAAGAATCTTCACACTCTTATGCTTCCAAAAAATTTTGGAGGCAAATCTATAGCACAATCTATTTAATTCTTGGAATATCATGTTTCTGTTTGTGTGCATATGTTTGAATATCTTTACTATTTTAAAAGCCCACATGGAAGACATCACCTTGGCAATGTAACAGTCTAAGCCCCCAGTGGGCATATGAATCCCCTGTACTTCAGGCTTTATAAGCAATTAATTGCCCAGCCTGTGTTTGATCACCTGCAGCGATGGGACTCACTACCTTCCAATACACCATGGTCTGTTTTATTCTAGCCTTGACTGATTAGAGATTACAGCAGTGCTTGTTGTTGAGTCTCCATCTTGGTCAGAGAAAAACTTTCCTCTAAAAATATATTTACTAGATTATTTTCAGCCTAATTCAGTGGTACCCAATGGACACAAGAGATACCAGAGGGCTGGGGTTTTGGCTCAGTGGTACAGTGTTTGCCTAGCATGTGTGAGGCACTGGATTCGATTCTCAGCACCACATATAAATAAATAAATAAAATAAAGGTCCATTGACAACTAAAAAATATTTTTTTTTAAAGAGAGAGAGAGAGAGAGAAAATTTTATTTACTTTTTAGTTTTTTTGGTGGACACAACATCTTTGTTGGTATGTGGTGCTGAGGATCGAACCCGGGCCGCACGCATGCCAGGCGAGCGCGCTACCGCTTGAGCCACATCTCCAGCCCCTAAAAAATATTTTTTAAAAAATAGATACCAGAGAGGAGAGAGGCTAAGTTAGTAAAGATGCCAGCACCATTGCTTGGAAAAAACAAGTCCTTCATTTTGACACTTTTAATTGATAGTTGCTGTCTTCATTAAGTATCATTAGTGTAAAAAGAAAATTAGTTTTTCTTCTGGGAAGTTATGTCACAAGGCTGTACATTTCACCAAGTATCCTATGATATAATTGATATGGCTGCTAATGAGTCCAAGGACATGGGAATGGGATGGATTAGACCTATTTATGTGCTATAGTTCTAGGACCAGGATTAGCATCCTATCAGATAGTGCTGTGAGAGGCTGAGCTAGGTATCACAAAGGAAAACTAGGACTGTAACCAGGTCTACTGTGAATGTTGTGTAGATTGCATGGCTCAGCTCCAAAGGTCACAAATCACTTTGCAATGTATCTGGCATCCCTTGTGTACTTTACAACTTGTGCAAATGTATACAGTGACACTAGTTGTGACTTGGAGAAGGAATAATAAGGGCTTGAGAGGCAAAATACAAGTGTCCCCTATTCTAATTACCCATGTTTGCTTATCTATTTGTTTCCAAAAGTCTTAATAGGGTTCTTATGATCCTTACTCCTTTTTATTTCTCTGCTGTATATTTCTTGTCTCTGTAACAGTAGCTTTCAACTCTTTTTTCCCCCTTGCTATGGCACATAACAATTTTCATATAAATTTGTACTTAGGATACATGCAATCATGAAGTGTGTTCAGGAACTCTACCTCTTTATCACTCATTTAAGAAAGCACATCTTTGGACTTCTGATTATCATGGGCCTGCTGGGGAGTACAGTGGTCATGGTGAAGGGTGAGTCCCCCCCTTCCCCATAGCAAGACAAGTAAAGTGGAAGATGCTTAGAAGATCACTTGTAGACTGTGTTATGGAGGGGCCTGCAAGAAAGAGTGATTGGCATTTCAGTATCCTAAATAATGATATTTATTTAGTATTAATAAGCTTAAGCAGCACACCTGACCTACTGCCTGTACCTGTCTACACAAGAGAAGAGCTAATGGGAGAGAGATGTCTAGGCAGAGACAGGCTGTGGTGGAGCAGCCTGCATTGCCCTGTATCAGGACAAGGGTGCAAGCATTTCCCAAGGGTTGTAGGGATACAGCCTGCAGAAAGCAGCTATTTATTCAAGAGAGCCACCCCCTGACTAAAGATTCCCTGATACCAAGAGTCTGTGGGATCCATTAGTGCTGTGGGAGATGGGGGCAGATGTGAAAGAAGTAAAGCCAAAACCAGACTTCCCAAAACTGGGAAAGTAGTTATGACAGCCCCACCAGGCCCTCCAAAGAAACCACACAGTAGTCTCAGGAGGGAAAGGGCAATTGGGCACCTTCCACACAGAAGATACCTATGGTGGTCATGCTGGTGAGCTGCCCAGATCACTATTTATAAAAGAACTCCTTAGCTGTGGGGAGTACAGTGAGCTGTGACAAGCCTTCTTGTACAGCTCCTCAAAATGCTTTTCTTGGGTAGTCCTCAGTCAGTGACAGAACACAGCAGGACACAATGGCCTTGCATCTCAGCCCCAGGCAAGATTTCTGTAATGTGCAGTCTTTGCTCCACAGCTGCCCATGGGTTGGCTAAGACATTGTCAGATCTGCATCATATGCTGAGGTTCTCCCTGCTAGATTTTTATTCTCTCATCCTTTATTGTTTGCAAGTATTATGCCTAAGCAAACTTCTTGACTCTTTTTTTTTTATATTTATTCTTTAGTTAAAGGTGGACACAATGTCTTTATTTTACATTTATGTGGTGCTGAGGATCGAACCCAGTACCCCATGCATGCTAGGCGACCAGTACCTCATGCATGCTAGGTGAGTGCCCTACCTCTGAGCCACAACTCCAGTCCCCTTGACTCTTTTTTTTTTTTAAAGAGAGAGTGAGAGAGGAGAGAGAGAGAATTTTTAATATTTATTTTTTTTTAGTTCTCGGCGGACACAACATCTTTGTTGGTATGTGGTGCTGAGGATTGAACCCGGGCCGCACGCACACCAGGCGAGCGCGCTACCGCTTGAGCCACATCCCCAGCCCCCCCTTGACTCTTAACTCCATCTCAGCATCTGCTTCTTGGAGGACTTGAATTGGCAGAGCATCCTTGGCCAGGTAATATTTACCAGAGAAATGAAGGCAACCTAAATCCATACTTGAGTAGATAAAGGTAACTACCAATCCTCTTCTTTCACCTCTCAGTAGAGATCAGCAACTATACAAAGCCTAGAAGAAAGGGGAGAACTTGAAATTGGTGATGAAATAGATTTATTCTAAGGAGAGTAGAGAGCAGTTTTTGAATTACAAATTCCAAAGGTATAAAAAGGACATAATTTCCAGAGGGCAAGAAAAAATACATAGTCAAGTAATATAGTTCAAACATACTGGGTGGGGTTGAGCAATAAAGGATTTATGGTCATAAGTGAATAAATGAATTGAACAACTAGAGATTTCTTGGCTCTTTAGTTTTAATCACACCCTAACATTACAAAAAACTTATTTCAAATCAACAGCCAATAAAATACTTAATGTTAAAATACTGAAAACATTTCATTAAAATCAGGAGTGCAACAAAATGTCTACTGACTCCATTGTTATATGACATTATTCTGGAAGTTCTTACCAATGCAAAGATACATAAAACAGAAATATGATCAGTTAATAAATTATGACATTCATAAATGAAATATTTTATATACGCTAACATGATGTCTGCAAGAATTTTGAAGGACATGATAAATTTTAATATTATCATAAATGAAAATGTAGCATACAAAACTGTTTGTGGTCAAAGTTATCATCATCATAATGGGACAAATTGCCATCATGTGCTTCCCAGACACATACACTGAGAAGAATGAATTATTTCTATGGTGTTTTTGAAAAAAAAAAAAGATAACTTGAAAGTCATTAGAAAATATTAGACAATTCCAAATTAAGGGACATTCTGCAAAATAAGTGGCCTTTATTCCTCAAATAGGTCAATATTAAGAAATACTTGCTGGGTGGGGTGGTGCACACCTCTAGTCCCAGGGTTTTGGGAGGCTGAAGCAGGAGGATTGCTTGAGCCCAGGAGGAGTTGGAGATCCAGCTGGGCAACATATTAAGACCATAAGACCCCCATCTCGAAAACAATCACTAAGAAAGACTGAAAATTAAAAAGATACAACCAAATATGAAGCATAACCAAGGATTTTCTTTTGTTAAAAAGGACATTGTTGTGAGAATTGGTGAAATGTGGCAAAAATTATATAATAGTCTTGTATCAATATTAATCTCCTGATTTTGATCATTGTACTGTGGTTAATGCAAAACAATTTCTTCTTTTTAGGAAATACAGAATGAAGGGTTGAAGAGATGTAAAGGGGCATACATCATCATATATCAAGGTACTCTTAAAAAGGTTCACAGAGAGAGCAGAAGGATAAAGCAAGTGTAATCAAATGTTAATATTCGGAAAATCTGGGTGAAGGGTAGAACAGAGTTGTTTGTACTATTTTGCAACTTCTCTATAAGTCTAACATTATATAACAAACACTTAAGGATAAAAATTCCAGCATGATATTTGTTTAAATGTATATTACAAATATGAAAGACTGGGAAGAAACATACCAGACTGCTATTTGTTTGTTTATTGTGGTGCTGGGAATCAAACCCAGGACTTGTCCTTGCTAGGCAACACTCTGCCACACCCCAGCTCCTCTTTCCTTTTTCATTGTTTATGTCAATATAATGGTTAAAGAATCTTTTGTTTTCATCTAAAACTGACTTGCAAATGATTATCCATTTGCCTGTATTAATCACATGAGTAAAATGAACAATGAAGAGTTCTGATTTTATTTATTGGTACTGGGGATTGAACTCAGGTATGCTTTTCCACTAAGTTACATTCCCCCACTCCATCCCTCTTTTTTTTTGATACAGGGTCTTGCCAAGTTGCTGAGGCTGACCTTGAACTTGCAATCCTCCTGCCTCAGCTTCCTGAACTGCTGGAATTACAGCATGCACCATCAAGCTAAGAGTTCTGATTTTAACTCCTCTCATGCATAGGAGAAAAAGCTAGATTTATAGATTATTAATTTTATATTTGGTTATACAAGAGCAACCTAAGTAT
The DNA here is from genome assembly GCF_964194105.1 of Spermophilus citellus. Taxonomy (NCBI): domain Eukaryota; kingdom Metazoa; phylum Chordata; class Mammalia; order Rodentia; family Sciuridae; genus Spermophilus; species Spermophilus citellus. Next base: position 40,865,040 of record NC_138199.1, on the reverse strand, counting down.
TTTATATGTAATATATTGTTTCAATGTAATATATGCTTTTAAATGAAGGAAAGTACTGGATTACTAAGAACTATGAAATTTATGATTCTTTTTATATCAGACTTTTTATAGAGAAATATACTATGAAGGTTGCCTAGAACCTGGATTCCACAAAATCTAGGTTATAGATTTCCTATCTATAAATCAACACTTTGATCTTTATGTGAATGCATTCCACCATAAGCCTTGTAATAAATTTAAAACTATGCAGGTTTTATATTCTTTTCAATAGAACTATAAAATCCTAGTGCAGATGTCATCAACTCAGCCTCATGCCTCTAGGCAAAAACCATAATTAAGTCATCCTAGACAGGTAATTGTCCATCCCAGTGAGAGTCTATAACATGTTTAGTAATCCTTTTCTATAATGATCCTTCACCAGAAACTTTTTTTACTATGTCTTATTCTACTGTTTTCTTTCAGTTTAATCCCATTTCATTTGACTTTCTGCTACATACAGGAATTTATCCCACTGTGGAAGCTTATGCAATAAATGTCCTTATGTCATCATTTATTTATTTATTGATTGATTGATACCGAGGATTCAACCTAGGGACATTTAACCACTAAGCCACATTCCCAGCCCTATTTTGTGTTTTATTTAGAGACAGGGTTTCGCTGAGTTGCTTAGGGCCTCGCTAAATTGCTGAGACTGGCTTTGAACTCACAATCCTCCTGCCTCAGCCTCCTGAGCCGCCAGAATTATGGCATACATCACCACACCCTGCTCATCATTTCCTTTTACCATCACCCCAATGAGAAAAACATTACTTTTTTTTTTTAAGTGGATGGATGGCACAATTCCTAAGAAACTACAATACCATGTTGATGTGTGGTGTGGAGTGGATGGAGCAAGCCCTTATTCCATCTCTCTGCTCTAAAAATCCACTTAATATATTGTCCTCAGATGGAGGATGTATCAGATGTTAAATTGATTAAGAGATAGTATACATGATCTTAGCCAAAAGGCTGAGAAGCTATTGGCCAAACTATATTGTTATATTGTGTGCATATATGAATATGTAACAACAAATACCATCATTATGTTCAACTATATTGCACAAGTTTAAAAATGTGAAAAAAATTAAAATAAAGAGAATATTTTTTAACATTTTGCCATTTAAAATAAAGTTTGCTGTAAATAAACCAAAAAGATTTAGAAGCTATCATTGACATGATTTAGTAACCCTAATGATTATTTTCCTTATATCCACTACATCATCAGCTTCCAAATGTTTTTATTATTTATTTATGTTACTGGGATTGAGCCTAGGGGTGCTTTACCACTGAGCCACATCCCCAGCCCTTTTTATTTTTTATTTTGAGACAGAGTCTCACTAAGTTGCTGAGAACCTTGCTAAATTGCTAAGACTGGCCTTGAAGTTGCAATCCTCTTTCCTCAGCTTCTCCAGTCATTGAGATTACATGGTGGCCACTAACTACCAGCCCAAATGTTTTAAAATAAACTTGATTGAGATATAACTTACATACAATAAAATGCATATATTTTAAGTATACTGTTCAATGAGTTTCAGTAAATGTTTGTATCAGCTGGGCACTGTGGCACATGCCTGTAATCCCAATGACTTGGGAAGCTAAGCCAGGAGGATTGCCAAAAACATTACTTTATATTCATCATAAATGTTATTTGCACATATTAACTATGTTTTTTTCTATTTTATCAGAGTATAATGATTGTCTATTACATCACTCATTTAATTGATATGTGTAAATGGTGCAAAATTTTGACAAAACAAAAACATGGCCTTCATGCATTTATATGTAATTTCTGACCATATTAGATGATAGTAATTTGAGTTCATACAAATGACATACATTGAGTAAATTATTAAGAATGTTGAAATGTACATAGATCAGAGAAAATCATCACCCACTGTTGTCTGCGTGATGCATAGTGACCTTTCATTTTACTGATGTTGAATGGTAGCTGGAGTCTGGCACAATATTTAGGATTGAGGGTAGAAACCTGCACAAACATTCCTGTCACCATGCTGCATCTCCCATTCATAAAATACTCCTTAAGTGGGGGTAGTGTAGTCTCTTATCTGTTTGGACAGCATGCTGCTCCGCAGTCTCTCTCCCTTCCAGACTGAGCCATTTGTAGTTCCAGATTACCTGACTTGTATGTGCAAGCAGGGATGAGTTCTTATCAAAGCAGGTTCGTTTGAAAGATGGGGAAATATCCAAGATACCAGGCATATGGGCAATGGGGGATGTCAAGAAACAAGACTCAAAGGGACATACAGTGAAGGGCCTTGTCTACCACACCAGAAAGATTGGATTTTATCCTTAAGACAAATTAATTGAAATATTATGTAGGGAAATTGGAGACACACTATACAGATTTAGATTTTAGAATGTGTTCCACAGGACAGCAGTGGAATTGGAGGGATGAGGGGGCAGGAGTAGGAAGAATGACAAATGTTCCGTCTGAGGCAACGCTGCAGGAATGAAGTGAAAGGGGCAGAACTGAGTTTTGTTTTGTTTTTAATGGTGCTGGGGATTGAATGCAGGGCCTAGTACATGCTTGGGTAGTTGATTGAATATGGAAGGAGAATAAATAATAAGGATGACACCCCATTTTGTTTATTTTTATTTTTTAATATTTATTTTTTAGTTGTAGTTAGACACAATACCTTTATTTTATTTATTTATGTTTTTGAGGTGCTGAGGATTAAACCCAGGTCCTTGTGCATGCTAGGTGAGTGCTCCACCGCTGAGCCACAACCCCAGCCCAATGCCCCATTTTAGATTTACACCTTGACACTATGTGGTGATGCCTGGGGTTGCAATGTAATGCTGCCTTGTTAAGTTATTCCATTTAGAGTTTCCTCATTGAATCAGACATGATTCTGATTGATAGAAACCATCTCTGGCTATCATAAGTTTAAAAAAGTAATTATGGAAAGTGTGGTGAGAGAGCTTATTATTATTTAATTTCTATATATTTTTTTTCCTTTTTACCCAGTAGTGCAGCACTTGGGTCATGATCTATGAGAATAAAGACCACATTTCTCAGCTTCCCTTGCAGCTAGGTCCAAGCATGTGTCTAATTTCTGATTAATGGAATGTAAGTGGGAGTAGTGCGTGCAAGTTCCTGGACTTATCCTTAAAGGACAGAAGCATACACTTCTTCCTTTTATCCCCTCACATGTATGACAGCTTGGTCTATATTTTAAAGGTGGCAAAACAGAAATCTAGGAAGTCCTCTGGGTTCCAAATGACTAAGAGCCACTATAGCATCATAAAAGCCTCTAACCAAACTATTATGTGAAAGAGACATACACTTGTACTTTGTTTAAGTTCCCATTATTTTTGGTTTCTGTTACATGAAATTGCATCCATATCTCCATATGTGAGTAGGCATTAAGGACTTACCAAAATGAAAGATGGCTTGAGAGCTTGGAAAAAATTGGATTCAGGTAGCCATGGAGGTGAAATACCAGAGACTGCGTAGTCTCAGCACCATGTTATTGCTGCTGAGAGCAATCCAATCCCAGATTTCCCCAGTCTTTGGGTCACTCATTCAAAATGCAAAATCCTGGTATTTTATTGCCCAAGTCAGGACATGTGTCTATTCAGCAGAAGTACCAAAGGGCAGCTAGAAGACTTTGTGGTTCTGTGGGTATCTGCATGGGGACGTGTGTGCTGGGGGGCCTACACAGCAAGGGGAAAGAAAGAATAGTAGGATGCTGGACAGCCAAAAAAACCCAACAGATGTCCATTACATTCAACTTCCCCTTATTTCTACTGAATCAAGGCAAATTAAGAGAAGCCATTGTGAGTTACTTTTGCATTTTACTTAAAACTTCTATTTTAGTGAATCCATTTTGCCATAAAGCATTGCAATTTTCTTTCACAATATCCTTACTTTAAATGGCACACATTTATCATTTCTTTTTCTAAATTCTGTTGTAAGCAAAGATATTCACAAGCTGCTTATAGTACTCATATGCTGTACCCTCCTTTTTGGCAACAGCATCATGAAAAATAATGGCAACATTGTATAAAAGCTACAATCAAAATTCTTTCTTTGGATCTTGAAAATACTTCTTAAGGATAGCAAGAGTATTTTCTATGTATAAAAAGAAACTCTTAGCAACTAAAAAGTTATTAGTATTCTTTCAAAAGCCAGTATCAGTCCTGGCAATCTTGTATTTTAACGCCACATTTTTATTGCATTTCAGGGAAAAAGAATCACAAAGAATTCAACTTCTTAATTTATTTGAAAGATAAAAAGTTGAACTATTTCCTGTCATCAGGATGGGACTAAGATGCCATCATTAAAAATGAACGTACATTTTTAAAAATGAGGTCAATCTCATTATTGTTCTATTGCAATTATCTGACAATTTGGGGAAAATGATTATTAATACTTATTTTTTAAATGCCTTCCAAATTAGCAATATTAGTTGAGATGCCAATAATTTATAAATAAGCCTTATCCTTGCTCAAAATCTGTGAACAAACTATTCACAGTCACACCAAGTAAAAGATCGTGTATGTGTGTGTGTGTGTGTGTGTGTGTGTCTGTGTGTGTGTGCACCCTACTACTAAGCTACACTCCCAGCTCCCAAACTCCTAGTTTTGTAACTCCAGGATTTTCATTAAATACTTCACAGAGATAGGAACAAGATTTCCCATTCTTTTCTCCTTTTCTGTCCTTTCATTCCTCCCTCCTGCTCATTGCTCATCCAATTCTGACTAAATAGTTAAACACGAAGTTTTGCACTTTTTTTTTTTTTTTTTTTTTTTTTTAGAGACAGATCTTACTAGGTCTCACTATGATGCCCAGGCTGACCTCAAACTTCTTGACTCAAGAGCTCCTATCACCTCAGCCTTCCAAATCTCTGGTGCGATCACTGTGGCCATGACATCTTTGCACTATTTCTAATGAAAATTCATGTGACTTGTTGGAAGAAGTTTTTGGTAATCATTTACTATGCATATGAAAAATGTAAAGAATGTGGATTAATCCTTTTATTACTCTTTGAAGAGCTAATCTTTGTTTGTGTTTTATGTTCTATTATGCAGTTATAGCAGCTTTGACCACTGGTTCCATTTAAACAGAATCACTTTTTAGACAGGCTTTTCACAATGAAGAACAAGAAGCTGCAAAGTTGGTAACATACTTATTTTTAAAAATTGACTACATGAAGTATTGTCAGATTATTCACCACAAGCAACATTTATTTCACTTGTAACAAAAATTGTACCAAATATTGTATCAAAACATGGATTTAGAATTTGAAGAGGTAATGTATGCATATGATAAAAAATTAAAACAAAATGGTATACAATAAAAGTCTCCATGCTTCATCTCTATCACCCAGTCAGATAATTCCCCTTCCTCAAAACACTATTCCCAGTTTTATGTGTATCACTGTGGATATTATCTGTGCATATAACAAGACATTAAAAATATTCTTTTTTTTCTACAAATATACATTACTAAATACACATTCTTTTACTTATCCCTTTTTTCCCTATATACCTAGGAAGTGATTATATTAGTTGTAAATTAAAGATGGCTGCAAAAATCCTGGTCATTCTCCTCATAGAGTTCATTTCTCCTCCTCCTGAATCTGTGTGGCCCTGTGACTCTTTACACAATCAAATGTAGCAAAGTAACACTGTGCCAGCTTTAAAAGGACTGGCAGCTTCTGTTCCCAATCTCTTGGAATTTCTCTTGGAATGCACATTCTGAGAGAATCTAGTCACCCTCTAGTCACCCGTGTCAGAAGTCCTCCACACTGTGAGGAGGCCTCATAGAGGTTGCCTGGAGAGAGAAAGAGATTGATTCTTGCTAGTTCTCAGCTGTTCCATGTGTTCCAACCAACACACAAGACAACCTGAGTGAAGAAGCCCTCTTGGACATGCATCCCAAGAGAGCCTTCCAATGACTCCTATCGCAGCCACCATCATATGGCAGAAAGATTCCAGAAGAGAATTGCCCAGCCTAGCAAACCAATCCACAGAACTAGGAGAGAACATAATAAATTGTTTTAATCCACTGAATTATCAGGAAAGTTATCATATAGCAATAGATAACAGGAACATTTGTATATAAAGAGCCTTTCTCTCTCTCCTCTCTCTTAATCAGTAGATAGTATTCTGTTTTTTGAACAGTGTAATCACATGCTAGGCAAGCGCTGTACCGCTGAGCCACAATCCCAGCCCCTGATACTGCTTTTTAATGGATCCAGAGAATACCTGTAATTTTGTTTAAACAATCTCCAGTGCTTTGCTGTGATAAACAATACTATGGTGGATATCTATGTACACATGTTATATTGCACAGTGAAAGTATATCTACAAGATGAATTCCTAGAAATGGATTTTTGCAAGTGTAATCTTTCTAGATCCTAGATGTTTCCTAATGGCCCTAGCCTATAAAGATATATCAGTTTTCATTCCCTCCAAAAGTGTATGAGAGGGCTGGGGTTGTGGCTTAGTGGTAGAGCGCTTGCCTGGCACGTGTAAGGCACTGGATTTGATCCTCAGCACCGCATAAAAATAAAATAAAGGTATTATTTCAACCTACAACTATATATATATATATATATATATATATATATATATATATATATATATATATATATATATATATATATATATATATATATTTTTTTTTTTTTAAGTGTATGAGAGCCAGGTGAGGTGGTGCATGTCTCTAATAGCAGCAGCTTAGGAGGCTGAGGCAGGAGGATCACAAGTTCAAAGCAAGCCTCAGCAATTTAACAAGGCCCTAAGCAACTTAGTGAGACCCTTTTCAAAACAAAAAAATAAAAAAGGTTGGCGATGTGGCTTAGTGGTTAAGCACCCTGGGTTCAATCCCTGGTACCAAAAAAATTAAAAAGTGTCTATCTTCTCACATCATCCCAATACAGTGTGGAGTCAGCTTGTTTCGTTCGTTCGTTCTTTCTTTCTTTCTTTCTTTCTTTCTTTCTTTCTTTCTTTCTTTCTTCCTTCCTTCCTTCCTTCCCTTCCTTCCCTCCCTTCCCTCCCTTCCCTCCCTTCCCTCCCTTCCCTCCCTTCCCTCCCTTCCTTCCTTCCCTTCCTTCCCTTCCTTCCCTTCCTTCCTTCCTTCCTTCCTTCCTTCCTTCCTTCCTTCCTTCCTTCCTTCCTTCCTTCCTTTCTTTCTTGTTTTTTTTGTTACCAGGGGGTTAACCCAGAGGCACTTTACCACTGAGCCACATCCCCAGCCCTTTATTTTTTATTTTGAAACAGATTCTTACTAAATTGCTGAGGCTGGCCTCAAACTTGCAATCTTCCTGCTCAGTCTTCCCGAGTATCTGGGATTACAGGAGTGCTCCACCACGTTCAGCCCTGATACTGCTTTTTTTTAATATTTATTTTTTAGTTGTAGTTGGACACAATATCTTTATTTATTTATTTATTTTTTTATGTGGTGCTGAGGATTGAACCCTGGGCATCGCACATGCTAGGCGAGCGCTCTATCGCTGAGCCACAATCCCAGCCCCTGATACTGCTTTTTAATGGATCCAGAGAATACCTGTAAAGGAAGAGCCTGTTGCATAGAAAGTTGCCTTGTGCTGTAAGCCTGCTGATGCCAATGGTAAAGTATTTGTGGTTCACCTGCTCCCTGCCTACTGTGTGTATTATTTTCCTGGTGGATGAGAGTGAATGTTAATTAAAAATACCCCAAGTCTCTGTTTTAGGGCACAAGAAAGATAACATTTTACATGTGTGTCACAGTCCATAGTTTAACAGAAGTTACTTCATTTAATCATCATGATAGTGTAGGGAGGTAGGTATTATTGCCCATGGCTAATGAGGAAAAATCAAGCTTAATATTGCATAGTAGTACTAAATAGTTTCATTCTTGAATAACTGGACAAATTGTAGCCTTAGATTTGCACATACACTACAGTTTTAACTCTTGCTTGTGAAATTAATATCACAATTCTGAATTCCAGGATAGTGGCAAATAATGGCAACAATGAAGCCATTAATGTTAATATACCTTTCTCAAATCCAGGTGATCTGGGTATAATTTGTTAGTAAATTTGTTTGCCATATTTCTTTTCCTCCTGATTTCTTCCATTTATTTAGCTTTCCTCAGTATGGAGAATAAATATTTTAAATCAATATGAAAAGAAAATAAACCACTGATGTGAGAAATGGGCATTTGTTAGCAACAGTACAGAAATATTGATGTTAAGTATATTTGCTGCTCATCACATACCTTATTAATAATTTATTGAATTTATAATGCATCAGCGGATGGTGGAATAGTTTGAGATCTCACATGTAAAATGATCTGGGGATAGGAAAGCAATTCAGATATTTGTGCTATAGAATTACCATTCAATGTGTCATTCAATGAAATAATTAGCAGTTTGGTCTGGGAAAGCTACTTAATTGTTTAAAACAATGTATATGAACACCAAACCTAATAGCTTATTGGATTGCATATGGCAAGGTGCTGGTCTGCATAGTTTCTAGAACGCTAGGATTTGGACTGGAACACACTGAAGATGTGGGTAAACAGATGCTTTATTTTTATTTATTTTTTAATTTTTTTAAGAGAGAGTGAGAGAGGAGGGAGAGAGAGAGAGAGAGAGAGAGAGAGAGAGAGAGAGAGAGAGAGAGAGAATTTTTTTAATATTTATTTTTTTAGTTCTCGGCGGACACAACATCTTTGTTGGTATGTGGTGCTGAGGATCGAACCCGGGCCGCACGCATGCCAGGCGAGCGCGCTACCACTTGAGCCACATCCCCAGCCCTAAACAGATGCTTTATACATCCTGGGATAGTTTGTCGCCAAGCGTCTCTTTTACATCTGTCCCTCATTTCCATTCTCAGTGCTACCATCTTCTGTCAGCTCCTATGCCTCCCCCCACAGTTTATGGCAGTAATCTTTTCATTGGCCTGTGTTTCCCCAAGCTTTCCCTGTTCTGACTTCTTTGCACAGAGCTCTGGATTAATCTTAATACAATTCCCTCTTAAATGAAATCCAGCCTTCTCAGCTCAGGCTCAGAATCCACTGTGAATTCTAGCTTCCCTCCTGTCTGGCCCACATAGCTCATGTCTCCAAAGGTCTCACAGGCTTGAGAGTAAAAATGATGAATTCCCTCACACACCAAAAAGCCCAACAGTCTCCCATCTCCTCCCCTCTTTGCTGCAAAGACTTCTAATCATTCTGTGGCTCTTTTCTCTTTTCTTCTGTGCTATTGTCCTTCCCTAGTGTCTTCTGCTGAGCCTCCACATCCTACTGAGCCCCTTCATAAGAAGAATATTAAAAGATAAATATGAACAAGACGCTGGGTTTAACTGAGCTTTGTTACCTGAGCAAATCCTTCCAGCGCCCTGTGGAGAAGGTACCAGGAGGAGCTAGTAAGTAGCAACGCCAGGAGAAAGCCAGGGAAAGCCAAGTCCAGAAGCCACGCTCCTGAGTGCCACTGTATGAGGACACTTTCTGACGTCACTCTGACCACTGAGGATGAGGACTTCTACAGCTGCCACGTCCATAAGTTGCCATCTCTTGCTTCCACCTGTGGTGCTGTTCCTCCTGTTTAGAAGTCACTGATTCCTGATGTCACCAGAGCCTCAGGCCTGGACCTGCACCATTTGAGACGCTTATCAGCTGGGAGCTGTGGTGTATCCAAACTTCCCTCTGCACTCTTGAACCTCCTACTGTCGTAGACCTGTGGGGTCCCTACCAAGGGGAGCAGAATACATTCTCACCCTTTGATCTACACTCACATATCAGGCCACCTAAACTATTCCTTGGACCATCTTCTCTCTGGATGCTTTCATAGGTTTTAGTAAGACCCACTTCTTGCTCCCTGGCACCTGAACACAAGCCCATGGGGGCACTGGAAGATCTAATGTAGGCAGAGGTCCCTAGAAAGAACTCAATTCCCTCCCTACTGGTATGGAAGGGAGAATTTTTTGTTGTTGTTGAATATTTCTTTGGACTGTTAAAACACACGTTTTCCTTTTCCAATTTAAAAAAAAAAAGCTAGAGGCTACGGTTGTGGCTCAGCAGTAGAGCACTTACCTAGCATGCATGAGGCACTGGGTTCGATTCTCAGCACCACATAAAAATAAAATAAAGGTTATTGTGTCCACCTACAACTAAAACAAATATATTTTTTTTAAAAAAAAATCTAGTTAGCCAGTGGGGTGACACACACCTGTAATCCCAGCTACTCGGGAGGCTAAGGCAGGAGGATCACAAGTTTAAGGCCAGCCTGGACAACTTAGAGAGGTCCTGTCTAAAAACAAAGCGGGGGGGGGGGGTGTTGTGGCTTAGTGGTAGAGCACCACTGAGTTCAATTCCCAGTACCAAAAAAAAAAAAAAAAAAAGAATCAACCCTAATTAAAAATAAGGAATTACTTATTTTAAGTAATTCAAATTACTTCAAATCCCCCCTATCCCCCAGGACATGGTTATTAGAATTAGGGTAATTCTCTCTCAGAGCTGCTCAGTCTCATATAAGTAGATGGCTGGCCTGCCCCAATTCTGGAAACAGCCTACTTGGGCCCTGTTTAGGCTCAGAGTTGAACCCTACTATCCTTTTGTTCCTTTGTGACCCCTCTAGAACCCACCAAATAGAAACATATCCAAAGCCAGCCCTGTGCTTTCTTGCAATGCCTTTTTAAATGGCTCTTCCTTTACCTAAATCTCCTCATCATCTCTGCCTCCTAATATCCTATCTAACTGCTCAGGTCCAAGGTCCCTCTTATAGGTCCCTTCACTGACCCCAGAAGTGAACTCTCTCTCCCTGCTCTGAACTCCCAAGTACTAGAAACCACTTTCCCAGCAAGAGTACTGGACATTTGTCTTACATGCCCAATGTTCCTTTCCACTTCCTCCATCTTTTTTCCCCTCCGGCCATGAAATTTGGTGTGGATTTCAATCACAGTGCCCCATTACACTGGGCAAGGGATAACACACACCCAGCATTGCCAAACATTACACTCTACGGTGGCAGCTTCAATGATTGGCAAGGGGCAGGGACGTGGGACCAATTCAGAACAGAGTCTTTCTCTAGGATCTGCAATTATATAGGTATATATAGAAGTGAGGAGACATTCTCTCTTCTCTGAGTCAGAGTCTGCTAGCATGCATGAAGCCCTAGAAAAAGAAACTAATGTGGTATTAGCCTAGAGATGCTTTGTTTTTGGTGTGTGTGAGAGAATCCAACAATTTCATCCCTCAGTCCACCTACCACATCCTTCCCAGTTGTGTGAGCCCATAAATCCCCTTTTTTGCTTAAGCTGGTGTGAATTGGTTGCTGCTACTTGCCGGGAGTACAGAAGAGCTTGCCCCTTTAGTTGGTGACTGTTTGATTTGGGGCTCCTTTCTTTCCTACTAGATCATGAACTCCTGCCAGCAAAGACTACACCTTGCTTATATTTATATCTCCCCAAAACACAGCAAGATGCAATCACTTACAGATTAGCCCAATATCACATTCTATTAATGAATAACTTTTTACATTATGCCTCAATTGAGAAGCTATGATTAATTTTCTTCTTTTTTAATATTTATTTTTTTAGTTTTTGGCAGACACAACATCTTTGTTTGTATGTGGTGCTGAGGATCGAACCCGGGCCGCTCGCATGCCAGGCGAGTAAGCCAAGGCTTGAGCCACATCCCCAGCCCCTAATTTTCTTCTTGAACACTTTTTATCCATATAAATTTAGCCACTGTCATGTACACAGTGGTGTTTTGCAAAATTACATGGATTGATCCGAAGGATAAGACTGTAGTAGTTAGGGTTTTCTGGCCAAATTAAACAAGAAAGAAATTTACTGGAAAGATGTGGAGTAGCTCATGTACTCACAGAAGTTGAACACACTGACTTTGTAAAAGACATCTCTGAGCATCTAGTGGCAGACTCCTTTGGGTCAATTGTTGTAAAAAACAAAACAAAACAGTTTTGATCCTTTTCTATCCCAGGCACTCCACCCAAGTCCTCTTTCTCAGAAAGATTGGCCAAAGTCATATCACATGCCCACTCCTCATCCTGGGAAGGATCAAATACCCTGAAACGACACAGACTTAACCAGGGGAAGGAGGTTTCTCAAAGAAAGATGACAGGATCGAATGACAAAATCCTTCACAGGTAAGTCCAGTTTAGGCAGCTGTTTTAATTAGACACAATTTTAAGTACTTTCTGTGAACTGTGAATTATGATTGATACAAAGAAGCATAACATGCTTTTCTCTCAAGAATGAGGAAACAAAACTTATACATAGGAAAATAAATACAATGGACAAATTAAGGCAGCATAATGTTAGCACTGAATTGAAGGTACAGGAGGTGGATGCTATGGTAACAAGCATTTGCTTCCTGGATTCTCTTGGCCATTAACCAACTATACCAAGCATTTCCAGACCTCTATATTTCTTTAGTTTAAAATGCCCTTTCCTCCTATAAAATTCTATTTATCTTGTGAAACAATTCAAAGACCACTTCCCAGCTGGCCCCCACTACAAGTTCCATGCTTTTGTCAGACATGGTGGTGCACACCTGTAATCCCAGTGACTTGGGAGGCCGAGGCAGGAGAATCACAAGGTCAAGGCCAGCCTGGGCAACTTAGCAAGACTTTCAGAAACTTAGTGGAACCCTGTCTCAAAATAAAAAATAAAAAAAGGGCTGGGGAATGTGTTTCAGCAGTAAAGCACCCCTGGGTTCAACTCCCAATATCTCCCCCAAAATGAAACAAAAACAAAAACAAAAAATGCTTTCACAGAACTTTCTTTGTGCCTCTATAACATAGCATTTGGTTCATTCTTTTTTATTTCCCATCTTTCCCATTACTCATCAAGAATAGGGATTGTGTAGCTTTTCATTTTCCTTCTCATGCTATGGTGGTTAATTTTATGTTTCAAATTACCTGTCCTATGGTGCCCAGTTGTTGGACCAAATACCAGTCTAGATGTTGGTGTAGAAGTATTTTTTAGATGTAAGTAAGATTTAAAATTAGTAGGCTTTGAGTAAGACAAGTACTCTCTACACTGTGTATGGGCCCCATCTAATCAGTTGAAGGCACTAAGAGCAAGCGCTGAAGTTTCCAAAGAGGAAGCAGTTTTCCTTAAGACCATAACATCAAAGCCCTACCAAGATTCCTGCCTACTGTCCTAAGGAATTTGGATTCAAGATTGTAATGCAGCATTAACTCTTCACTGAATTTTCCAGCATGCCATCCCCCTACAATCACAGGTCCATTCTTCAAAATTTTTCTCTATTGGTTCTGTTTCTTTGGAAAATTCCAATGCATATGCTTACCTTTAAAAATAAATCTAGGGACTCTGTGTAGCTCAATGGTAAAGTATGTGCTTAGCATGCACAAGGCACTGGGTTCAATCCCGGCACCAAAAAAAATTAAATATATGAATAAAGCTAATAATTCTTTTTGGATTTTGCATTTTCTCACACATTTAACAAGGATTTATTGTGTATCTGGCACTGTTTTAGGTCCTTGTGATACAGTATACATGAGACAAAAAAATCAGCTGCTCGTGGTGGCGCATGCCTGTAATTCCACCAACTCTGAAGGTTGAGGCAGGAGGATCACAAGTTCAAGGCCAGTATGGGTAACTCAGAGAGACCTTGTCTAAAAAAAAAAAAAAAAAGTAAATTCTTCAATGCCACTCTAGACCTACAGGGTCACAAGTTGCAGTGGTAGAATCCAGAAACGGGGGTGTAGTAAGTCCTCTGGGTGATGCCTGGCATATGCAGAAGTTTGAGAATTAGCCTCAAGCCAATTGTTATAGTTTGGATATTATTGTTTTTGTAGTGGTGGGGCCTGAACTCAGGGCCCCATACATGTGAGGTAGCTGCTCTACCACTGAGCTATACCCCCAGTGCTATGGTTTGGATGTTGAACAAGCCCCAGTGGTCTAAAAGGCTTGGTCCTCAGGGTCATGCTTTTAGGTTTTTAGGAGGTACTATGGACCTTTAAGAGGAAGAGCCTGGTAAGAGGTTCTTAGGTCACTGGGGGTGTGCCCCCACAGGGAATTATGGAACCCTCACCTCCTTTGGCCTTTTCTTAGCCATGTGCTCCCTGACATTGCTCTCTGGCACACCCATTCAAGGCCAAAAGCAATGAGTTCACACAATCTTGGACTGGAACCTCCAAAACTGTGAGCTAAAACAAATCTTTTTTCTTTATGTTAATTATCTCAGGTATTTCATTATAGTGATAGAAACTGACTAATATGCCAATGCTTCTAAAATTTTAATATGTATAAATATCAAGTGAAGTTCTTGTTAAAATGCAGATTCTGATTCAGGTGTTCTGATGCAATAGGTATGTCAGGATTCCCCCTTCAGTGCTGAGGCATTCCTTCCCTAGTCTTCTGAGGATATGGGCAGATGGAGATTCTCAGGTGAGTACCTAAGAATTACCTGCAGCTGAAGAGAACTGTCTCACCCAATTCTCAAATGCCCTCAGCTTACAATGAAGCCTTGATTGCTAGTGCAGGATGTTGATCCTTGGCAAGAGATTGTGTTGTAATTGTTAAAACTTCTAACAGTAGGAATTATGAATGGAAAACTGGTGGAAGGGGCTGAGTTGCTGGGGCATTTGAGAGTTTCAAAGGAAATTGTAATTATATAAGGGCTTGGGAATTGAATGGCTGTTTCCCTGGCATTTGATGCAATTGAGAAAGACAATGGAAGGCTGAGGGTCATTACTCACCTATTCTAAGAGGCCCTCCTTGGTGGGGTGGGGTAGGGGGGACAGAAGATGCTGAGGAACTAGAGCCAGGACTTAATTATAAAAGTAGCAGAGTTCCAAAGAAGGTTGGATTTTCTATCATGTCATGTTTACCATAGCAATGTTAGGGCCCTGACTGAGAAAAAAAATGGGACCCTGAGATTTGGGATAGGGACATCTAGATCAATGAACTCAAAATCCTGTGGGTCAATACTATTTTTTTTTAAAGAGAGAGTGAGAGACAGTGAGAGGGAGAGAGAGAGAATTTTAATATTTATTTTTTTTTAGTTTTTGGCGGACACAACATCTTTGTTGGTATGTGGTGCTGAGGATCGAACCTGAGCCGCACGCATGCCAGGCGAGCGCGCTACCGCTTGAGCCACATCCCCAGCCCTCAATACTATTTTCTAATTCATCTTAAATCCTTGACTTGGAGTAATGTTCATCCAAGGTTCATGTGAAGACTTCAAGATATTTTGCCCCCAAAATCTCTGTCTGGCTTCCCCTGTCACAGCCACTGCCCATCGGGTGACACTGAGTTGACCCACCTCAGATTCTGCTTCTTGTTTCTTTCTTCCTTCCTTATAACTGCCAGGACTGCACAGCTCTTTCTGCTCCTCTCCTGGGTTTTTCCACCCAGCAGTTTCTGAGGGACAGACAAGAAGTCACAGAAGAGTCCAGCCACCCCAGCACGTTCTTTCTCACACTGACAAAATCACCACTTTGGTCATCGGTAATCTGCTTCTGAGAGAGCAATTTATAAAATCTCCAGTTAAGCCAGAGACTCTTTTCAAAAAGGTCCAACATCGCTGGCAGAATAAATGCTATCTTTGAGCCAAAATCCAATAGTTAAGCCAAAAACAGGATTTCAAAATGGAATTGTATAATGTGTTTTTTGTTGGTTTTTTTTTTTTTTTAAATCACAATTCACTAAGAAGAGAACAAAGAAAGACAGGTTTGGGTGTATATTTGATTAAGAGGAAGAACATTTTCAAACATAGTTTGAACATTGAATCAGGTTATTAGAGATTGCCTTCTTTGATGATCTTTAAAAATAGAAGAGACCATCATTCTTCTTCAACGATTTGGCTGCAGACCAGCTTGAAGATCTGAAATAAATGCTCTTCTGAAGTTTCCTCTGGTTTGTCTTATCTACCCTTTCTGACAACACCTGCCTCACTCACTGTCCTTGTCCCAGGTCCTCCAGGCCAGGCAGAGACAGAAATTGATAGAAAGGTGAATGATGGTGGTGACATTTGGGATTATTTTACCACAGAAATTGAGAAGAAATTATTACAGTGCTCTGTCAGTCCACCAACTGAGCAGTTAACAAAAGCAGGTGGTATAATACAATCCTTCAGTTATTTCTAGAATCTTGATGAATCAGTCAATTTGTTCTTTAAAAAAAAAAACCCTAAGGAAAATAGTTACTACACCCCTTGAAGAAGTAAAGCTGTGATTCCAATCTGAAGATAATATTGATTGGAATACAACAAAGATGTTCCTTTCTTCCCACTCCTACATGATGTCCGACTCTTATTCAAGGTCTAATATGTATGACAAGTGTCATGTCTGTGGTGTATATTTATTGGTGTCTGTGGGGCACGCATAACTGGCATAAATCTTATGATACATATCAATTTTGTTAGAAATGGACTTATTCCATTTTTATTTATTTATTTATTTTTACAATTCAGTGTCTTCTTTTAGTGTCATTCTGCCAAGGATAGATTACTTAATCTTTGTCAGTTTAGGGTTGCCACTGTTCTTTTCCTCTGAGATCTGGGGACTGAACATGGTGCCACATCATCGGGGTAGGGACGGGTAGCATCTTGTCCTCGTTCCTCAGCCAGTGCCAGCTTCTGCCAGATATACCATATCCTATCCCATTTCTCCCTTCAGTACAGATGGCTGTTTCATTGTCTCTCCTCACAGCAGATTCTCTCTCTCCCCCTCTCCCTCGCTCTCTCTGTCTCTGTCTCTGTCTCCCCCCCTTCTCTCTCAGTGACCACTGTACCACTGAGCTAAACTCTGG
Source organism: Spermophilus citellus (assembly GCF_964194105.1). NCBI lineage: Eukaryota > Metazoa > Chordata > Mammalia > Rodentia > Sciuridae > Spermophilus > Spermophilus citellus. Next base: position 40,848,246 of record NC_138199.1, on the reverse strand, counting down.
AGTCTCTCTTGAACATCTCTTTCCCCACTTCCCTGCTTCACCATCCCTGGACTACAGACAACCCGGTGGGGACCCAACCCCACCCCTGGTCTGTGTTACTCTCAGTTGTGTGGAAAGCATTTTACTTCTCCCCATACCACAGTAAGGCCCAAGCAGATGGCTTGAGCTTGCTTCTGTCCTACCTGCAGAGGCAGGCAGCCAGGGTACTTCCTCCTCACCAAGCTATTGTGAGCTGGGATTACATGTGTACACCCTGGTGTTTTGAAAGCTCCCTGGGCTCTCTGCTGGAGCTGCATCACAGATTCTTCCATCCTGGATTCCTTTTTGGAGTGGGGAAATGTCCCTAGACACTTCTTTAGGGACACACTAGTATCTAAACTCCTCTCCTTTTTCTTCTTCTTTTTTTGGTACTGGGGATTGAACCCAGGGGCACTCTACCACTGAGCTGCATCCCAAGTCTTTTTATTGTTTAATTAGGACAGGGTCTGGCTCATTTGCTGAGGCTGGCCTTGAACTTGAGATCCTCCTGCCTCAGCTTCCTGAGTCACTGGGATTACATGTGTACACCACTATGCCCAGCTAAACTTCTCTTCTTCTGATACCCTTTTTATTCTTCTGGTCCAAGTAAACTTTATTTGGTCTCAGAGGTAGTACAGAGATCTTCTAAATTGTTCCTCCTCTGAGATCTCCAGGGCTTTACCATGCACAAAAAGTCTTTTCTGCTGTAGCAACCTTTCTCAGGTTGGAGGCCTCACTCAGAGTATAGGTGTAAGTGCCCATATAAAGAAAGTACCAAGAATTAGAAACATATGTTATGATGGGCATGGAAGCACACGCCTTTAATCCCAGCAACTTGGGAAGCTGAGGCAGGAGGATCATGAGTTCAAAGCCAGCCTCAGTAGATTAGTAAGACACTTAGCAAATCAGCGAGACCCTGTCTCTAAATAAAATATAAAAAAGGGCTGGGGACTTGGCTCAGTGGTTGAGGGGCCCTGGGTTCAATCTCCAATACTAAGAAATATATGTTGGTTTTCAAAATATGGTACCACTATACTGCAGTAAAAGAAATTCAATGATGAGAGGTGATCAGAACAGGCAGATTTCAGAATCAGGTGGGACACCTCTTCTCTCTCAAGGACAATGCATTCCCTTCCTTGTGGCTCAGCTTGATTTTTCTTCTTTCTGCATTCTCCAGCAAATCTCTTGTCACATCAGGTACTAATTAGTTGAGATCTACTTCATCTGCACCCAGAAGACCCTCTCTCCTACCCAGGAAAACTCGAGTCTGTTTTTCCTTCAGGGCTGGAGTCAGAGCCTGCTGCCTAAGTATTGAGAGAAGATCTTTCAGTGAGTGCATGATGGCTTCCCACATATCCTTAGATTGGAAAACTGGGAAGAAAAAGTAGAAATAAATGAATCTCCCCTACCTTGGAAATTAGTTCTTCCAACAGATTGTGTTAGCACTTGAAATCACTGCTTTAACTACTAAAATTGATTAAATTAGCAGCTCTGTATTTTGCCAAGATTTTTATAGGCTTTTTTCCCCTGTTCTTCACAAATTAAAACCTGGCTCGCTGGGGAGTGTAGTAGACTGGAGACATTTCTCCTCCTGTCGCTGGATGCTGATGTAGCAAGCTTTTGACAGTTTTTAAAAAGAAAAATTTAATTTTTGATTACTCCTCCTTATGTGTCTCATACCAGGAATGCAGTATGGGTGTGTGGGAGGAAAACTGATATAACATTGAAGAGTTTAATAAATATTTGTAATATGGAGTCTTAAATCATTGCTTTACAAAAGTCAATTACTATAGGAAATAGAATAATTTCATTTCAAAGATAATGGTAGATGTTTGGGAACATGCTAATGAATTTAATAAACATTATCTCTTGATAATAAATGTCAGACCTAGTGCAAAGTAACAGATTTAAAACAATTCAAAATTTTTTTGTCATAAAATGTAATAACTGCTAGGAATTATAGTCACTGTTCAAAAAATAGCATTCTCTAAAATCTAGAAAAGATGTAATGTTCAACTTCACTCGTGGAAAAGAAAGTAGTAGATGATGAGGAAATACACTGTATGATATTCAAAGTAATGTTATAATCTGACTTCCAATTCAAATGAAACACAGATTTTTACTAAACCCTGAACTTACATCAACTTTCAAAGTATGCATTTTTTTTTGCTTGTGTTATAATTGGAAGTGAAAATAGGGCACAAAAGTATGTATGTACTATATATATATTTAGAATGATCACAGCATTGTTTAAAAAAAACTGTGCTTGAATAAAAGCCCAAAGGAAAATGCACTGAAACATTATTGATGATGATGATGATGATTTTTTTGGAGGGAGGGTGTATGGATGTGGTTTTTAAAATTTTTTCTTAGTTTTGACCTTTTCAAAATATTCTGTAATGGCCATCTATTGATCAAAGTGAATTAAAAATCCTACAATTATAAGTAAATATTTATTTGCCTCACTGTCACTTATATTTGTTAAACACAGCATTTCCTTCTTGAAAGCTGCATAAGACATAAATGCTCACTCGGAGGCCGAGAAGCATAAATGTGCTCCATTCAGTGTTCCCAGGAAGCAAGTATCAGAACAAGGATCAAACACACTTTGGTCTTCAAAGTAATAGACATTGAATAGTCATAATTTCAGTTTAACTATCCTCTCTCTCTGACTAGATGGCTTTGCCTTTGAACTGCCCACTGGAAAGAGCCAGGTGTGTAAATACTCAGATCTTTCTGAGGTTGACAACTGCTTCCCTTCACGTTTCATTTTACATAATGATTTCAATGCAGAAATGTCATGGTAGGGAAATATAAGGTGCTAAAAAGAGGCAGAGCAATGTAGTTAAAAGATGGTGGAGTTGTCTGTTGATTACTGAGCTTTCTACAGATTTTATCTACAGACCTGGTGAATTCTGCTGATGAGGAGGCAAAAGAAATCAGGACAACTAGGATCAAAAGGAGAGGATGTCTTTGATCATCTATTTGAATGAAAGTAATAGTCACAATATACTTGAGTATTTTATAGGTGCTAAACTCATCCAAAATAAGTCTCTCATCTACTTTTAATGCAGCTGTTGGCATTGGTTTGTACACAAGTTTGTTCAAGAGTCTTCAGAAAAACAAGTATGAATTTGCTTGATTTACCTTCATATTGGAGTGCAAAAGAAAATTAGCAGGAGTGAAATCATGAATCCTGTAGACATTTCCAAGGTAAACAGATTCATGAATTAGTTACTTTCAAGTAGATCTTCACATGTTTATAAAAGTAGCTACTAGCTATTTCTTTGGGTCTTATTTTGCCTTTTTTTTTTTTTTTTTTTTTTTTTTGTACCAGGGACTGAACCCAGAGGTGCTTAACCACTGAGCTACATCCTCAGCCCTTTTTATGTTTTATATTGAGACAGGGTCCCACTAAGTTGCTCAGACTGGCTTTGAACTTGTGATTCTCCTGCCTCAGCCTTGGAAGCCACTGAAATTGCAGGTGTGCACCACTATGCCTGACTCAGTCTACTTTTTTTTTTTTCACTCGTAGGAACATTACTATTTTTTTAAACTTATGTACCTTAGAGGAAATCCCTAGTGCCATATCTCAAATACCACCTTTAAAAAAAAATATATATATACTGTCAATGGACCTTATTTATTATATGTGGTACTGAGAATCTAATCCAGTGCCTCACACGTGCTAGGCAAGCACTCTACCACTGAGCCATAACCCCAACCCCCTTTTTAAAAAATACTTATTTTTTAGTTGTAGTTGGACAAAATACCTTTATTTTATTTATTTATTTTTATGTGGTGCTGAGGATCAAACCCAGGGCCCCACACACGGTAGGCAAGCACTCTACCACTGAGCCACAACCCCAGCCCCTCAAATAGCATCTTTAAAGTTTTATCAATGAATGGTTAAAATGAATATTCAAAGATTGTTCCAATCTTTCTCTGTTAAAAAGAAGACCTTGAGCTGGGTTCAATGGCGCACACCGGTAATCCCAGCAGCTCAGGAGGCTGAGACAGGAGGATCACAAGTTCAAAGGCAGCCTCAGCAATGGCGAGGCACTAAGCAACTCAGTAAGACCCTCTCTCTAAATAAAATACAAAATGGGGCTGGGGATGGGACTTAGTAGTCTAGTGAGAGTGTCCCTGAGTTCAATCCCTGGTACCAAAAAAAAAAAAAAAAAAAAAGGAGAAGATCTTGCATAATCAGTTAAGATGTTAAGTAAAAGAAAGATCCAATACATACAACAAGGAATAGACAAGAAGTCACAAAAACATAAGCTTCTAGGATAGAACACACCTTGATGATTGTCCTACCAGAGAGTGGTCAAAATATGGATGACAAAAAGAAATTTTAAAAAAATGGGGCTGGGGATGTGGCTCAAGCAGTAGTGCGCTTGCCTGGCATGCTCAGGGCGCTGGGTTCGATCCTCAGCACCACATAAAAATAAAATAAAGATGTTGTGTCCACCGAAAACTAAAATAAATAAATAAATAAATATTAAAAATTCTCTCTCTCTCTCTCTTAAAAAAAAATATGGATGACACTAAAGCCCTACAAAAGATCACTAAATTACCGATACCTTCTTGCTTGTCAGAGCCCATGTGCTAGGACGAAGTGACCAGGACAGCAAGAAGAGAGAGGCTGGGCTGGAATACTGGCGAGGCCTAGAACATGGCTAGGAGTGGATAATGATCCCCAGCATCTGGCAGATCAGGAATGGGCCTCACAGGTACTGGGTAGGGCAGAGCCTACTTTTAAGCAAACACAGAGAAGTCAAGCTGGCCCAGGTAGATGGAGGTGCGAAGGTGGAACCAACAGTAAAGAAATAGTAGAGCTGCATTGGACAGTGGGTCTGGTTCTAGGAAGGATGCTAAGAGCAGGGACATGGTAGTCAGGAGTGGGTAGAGAACTGGGATGAGGAAGCAGAGATGAAGCCAGGATCAATTACCCTCAGCAAAAAGGATGATATCAATAAAGCCTACCTCCAGGGGTTGTTGGAAGACTTAAGTAATACCTGAAAATAAAAATGTCTGGACCAGGTTACCAGAAATGGATTCAGGAAAGGAAGGATCATAAAAGAAGCAGGCAGAGAATAGGAATGGGTGCTCAGGATTCTCAGAATAGCTCTTTACATGCCCAAATTTTCCCATCAGTGCTGCTTCTCACCCCTGGAATCCTGGAGCTTCCTGAGCCTGGAGCTTTTCTTGTCACACCTTCTTGCTAACACCAAGTCCATAGAGGTAAAATTTTATTACCACATCTAAAGCAAACTTTTACGCAATAAAGCTGTCTGTAGTCTAAAAATAATGCATATCACAGGTGATTAGTTTTCATCTGCTTAGCATTAGCTCTCATCGGGGAATAATCTTGTAGATAAATATATCATCTCATTCCTGATCGCAAGCTCTCAAAGCCAAAGGGACCATAAAAGACAATAGTCCAAAAAGCTGCTTGAACTATCCACAACAACCCTCATTTGTTGTCTATTGTTGTGTAACAAATTGCCCCAAACTTTAGCAACTTAAAAGACAATTATAATCTCACACAGTTCAAGAGGGTCAGGAATCCTGCAGCTCTCATTCAGGGTCTGTCATGAGATAACAGTCAAACTGGTTGCCTGGGTCAGCTTCAGGTTTGACCAAGTCTGGAAGATCTACTTCAAGCTCACTCATGGGGCTTTTGGAATGAGATATCAGTTCTTTATCTCGCGGGTCTCTCCTTTAAACTTCCCCTGAAGCAAAAGATACAAAGTGAAGAGAACAATGCCACCTTGCCATTAAATGATCTGTCCTAAGTCATATCCCAGCACACTGTCTTATTCTATTCATTAGGAGTGAGTCATTATTCCATTTTTCGATTAAAGAAGGGAATGACACATGGGGCATGGTAGCATGGTGGCTCATGCCTGTAATCCCAGCATCTTGGGAGGCTGAGGTAGGAGGATCCTGAGTTCAAAGCCAGCCTCAGCAACTTAGCAAGGACCTAAGCAACTCAGTGAGACCCTGACTCTATAAAAATATAAAAAAGGGTTGGGGATGTGGCTCAGAGGTTAAATGTCCCGGGGTTCACCCCAGTACCAAAAAAATAAAAAATAAAAAAAAAGAAAGGAAAGAAAGAAAAAAAAAAAGAAGGGGATGATACAAAGACATGAGTACCAAGAGGTACAGACCATTGGACCATCTTGGAGACTGACTACAAGACAACATCTAATTTTTGCATAAACACCTCCAGAAATGGGAAATTAGTTTGAAGGAAGCCCAACACAATTTTGAAGAGCAAATGATTTAACTTATACTGAGCAATATTTCTGGTAACTTCCATACATCAGTTTGAATTCAATCCCTTTAAGACAACCATTCAAATATTTGGGAAAATGTCACCTTTTAATTAATTGGAGAGACAAGCAACTCAAACTTCTTTGACTATTTTTATATAATAAGAGTTTTGACTTGTTTTTCATTTTCTTGTTTGTGGGCATAACTTCACTCTTCAAATACTTGAGCAGAAGTAGTCTAGCACTTATGGAGGAGATAAAGAAAAGGGAGGAGCCCAGTCTTAATTTGAGCAGGAAACTAGTCGCATAGATAGCTTTTTGTGTAATTGTATCACATCCTTGATTCCTACCAAGCATGAAGTTCACTGAAACTCTAATCTGTTGCCCTTGGACTGCCATTGAGCTGTGTATCCCTCACTTTGAACCTGTGCAGGTGATTTTTAGACTCCAATTCAGGATCTTATATTTATCTCTGTTAAATAGTTCTGCCTTTCCTTTTGCTTGTTTAATAATTTCAAATGACTTATACATACACCTTCAACATTTTCTGATGATGCAAAACTTCTACAGCAAGCTATTATTGGCAAGTTAATTTCCTCAGCTCTGAGATGTCAATGATTGCAAGATGCACCATTGATTTAATAACAGCTTTTCAGGAAAGATAACACTACATTATCCAAGTCATAAGCGACACATCATGATTTCAGAAGTATTACATTATGAAAAAAAAATATTACTAGGATTAAGGAAATATAGATGTTGGTTGGAGGCATCAGAGTTGAGAAAGTTTTTATTGGACTAGAAAAACTGTACATATCTAAATAAGGACCAAGAACATAACCCCACTAAAAGTAATCTTATTTATTTAATCATTCCTTTCTTTGTTCAAACATCCATCCATCTGTTATGTGTAAGAGGTGATGTAAAGCAAAGATATATAAGACATGGACTCTTCTCTCTGGAGCTCACAGTTTTCATAAAAAAAAAAAATAACACCACCAGCAACAGTTGAGTTCAAGCACAATAGTTTCAGCTTCTTTTTTGAACACAATAGTATTGTTTCTCATTCACCTTCAATGTTCTCTAAGCCCTGAGTCAAATTATTACCTTGTCGAAGGAAAATCCTGCTTGCCAAATGGTGATGGCTTTGAGAATATGGGTTCACCAAATTCATTTTTTGGGGGGGTACATTTCTTCATGGGACCTTGACTTTCTAAATAAACCATCAAATGAAGAGATGGAACTAGATTTTTCTCCCCAAGTTTCCTTCTGGTTAAAAAAATATAGATAAATGGATGGGCAGATAGATGGTTGGATGTATGGATAGGTAGATGGATAGAAGATTAGAAAGATAGATGATAGATAGATAGATAGATAGATAGATCACCAAGGGAACAAAGCAGATAAATTATTTCTGCATTTTCCAGAAAAGGCAAACTTGCAATAAGGTATCTATATTGATAGGCAAAGAGAAGTTTTTACTCAGGGAAGAAACAGTGAGTTATCATGCATACAAAATTATCATCCATTTTCTTTCTTGGACATAAGCAGGTGACTGAATTCTTAACTTTCCTGAACATGGGGAGTTTTCTAAATTCCTGAATTTATTCCTAAATTCATGCTTTATTGAAATATAATCCATATACCACGTGATTCTTCCATTTAAAGCATACAATTTCATGGCTTTTTGTATAGTCACAGATTTGTATAGTAATCTCTGTATTCAATTTTAGACTATTTTGTCACCTCCAAAAGAAACTTCATCTCCATTTTCCCTAGTAAGCCATTCCACATTTATTTACAATCCCCAGCAGCCCTATACAACCACCAATCTACTTTCCGTCTCTATAGATGTGCCCACTCCGGACATCTCATATAAATGGAATGATATATGGTCTTTTGTGTCTGGTTTCTTTCACTCAGTGATATTTTCAAGATTTATCCATATTGTGGCATGTGTCAGTGCTTCAAACCTTCTGATGGCTGAATAATACTCCATTCTGTAAATACATCACCCTTTGTTCATACATTCACCAGTTGATGGACATTTGGGTTGTTTCTACCTTTTGGCTATTGTAATGCATTGTGAACATTGATATATACATTTTCGTCTGAATATATATTTTCTTTTCTCTTAAGTGGACTTGCTGGGTCATATTGTGGCTCTATGTTTATAATCTTTTAAGAAACTGCCAGATTGTTTCAAAGTAGACACACCATTTTACATTCCAATGAGGAGCATGAGGGTTTCTATTACACCATTTGTCATATCTGAGTTTTTAACGAACCTGTGAAGTTGTATCTCATGTTGGTTTTGATTTGCATTTCCCTAGTGACTAGTTGTTGACTATCTTTTCATTTGCTTATTGGTCATTTGTACTGTGGTTTTGGGAGAAGGTCTACTCAGATCCTTTGTTCATACTTAATTTGTTTGGTTTTGGTGTACTTGGGATTTAACTGAAAGGCACTTTACCACTGAGCAACATCCCCAGCCCTTTCTGCATTTTACTTGGAGGCAGGATCTCACTAAATAGCTTAGGGCATCACTATGTTGCTGAGGCTGGCTTTGAACCTGTGATCCTCCTGCCTCAGCCTCCTGAGCTTCTAGATTTACAGGTGTGTGCTGCAGCACCCAGCTGATTTTTTTTTTTTTTTTATTATTGAGTTAAAAGAGTTTTACTTCTCAGAGGCAGAAAGAACTGGAAGAAGGCTACTCAACTCTTTTATTTTCTTTGCATTTTGTTTCTTGGCTGAGCTGGGGATCAACCTCTCAAGTGCTTAAAAAGTGTCTTATCACTAAGCCACATCCTCAGCCCCACCCACTACCTTTTTTGGTTTTTGCTTTTAATACCAACATCAGTGACCAGACTTTATGAACTGGATGATGTAATGTTAAGGGAAAAGCCAAAGCAAGAGATGAGGGATCTACTCAGATCCTATTTTGCTGCTATCAAGAATAGTGTCCTGGGCCCGGGTTGTGGCTCAGTGGTAGTGGCTTGTCTAGCATTCTTGAAGCACTGGGTTCAAACTCTGGCACCACATAAAAATAAACAAATAAAATAAAGGTATAGTGTTCATCTACAACTGAAAAAAAAATAGTATCTTGACCAGAAAGGGAAGCAACATGGTTAAGAGATAAGCAAAGTTCTTGCCCAGGGGAATGATGCTTGGAGAATATTGGGTATTCTCATTGAGTTTAAAGTTCTTGGCCCAGAGAGACTAGAGTTGAGAATGAAAAATCTTACAGATGAGATAACTCAGTTTTTTGGTTATTATTTCCACCAAATTGTGGACAACAGAAATGATGGAAGACTGTAGACCTGCTGCTTTTCAAAATGAATAGAGTGCTCAGTTCTGTCAGTCCTAGAAGGTAAGTTGGCAGCCACTGCAACAAAATCCTCATTAAATTGCTGAGGCTGGCCTTAACTTGCAATCCTCCTGCCTCAGCCTCCCCAGCCATGGGGTTACTTTCTATAGGATTACTTGGATTACAGGTGTGCACAAGTGTGCCTGGTGATTTGCGATTACAAAAAAGGAGTGACTTACTAGGAGACACATGGGTCACTATTCAAATTAACATTCATTTATTAGTATCCTCTGTGCATATGCTAATTCCATTTAATAGTTTACAGTACCAGTTCTCCATAAATTATATTTTTAGATTGAAAAACATTATTTACAGGGATAACATTGTCACAATAATTTGGAGAATTAGAAATTCATTCCCCATAATAACTTGGCACTTTAAATTTGAATAAGGATTAGAAAATGACTTTATTGTTATGTATAACTGCAGTCCCTTGTTAAATTGACTAATTAGATCTGTTTTGTTTATATAAGAATATAAATATTTTAGAATAAATCCTAATTTAATAAATGAACAAACTTATTAAGATGTAATTACTTTTCTGAGTTCTGTTTTAAAAGTCATAATTAGAATGTGGATTACAAACTATTCTACAGAGAGCCTTCAGGGAGATTTGGCTTATCTTCCTGTAACTTTATTGGTTTAAAGCTAAACATGTGTTAATATAGAATGCAAAGTTTATAGCTAGAGTAATTCCATTTTGATAAAGCAAAGTTTTATTAAAAACAAATGTAGTATTGTTTAAGTTGGAAAAATGGGGAAGAAAAGCATTCCAAGCAGAAGGAATTTCTAATTAGGCTTCTCATTTCCCAGTACAAAAACAATTGCGTATATTATTTATGAACATAAAGCCTGGCTGTAAGTATGATAGTATGTACATAAAGTATGAATATAAGTAGAAAAAGTACAAAAATGTGTGGAAGTAACAGAGGCAGCTTTAGGACGGTGGTTATCTCTGGGGGCGGGAGGAGCAGTCAGGGCTTTAGTTGTATTCATAATATTTCACCAGTAGGAAGAATGGGTGGGGGGTGGATTTCCCTTGTTATTTTCTATAGATTTAAAACATTTCATTAGTTGAAAATTTTAAAAAAACAAAAAAGTGCAGTGTAATTCTCCTTGTTTTTTCTAAAGGATCTTAATGTTTACCTCATGTTGATTTAAGAACAGGTCTAAATAACATTTAAAGAGTACCAGGGGAGCTTATTTTTAGATACTTAGCATATACTACTAATAACAAAAGCCACAGTTCATTAAGCAAATAATACAGGCCATGCAAGGTGCTTTAAATACACTCTCTGCTGCTTTGACAATAACTGGGGAGAAAGGTGCTTCCTTCATTCCCATTGAGCAGATGGCCAGGTAATTCCAATCCATTACTGGTGATAAAATATGCTAAGTGAAAACTCCGACTTTCAAATGTCAAGTTTAATATCCTCAAGATTGTTTCTCACACAAGAGCTTTCCTTTTCCCGAGAATTAGCTCTACATTTTAATATGTTTACTTGAGAAAAATCAGAAAATGTGGACAGGGAAAAAGAAGATAAAAATTGCCTATAATTTCACTATCACACAGAGATGATGATCACTAGCATTTTGATGAGTGCCCTTTCATGCGTTTTCCATGCATAAATTTGTACCAACTTTCAAATGCTATGAGAAGAAACGGTGTCAAGAATTTCTCTATTACTATTGCTTATGACACATAGAATAAATTAAAAGTTGGCTTTTATTTCATACTTGCCTGTGTGTATTGTTTAAAGCAGAGTTTAGACTGAAGGAAAAAAACCTTCATTTTTAAAAACCTATGCAACATCCAGGCGTGATGGCACACGCCTGTAATCCCAGTAGCTCAGGAGGTGGAGGCAGGAGGATCACAGGTTCAAAGCCAGCCTCAGCAATTTAGCCAGGTGCTAGGCAACACAGTGAGACCCTGTCTCTAAATAAAATACAAAATAGGGTGGGGATATGGCTCAGTGGTTAAGTGCCCCTGAGTTCAATCCCCGGTACCCACACCCTCCACAAAAAACAAAAACTATGCAACGTATAGGGGAAATATTCAGCTCTTTTTTTTTATTCCATTCACATATTTAATATAAAAACCATAGGGGAAATTACCACATTATATTTACCAGTAAATTATAGAACTAATAATGAGCATATTACCCCCTTGTAGATGGTTTCTTTCAAATAATAGGCAGCCCTTTCTTTTAAGGAAATGGGAAATGGCTTTATAACAGACGAAAGCCAATATTTCAAAAATTTAAATTCTATTGGGCAGTTATAATCCAAAATTCTCAGACGTTCAGTTGAGAAAAAGTAACACTTACATATTGTTTTCAAAAATCCATACAGATATTTTATATATTTTCCCAATATCTTCGTTCACATCAAGAAATGTGACACACAGATTTTCCTATGACATGTCTCCATTCTTCATTCTTGACAAATGTCCCTACGAGAAACTAAATATTCACGAACAAATACTTGTTAAGTACCCTTGTTTTATAAAGCATTAATCCTTCGTCAATTATATAAATCTAAAATAATAGTGCCATTTTAGACCACGTCATAATATTTGTGTTATGTACAGGAAACATCGATTTCTACCTTTTTAAAAATCTATTGAGCACTTACTGTGTATCAAGTGCTTTTCTAAGTCTCAAGGTTATAGTAATTCATACTTCCTTCCTGTTGAATGTACATACGTAATACTACCTGATCTTGTTCTGGCAATTTTTCTTTCTTTTTCTTAAGAGAGACCCTTGACACAGCACAGCTTTCGGGCTGTGCAAAGCTTGAATCTGTTTTTGCTGTGGCATCAAGGTGACACCTTCAATTCAAAGTCATCCTCAAGGTGTCTAGTCTTCAAATATGCCTGCAGTCCGACTTTCATTTTTGTTTCTTGAACACCTCCTCCTCTTAATCCTGCTCTCTGCCAATGGGAAACTATTACAACAAGACTAGAAGACAAGCACATCAGAACACAAGTTACCTTTTCTCTGTTGATAAAGAGTGAAATTTTAGGGTTGTCAGATTTAACAACAACAATAACAACAACAACAAAAAAATAGAAGATGACCAGTTAAACTTGAACTTCAATAAATGTTACAAGGCACATACTTTAAAAAAAATGTTGTTGAAATTAAAATGTTAAGTGGCAATCTATTTTTTCAGGCAGACCTATGAATTTCTCAAAAATGGATTCCTCTAGCACAGGGATTAAGTTTTGTTCATCTTTCTCTCTATAGAACTAGAAGAGTTTTGGGGTCATTGATAGTGGTATTGATTACTCACACCAGTGTCCCTTCTTAACCTTTTCTGGGAAATAAAAACATGTTACTACTTAAGGATCTTCTTCACAGAAAAGTATACAAACACAAGACGCTTTGCATACAGTTCCAGGACACCAAAATCCAGCTGTGTAAGTTGTCCCTTCCCGCCCTCCTGCCTCAGACCCCTCCTGTCTAGCTTCGGCTTTACCAATGCTCCATGATTTCCAAAGTGCTTTCATCCTAGCAGCCTTATAATAAGACAATTATAGAAGAGGAAACAGACTCGGGGTCAGAAACAATGACAAACTCAGTTCTTCCCATTTCCCTTCCTGGGCTCTTTTCCTCATGCTGACCTTCTTCGCAAGTCTTCCCTCTTACGATATTATGATTTCCACAGCATTTTTGGATGGAAGTCCAAGTGGAAGAGTGAAAAGGGGATTGGATAAGGAATTGTAGGTGAGAGTCTTAATTCCTTCACTAGGAAGTTATGTGAGTTTGGCCAAGACAATTTGCCTCTCTGGGCCTCAGCATCTGTACAATGAGGGAACTGGAGAAGGTGAGAGCCTCTAAGAAGCACTATTCTAAAATTATAAAGGAGCATTTTTATCATCCCTTTTTTCCTAGTAGGCTGTAATAACACCAATTTGTTTGATATTCTAAGGCACAGACATTGCAGATGTATCTGTAGGAGTTCAAAGTTGAAAAGGCTTGACAGCTCTACTTGAGAAGTTCCGGAATCCACAGTGTAAAACAGTTGCATCTCTGTGAGGGGGTCTCATGGCCACCTGTGCAGACCTTGGGTTTGAAGAGGAGTAGGGCATTGCTGTAAATGGATCAAAATTTTAAATATGAGTGCTAAAACTATAAAACATTAAAGGTAAAGTTTCATGACGTGAAATTTGGTAATGATTTCTTGGATGTGACACTGAGAAAATAAGAAAAATAAAGATACATGTTAGGTACCTCATGAAAATTAAAGCCTTCTGTTTATCAAAGGACATTCCCAACAGAGTGAAATGGCAACCTACTGAATAGGAGGAAATATTTGCAAATCATATGTCTGACACATACATAGGAATTGATAGCTAAAATTTATAAATAACCCCTACATCTCAACAATAAAAGTAAATCCCCAAACAACCCAAGTAACAAATGGAGAGCTGGACGTGGTGGCACATGCCTGTAATCCCAACAGCTCAGGAGGCTGAGGCAGGAGGATCTCATGTTCAAAGGCAGCCTCAGCAATCTAGCAAGGCCCTAAGCAGCTCAGGGAGACCCTGTCTCTAAATAAAAGATAAAAAAAAAAAAAAAAAAGGTCTGAGGATATGGCTCAGTGGTTAAGTGCCCCTGGGTTCAATCTGTAGTCCCAAAGGGGAAAAAAGGACAAAGGAGGGGGCTGGGAGTGGTAGAGTACTCGCCTAGTGTATAGGAGGCCCTGGATTCCATCTAAAACTGCATCTAAAAAAAAGGACAGGGCTGGGGATGTGGCTCAAGTGGTAGCGCGCTCACCTAGCATGCTTGTGGCCCGGGTTCGATCCTCAGCACCACATGCAAAGATGTTGTGTCTGCCGAAAACTAAAAAAAAAATAAATATTAAAATTCTCTCTCTCCCACTTTAAAAAAAAAAAAAAGGACAAAGGACTCAAACAGATATTCCTCCAAAGAGGGTATATAAATGGCCAATAAACACTTGAAAAAATGCTTAAAACCCTTAATCATTAGAGAAATGCAAATCAACACCACAATGAGACATCCCTTCACATATATTAAGTTGACCATTATTAAAATAACTGATGGATGAGAGAGCATGGGGAAGTACTAGGGAATAAAACCTACCAAATTAGGCTATGTCCTTGTAGGAATATACCACACTGAATCCTGTTTATACATATAATTTTAATATACTAATTAAAATAGTAATAATGGAAGATGAGTAGATCAGAGCAAGTGGATTGGGATCGGGAGGAGGGGAGGGAAAAGGAAGGCACTGGACATGGATCAAATGATGACATGGACGAAACTTGAGGACCTCACGCTAAGTGAAAGAAGCCAGTGATAAAGACAGACTGTATCTGCGATAACTAGAAGGGTCATATTCTTAGAGACAGTGGCTGGGGCTATAGCTCAGTGGTAGAGTGTTAGCCTGGCACGCATGAGAAACTGGGTTCGATCCTCAGCACCACATAAAAATAAACAAATAAATAAAAATTCATAGAGACAGGATAAAAATGGTGTCATGGGCTGTGTGTGTGGTGAGGTGAGGAGTTAATGTTTGATATGTATAGAGTTTCAGTTAGGAAAGGTGAAAAATCCATCTCTTGGAGATGGACAGTGGTGATAATGTGAATGTACTTAATACCGTGGAACAACAATATTCTTACAAATGAATGAAATGGCAAATTTTATTGTGTATATTTTACCACAGTTTTTTTTTTTAATTAAAAAAAGAAATATTTAGGGGGGCTAGGGTTGTAGCTCAGTGGTAGAGTGCTTGCTTGCATGCATGAGGCCCTGGGTTTGATCCTCAGCACCACATAAAAAATAAACAAACAAAAAAAGAAATATTTAGGAGTTAAAAATGAAAACAGAATTGGCTAGGATGGTCAGGATGGCATATGGGAGACAGACAATTTGAAGGACTCCAAAGTTTTTGGTTTGATCAACTGAGTCTAATGGTAGTGTCATTTAATGAGTTAAGTAACATTATAGAAGAAATAGATTTTGAGGTGTACCGATGTTATTGGAACTTGGGGTGTCTCTAGGCCATGCAGAGGGTTGATAAATACAGGATTTGGACCTTAGGAGAGCAAACTGGGCTAGGCATTATAGATTTATGAGTCATTTGTTTACAGAAAATAAAGCCATGGGAATGAGTGAGATGCCCAGGCACGAGGGTGATGTCCATGATTTGGGGCCCAAACTAAGAACACTGAGATTCAAACAAAGGGAAAAGAACTTAAAATGAGACTGAGAAGGACAACCGGAAAGAAGAGTATGATTCCAAGGAGCCAGGGGAAGAAAGTATCCCAGGTAGAGGAACTAATCAGCGTAGAAAAATCAATGAAGCCGGCACTGTGGCGCACAACTGTGATCCCAGGGGCTAGGGAGGCTGAGGCCGGAGGATCGTGAGTTCAAAGCCAGCCTCAGCAAAAGCAAGGTGCTAAGCAACTCAGTGAGACCCTGTCTCTAAATAAAATACAAAATAGGGTTGGGGATGTGGCTCAGTGGTTGAGTGCCCCAGAGTTCAATCCCCAGTACTCTTCCCACCCCCCAGCCCCCCAAATCAATGAAGATCTGAAAAAGACCCACTGCATTTGTCAACCAGAATGTCATTGACAACTGTGGGAAGAGCCCTTCCTTCGTGTGGTGCCGGCAGAAGCCAGAATGTGGTGAACTGAAGAATGAGTGGGGCTGGGGTCCATTCAGCTCAGGGGAGAGCACTTGCCTTGCTGGCACCAGGGTGCAGGGTGCAGGGTGGGGATGGGGAGGGTGAGCGGAAAGCGAGGAAAAAAGGAAGTTGTTGACAGATCCTCTAAGACATGTGGGAAGAGGAAGAGAAAAGCAGTTGTTCTCTATTCCCTGAGATGCACCATGGCAAGGCTCTGACACGCGCTGTTTTCTCTCTTTGGATGGCCTCTCTTGCATCTGCCCGTTTTGTCACTTGGTAAATTCAGACTGATCCCTGGAGGGAGTCACCCCCTCTCTGCTGCCTTTCTCATCCCTCTTCCAGGGAAAGATCAGGACATGAAAACAGACTAATAATTGATCCTTCAAATCAATACACTTAAATATGTTGAACATTTATTAGGTGGGGCTAGGGAGAAAGCAATATTTGTGTGGCTATTCTTAAAAAGAGGGGTTCAACCACTTCGACTGGCTGATATGGAATCAAAGTTCTTTTAAAAAATTTCTCTCTCTCTCTCTCTCTTTTTTTTTTTTTTTTTGGTAATTCTTGTTCTCATTTCTATTTTCTTTTGCAATTTACTGAATAAGACTATTTGGGAGATACACCAAAGGATTTAAAATTTAGACTTTGTGCAACAGTTTAAAATTCATTCCAGAAAAAACAGCTTGGTGCTATGCATGATTTGATTTCAGAATTTCAGTTGACTTCATCTGCAGCTGCTCATGGCAAAACTAATCAACAGACATAGGTCGGCTCTACAGAAGAGGATTTTTTTTTCTCTCTCTGTCTCTGTTTTAATTTTCATCTGAAAGCATTGTCTTTAGTGCAAACAGAATCAAATTATAATTCTCTAGAAAGGTAGGAAGTTTTGTATAGAAACCTGAGTTAACTGGCACATTTTTATTCTCATGACATCCCATATATACTTGGTGCCTAGGACAGATTCCCAGATGTCTTATTTCTTAATACACCTCTGTCCCCTACCTAAACAGAACTGTATGTTCCCTCTGATCTTTCTAATACCACCATAGTGTGATTGCTTTTGTGTCTATGTCCTCTACTAGATTATGAGCTTGTTTAGGTCAGAGGCCACGTTGTCTCCCTGGTTCCTAGTGGACCCTCAACAAGTGAATGAATAACATCAGGGGCAACTAAGAAAGATCAGTAGGCACTAGACCTGCCTATGGGAAATCAGTGAAAGATCTGAAGTTTCGCTGGTTATTTATTTTGATAAATAACTTTCTACGTATTGGTCAGAAACACCGAGCCAAATCTTGCCAAAAATTCAAAGAATTTAAGCATAAATTGACCATTGGGGGTCATAACCCACATAAAATCCTTACCATTTCTAACTTGATGCAAAATAGAACTGACTGCAATCCAGGAACTGATCTGGAATTCATATGCATGTATGTGTGTATGTGTGTGTGTGTATGTACATATATATATATAACATAGACATATATAACTTAGCATAACAGCCCTATGAGGTAGGTGCTATTCGCCTCCGTTTTATATTAAATAACTGAATTTGGAAAAACTAAGTAAGTCCATGATTCCTGAGCCAGAAATGGAACTGGCATTTTTTTTTTCTGGGGTGGCCCTGCTGGGGAAGTGCTCTACCACTGAGCTGCACCCCCAGCCCTGGAACTGGCCTTTGAATTCCCTCTGCCTTCTTCCACCATATCTCCTGCTATAGTTGCACATTACAGATCTCCACATGGAGTGACAAGGAACAAGAGACACTCGAACATTACATGAATTAGAATTTTCAGGATACTTCAGCAATCGGAGAACAATTCTCTCCAGCCTCAGCCCTGAAATTGAAATACAGTGGTGTTCGACATAAAAATGTATCTTGATTTTCCCCTGAGGAATTTATTTCCCTCTCTTATCCACACAGTGGGCATTAACAATTAATGGAAAAATGCTTTCCAAACCATATAATATCGTTCTTAATATTTATGATGCCCACGAAACATACAAACATCTGTTCTGTAGAGTGATAGCTATTAAAGCATACTTAAGCACCAAGCACTCTCTCACACATAGACCAATCAATGCTTTAAGCATTAATCCCTCTGGAGTTACCTAAATAGCAAGGATTCCAAGAAGGTGGGAGGAAGATAATTTTAGACTCAACTTAAAGAATATTAGTTCATTTTATCATGGCTGAAAGCACATAGTAATTTTAAATTGCACAAAGTTATTTTTAAATCATTGACATGATCTTTCATATTAGGGATAACTGCACCCCTAAAGCTGAAGTCAAGGTTTTCCTGTGAGAAATAAAATTAGAAAAGACTCAAAAGGTGATGGATGAGATCATCCGTCAGCAGGAATGACAGATCTAAGAAATCTGTTGCTAAAATAAGACTGAAAGTTTGGGCAGACCTGAAATCCAATTGAGGAGGCCTGTGAGTTCCCTCAGGGAGCAGGCCTGGAATGAGGTTATTACTAAGAAAAAATAACATTTTATTCTCCTTGTAACTAGAATATATTAATGGGAAGAGAGTGGTCTGCTTGGGTCTCAGAACAGAGTCAGTAAAGCTAGTACTTTCACTAGGATGTCCTATATGACAATGAAATTTATTTTGATAAATAACTGGCACTTATAATCAGTATGGCTCAGGTGAGCTAGTTATTGTGCATACTAACAAAATAAATCTAACAAAGCTGAGAACCAGACCCTAAACCTGGCAATCATATACAAATACCGCTACCAGACTTTCCCTGCTGACATTTCTTCAAATTGCGACAAACACAAGATTAACATAACAGCCATAACAACAACAATAATAAAAATAGCAACTAGCACTTGTGGAGCACTTATCAAATGTCAGAGATACTTCCAAAGCTGTACATATAAATCACCCATTGAGTCTTCACAGCAATTCCACAAGGAAAAAAAAATAAAACACACCCGGGGCCCACAGAGATTATGTAATTTGTGCTAAGACATATGTTGATGACTGCTAGAACCTAAATCCTAACCTAGGTAAACTCTCTGCTTTCTTAACCACTCCTGGGGAGGGAGTCGCACAAAGGAAACAATATGTATATATTTAAAAGAAGGTGTTCATGGGCTGGGGATGTGGCTCAAGCGGTAGCGCGCTCGCCTCGCATGCGTGCGGCCCGGGTTCGATCCTCAGCACCACATACAAACAAAGATGTTGTGTCCGCTGAGAACTAAAAAATAAATATTAAAAATTCTCTCTCTCTCTCTCTCTCTCTCTCCTCTCTTAAATAAAATAAAAGAAGGTGTTCAAGCAGAGCTTCTTTTGATCACCAGATACAAAATGTCCCTGCAGCTGTTTTATTTATAAATTATTTGGGTACCTGGGGATTGAACTCAGGGGCACTCAACCACTGAGGCATATCCCCACCCTATTTTGTATTTTATTTAGAGACAGGGTCTCACTGAGTTGCTTAGCACCTTGCTTTTGCTGAGGCTGGCTTTGAATTCACCATCCTCCTGCCTCAGCCTCCCAAGCCACTGGGATTATTGGTGCAAGGGCTCTGGAGCTGTTTTAAATAAAATATTGAGTGAGGCTCCATAAGTCAAGTAAGATATCCTCTCATACCTTGCATTTATCTCTCCTCTTGCTTTCAGGCCACTGCATTATAGTGATCATCTTATGTATTCATTATATTCTCCTATTTGACCTCAATAAACTCTTACTTTTTTCCTCTTTTACTACTACTACATCCTTGTGCAAAGAACAGTATGTGACAAATGGTGGGTGCTGAAGAAGTATTTATTCAAATAAAAAGCAGTGTTCAGGGCACTGGGCAGGGACTGAGGATTGGCTTTTTTTTTTTTTTTTTTTTTTAGTTATCGGCAGACACAACATCTTTGTTGGTATGTGGTGCTGAGAAGCGAACCTGGGCCGCACGCATGCCAGGCCAGCGCGCTACCGCTTGAGCCACATCCCCAGGCCCTAGGATAGGCTTTTTTTTTTTTTTAATTTTTTATTGATTATTTAAAGCATTACATAGCTCATGATATATCATCTTTCATACATTAGACTCAAATTGTGTTTTGAACTCCCATTTTCACCCCAAATATAGATTGCAGAATCACATCTGTTACATATTCACATTTTTACATAATGCCATATTAGTGTCTGTTGTATTCTGCTACCTTTCCTAACCCCTACTATCCCCCCTCCCCTCCCCTCCCCTCCCATCTTCCCTCTCTATCTCCCCTGCTGTTGTTCAATTCTCTCCCTTTTTTTTCCCTCCCCCTTGCCCCTCATAGCCTCTTATAATTTTATGTATCCTTGAAGGTCTCGTACCATTTCCATATGCTTTCCCTTCTCTCTCCGTTTCTCTCCCCCCATTCGTCTTTGTTTACTGTAGTCTTTTCCACATGCTCTTCCTTCCTGTTCTGTTCTTAGTTGTTCTCTTTATATCAAAGCAGACATTTGGCATTTGTTTTTTAGGGCTTGGCTAGCTTCACTTAGCATAATCTGCTCTAATGCCATCCATTTCCCTGCAAATTCTATGATTTTGTCATTTCTTAGTGCTGCATAATATTCCATTGTGTATAGATGCCACATTTTTTTTATCTAGGATAGGCTTTTTAAAAAGCAAGAAACAAAGTCAGTCAGAGTTCATGGGAACTGAAAATTCAGAAACAGAACTTATTCCCCCCACCCTGCCCTCCAGCCATGTCTCTGCCCTTCTTTGCATTTATATTTCCTTTTTCCTTTGTTTCAAGTGCTTCTCTTGCTATACTTTTCTGCTCCCCCATAATCTTGGCTTTTGTGAGATTTTGGCTAGTCCTGGTGCCAGCCTCAGCCTCAACTCCTGCTACTCTCAAGTTCTGGAGTCCCCCACTTTCTGCAGATACAATGATTCCTCCTCTCTGGATAAAGATTCTGATTGGTTCAGCTTAGGTTGAGAGCTCTCCAGTTGTCCAATTAGCTCTCGGCTTGCCCTTTTGTTTCAGTAGAAAGGATGTGGGCCAAGTTTGCATCTCCAAAATAGGTCTCCTACGGTTGTCAAATTGATACTGCTTTCTTTTTGAATCTAGATAATCTTTAAAAACCAACACGGAGAACGTTTTAAATTACATTGAGAATTTATAGTCATACATTGACTGTTCTTCAACAGAGAATTTCTATGGACTGCCATTTTCCAGTTGCTTGCATTTTCAATTTTGTTCTTTGATTGCTTAAAACACAGAAATCTTTTTCTTTTTTGCCATGCAATGAAAATGTTCTATTTTGATATGGTATGTGTTAGCCAGAGTGTTTGCATTTTCATTATGATATCAAGAAGTGAATCTGTTCCACTCTTTTTAACCAGTGCAGTTAAGGGCTTTTGATGGTTTCTTGTGATAATTGCATTATGATTTTCACCCTCTTATGTTTTAAGACTACATAATTTCTAAAGCTGTAAGAGAATTGACTGGGATTTTACTTCTAGTTCCTGATTTAATATTGAAGAGCCCTAGATTGTCCCTAATTTACAAGTGAATTCCAAAAGATCACTTTGGAACTTGAAATACATTTTTTTCTAGTGATCCACAAGAGGTTATTTAACTTATATTCACTCAATGATTCATTTCATTAAGAACCACTCTTTGGCACACTTGTAACCTCAGCTACTCTCTGGCTGAGGCAGGGAGGATTGCAAGTTGGAGGCCAAACTGGGCAACTTAGCAAGACCCTGTCTCAAAACTAAAAAAATTAAAAAGGGATGGGGGAGTAGTTCAGTGGTAGAGCACTTGCCTAGTAGCGCAAGGCCCTAGGTTCAATCACCAGTACGGAAAAAGCCACTACTTGCCTGGCACTGTGTGCGTAACATAAATGAAATAGAATAGCATAGTCCCTGTCCCATGCAGCTTATAGTCTATACTCCATCATATCCACATTCCAGACAGCAAAGGGCAAAACAAAAAAACCCGGATTATACCTCCCACCAGATTAAAGAGTCTCTTCCCACGTCCTTCATAACATTTCTGCTTTTATCTAATTGTTCAATTTAGTCCTGAGGCTATGTGTTTAAGGGAAGCTGGGTGGGTTTTTTTTTTTAATTTATTCTAAATGGTTCTACATAACAGTAGAACTCATTTTGACACAATGTACACAAATGGAGCACAACTTCTCATTCCTCTAGCTGTACATTGTGCCGAATCACTCCAGTAGTGTAATCATACATGTATGATTACATGTATGTAGAGTAATAATGCCGTCCCACCCCAACGCCCTACCCCTCCTCTAACTCCCCTCTGCACAATATAAAGTTCCTTCATTCTTCCCTCCCCCCACTATGGATCAGCATCCACTTATCAGAGAAAACATTCAGCCTTTGGTTTGGGGGGATTGGCTTATTTCACTTAGCATGATATTTTCTAGTTCCATCCATTTACCTGCAAATGCCATAATTTCATTCTTCTTTAAGGCCTGAGTAATATTCTATTGTGTATATGTACCATATTTTCTTTATCCATTCATCTGTTGAAGGGCATCTAGGCTGATTCTATAGTTTAGGGGAAGCTGGTTTTTTAGCTACCACATTGATATCCTCAATTATATAGATATTCTACTAGTGAGGAAGAAGGAAAGACCATATTTGGGGTATACAACTAGTAGTATTTGCTATACTTTTGATGATTTTGATTATAATTACTCATCCTACATCATATTTTCTAATAAATTATTTTCTGCAAAAAATAAGAAAGTAAATTCAATATAATGAATAAAAACTGAAATATGGGCATTCAAAGTAAGTTCTAACATCATTTACTGTGCAAAATTATCTTTTTAGCCAGATTCCATTACTTGCTGTAGGGCTGGAAACAGACAGCAGACCTTTCTGAACCCAGGAGTCTCATTCATAGAATGTGGTAGATACAACTTCTCTCTTTTTTTTCGGGGGGGGGGGTGTGCTACTGGGGATTGAACTCAGGAGCATTTGACCGCTGAGCCATATCCCCAGTCCTATTTTGTATTTTATTTAGAGACAGGGTTTCACTGAGTTGCTTAGCAATCCTCTTGTCTCAGCCTCCCCAGGCTGGGATTACAAGTGTGTGCCACTGTGCCACACCTGTATGTGCAGAGCCATAGAAAAAATTTCTCTAAAAAGTGTGTGTGTGTGTGTGTGTGTGTGTGTGTGTGTGTTAGGCATTGACTAGAAAAATTTGGAGTATTCAGTCCTCACAGGAATATTTTCTTCTTTTAAGTTCAGTATTTTGAGATCATCAAAAGGTTAAGCTTATCATTAAATGAATTCATCTCTAGAACAAGTTAGGTCTTGCCGACCACAAGGAAAAGTACTTCATAAAAAGGCTCATGTGTCATGATTACAAGGCAGGTGCTACTCCTGTCTCCCCTCTTCACCGTATTATTAATGTTGGGCTCAGTTCTGAGATGAGCCCTCCCTAGGGCTGAGTGAGACCAAGAGCAAGCTGAACTTTGAGGCTTTCCTGCCTGTCATTTTTAAACAGGTGAAATCTGGGGAGAGCGAGCCTCCAGGGCAGCCTGTATCAGTAGAGCTAAGGATGTAAACAGCAGGAAGAGCAGGAGGAGGAGGGGCTGACCAGCTGCTGCTGAAAGGATACATTTCTACAGGAGCAAGGTCTGAGGTTAACAGGGAGACTGGTCAGGGCAGCAGGAGTGGGAGATAGAAATTGTAGAGGGAAACAGGAGAAGAAGAGTAGAGGGAGGTTTCCAAGTAGGCAAAGGAGTTGTGAATGCAGTCAGAGCCCCAAGCTGCTGCAGTAAAGCAAGGGCCAGGTGGTGGATTCATGGAACATTACGGAGCACCTGCCATGTAAAATGCCCTGTGCTAGGTGTCATGGGGAACATAGATATAAACCAGACATGGATCCTGTTCAAAGAGTGCTGGTGGTCACCAACCTCTAACAAGGGCAATAAGGAAGCTGGGAACAATGGCAAATGCCTCTAATCCCAGTGACTCAGAAGGTTGAGGCAGGAGGATCACAAGTTTGAGGCCAGCCTCAGCAATTGAGCTGGACCCAATTTAAAATGTCCTGTCTCAAAATGTGGTAGATCTCCCCTGGGTTAAATCCCTGGTAAAACACACACACACACACACACACACACACACTCACACACACACATACACACACACACACACTCACACACACACATATACACACACACACATATATACACACACAAAGGCAATAAGGCTTGGGCTTAAATATATATCACAAGGTTTAAGGTGATCTGTGTTGTAGAAGAAGGATAAATGAAATGTTCCAGAAATTCAGTGGTGGGGGGTAGTTATTAAGCTGAAGATTGGTGAAGGTGAGGTGCAGTGGGGAGAAGGGACTACAGAAAGTTTGAAGATGATCTTTGAGTTGGAGCTTGAAGGCTGAGCATGAGGGATAGGGAAGGGTCTTCAGGTTAGAAGACAACAGGGACAGGGACTTCAGATAAGACAATGGGAGGGTGGATATTTAGAAACAGACACAGCGAGTTGTGAAGAAGGTGAGGCTAAGAGATGCCATCGAGTGACGAAATGTCCTTGTCCTACAGAATATAAGAGGGCACCCAGGACCTCTCAATACAGACTATTCTAAGGGGAAGGGTGCCGCAAGGTAGAGCAAGGAAACCCCTTGCTCTCTCCCTTGGTCTAGGGTGCTCGCCTGATTCCCTGCCGTGAATGGACTTTGCCTTCCCCATCTGCTGCCATCGTCATAAGGAGGCACTCTGTTTCTGTGACCTTCAGCCGACGGTGTGGTGGCTGCAGAGCCAGCTGGAGAAGATGGAGTGAATTAGAGAAACATAGGTGAGAATAAAGGGAGAGAAAGAGGAGAGAGAGACCGGGAGGATTGCAACAGTTGTCCCTTCATAATCAACAGACATTGGAGGATTTATTTGTAAAAAAAAAACAAACCAAACAAAAACTTTTGTGTGGTGCTGGGAATTGAACCGAGGGCCTTGTGCATACTAAGCAAGTGCCCTAGCACCGAGCGACATCCTCAGCCCAAGATTTTTCTGATATGTATGTAGGGGATCTTTCCCAAGGGTACAATTTCACTTGAAGGGTTTCAACAGTAGACAACTAGGTACTGAACAAGCGGAAGGCTCAAGTGGGGTGACAGTGACTAAGGTAGGGCAGGAAAGGAAACTGAACATGGATGTAGGAGAGAAGGCACGGATGTTGCTCAGCAACCCACCCCCCTCCTGTATGGTAACATGCAGGAAGGCAGAGGGGCAAGTTACGAGAAGCTGATACCAGTGTGACAAATTTTTTATTTTGAACCAGATTCTGTGGCGCACACCTATAATCCCAGCTACTCAGGAGACTGAGGCAGGAGGACCACAAATTCAAGGCCAGCCTGGGCAGCTTAGCTGGACTGTTTTATTGTTTTTTGTTTTATTGTCTCAGAACAAAACAAAACAAAACAAAAGGCTGGAGATATAACTCAGTGGTAGAGTGCTTGTCTAGCACGCATGAGGCCCCAGGTTTGATCCCTCATATTGCAAAAGAGAAAAAGAACTGTTTTTGAGACAGGGTCTTCCTGTATTGCCCAGGCTGGTCTTGAACTCCTGGGCTCAAGCAATCTCTTGCCTTAACTTCCTGAGTAGCTCGGATTGCAGTGTGTGCCAGTGCGCCCAGTTTATATATAAATTTTTAATCTTTTCCTTTTTATTTTTTCCTTCCTTCCCTTAATCCTTTCTCCATTTGACTAGCTAGACGATATGGTATCCATTGCCTTAGGAAGGAGGAAAAAAAGTGAATAAAAGGCTTAGGTTTCAAAAGCACTGACCTGGAAAGAATTCAAGGCATAGGGGACAAAGGCTTCTTTTCCCTAGAAGAGATAAAAGTGTCCTGGGTCAGAGGAGGAACAGGAATCTGAAGAGAAATGGAGGCATGGAGTCAGGCCTTGCCCCACCTGCGCCCACTCCAGGGAGACTGGGGAACAACAGTCTCCAAAGAGGATTAGAGGACCTGGTACAGTAAGGACCTGAGCTTCAACATGCAAACCGAGAATGGGGAGAAGATTAAGACTCCCAAGAAATGGCTGAGTAGTAGCTAGGTACAAAGACCCTCCAGAAGGGCTTCCTGTACACTGTGTCTAAAGAGGTTGGGAGGGCATACCTGGGTACCCAAGAGTGGCACTGAATGAGTACCAGCTAAGTAGTAACCTTAGGGGGAAAAAAAGGTCAGGTAGACTTAAAATGGAGACCCATGATGAATTGGACTGGAATTACCAACCAGAGACCTGCACATTCCTGGGCCTTTTTCTAGCAATGTCATGGTCCTGTGGTTTTGTTAAATTTGAAAACATAAGTACAATCAATTAAAGCCACCACATCTTCCCACTTGGACTTCTCTTCCTTCGTCTTTCCCTTCTGTACTGTGATGTTGAAGTGGCTGTAGGCATTCTTAGGATTCAGTTAAGGGAAATTTGAAAGATATCATCTTAACTGCAGTATAGAAAGATATTTTGAGATGTTTCAGTAAAACAAGTGAAATTAGAGTCCTCTAATTTGGACCGATATGAAGATGGTTTTTATTGTTACCATAAAATGTATCACCACCATCCCACACTTTTTTTTTCTTTTTGGTACTAGGGATGGAATCCAGGGGGCCTCTACTTCTGAACTATTCCTCAGTCCTTTTTATTTTTTGAGACAGGGTCTCACTAAGTTGCTGAGGCTGGCCTTGAACTTAAAATCCTCCTGCCTCAGCTGCTGAATACTTGAGATTACAGGTATGTGCCACCACATCCAGCTTTTATTTTTCTTCTTTTTTTGAGACTGGGTCTTGATATGTTGTCCGAGCTGGTCTCGGGTTCCTCAAGTAATCCTCCTGCCTCAGCCTCCTGAGTAACTGGGACTACAGGCACTTGCCCCTATACCTGGCTTAAATATAGTATTTAAATGTATTATTAAGAAATGAAAGACAATTCAGATTAAAATAAAGTTTTGGAAAAAAACTAATAAAATATAAAGCAGAGCAATAAAGATCAACAATTAAATCAATAGACATTCTTCTATCCAAGAAGCTAGTTGTAACAAAAATAAATTTTGGATTTTTAAAATTTTTTTATTTTTTTTCCTTCTTTTTAGTTATACATGACAGTAGAATGTATTTAGACATGTTATACATACATGGAGTATAATTTCCCATACTTGTGGTTGAACATGATGGGAGTTACACTGGTCGTGTATTCATATATGAACATAGGAAAATTATATCTGATTAACTCTACTGTCTTTCTTATTCCCATTCCTGCTTCCCTTCATTTGCCTTTATATAATCCAAAGTACTTCCCTCCTGCCCCCCACCTTATTGTGTGTTAGCATCCACACATAAGAGAGAACATTTAGCCTTTGTTTTTTGGGTTGGTTTATTTCACTTAGCATGATGGTCTCCAGTTCCATCCATTTACCTGCAAATGCCATAATTTCATTGTTCTTTATGGCTGGGCAATATTCCACTGTATGTGTGTGTGTGTGTGTATATATATATATATATATATATATATATATATATATATATATATCACATTTTCTGTTTTTAATTTTATTTTTTTAGTTATAGTTGGACACAATACCTTTATTCTACTTATTTATTTTTTTGTGGTGCTGAGGATTGAACCCAGGGCCTCGCACATGCTAGGCAAGTGCTCTACCGCTGAGCCACAACCCCAGCCCCTACACCACATTTTCTTTATCCATTCATCTGTTGAAGGGCATCTAGGTTGGTTCCATAGCTTAGCTATTGTGAATTGGGCTGCTATAAACATTGATGTGGCTGTGTCACTATAGTATGCTGATTTTAAGTCCTTTGGGTATATACTGAAGAGTTGGATAACTGGGCCAAATAGTGGTTCCATTCCAAGTTTTCTGAGGAATCACCATACTGCTTTCCAGAGTGGTTGCACCAATCCCACCAGCAGTGTAGGATTGTACATTTTTCCCCACATCCTTGCAACATTTATTGTTACTTATATACTTGATCATTGCCATTTTGACTAGAGTGAGATGAAATCTCAGTGTAGTTTTAATTTGCATTTCTCTAATTGCTAGAGATGTTGAACATTTTTTCATATATTTGTTGACCATTAGTAGTTCAATTCCTTTGTCCACTTACTGATTGGGTTATTTGGGTTTTTTGGTGTTAAGTTTTTTGAGTTCTTTATGTATTTTAGAGATTAATACTCTATCTGAGGTTCAGGTGGAAAATATTTTTCTCCCATTCTGTAGGCTCTTTCTTCACATTCTTGATTGTTTAAATTTTGGATTATAACAAAAACAGCAATTCATTAAGGATCCTAATTAAATTTCAAATGAAACTAATGAATAGACTTTTAGATTATTTGATCATCTAATTAATGAAGAAAAAGAAACAAAAAAACACATTGAGAACAAGTTAAATTTTTTCCTGATTTGACAGAAATGATCGATATCGACCAAAGTAACCTAAAACTCACCAGATGCTGCTACTGTAAAGAGGACATTAACAATATATTGGTTAAGGGGCTGTGGTTGTGGCTCAGTGGTAGAGCGCTTGCCTAGCATGTGTGAGGCACTGGGTTTGGTTCTCAGAACCACATAAAAATAAATTAATAAAATAAAGGTCCGTTAACACCTAAAAAACCCCAATATATTGGTTAATAAGTTTGTTAATTTAAAGATTGAAATTAATATTCCAAATATTCAGTTTAAATGAAAAAAAAAAAACTTGATGAAAATGTTCTTAAATATAATCATGAACATTGATATGACATACCAATAATGAACTGGAAAAAAATCTCAGGTAGTAAATTAATAAAAATATAATAGATTGTGATTATTTTTTTCATTCTAAATAAAAATTCCCATTTCCACCTGATTTTCTATTTACTATGTGTATATGCTTTTTCTTAATGGACTCCGCTGTCCCAACTATATAAACTTCAGGTCCCATAGAAGCTGAATCCATTCCTGCTTCTACTCCCTGCCTCCATGCCCAACACTGTATTATTTTCCTGGAACTCAATTGTAACTTGGAGAAAGAGTAAGAAATCTGTGAATGAACTGGGACTGAACTTCCACCATGTACCAGATATTGTCTGCTGTACTCAAATCATCCCTCTTTTTCTAAGCTCTTGCCAGTATTGCAGGAGCCTCACTACTTTGCTCATTCTTGTAATCACCAACAGGCATTCTGGTGAGATTTGGAAGATAAAAGAAAACCAGAAGCCATTATTGATCCTTCAACATCAAAGACCCGTGAACCTCAACAAACAAGAAAATAAAATTTTGTAATGGTTTCTAGAGACCTTCCT
Source organism: Spermophilus citellus (assembly GCF_964194105.1). Classification (NCBI taxonomy): domain Eukaryota; kingdom Metazoa; phylum Chordata; class Mammalia; order Rodentia; family Sciuridae; genus Spermophilus; species Spermophilus citellus. The sequence goes on along the minus strand of NC_138199.1, from coordinate 40,818,644 downwards.
GAACTCCTCTACCCTGGCCATGCAGCCAACAGAGATAGCTTTCAAGATTTCTGCAACTTCCTTTTTCCTCAAATGATGGTTGGTTTTCACTGACATTTGCTCTTTCTAGAAACGCCCAGTGTTTTCTGTTTTCTTAGTACATCCTGATTGATACACCTGATGAAATGGAAACCTAAGTGTTAGAGGAAAATAAATCTACCTTCCCTGTGCACCTGAATTTGTGGTTGAGATGCCCCCACCCCTAGTTCAGTAAGAAGGAGGGCATCAATAAGATATGAGCTCAGGGGCTGGGGTTGTGGCTCAGTGGTAGAGCACTTGCCTAGCACGTGTGAGGAACTGGGTTCAATTCTCAGTACTACATATAAATAAGTAAAATAAAATAAAGGTCCATCAATTTCTAAAAAAGTATTCAAGCCAGGCGCAGTGGTGTCCTCTTATAATCCCATGCTAGGTATAATTGTACTTTGGCATGAACAAAATTATGTTTGGCACTTACCCTTAATCGTTCCCATGTTCTCCTCGCCCTTGGCTCTGCCATTTGCTAAATCTGGTACATTATTTCCATACTGTTTCATTTCTTCTCTTCGGGCCCAACTCTCTCAATACTGTTATGAATCACACACTACTAAACAACTCTCCAAATTCACCCCAGCTTTCAGATTCTGGAGGTTAAAATATTAAAAAAAAAAAAAAAAACAGTCCTCATTCCAATTGGGAGACACTACATGTAATTTTAATCTTGATGTTATTAAAATGTTAATTATAAAATGTACATACATTAAGGAATTCTCTTTTTTAAATTTTATTTTTATTTATTTTAGTTGTTGATGGATCTTTATTTTATTTATTTTATTTTATATGCAGTGTTGAGGATCGAAACCAGTGCCTCACACATGGTAGGCAAGTGCTCTACCACTGAGCCACAACCCCAGCCCCACTTTAAGAAATTCTTTCAAAACACAGTTATGGTGAGCTTTTATTCATAGATTAACAACTGGTGCTTCCATATTGGGTTAATTTAAAGTGGACTGTTCCTAATGGAAAGGAGTCACATCAATTGATTTATTCTACATATGGCAAATCCAGGCTGCCATTGCTTGGACTCCTAAAAGCTATCTAGGTGAACGAATGCCTTTTCAAATAAAAAAGAAAAAATTGCCGACTGGGTGCAGTGGCGCAGTCCTGTAATCCCAGCTACTTGGAAGATTGAAGCAGGAGGATCCCAGGTTCGAGGCCAGGCTGGACAATGTATCAAGACCCTGTTTCAAAAGAAAAACAAATAAATAAAAAGGGGAGGGGTGTAACTCAGTGGTAAAGTGGCCCGTGAGTTCAATCCCAAAAGAAAAAGAAATAAAGATTGCAAAGACCACACATGATAGAGTTAGAAGTACTTATGTTAGCCTCAAGCAAGCAAACTTTATGTGTTACTCTTTTTGAATATTGATTCATTCCAGGAATAGTTTAAATTAGTACTTTCATTCAAAGGCTCAAAGGCATTATGCTTGCAGCAAAACTAATAGTCACTTCCTGATACCACTGACTTATGTATATTTTTTTCTTCTTGTCGTTTGAGAAAAGGAAGTCATAAAGCCAAGCATCTGGTTTCAATATTAAGCTTCAAAGATAGAGATTCTACCTGTATTGCAGAAAACTGGTTCATTAAAATCCTTTGCTCTTTTCATTTATCACCCAAATCTGTCTACTTGCACCTGTGGATAAGAAGGAGCAGGCTTCTATAAGGGATGCTCCTTACTTGGTGAGCTCATTGAGATCTTGAATTGCAAAAGTCAGATTGGGTTGTTTTAGGTATCTTTCTTTAAGGAAAGGATTCTTACTGCCATGACAATAAGCAGATATCAAAGAGATTAACTGAGATTCACTGGTCTCATGCAATGTAATGAATCATTATAAAAGTAGATAGTTTGGCATAAAATGTGGGTTAGGTACTTGGTGCAGGGTGCAGAAACCAACTTGAAATAGCTTAGAACTAACAAGGGAAGTTTTTAATGATTATTTGAGTTTTCTCAGGAAGGGAGGCCACAAAGCTTCAATAAATTAAAGTGGCAATAAAATAAAATAAAGTGGCAATAAATTAAAGGGAACTGTCAATTTTTTGTTTTTTGGTTTGTGTGTATGTGTGTGTGTGATAGTAGGGCTTGAACCCAGGAGCACTCTACCAATGAACTACATCTTGAGTCCTTTTAATTTTTTATTTTAAGATGGGGTCTCACTAAGTTGCCCAGGCTGGCCTCAAATATGTGGTCCTCCTGCATCTGGTTGGTGGTCAGCCTCCCCCTTTGCTGGGATCACACACGTGGGCCACTGTGCCTGAAAAACAACTATGTAAGGATCATTTCATAGAAAGTATACAGGAAGCTGGACATATTAGTAAAAACAGATTCAAAAGGGATGCATTTTTGAGAGCTTATCTTAATAATCTATGAGAAAATCCTATTCTTCTAGGAAATTATAATTCTAATTTAAAATTCATTAACTAACCAAGGGTATGAAAAATTATACAGAAAAATTTTAAATTATTTCTTCCAACCCATAAGGCAGTAAACCTAATAAATCACTAAACTGGCTTACCCCTATGAAAACAAGGCAATCTTCATTTTTGGTGAAGGGTTTGCAGGGTCTGTCTAGTAAACATGCTCTCGTTTTAAGAGAACATGAGATACTAAGATTTTTTAGTGAAATTCTTGAGGGAAGATGGAATTTATGAACTCATAATACAGATCTCTATTATTGTGTTGAAAACGCCTACACACCCATATAGACAAACTAGCAAAACTCAGTGATGGTGCCAGGTAACTCATCCAACTCAAAGATGTCTTTGTGGTAACTACAAACTATGAAAGTATGAGGGAAATATGGAGTAGAATAAATAATTTTAAAATTGCATATTAATTCTGAATTTATTATAAAGGTTGAAAAAATAAGACAATAGCATTTCAAAGAATTCTTCCTCTTGAGATGTAATGTGAAAATTCATTTTGCTTTTTAAAATTCATTTTTGCAGTACTGAGAATCAAACCCAGAACCTATGCTAGGCAAGTGCTCTACCACTGAGTCACCCAGCAATGATTTTGCTTTCTAATTATTAATTAGTGATTTTGGTTTGGGCACTTTCCAAACACTCTGAAAAATGTTTAAATAGCAGTAAATATATTTGCATAAAATTGACGAAAAAAAGCAATTAGAACTTGATTAATATGTAAATTTAGTCCAGTACAAATACATCCATGTAGAGTTTATCCAGTAAATCTCTTAGTATAATAGTAACCCAGGTGGATTTATTTATGTTAAAATTGAGCTAATTGGCTCATACAATTTTTGGATATGAGAAAGTGAATTGATGCTATAATTCTCATGCCAAAACAAAAAGACCTTTTTTTTTTAATTTGTTACCAACTTAATCACATGACATCAAATACAAAGCAAAGCTAGTTTTTCTAACAGTTATCCCATGAACATTTTTTAATGTAGAATTTTTTTCCATATTAAATAATGAAGTTGAAGATACCCATCCATGATGATCCAGATGTGAACAGCACACTCATTAGAACCATGTGAATAGACGGTTCTATTTGGAGTGAATATAAAATACCAAGAATTTAACATCCTAAGCCAGGAAAGACTTCCATCATTGACTTAGGTAGAAAGCCTTTTTGAGATTTGCTTCAAAAATTTGGCAGTTCAATTTTAGAGACTGATTATAATCCCTTAACCATAAATCATAAGGGTTAGTCAGTGATTTTCAAATATACATTGTAAAAAAATCTAGTTAAAAATTAGTCCTCTGTCAATGTATTTCTTTCTTTTTTTTTTCTTGTGTAATATCTGACGCACACAAAAGAGTATGGGTGACATGTGTCAATTTGAAACATATTAAAATGAATACCTGTTACCTGCCACCACTCTTGAGAAGTAGCACATTAACTCTGTCTCTGCAAATGTACTTCTCCTTGTTCCATTCTCCTGTCCCTCCTCCCAAGTCCTGCATACTGTGTTTCACTCTCCCTTTTTAAAAGTCATTTAATCGTGTATGCATGTATTTCTAAGCAATGTATTATTTAGTTTTGTTTGTAGGTTTCATAAAAATCATATCCTGGGCTCTGGGCTGCTCTCGCTTTTTGAGCGAGCCTGCCTGGGGCCTCAGCGCGCTGAATTGGATCCTCAATAAATCCCCTTCTGCATTTGCAAAAAAAATAAATAAATAAATAAAAATCATATCCTGTATATAGTTTTCTGCCACCTCCTTTTTTTTACTCAGTATTGAGTTTCTAAGATTTCATCCACAGGGTGGCCTATGGCTGAAGCAGTTTTAGGATCTGCGTTTCCCATTGTGTTTCTATGCTACGTCCTTGCTGCTGTGCATCTGTAGGAACCTACTTTCCCTCTCAGCCAGAATTTCCTTATTGTGAAGTAGAAAAAAGATAGTAACTACTATGTAGGATCGTTGTGAGCACTGGAAAACAATTGTTGTGTGTCCTTTTTAAAAAAACAAAATAAACCTGAATCCAGTGACTTGGGAAGCTGAGGCAGGAGGATTGAAAGTTTGAGGCCAGCCTCAACAACTTAGCGAGCCCCTATTTCAAAATGTTAAAAAAAGGGGGAAGGACTGGGAATTTGGCTCAGTGATTTAGCACCCCTGGGTTCAATCCCTGGTACCAAAAAACAAAACACACACACATACACACACACCCCAGATAGTTTATTGCTTATTCTTTGAAGGTGCCCCAACATTTTTTTCTCTGGAAATTTAAAGTCTTCATCTTAAGTGTAGGTACAGTTTCACTATAATATGACCAGGTGTGGATTTCTCTTTGTCCTGCTTGATCTATGCTGTACTTTATGTGTGGGTTCACCTTTAATCAGTTAAGGAAAAATTCTTGGCCATTATATAATTCAGTATTGCCTGTTTTCAACTCTCTCTGTTCTTTCCTTCTGGAACTTTACTTAGACATATGTTAAATTTTGTCCTGCCTTCCACGTCTTTTAATCTGTCTTTCATATTTCCATTTCCTGTAGTCTCTGTGCTTCATTCTTCATTCTTCATTCCTCAGATATAACTTCCAGGTGACCAATCCTATCTTTAGCTGTTTTCATTCTGGTTTTTTTTTCACAATGAATTGTTATTTTCAAAATCTATATCTACATCTATATCTACATCTACCTATATCTAATCTATATCAATTAAATCTAAAATCTCTATTTGGGTCTTTTACTAGTCTTTCTGGTAATTTTAAAATTTCCTTATTTCTTATTCTATTTTATTCCATTTTTTAAAAAATGTTTCATAAAAATTAGATAATAATCTGTATATGACAATTTGAATTCTTATTCTTCCATCTTCCTAGATGTAAATTTATTGTTTGTTGTTTATATTTATTATAGTTCAAGTGTTTATGTGTTGCTGATTTTTTTTTTTTTTTAGTGTGAGCTCATATCTTATTGACCTTCATTTGTGGAAATCCCTAAGATGCATGTTGAGAATTGCTTTCCTCCAGAGAGTACTTGCATTTGATTCTATGGGGAGCTCCGAGGTACAATTGATCAGGGATCTCTGAAGCTCCCCTTGCAGAATGAGGCTTAATGGCTCTCTGGTGTAATTCCACACTTTGCAGCATATTTCCAAGGTTAGCCTCCTTTTTCAGGACTAGTACCAGCATTTCCCCCTTACAACTCTGATTGTTATGTTTGCCTGTTATTCCCTGGAGTTTGTTGTTGTTGTTTTTTTTTTTTTTTTTTTTTTCTTCTTGTTCTTCTTTTTGACCCCTTTCATGAGACTCCAATTTTTTTTTTTTTTTTTTTTTTTTTTTTACTGGAGATTGAACTCAGGGGCACTTACCCACTGAGCCACAGCCCCAGCCCTTTTTAAATATTTTATTTAGAGACAGGATCTTGCTGAGTTGCCAAGTGCCTTGATACATTGCTGAGGCTGGCTTTAAACTCAAGATCCTTCTGCCTCAGCCTCCCAAGCTGCTGGGAGTACAGGTGTGCGCTATGATGCCTGGCAGAAAAACTTTTAAATGCATGTTAGTTGTAATTCAAATCAGTATTTAATTGTATTGTAGCTAATGATCCCTTTAGCTTTCCAGGCTGCCAACGATAGATGACCACAGGAAATTTCCAGTTGAGTAGCAATTCTTATGTGAAAGTTGTGAAGAATTTTTCCTTTACTATGATATTTTTATTTTTTTATTTTTTTAATTTTTTTAAGAGAGAGTGAGAGAGAGACAGAGAGGGAGAGAGAGAGAGAATTTTAATATTTATTATTTTTTAGTTCTCGGCGGACACAACATCTTTGTTGTATGTGGTGCTGAGGATCGAACCCAGGCCGCACGCATGCCAGGCGAGCGCGCTACCGCTTGAGCCACATCCCCAGCCCACTATGATATTTTTTTAAAAATTTTATAGCTTGTTCTTTTTAGTTATACATGACAATAGAATGTATTTTGACATATTATATGTACATGGAGTATAACTTCCCATTCTTGTGGTTGTGCATGACGTGGAGTTCTACACTGGTCATATATTCATATATGAACATAGGAAAGTTATGTCCCATTCATTCTAGGGTCCTTCCTTTTCCCATACCGGCTCCCTTCCTCTCATTCCCCTTTACTGTTTTAAGCTTCCCCTTTACCAATGTCCCTGTCACAGCTTAAGTTCTGTGCAAAAGAAACACTCAACTGGAGCCTGGGGATGTGGCTCAGTGGTAGAGCCTGGCATGTGTGAGGCACTGGGTTCGATTCTCAGCACCACATAAAAATAAAATAAAAGTCCATCGACAACTAAAAAATAAAGAAAGAAACAAGTGGAAGTGATTGTCCATGTGGCCTTAGAAAAACCACTATTCCGGGGGCTTGGGATGTGGCTCAAGTGGTTGCGCACTCGCCTGGCATGCATGAGGCACTGGCTTCGATCCTCAGCACCACATTAAAAATAAGTAAATAAATAAAGATATTTTTAAAAAGAAAAGAAAGAAAAACCACTTTTCCTGGTAAACTGACATATTTTTTCTATTTGTTATAGTATAAAATAAGAATAATTACCACCATGCTACTCATGCATTATTTTTAGGCTAAAGAGAATCTCTATGCACAAAGTTCTGGGATCAACCCCAGCACCCACCCCACCCCACCCCCCCCAAAAAGAATCTGTATGCTAGAAACACCTTAAAAATAGTAAGGTAAAAAATGAAATGTAATGATAATTAGAATGATTAACATTCATTGATCATTTATGTTTTGTAATTTTCTTTTTCTTTTCTTTCTTTTTTCTTTGATAGTGCTGAGGATTGAAACCCTGGCCTCACATATGCTAGGCAAGTGCTCTACCACTGATTCACACCTCCAGCCCTGTTTGGCAGTTTTCTAGGCTCTTTATAAACATTGTCTCATTGGCTTTTCCAACAACTCCATAAGATAGGCACAAATACTCTGATTTAACAGTTGAGGAAACTGAGGCACAGAGAGACCAAAAGTGTTAGATGATGATACTGTTATTTAGAAGCTTCTTATTTTCCTTATGAAATAATATCTAGTTTAGTGATTATTGATGAGGGACAGAGGGTTCATCTGGGTGAGTTAAGTACTACCATATCGAAAGTACCTGGATGATTTTCTTTCGAGTAATAAGAATTATTTTTGCAGCTTTAGAAAAATCACTTGTCCCTGGTGATATGCAAAGATGCATGCATGTCCCTCGAGGTGGCTGCCATGCCAAAATCTCCACCCTTGAAGAAGTGATGTACTTTTGATAAAAGCATCTTTAGCTGTGACAACTCCACTGCAATTTGTACAGCTGTGTAATTGAAACTACTAAAAGACAAGTTAATATATTATTCTAGTCACAGAACAGCAGTTTGATTCCTATGACTTCTTGGCACATCTGTTTGAGATATAAATCCTAAGCAGACTGAGCAGTCACTTTCTAAATCTTCAAAATGCTTTACTAAGCAAAGTCTTTAGTGTGGTTAAGGGGAGAAAAAAAATTAATAGACTCCCAAGTGAGTGGAGAAGTCTAGCTCACTGCAGACTGTTTAAGACAGGTGCAGGCAGGACTGGGGACGTGGAGAAGATGCACTTTGAGGTAGGGGATGGCACACATGCCCACAAGCACCAGAAGGTGAACTCTCTCACCAACCTGAGATAATTACAGAGGGTCCTTGGGAAATGAGTTGCCCATGTTTACAACATGTTTAATTTTTCTTATTGGCAAGAGTTCAAATTACATTTAAGTTGGCTTGATTAGAGATGCCAATTATTACTGGCCATGCCCACAGCCCTTTCTAGTAAAATCCTGAACCACTCACATTACTAAGGAAGCAGTGGGCCACATGACCATGACCACAACCAATTGGACACCTGGTCCAAGGGGGTGGCTATAAACTATACCCAGCCACCTTTGCCTCAGGGAGTTTGGTTTTAAGAGATAAGCAGTGTCCATGTATGATTACACTACTGGTGTGACTCTGAATGAACCATGTTCCCCCAGAGGAAGGAGAAGTTGTGCTCCATTTGTGTACAATGTGTCAAAATGCATTTTATTGTCACATATAACTAATTAGAACAAATTTTTAAAAAAATTTTCTTAAACTAAAAAAAAAAAAAAGATACGCAGAAGTGAAGTCTTCTCTTTTGGGAACCTGCAATAAGAGACACAAAGGGAAGTTTCTCTTTTGACATGTGCTGAAACTGGTAGAAGCATAGAAGCTAGAGTGGTCATTTTTGCAGCTGGGTGCAAGATGAGTAGGTTAAGAAAGTGGGCCCCGAGGGAGGGTGGTGCTGACTCACCTAGAGGTCAAAAAATCCTGAGAAGAGGGCCAGTGGCTGTTCCCTAGTGCTACAACTGCAGTTCCAACTTGGCTGCAGCCTCTGTAGTTCAGTTCAACCAGGTTTCAGTACACGTGTCTCATTTCTATGCACCCTCCTTTAAAAAAAATGTTTTTAGTTGTAGATGAACACAATACCTTTATTTATTTATTTTTTATGTGGTGTTAGGATCAAACCCAGCGCCTCACACATGCTAGGCAAGTGCTCTACCATTGAGCTACAACCCCAGCCCCAAATTTTTCTCTGATTTTTCTCTGAGTAATGAGTATTTTGTCTCTAGTAACTTGACTGAGTCTCTGTTTCTTGCAAGCAAGATAACACAGTTTGGATCAGACAGTTCATTAATATTTTGTTTCATGTCGCTCTGGAGGTTAATACTTAGACTCTCTTATTCCCTTGAAAAATACTCTGTTTTCTTCCCTCCCTCCTTTCCTTCCTTCTTCTTTCTGGTACTGGGGATTAAATCCAGGGACACTTTACCACTGATCTACATCCCCAACTTTTTTTTTTTTAATTTTTTATTTTGCGACAGAGCCTCACTAAGTTGCTGAGGGTTTTGCTAAGTTGCTGAGGCTGGCCTCAAACTTGTGATCCTCTTGTCTCAGCTTTTCAAGTCTTCGGGATTACAGGTGTGCACCACCATGCCTGACTCTGCTTATTTTCTGTTTCAGTAGGGCCCTTGAATTATAAATGACCAAAAGCCACATCACATGGATCAAATGGGGGAGTTTATTGGAAGGACTGGGATATCTGATAACACAACTGAGTCTGGAGAAGAACAGGATGATCTGGGGCCTCAGAAACAACTGGAACTAAGGTCTCAAACCCTGATAGGACTTTAATTCTCTCTCTTGTTTCTGCTTCTCTCTACTTTTTTTTTCCTTTCCTTCTTACTACAGTACTAATTTCCTCTGTATGACAGAGAATATGAGGACATTCCAATTTTCTACAGAGATGGTTCGGTTTAGTGGTTCGTAAGCATGCGTGGCTCCTGACTCTGGTGCTCTGGTCTTGAATCCTAACTTAACAACAAGCTAATGGGAGATCTTGACCTTTAAGCTTAACCTTGACTTCTTTGTGACTTCCTCTTTTGTAATATGGAGATTAAAAATAGGTGCCTACCTCCCAGGGTTATTGCTAAGTGTTAGGTGCTAATGTATGTAAAGCATTTAGTTAAGTATCTGGTTCTTAATTAAGTTAGAAATTATTATTACTTCCCTGCCAAATGCAAATCCAGAAAAGGCTTGTCCTTTAACCTAGCTCATGTGAGGCACTACATTCAAGTCTCAGCACCATATATAAATGAATAAATAAAATAAAGGTCCATCGATAACTAAAATAATATTTTTTTTAAAAAAAGAATGTAGATCTTAGCGTATCTTGATACAAATGCATTTTATAAGATAAAGTAAGGCAGGGTCTTTTATGAATTTCTCCATCAGTAAATTGCAGGTGGTGAATTTTAAGAGACTGGGCCAAAGTAAGGCTTGCCAGAATCTGATTGTAGATCTCTGATAATGGCTCCTTTAAACTGTCACAGGAGGGCGCTAATAGGCCTGGGGACACTGCAGCAGGACCTAGTGTTAAAATTCACTACCAGCCCAGGCACACCTACCCACAGCCACTGGAGGGTGCCAGATCACCAGAAAGGCCCAGACACCTTCTCTACTGGCCCCAAGAGACTGTTTTTGAATGAAGAGGGAAAAGAAAAGAGAGAGAAAGTCAATCAAGGAGTGAATTCCTTACTGACTTCTTGGGAATGCCTTGCCAACTGGGGGATCTAGAGACCTGGAACAAACCATGAAACAGTCCTGGAGAACCAGGTCAAGACTCCAAGCAAATGCAGAACCTTGGGAAATCCTTGCATCATCTCTGGGTTGAGTTCTCAAACTACCATATGTCAAGGACAGTGGGCCATCTAGATATCAAGAGCGCTGGGTTGGGGTGTAGCTCACTGGTAGAGTGCTTGCCTGGCACGCACAGGCCCTGGGCTTGATCCTCCACAGCAAGTGTATAGTCACGCACACAACACAAGAGCAAAAGCATTGTGGGAGATTAAGAACTGGATTTGATTTGAAGAACCTATACAGAAGTCAGATAAGGCCCAGAGAGCAAGATAAAAGATGGAATCTAAAAAATGTGACCCAAGGCAAATGTAGCAGAGGCCAGGAATAATGAACAGGACAGACATCTGTCTTACCGGTTGCTCTCTGGGATACTCTACCAAAATTCAGATTCAAAGGTGAAATTATCATTTCAGTCTTAAATTATTAAAAAATTCACTCATATACCATGATAATAGACATTAAAACACAAAGTTATCTAATGTTCATTTGTCTGATATGCATAAAGTATTTCAGTTATTATCTAAACTACAGTTCTTTATGTACCACCAGAAACTCCATAATGGTATAAAGTGGTAGAAAAAAGAGAAAGCACTATTAGCCAGAAGTCTAGAGACAATTTGGGTTACAAGGATATGGAAAAAATACAGATAAGTATAGAGATCAAAACAAAAACGGGGCTGGGGCTATAGCTCAGTGGCAGAGTGCTTACCTCACGTGTGTTTGGCACTGGGTTCAATCCTCAACACCACATAAAAATAAAATAAAAAATAAAGGCATGTTGTCCATCTATAACTACAAAAAATTTTTAAAAAACATTATTTGTACTCCCATCCATCTTGATTGGTCTTTTACTCTTATTTTTAAAATATAATTTATGAGTATATTCATTCTGGTATTCTGTCTTTTACACCCACTATCATCTCACAAGTATCTCTGTAACAAAATTATTTTTAACAACTACATATGGGAGCCCATGAATTTCATGTGGCTATGTCACAAATTACTTTAACACGCTCAGCTCACTATTGTTGAATACTTAGATTGTTTTCAGTTTTAAATTATACTATGGTAAATACTTTTTTGCATCAAACTGTGTTCACATTTCAGATTATTTCCTTAGAAGCTATTCTTTTTTTTTTTTTTTTGCTGTCATAGAAAATGATGAATTAAACAGAATTTATTTCCAAGATCTTCAAAGATTATTACAAACACTAAGTATCCTTCTAAAAGTATCCCAAATTAAATCAAAGGCACATCATCAAATCATGAAGAATTCTTTTAGGTAATATTTTCACATTACTTTGTTGTCAATCATTTGCAATGTTCTGTATGTAGGTCCTACTTTAAACATTTTTTTAAAGGCATGAAATAATGTAGTATCTTTTTAAAAGTGCAACAACAACTATAAAGTAAAGGAACTTAAAAAGAGATCAAATCTGCTTCATACATAAAATGGGACAACCTAATATATATCATAACATGAATCTTTCTAAACAACACCTCTTGTGTTAAATAAAACAATCTTCTTATTTAGAAAAAATCAAGGCATCATTTGATTAGTAAAGTCTATTCTTCCCCCACAATTTTATACTTTCTTGTCTTCATTTAGTAATTGTAAATTTATGATAGAACAAATTTTATTATAGTATAAAATCTTAGGAACAACAAATTACAATTACTCCATTTTTTAAAATAAACAAAAGTGTTTTCCTTCCTAAAATGTAAACATCCAGTTAATAAAACATACATGATATTCTAGGTATAGCAACACCAGTAACTCACTTATTAAAGAGGTGTATTTTGGTATATTTGGTGGTAAGGTTTTTATCTTAATACAAAGCACTTCTTCAGGAGAACCAAGCCATTATTACTTAAAACAATTCTATTTCTTCACTCAGTTTCCTTATTTGAGTAGAAAATCATTAATTTCTGTAGAATTTTGGCTGTAAGATCAGGACACTGGAAAGGTCTGAAATATCTCAGTCATTTGGCTAAAGAAAAGTGTTTTCTTGAGACTTGGAGTCAGTCATTCATTACTTTGTGCTCGAAGGCATTTCTCAACAAACTTCTTCCAAGTCTTCCGAGTAAAATGCAGGATCTGGGCTCTAGGAAGGGGTTGCTTCCGGCTGGAACTCTGACCAGCAGAGCATCCTTACAGGCATTCTGCATGCAGTACTGCTGAAGCTCTGCCGCAGCCTGAGAGACCATGATCCTCTCCACGCTTGCCTCCAGCTTGAGCTGCTCCACCAGGCGCTGCAGGGCGCTCACGCTGGCCTAGAAGCTATTCTTGAAAATAAAATTATCAGCTCAAAGAGCCTGAGTATTTTAAGACTCTTGATACATATGGTCAAATTGTTTTGCAGAAAATTTGGTCAAATCCACATTCCTTTCTGCAGTCTTGCCAACACAGGATATTATCTAAGTCGGTGCTAACATCTCTGATAAATGATACTAGTAAAATTAAACTTTTTCATATTTTTAGTCATTTGTTTATTGAATTGTCTGTCCATGTCCTTTATTTATTTTTCTAAACTTGGATCCCAATGTTTTTTCTTCTGAATTTATTTAAATGCAACATAAAGATTTTAAAATAGGATAACTTTTCTCAGACTAATTATTAGCATTTATTTTCATTTTGATATCTTGCTATAGGGAAGATATTTCTTTTATGTAATTGAATTAACTTATTTGATATTTCATCTACTGATTTAGTGATTACAAGGTTTTTCCTTATCTAATAGACAGATAAAATATATCACATTTTTGTTCTAGTGTTTTAAGATTTTACCTTCTTATATCTAATGCTTTCTTTTAGCAGGATTCCTTTTATTTTGTGTGATTTGTTTGTTTGTTTGTTTGTTTTTAGTACTGAGGATTGAACTCAGGGGTATTAACCACTGAGCTACATCTCCAGCCCTTTTAATTTTTTTTTTTTTATTTTGAGATAGGGCCTCATTAAGTTGTTGAGGCTTGCTTTGAATCCACAGTCCTCCTGCCTCAGCCTCCGAAGTCACTGGGATTAGAGGCATATGCTACCACACCTAGTGCTATTTTTTTTTTGTTTTATTTTTATTTTTTTACAACATACGTCCTTGATTGCATTTCATAAACATTTTGACACAATTATTCTATCATAGTCTGCATTCCATCATGGTATTTCTCTACCTCTTAAATATGTGCTTTTTGATCTTACAGGCATTAATGTTCACTCTGTGTTATAAATGTCTATGGGTGACAAATTCATAGGGTTATGTATTGACCAATACAGTACGGTATGGAATAAATTCAACACTCCATAAATCATACATGCTTAACCTAGTCAACACCCTGCCTCGAACTGCTGCCAATCATTGATATTTTTACTGGTTCTATACTTCTTCTTTTCGTGAATGTTCTCTAAATGGAACAAATGTAATGAATACTATGTAGTTTTTTCAGTCTGGCATCTTGGCATTTTTCATTTAGCATTTATACACACACACGTATATGTGAACCATATATATATATACATATATATGTTTTTTTCCATTTTTTGTTTTTTATATTTATCAATAATTATACATAACTGGGGAGTTCATTTTGACATATTCATAAATGCATGTAACATAATTTGCTCCATTTTAATCCCCAGTACTACACCCTTCAAGAGTCCTTGCCCCATCCTCTTCCTCTACTCTATTGATCTTCCTTATACTAATTTATTTTTTAACTGGTACAGTCTAGTTATGTGTAGAAGTGGAATTCATTGTGATACATTCATATGTTCGCATAGCATTTTATTTCAGTCTCTCTCCTTTCCCTTTTCTCTTCCCTCCTCCTTAATCTGCTTCCTCTATGCCACTGTTCTCCTTTCTATTTTCATGAAGTTTCCCTTTTTTAAAAAAATTTCTTATTTCTCTTTAGCTTCCATATAAGAGAGAAAACATTTGAACCTTGCCTTTGCAGGATTTCCTTTTGAGGTGTCATATGAGGTGAGAATTAGTATAAAAAAAAAAGACAAAGTGTTTGTGACAGAAATCCCTTCCGATAAGGTGGCTTTATAGTGGTCAGAGTCTCCCCTGACTTATTTCTGGGTGACTGGTTCTATGCTAGGTGCTTATTCTAGGCACCATGAACATCAGACATTGGATTACTTTCATTTGTTATGACCATAAGAGGAATTACAAGATAGAAATGTTTCTTTCACTCCCTGATACTTTGAAATATGGAACCCCCTTGTTCATGTAGTTGCCTAATTTAGGAGATGGTAAAATTGAAATAGTCAAAGAAAGGGGTTCATTTGAGTCTGTCTCAGCTGTTCCAGGCTTTAATGGTCCAAGTACCTTACCACAAGATGGTAGATACCTAGACATGGTGCTTCCAGACCTCTAAGGTAGCTCTCATAGGCCATAATTCCTATTCACTTCCTCCACTGGGACTGATTATGGCCAGAGCTATGGATCTCTTATCCTAGGAAACAAGTCCACACTGCACTGTTAAAGGCACCATGTAAGCCAAAGTTGAAAAAGAATTTAGTCTTCAACAACTAGAATGTTTTATCTAACTCTTTATTTAAGGGAAACTTTTTCTTCCTTTTGGGAAGGTTGGTTTTGGTCCAATGAAAGCAAAGGCCTGTAAGAATCCCAGGAATAACTCAATGCCTTTAGTGAACCTGCCTGAGTACAAAGTACAAGGCCACCATGTAGATAACCATGGGGATCTCTGAGCCAATTCTTAGAGTTGGCCTGGAATGTTGCTAGATGGCCAGTAATTGGAGAAAAAAAAAAAAAACAAAACTTGGTTTCTGGGCTCCTATCAGATCAGGGATGTATCTTGTGTAGGTAGAGCATGACTTCCCCAAAGTCACACAGAAGGTGTTCATTAAATGACTAAGACTGTGCGGGTAAAAGGCAACACTGTGATTTAGACTTAGCAGTCTGTAGGGCACTTTTTCTTTCATTTTTCTTCCATATCTGGATGAAATTGTAGGCTCCTTGAAACTTTTATTTTGTAAAGATCTGTGCTTGAAGTCAGAGATCAATTGGAGCAGACAGTGATCACAGATGGAGGACCCAGAAGCGGTCATTCTGTAGAGGTAGAATTCTCTATTCCTTATTATGAGGCACTGGGGTGAGGATTAAGGAGGGGAAGAGGCTGATAAAAACTACTACAAGGGCTGGGGTTGTGGCTCAGCGGTAGAGCATTCGCCTAGCACATATGAGGCCCTGGGTTCGATCCTCAGCACCGCACAAAAACAAATAAATAAAATAAAGGTATTGTGTCCAACTACAGCTAAAAAAATAAAAAGTAATAATATATATATAAGCTACTATGAAAAAAAAGAGGGGGTCATTTACACCTGCTGAAGGTCTCTGACTCTGAAAGGAATATACAGGAAGGATCATCACATGGCACCAGATCTGTTGTATGGTCCCACTTATGGAACAGGAAAGCTTCTTTGCCTCTGTGTCTAAAAGCACTTCCTGACCAACACGGTGGCGCACTCCTGTGATCCCAGCAGCTCAGGAGGCTGAGGCAGGAAAATCATGAGTTCAAAGCCAGCCTCAGCAAAAGTGAGGCCCTGTCTCTAAATAAAATACAAAATAGGGCTGGGGATGTGGCTCAGTGGTCAAGTGCCCCTGAGTTCAATCCCTATACCAAAAAAAAACCACTTCTTTCCAAGTCTTGTGCTCAACTAGAATCTGGGAACAAAGATCAGGTGAGATTGGGTTTGGTTGGGAGTGGGATATGGAGAGGCCATGGGCTCTATTATGGTAGAAATACGTCAGTGGGGAGAGGCAGTGAGTTTTCCAGGACATGGTAAGGTCATGGGCCTCCAATTGGAGCCAGAAATCTAGTGACAGCATTCACATTGAATGTCCTTAGTTTCTATGTATGCTGCAGTGGCCTTGTGTCAGGTGGGAGAGAAATGAGTGAGATCAGAGATAGCTGCCTGAGGCCCCTAAGTCCACCATCATTTCAGTCAAAGACTGGAGCCCAGAAGCCGGAGCTCCACTGGGATGTGAAGCATCTCCTATGCCTCAGGACCAGGATATCTCATGGGATGAGGCCCCAAAGAGAGCATCTGGTGGGGTCGATGGTACCTCTTTAGACCAGGCATCAATGGATGAAGTAGTCTGCCCTTAGATAAGCTCAGTCACCCAGTCTACTAATCCTGGAGCAAATAGAGAATGCCAACTGGTTGAGTTGAAACATACCTCACTTTATTTGGCCAACTGTTTGGTTTAATTAAGCAGACACATTTGTCTCAGTTGTTATTTTTAAATTAACATTGAATCTTAATTTGGTCCTTTTAAATGGTGACAACGGAATGGCATTGCAATTTGCCCATTTTCCTAAAAATCTTTTCATTAATGTAAACAGATATATGTATTCCCTATAAATTAATACATTTGTTTCCTTAAATAATTGAGTCAAAACCCTGGTTACCAATGAATACACCATCATAACTATTATGTCGCTAAAGTAAATAACACAGCGTAGGTCTAGGGATTGGTAACCTGTTTCCAGGGAAATGTTTATATTTGTTTTTGTTTTGAAATAGGGTCTCACTGTGTTGCCCAGGTTGGTCTCAAATTGGGCTCACATGATCCTTCTGCTTCAACCTCCCAAGTATCTGGGACTGCAGGAATGTGCCACTATTCCTGGCTAATGTTTATAGTAAACTTCCCTCTGTGCACCCACCTTTGCCTTCTCAGACAAAAATTGAGCTCATCACATTTTGATGATGTGGATTTTCATTTCGTGTTTGGGATTGACATGCTATTAACTATGACTTCTGTGAATTTATTCTTTGAGTTGCTTTGAAGCAACAGATTTGTTCTCATCTATCAACCTTCTGCCATCAGGGTGTCAATTATTTAGAGTTCTTCACTCATACACAACAGAAACAGACTCTGGATAATTCGATTAAAAATAAATATTTTAGGAAGATGATAGGAAGCTGATGGAGCTAATGGGAAAGCTGGAGGACAGGAAGCAGGACATGTTCAGAGGTTTAGGTGGCAGGAAGCACTTGACAGTCTGAGGGCATAGCACTGAGTTAATGGGTGCCAACCAGATGCTCAGTGTCTAAGTTATGCATTCAAGAGTCAAGTCCCAGCCAGGCGGGTGGTGCACACCTATAATCCCAGCCACCTGAGAGGTGGAGGCAGGAATATCACAAGTTCAAGGTCAGCCTCAGCAATTTAGCAAGACCCTATCTCAAAAAATAAAAAAGGCTCCGGGTATGCTCATTGGTAAAGTGCTCCTGAGTTAAATCCCAGTACTACACACACACACACACACACACACACAGAGAGAGAGAGAGAGAGAGAGAGAGAGAGAGAGAGAGAAATAGAGAGAGAGAAAAAAAAAGCATTCAAGTCCCAGAGATGCACATTTCATTTGCCTAGCATGCACAAGGCCCTAGGTTGCATCCCCAGCACTAGGAGAAAAAAGAAAGGAAGACAAAAAGGAAGGAAGGAAGGAAGGAAGGAAGGAAAGGAGGGAGGTAAGAAAGAGAGAAAGGGGGGTAGAGAGAAATTGATTGATTGATTGATTGATTCAAGTTCCAGGAGACTGTCTTTGACTAGCTCATTGGCTAGGGGAAAACAAGGCGGTTTGATTCATGATCCCATCAAAACTATATAATAGGGGCTGGCGATGTGGCTCAAGCGGTAGCGCGCTCGCCTAGCGTGCGTGCGGCCCGGGTTCGATCCTCAGCACCACATACAAACGAAGATGTTGTGTCCGCCTAGAACTAAGAATAAATAAATGTTAAAATTCTCTCTCTCTCTGTTCCACTCTCTCTTTAAAAAAAAAAATTAAAAAAAAACTATATAATAGAGGAAAGATATTGTTGCAATCAGAGTGTTAACAAAATAAGCCTTTTGTGATACTAAGGTTCTAAGTCTCCACTGTCCAAAAGCCACCAGGACCACTGTATAGCACTGTCCCCCATCACTGAAACTGGGACTCTGGATGGAGTGAGAAAGTTTCCTACAACAACTTTCATAGTCAACAGAAAGACATTTGGTCTACGAAAAAAATGATAGTTTTGTATTTAGCAACCCCCACCCCCACATGCCATGGGGATTTTTTAGTTTTCATTTCTCCAAGTGAGAGTATTAGAGTATCAGTAGCACATTCAGGGATGCTTCTTGCCAAAGCCACCTTTCCTAACACAGAGCACATTTTTCTTCTCATTGTAACCAACATCAGGGTGACTTCTTTTCTTGATCTTGAGGATCTCTATTCAAAGGTTGTTTCAGGCTTATCTCCCCTGCCAGTGTCTCAGGGACTTATTTTACTAGTTCTAAAGTCTTCCATGTCATTTCCCTCATAAAATGAGGACTACTGGTTGTCTCCCCTAACAACAAGAAATATACAAATTAAGTCCCTAATGTGACAGTTTTTGTATAGCTTGTATTAGGGTGTGGAAAGCATGTGTGCATAAGAAGCTGCATATTGCATAAAGGCTGAACTTAGATCACACATCTGGGTACATAGTAGAGATTGGGGTCAACTCAGTGAAGATAAATTGCTTGAAACTCTAGCTTGAATCTAGCAGCAAGAGAAAGCAACTAATCTGCTCTCCACTACATATGGAGCCACTCTGATAAGAATCAGCTCTGTGGGAACAAGGTCAAGAGTCCTGAAGAATTGCAGGGCAGAGGCATGTGTATTACTGGCATTAAAACTCTAAATGCACTTGGCCACAGAAACACTGTTATGAAGTGGTCGGGGTCTTTAGTGTTATTAGTACAATATTTTAGGTACATTAGGGTTCTGTAAGCTTTTGTGGGCTGGTGTTGGGAAAGAGCCACCATTTGTAATATTATTTCTATAGGAAAATTTGTTCCCAATTCCAGGCAACAGACCAACAAATAAACTAGTAAGTTGGGAATTGTCTATTTTTGAGGTTTTTCACCCATAAGCACAATAAATTCATATGCTTTCATAGTCAGTCAAACTGACCTCACAGCTTTGTGGTCTGAAATGCTGGCTTTGAGTCCGGAAGCCCTGCACTACCTCTTTATCCTCTCTCTGATGAATGTTCTGATTTAACTCCCCCTAGTCCCCCAGAGTCTGTCTGTGCTATCTGTACCCCCAGGTCCACCTACAAGGATCCAGTAGGGTTAAAGCCAAGTGCTTCCAAATCTAAATGTTTTCATTGAAATATTTCAGAATTACAAAAAGATGTAAGGATATAATACATAGGTACTATCTTTTAAAAATTTATTTAGTTGTAAATGGATGTAATACTTTTATTTATTTTTATGTGGTGCTGCTGAGGATTAAACCCAGTGCCTCACATGTGCTAGGCAAGCGCTCTGCCACTGAGCCACAATTGTAGCCCCATAGGTACCATCTTTAGAAATAAAATATCACCTATACAGTTGAAATCCCTAAAGTCTGTCACTTTCCTGAAATCAGAGATTATCATGACCATGCAAATTCTCATCCTATATATTTACCTTAGGCTTCCCCTCTGCTGGAATAGCAGAGATACACAGGGTGTGGGGGACTCACTCCAGGGAATATGGACAAGGTGATCCTGGCCCTAATCTAAGTGTTGGAAGTTGGAGACTCAACCATGTTGTAGAGATGTCATTTTAGGAAATGGAGAAAACACAGTATGTGTCAGCCCCGAATTCTGGGAGTTTGCTGGGAAGACAGGCTAGGAAGAATCAGGACAGGGTGTCTCTCGAGCTGAGTTTGTCTAGCCCGCCAGATGGTCTAAGTCTGGCAAATGTGGAATCAAGGCCAGAAAATCAGTAATCATACAAAAGGGTGGGCAAGAATGGGAAAGTCTCACCACAGAGGCCACCTCGCAGAGTCTCACATTTCTAGGCTACAGGAACAAGGTAATAAGAGATCAAAGTCCATTTACTCATTCATTTTCAACAAATTAATCCCTGTCTAGTTCACAGGTAGTATGCTAGGCATTAGATGGGAGGATAGAAATAAGAATAGGAAATGGTCCTTGGTCTGAAGAAACTCATAGATTAGAACACAAGAGAGACATAAAAATGTCTGCAATATCATGTGGTAAGTTGGAAATGGAAGAGGCTTGACAGGGCTCAGGGGCGCAGGACAGGTCAGCATCAGATCCACATATTAGGTGTTAGTTTAATTAAAACATTCAGGGGTCCAGCTTCTTAGGAGGTAGCAGAAGGTTTAATGGCAGTGTAGATGTGAGAGATCTTCCAAGACAAAGAAAGGAGATGAGGTGAAGGAGGTCAGAAATTCAAATTCAGTGGGGAAAATGAATCAGGGAGCAGACAGGAATCCGAAATGGAACAAGAGTTCAGGCAGTGGGCAACTAGGACAATTGTCACCACATGTTTATAGGTCCTTGTATTATCTACTGTTCTGGATAACACTTCTTAATGCCACCATTTGGAATTCACAGCCCACTCTAATCCCACACTTCTCTGAACGGCTTCTCTCTACTCCTGCGGACATTCTATTTGTGTCCTATAAATCCCCTGTTGGTGAACGAATTCTCTTACTTCCTCAATTTCTTCACGGAGCTATTTATAGTGGACACCTTTTTGGAATACCTGCTCAGTTCAAAAAGATCTTCAGAGCACTCTCTCCACCCATATTGGTAGTCTTGTGGCTTCAGTGTGCACAGACACCCAACCCCCCACCAACCCTCCACTCCCTGGCCACAGACAGCCAAAATTGGTTTCTGTTAATGCAACCAGAGACCTAGCTAATCTCCTTCACCTTCTAGCCTGAACTGAAACCTGGCTTTCCCCTGAGGTTACCACTTCCCTTGTAGAAGTTATTTATTCTCCCATGTCCCCCCACACAGGGAGGCAGAAGCAACATTCTTCTACTTTCCCAAGAACCTTCTAAGCAATTTCTCCTTTGTCCTGGTATGAAAAACCTCTGCTCCCCTGAGGACCAAGCATTCAACTTGTTGCCTTTCATCTCTGTCATCTCCCAACTTGCATTATACCTGCCTCACTCCTTCATCCTGGGGGGTGGAGGGAGGAAGGGCTTTTGCTGACACTGTGACCATCCACTAATGGCCCAGTTTCTCCTTTCCTCGACCTTTCAATCAGAGTCTTCCCTTATATTCCACCTCAGTGGACTCCTGTGGCCACACCCTGTACTTTATCACCCCTGGAACCGTTCCACCCTGGAAATTTGAAACTCTCACCGGACTCATCCAGCTCTCTCTCCCGACACAATCAAATTGATGGAGTCCTCTACAAAGTTTCAGCTCTGATCTCAGACTAGAGGGTGCACTTTTTTACAGGTTTCCCATCATCTCCTGGTGATGGTCGCATACCTTCAGTACTCTTCCTGACCATCCCACAACCAAGCACATTGCTGTTCTGTTGTGTTTCTTCCTCAGTTTATTTATCACTATTATTTGGCAAATATGCATCACGTGACTGTGTGGATACGATGACAACAGCATCGCCGGTGAGCAGTTCACAGCCTGGAGAGGAGGCAGGTCTGATCATTGTGCACATGAACATAATTATAAACTGTGAGAAGACCTGGGGGTGGGGCCAGGGGTAGACAGGAGGTTTTCAGGAAGAAGAAAGCATGAGCAAAACTCGGAGGCAGAATGGAGTGTGGCTTGAGGAAGTGAAACAAATAGAACTACATGGTTGGAGGCAGAAAGCTAGAGTGGAACAAGGTGAAACTGAGTAAGGGGAGAGATTTTGAACACTTCTTTTTTTTTTTTTTTTCGGTAGTGAGACTATTTTGTTAGACACTGTAACGATGGATACACAACATTATACGTTTGTCAAAACCCACAGAATTGTACAAATGCGATCCTTAATGCAAACATTAAATATAGCATATATATAAATATGCAAACATTAAAATAGCTGGGTGTCGTGGTGCACGCCTATAATCCCAGTGGCGTGGGAGGCTGAGGCAGGAGGATCACAAGTTTGAGGCCAGCCACAGCAATTTAGCAGGCCTTAAGCAATTTAGTGAGACCCTGTTTCAAAATAAAAAATAAAAAGGGTTAGGGATATAGATCAGTGGTAAAGTGCCCCTGAGATCAACCCCTGGTACAAAAACAAACAAAAATAAAACCCACATGGATTTAATTAATAATAAAGAATCAATATTGGCTCATCAGTTGTAACAAAAGTACCACACTAATGCAAGATATTAATAATAGGAGAGACTGGGTGAAATAGAGAGCAGGTATGACGGACCTCTCGGAACTATGTGTTCAATTTTCTCAAATCTGTAAAACTGCTCTAAAAAATGAAATCTATTAACTAATTTATTAAATTTGTCTCCTTCCTAGGCTGTGAATTGCTTACTGGGAAAGCTGCATCATTATATGCATAGTATCTGGCACACAATAAATGTGTAATAGACATATTTATTGAATAATAGTAATTTATCTTTTATTAAGAGGTGATGGGAAGTTCACTGCTTGTTGTAAGAGAAGGAGATTGGAGACAGAGGAAATGTGAGCAGACCATTAGATCATGTCCCAAGCCAGGCGTGGTGGCACAAGCCTATCATCCTAGCAACTCAGGAGGCTGAGGCAAGAATGATGGCAAGTTTGAGACCAGCAATAGCAACTTAGCAATACTCTACCTCAAAATAAAAAAAAAAAAAAGAAGGCTGAGAATTTAGCTCAGTGGTAGAACATCCCTGGATTCAATTCCCAGTGCTGAAAGAAAAGAAGAAAGAAAGAAAGGCTCTGACCCAAGCCAAGCCAGCGCAGTGGTGCACACCTGTAGTCCCAGTCACTCGGGGGGTAATGAGGCAGGAGGACTGCTTGAGGCCAAGAGTTCAAGGTCATCCTAGGCATCATGGTGAGAAAAAAAAAGAGGGGGACAGAGAAAGAGGAGGTAGAAAAGAAGGAAGGAAAAAGGGGATAGGAAGGAAGGAAGAAGATAGATAGATAGATAGATAGATAGATAGATAGATAGATAGATAGATAGATATCCCAGAAGTCCAGGCAAGAGAAGATGATAGTTCAGCTCAGGGTGGTTATGGAGAAAAAAAATGTGGCTGGCAGTGGTAAGGACAAGACTTGGCGATGGGACTGGATATGGGCTGGGGATCAAGGGCCACTGAGGTTTTTGGTTTGCCCAAGCTGATAAAATGATGTCATTTACCAGTTGTCACAGAGGATGTAGGACAGTTTTATCAACACCATCACGATATGCTGAGAGACTGTTGAGCACATGGATTCTCAGCCTTCTTGCAAATGTGAAGCCCACACACACACAACACAAACATTTCATTGCCTGCTTTTCAGCTCTGTGCATGATCATTCCCTGCCAGACCTCATTTAAAAGGGAGGTCATTCCATGAGTCCTATTCTTGTTTCAACTCTTGATTGAACTAGGCAAGATTCGTTGTCTTTCTTGGGTCTTGATATTTACACCAATGCTATGAAAAAGTTGAACCAGACCACCTCTAAAAGGTACCACAAAGTAGTCACCTAAGGAAGATTGATGGCCTCTAGAAGCTAGAGATCTTCTAGACCCTCCCCACCCCCAGGACATTCACAATGAATCCTAATACACCCAATTTGCTGTTTAGTGTTCTCCTGTTCTTGGCAGATCTGTAGTTCCTGGATTCCTATTTCTGTGTTCTAGAACTGTGACTAGGGTCTGTATAAACTACCATAACCTCAAGTTACCCTGGACCAACACCAAATACTTCTCTAAGTCAGGTTGGGGACATTCTACCAGATGGTCCTAAAGGGAAATTAGTTCTCTGTGTGTTTTTATTTCAAATTGAAGCCCATCTTCAGACAACAGAACAAATGTGCCAACAACCTGTTCCAAAACTCAGAATACACAAACTCCCAAGAACCACCAGCCCTTTAATCAATCTGGCTCCTAGAGAATGCTTTTACTATTCAGTGTCACTGCGGCCTCACCTCCTTTCCTGCCACACCAGTCAAACAACACAGAACATGTAGCCAACTGAGCCATGCCAACTCTACTGCCAGCCCACAACCAACAGTGTAAGGGACTGCCCCTTCAATCTGACCTTCTCTGCAAAAACTCTATCTGTGGTTTCCAACAGAAGAACTCAAGGTCGTGTGCTATAGTTGTGCCACGATGTGTCTGAATGGCTTGTCTAAAATGCCATAGCGTCTCTAAAATGCTTCATTGAGAACAGCCTAAATAAACACAATGGCCCAAAGCCTGACACAAGACCCAGTGCTATGTTGAAACCTATGCACTTGGGTCCAGACCAAGGATTGTCCCAGAGAATCCCTGAGAAACAAATCTCCTGGAAATGGTCACTGGGTTATCCCTATCCAGGGCTATGCTACTTCACTACAAGGAACTTGGCACAGTTTCCTAAGCCTCACTCTGGCCACCATCGAGTGATAAACACAGCCTTATGCTATGTTCAAAAACACCCTGTCTCTGCCCTTTACCATTCTCAGAGTTCCTGCATAAAAAAGTACCCTCTAACTTTCTCTTCCACAAATGAGAAAACTCCCTATGGATCAAGGCCTTCCACATATACTATCACTTCTCTGGAGTACAAGGTTTATCCCCCCACGGTAAACAAGTCAATTCTATATAGCATCTGCTACACTGTAATTTCTTCCTCTCAGGGAAGCTTATTAGAGTTAAACTACAGGTTGCTGGCTGCACAATGTATTAATTTTCCTTGGTCAAATGCCAGCCCTTAGTTTAATCAGCTGTCTGGACTTTAAGGAAAGGGGAGGGTCATGCGGTTTTAAACAGGACGGCCTACTGCTGGTGCTCCTGAAAGCAGCCAGTTTGTGCAACATCCAGCGACTGATCTTAAGTCCTCATTTGAACAAATAAGCTGAGTCAATCAGACTGTACCTGAAGTGGGCTGGGGTGTTGCTTAGCTGCAACACACTTGCCTAGAATGCACAAGGCCCCGGGTTCCACTTCCAGCACCTAGGGCATTTTTGTACTAATTTGATTGCTAATATCTATGACTAGATAATAAACTGCGTGGGGTCCCGTCGTAGATGCTCTGTAGTTACTTTTCAAATTAAGGAACCAATGCATGAATAGAACTGAGAGGCAAAGAGGTCAGGAGAAGTTGGAGAAGCAGGAGGGGGCTTGAGTGAATCAAAGGTTTGACTGAGTCGAGTGGTGAGTAAGCCAAGTTATGAGTAAGCAGAACTCTGACAATACGAAAGCTAGGCAGCAGCGAGGAGAGTGTGGCAATCGTAAAGGGAATCATGAGTCACAGAAGAGTCAAGATTCACAAAATCCTGTGGCCGAGGGCTTGGAATTACCTTGAATTCATAACCATCCTCCTATTCCAGTTCTTCCTGACCCTGATTGCTCATCCTTCCCTGAGTTTCCATGAATATGCATCTTTATAACAAACTATTCATTACTAAAGGTAAAGAGTGAATTGTCCCTTTTTTGTAATCTCG
The DNA here is from genome assembly GCF_964194105.1 of Spermophilus citellus. Taxonomy (NCBI): domain Eukaryota; kingdom Metazoa; phylum Chordata; class Mammalia; order Rodentia; family Sciuridae; genus Spermophilus; species Spermophilus citellus. Next base: position 40,792,581 of record NC_138199.1, on the reverse strand, counting down.
GCTTTGGGAAGTCTTGGAGATAATAGATGAGCACCAAGGAATCCAATTATTATGAAGCACACTATGTATTTCTGCGAGTAAAATGGTGGTCAGCCTGTATAGAATGTTCTGACATTTTAAAATTCAAAATATAGTTTCTGCTCAGGCTCAATCTAGATCGCTGCCATTGATACCGTATTATTTGGTACTGGGGATTGAACTCAGGAGCACTTTGCCACTGAGCAACATCCTCAGTCCTTTTATTTTTTATTTTGAGACAGGATCTCACTAAGTTGCTTAGGGCTTCACTATGTTGCTGAGGCTGGCCTCAAACTGTGATCCTCCTCAGTTGCTGGGATTGCAGGCATGTGCCACCATGCTTGGCCACACTATTTTTTATTCCCACGCATTTTAACAAAATCTTGCCTCACTCTTAAGCAAGGGAAAACAGGTTTGCTTGGCCCCATCTGCATTTTTAAATGAAGATTAGAAAAAAAATATTACTTAGAATAATATTTATGGAATTAACACTCAGATCATCATCATCAATACTTATTGCTTGATTATTATGAATCACCAATTGGTTAATTGTATAGCCAAACCATCAGGTACCAACATGGTCTTGAGCCGTTTTTGGTGCCTATGTATTTTAGTTTCTATTGCTGCTATAGCAAATCAGCATAGACTGAATGTCCTAAAAACACAAACTATCTTACAATTCTGTTTGTTAGAAGTCGAATATGGACCTCACTGGGCAAAATTCAAAGTATCAGTAGAGCTTCATTCTTTCCTAGAAGTTTTAGGGAAGAATGTGTTTCTTAACCTTTTTTTGGTTTCAACAGGATTCCTGTATCCCTGGCTCATGATTCTTCTCGTTCTTCATTTTCAAAGCCAGTGATGGCAGATCCTATTTCCATCGCATCTCTCCAGTCCTTTTTCACAGTCACATCTTCCTCCAACCAATATCAGCGAGGAAAAGGTCTCTCTGTTATTAAGGATCTGTAAGAGTAGCTTGGGCCTACCTGGAAAATCCAGAATAATTTCCCCAAGTCAAAGTACTTAACCTCAATTACAAACCTTAATTGCAAAGTTCCTTTTGGCAATTAAGGTAACACTGGTTACCTTGGATTGAGGCATGGATATTTTCGGGGAACAATTATTCTGCTTACCACTCTACAATAACAAATCCTTCTATGTTCTGATAAGAACATCTAGGATCAAGATGGCCATTGCATATATCTAAAAAATTCAAGTTGTGCCATGCACACCTGTATCCCAGTTACTCAGGAGGCTGAGGCAGAAGAACTGCAAGTTTGAGGGTAGCCTCAGCAATTTAGTGATACCCTGTCTCAAAAAGCAAACAAATAAACAAACAAAAAAAAAGCCAGGAGCCATGACACACACCTGTAATCCCAGAGGCTAGGAGGCTGAGGCAGGAGGATCACAAGTTCAAAGCCAGCCTCAGCAACTTAGGGAGAATCTGTAATTAAATAAAGTATTAAAAAAAAAAAAGGGCGGGGAGGTGGCTCAGTGGTTAAGCACCTCTGAGTTCAATCCCTGGTACCACACACAAAAAAAAGGTAGGGGTGTAGCTCAATGGTAGAGTGCCTCTTTGTTCAATGCCCAGTACCCCAATCAATCAATCAGTCAATCAATCAATAAAAAAATGTGCAAAGTTACATAGCTTATCAGTGAAGCTGGAATTCCAACTAGATTTGTTTTCTTTTTTTCTTTTTTTGGTACCTAGGATTGAACTCAGGGGCACTTGACCACTGAGCCACATCCTCAGCCCTATTTTATTTAGAGACAAGGTCTCACTGAATTGCTTAGCACTTCACTTTTGCTGAGACTGGCTTTGAACTCGAAATTCTTCTGCCTCAGTCTCCTGAGCCACTGGGATTAAAGGAGTGTGTGACCATGCCTGGCTCCAACTAAATGTGTTAAGCACTAAAACCCATATACTTTCCGCTATGTCACATGGCGTCCCAGATTTTCTGTGGAAGTTAGTTCATCTGTATAAAAATGGATATACCACCTGAAAAAAGTTTCTCTCAAGGGCTTTAAGATGGGCTTTCTTGCACTCACACAGCCCCCAACCCCGTGAGATGAGGAAAAAGCCAGCCTTATTGCTCAGGTTGGTCTAGAACTCCTAGGCTCCATCAATCCTACTGCCTCCCAAGTAGCTGGGACTACAGATGTGTGCCAGTGCACTTGGCTGGACTCTAAAGATACACTTGGCATTGGATACCTAAAGGAAAACATGATCCCAAGACAGACTGCTTCTTCTATTCCCCTGCTGTAGTGAATAACCAGAGCGACTTCTAGACACCCTAATTTTTTCAGAAAGATCATGGATAATCCTGCCATTTTATTAATGGATCTGAGGACTGCCGTGGGGATTTACTGGTCAAATCCATTCTCCAACCAATCCTCTCTATCAATGGACACTCAGATGAATCTAGATCCAAGACATCAATGAAGAAAGCCAGAAATACTTTTCAAGAGATCAAGTCTCACTCTTACGTCTATCCATCCAGTTTCTATTTCCAACAAGTTTAGACCAGGCTCACTAAGGATGCTTTCCCCCCAGATGAAAGAACTCTAATGGTTTTTGAAGCTAAGAGAGGATGTGGCTTCTGTATTGCCAGCCTTTCTCCCCTGCTGGGCCTGGGTACCCTAGAGTTGGGTTCTCCCAGCAACTCTACCTCTCCTTCCACATTTCCTATGACCCACCTCTAAGCCTGACTGTTTGGTTAACAGCTCTCCTCCCTGCAGACTGTTTGCATGTACTTTGGTCATCCTATCTTGTTCTGCCCTCTGATACTTATTTACTCTTGATTTCTGTTGATTAATTGGCCTTTGTCTTTATTAGTGCCCAAACCTTTGCATTTCTTGTTGTGACCTTGCTCTCTCACACCCTCAGGCTGCTATCACATTCAACATGATTAAGATTTCTCTCCAGAATTCTTTAAAGGCCGACCCAACATATACTACTTAGGCATCAGTTTCCCTCTGGTCCTTCTTTCATCAAAAGCTATTTATTGAGATCAGCAATAATCTAGGACTGTGACTTTTTCTTGATTCTTTCAATTTCTTAATACATTTGTGCCTTTTTATTGTGTAATGTATTGGTATTTAATTTGTAGCCCCCCCCCCCTTTATCAGTACCTGGGATAGAACCCAGGGAAGCTTTATCACTGAGCTACACCCCCAGCTCTTTTTATTTTTTTTATTTTGAGACTGGGCCATGCTATGTTGCAAAGGCTGGCCTCCAATTTGTGATCCTCCTGCCTCAGGCTCCTGAGTAGCTGGGATTACAGGTGTGTGAGTCACTGCACTTGGTTATTTAACTAACATTCTCTAATTGCATTCCTCTGCGCCTTAGAATGTGTTACCTACAGAGTTTATCTACATGTCACTTGACTGACAATCATAAAGAGGGATTCATTTGCAAGCTTCTCAGCAAATGTATTCACTTTCTCAGTTCAGCTAGACTCCTTAACACCATCCAGTGTTGGGAAGGTGATAATGACCATTCTTATAACAAAGTGTCCCACAGCCAGCGTTTATTAAGTAGCTTATGAACCTAGTGTTTTACTCACATATTATTTAATCTTCCCAACAGCCCTCCAAGTCTTGATGGTGTTTTACAGAAATGAGGAAACTAATGGTTAACTACCTTGTACAGTTTCCTAGCTATAAGTGGTAGATCAAGATCAAGGATTTTAACCTCATTTTATCCGTTTCCAAAATGCAGACTTCTGCTATGCTTTATTGCTGCTGTTGGTTAAGATATCAGTTTGCTGGGGCTGGGGATGTAGCTCATTTAGTAGAGTGCTTGCCTTGCATGCTCAAGGCCATGGATTCGATCCCCAGCACCACAAAATAAAAATAAAAAGACATCAGTTTGCACATTTTAGAAACAGAATATAAAAAACAAACAGGTAAACAGCATAGATCACAGAAATGAAAAGGTTTCCATTACTCTCTTCTGATAGGATAAAATGGGACTATGATGGCCAAGGAGGTTAGCCGCCTAGAGGGACCAGACTGACGTGATTGTTATCCTCTGTGTCCTAGAGGGGTGGCAAGGTATAGACAGAAACAAGAAACAAGTAGGGCAAAGGGACAAAAAGACCATAGTCTGGAACAATTCCCAAAGTAGTTCAGATATTAGTGGACCTCTTTACTATATCCAAACCAACTTGCATTAGTTTGCCAAGTTCAATAACAGTCTGCAAGGGAATCGACCAGAGTAGGGGCAGAGTTCAGAGAAGGTGTATGGCAGCCCTAGCAACAAAGAAATGAGCCTGGATTCTGATAGGTTGCTTGGTTCCAGCTGTTCTTGTTCTTTCTATCCAGGATCCCCACCCTGATAGAGTGATGGTGACTGAAGAAGAGGAGTGTCCTTGTCCTATAAGGAGTCAGAGCAAGTCAGAGCAAGCACGCTCGCCTGGCATGCGCTGGGTTTGATCCTCAACACCACATAAAAATAAAAAATGAAGATATTGTGTCCACCTAAATAAAAGGTATAGAATTTCCACTTAAGACAATGGAAAATATCCAAATCCTAGAAGCCATCATTGTTTGAAGAACCCAAATCCTTGAAACTAGAAGGAGGGTTTGGAGGTGGGTTGTGAATGGGGGATGTCACCAAAACAAAGAACCCAGAAAGTAGATAGATAGTGAGAAGTATTATAATTTTTGTCTAAAATCGCTTGGTCCTTCCATAGCTCTTTCACAGCACATAGAAGCTTTAAAAACCCTGTAGAAGCTGGGCACAGTGGGTGCATGCCTATAACCCCAGCAGCTTGGGAGGCTGAGGCCGGAGGATCACAAGTTCAAGCCAGCCTCAGCAAATTAGTAAGGCCCTAAGCAATTCAATGAGACCCTGTCTCTAAATAATATTTTTTTAAAAAAGGGATGTGGCTCTGTTGTTAAGTGCTCTGGGTTCAGTTCCCAGTACCAAGACAAAAACAAAAATAAAAACCCTATAGAAAGCCTGTTACTGCTGATTCTCACACCTTATTTTCTTCCTAAACCACTTGCTCTGTTCTGATGGTCTCCATTTCCATCCTGTTACCATGTACCTAGCTTTGGCTGTCCTGCCTAATCACCTTGGTTAAGAAATTCACTAAATAATCTTTTTGGCCCTCTGTTCCAGCTTCAGCCCTTGACAGTGTTCTTCGGATTTTTGTGGCTCCGTTCTCTGAAGCACATAAGCTGTCTCATCCAGCCAACCAAGTTAACTCATCCCAGAACACCCGCTCCCTGCCCCCCTTCTCAGAACTAAGCCTGTGGTGATGTTTCTTCCATTCCACCTGAGAACTAAGAGGTGGAGACCTATGTAGTGTTGGCTGTGAATCATATCCCTGGTCACAGCCTGCAAACACCACGATCTCCACTTGCAGATAGGGCAGGTATACATTAGAACAGAGGACTCATACATTGCTAGGCATCTCCAAATGACATGCAGGAACACAAGAAAATTTATTTACCCAGCACTAAACTTGAGTATCCTCTGTAACTATATTTTCAGGAGAAAGCAAGGAAATTTTCTTTCTGTCATTCACACCTACAATATATATATAGGAAAAAATACAAAGCACAGGTCTTCAGTTGGCTAAACTATTGTGAAGTGAACATACTCATTTTATTTGTACCCAGAAGAAGCACCTAGTACTGTACTGTCTATACCTGGTTACTTCACCCCATATAACAACCACTTGATTGACCCCTAACATTGATTCATTTTGCCTATTTTAGAATTTCACATAAATGAAAAAAAAAATATATATATATATACACACACACACACACACACATACCCAGACACACACACACAAAGTATTTCTACATATATATGGGAAATGGAATATATATTTATATATATAAATGGAATGTAAAATATATATTATTATTTTTGTGAGGCTTTTTAAAAGAATTTAACATTGTGCTCATAAGATTCATCCATATGCATAACTATAGCTCACTTACCTTTTCATTGTTGTACAGTCTATTATATGAACATACTATTTTTCTTCTTCTTCTAATAGTACTGGGGATTGAACCCAGGGCCTCATGCATCCTAGGCAGATGCTTTACCACTGAGCTACATCCCCATTCCTTTTTATTTTATATTTGATATGGGGTCTTGCTGGGTTACCCAGACTGGCTTCAAACTTGCAGTCCTCCTGCCTCAGCCTCCCCAGTAGCTGGGATTACAGGCATGCATCCCTTGCCTGGCTGACATGCTTTTCTTTATCCATTCTGTGGCTGTTGTACATTTGGATTGTCTCTAGTTTTTAGCTATTGTGAAAAGTCCTGCTATGAACATTCTCGGGCATGTCTTCAGATGAACATATGTATGCTTTTTTGTTGGGTATGTATCTAGGAGTAGAATTGTTGCATATGTTCAGTTTTAGTTAGACACTGCCAAACAGTTTTCTGAAGATGTAACTAAGAAGATTCTTCAGCGTTTCTTAAATCTCCTGGAACCATAAGGCAAGGGGTGTAGAGTCAGGCAGGTAGAAACCTGGCTGGCAGTGCCAGCGAGTACAGCTTAAAAGCCACCCTTCCCTCTGTTCTGTCATTGTTTTTTGCAGCTACAGTTTCTTCCCAAGGCACAGGACTTGAACAACACCTGCCATCCAGTTCTGTTGGCTGGTGGAATCCTGCAGTCCTGGGACTTAGTGTGGAGAACCTCAGCTAAGTCTATATGCCCTCCAAGCCAGAGAAGTTATTATAACAGGAAAATTCAGCAAAAGGTCAAAGTTCAAGAGGCCTGAAGGGGAGTACAATAGGAAATGGAGTGGAGTTGGCAAAAATAAAGATGGAGATGCAGATGTCACGTTGGTATATAGGGATTTGAATCCAGAGACAGGAGGAGAAAAGCAAGCAGGTGAGGAGAATGGAAACAGTCTGTGGTTTACGACTCGACTTTCCGTCCCAGTCCAGGGTAAAAGGACAACGGTCAGCCAAAATTAAAGCAATGAAAAAATACCAAACAATCTCTTTCTACTGAAAACCAAAGCTGAGTAAGCCTTGTCTGGAAACATCTTTTAAGAATAATTGCAAACTTCTGGGAACTTGAATGGAGAATGTGGGGGTGGAACAAATAGAGTTTTCTGACAGAGATGTAATGTTTGTGTAACACGGTTCCCCAGGTCCCTCCAGTTTGGCAGTACAATTGGAGAACACGGTCAGCAGAGCCCCACCCAAGATCATGGGAACCTCAGGTCCCTTCTGTATGTTTCTCAAGGGTATGTGGGGGCAGGGAGCCGCACAGGCACATCTGAGTGGCTACTCACTGACTCATTTCACCAACCACAGCTGTTGTGCAGCCACTTCTTTGCCGAAGTGGAGAGAGATGCCTTCCTCCCACCTGCTCCATAATCAAGCCACAAAAAAGGTTGACTTTAGACCCTATTTCCTTGGGTGCCTCTAACGGCACAACACTTTCATTTGAGTTTGTTTTTCACTTAAACAAAAAGCAACTGAGGTGACAATGTGAGTGACTAAACCATGTGCCATTCTAAAAACAAAAAATCATCTCTCCTCATTTTATATATATATATTTATTTTATTTTTTTTTTGGCTAGGCAACCCTCTTCACCCCTAAAATAGCAAATACTTGCTGTGTGACCCTGAGCAAGTTACTCAACATCTCTAATCCTTCATCTTCTCATGGGTAATATGGAAAGAAAAATATTGACCTTTCAGAGTTATTGTGAGGGTGGAATAAGACAATATGTCTAGGGTCTAGGGAAGTAGACATTGTTCACAGTTTCTTCCTCAGACCCTTTCTTGTTTCTCTTCCCCTTCATGAGAGGAGTGACTAGTCTGGTTGATCAGAGTCCAAGCCATTGACCAAGCCATTTTCCCCAGTGGTCAGGATCATATATGATGTGCTTGGACCATGTACACGGGTGTGACTCCAACTGGAGCTCCTCTGCCTTCTTTTCCCTAGGACTTGAGTGACACTCAGCCATGCCTGATCTCAGGCTTAGAAGGAGGAAACAGCCAGATGGATAGTCATACTGGGAAGATATGGCTTGGCTTAGCTGGTGTCTGTTTTGACTAGGCAGGACCCTGGCTGTCCTGTTCTTCTGTGTCAATGTGTCCTGTGTCTATTTCTCCCTCCGGGACCTTGGTGACAGTTGGGATGAAGTAATGGCTGTTGTCTGAGGTAATATTCTGGCATTCTTGGGTGCCTTGACTTGATATTATCTAATTGGACTCCAAACTGAACATAATCGCTAACATTATTTAGTGGTATTTTGGTTATCTATTGCTGCTTAATGAAAAACATAATTAATTGTGGTTAATTAATAACTGTGGCTTAAAAATATTTTTTGATAAAATTTCTCATGATTATGTAGGTTGACCTGGGGTAGATATTTTGCTGGTGGGTTCTGCTGGTCTCGTGTGTCTCTCACAGGGCCGAGGTCAGATGGCTTCACTCATGTGTCCCACACCATATCAGGGATGTCTGGAAGGCCAGGCCCAGCTGGGATGAGGCAAGAAGAGACCTCTGTCTCTTGGGGTCTTTCTCTCCACCTGAACTTCTCCAGTGGTGGCTTGGGGCTCCCAAAGCATACAATTGGAAGTTGTCAGGCTTTCTTAAGGTTTAGGCTTAGGATGGGCACAGAGTCTCTGCTGCTATATTATATTCTTTAAAATAAGTCATAGTCGCAGCCCTGATTCAAGGTGAGGGAACTATAAAGGGTATAAGTACCAGGAGGTAAAATGGATTGGGGACCATTAATATAACTGACTTCCACAAGAACTATCAGTATTGGTTTTTTTTCTTCAGTTGCTATGTTTTAGTAAATCTATGCCAGAATTTACCTCCCTCTAAGCTCAGGATGTTTTCGGTTTTATTTTCAGTTACTAGATTTAGTAAATGTGTGCCAAAACATACCTCCCTCCCAGCTCAGGGTAAGTGTTTTTCTGTATAAGGTACAATCTCTAGGAAGTGTTTCCTAAGAGCTTGGGGGTCTTTGTGCATAGGGCTAGTCATACACCTCAGCATTCCCTATCACTGTCTTTTGTACGTGGTTTAATTTAAAATCAGGCACTTCACGCCTTTGTTGACCTATCTGTTCAAATTTGACCTCACTGGCTGCAGAGACGGTTAGATAAAATCATCATGTAAATTGCCTAGCACAATATGCCAATAAATACTTGATAATGGTAATTATTTTTATTTTATTACCAGAGTCCCCAAGGTATTGTACAGGCCATGGTAAACATGTAATGAGATGACTTTGAGATGTCATAGTTCCCCAGGGCACTAAGTGATTAAAACCCAAGAAAGTGGGTGGAATGGTTAACCGAGATAGGGGAACAGAACAGGTCATCCACTGCCCACACTGCAGCGAATGCAGTCGCAGGAAGGATCAAAACAAGAACAAGAAAAAATAGACATAGTCTGAGGTCAGGTGAATAGGAAAACGAATGTAGGGAAGACATCAGAACAAAAGGAAAAATCGCTTCTTAGCAACAGGCCCCCAAAAGGTAACGGAGCCAACCTAGGGAGAAAGATCACCTGCAAAAGGAGGGATTCGATGAGGGAAGGCCGTCTCCAGCTTGCAAGAGACAGAGCCAGGTACCAGCTAGACTTCCAGACAAGCGGGGTAGACATTTCCCTTGGAGTAGCTCCAGCCTTCCAGCACAACTCTTTATGGTTGACCTGGACAGCAGAAGACAAAGAAAAAAGCCTTCAGAAGGTAATAAATCAATCAGTTCTATCCAGAATGAAATGCCGGAATCAATTCAAACAGCTTCGATCCAATCGCGATTACAGTGTTTGCAATGAGTCAGACCAACTCACACTCTAAAACTTTTTTTTTTTCCTCTTGTTATCTGTCATTCTAATTTCTCCCTTAGTTCTACCACAAGAAAAGGTAGAAATTTGAGGTTTGAGGACAAACTGATTAAATAAGATTTACGTGGTTTGTGGAAATAAAAAGCACTTTGTAAACTTTTTGTTAAATTTTAAGTACAATGTTTAATATTATTGTTGTTATTTTAAGATGGGATCTCTCTACATTGCCTAGGTTGGCCTCAAACTCCTAGGTTCGAGCAATCCTCCTGCCTCAGCCTCCCAAGTAAGCTGGATTACAGGTGTGCACCACTGCACCCAGCTAATGTGATTTTTTTTTTTTTGTACCAGGAATTGAACTCAGGGGCACTTGACCACTGAGCCACATTCTCTAATATTTTTATTAGAGACAGGGTCTCACTGAGTTGCTTAGTGCCTTGCTTTTTGCTGAGGCTGGCTTTGAACTTGTGATCCTCCTGTCTCAGCCTCCCCAGCTGCTGGGATTACAGGCATGTGCCACCACTCCTGACTCTAACGTTGTCTTCAGATTGAAGTGTTGCTCAGAGAGAAGGGTATTAGAGCCCCATGACTGACAAAACTGAGAATACCTCTATATTCCAAGGACAAGAAGGAGTTTTAAAAACCACAGAAAGACTGAGGTAGAGACCATTTCTAATTATTGACCTTGTAAGTTCTCTCTCTGGGTCTTACCCTGTTTCTGCCCTATCTCCTGACAACTTCAAGAGAGAAAATGTTTGGTATCATTTATCTTCAACCAAGTTTGTATATTGAAATTAAAGGTAAAGAGCTACTAAGTATATTAATCATCATATTAAATTAATAAGCAATTATCTAGATACAGGTAATTTTTATTGGAAGATAAGCTGAGAGTAAAACACAGATAATAATTTTCTGCTTCATTTGTATCAGATGAAGAAGAATTTCTGAACAGAGGAGGAGCAGAATTTATGGAGAAATACTTTAGTAGCAGGCTGAAAAGAGGGGCAGTCATGGGAATAATTTCTAAAGTTGATATTCTCACAAACACAGCAGGGAGGGTCAGTAAGATCTTTTGGGGCTAAATTAGAGTGAAGCTATAAAGCCATAGAAATGTATCAGAAAAGATGTTTGATTTCATTTATAAGATTCAATATAGTTTTCACTTATCCCTTCATTCAGTAAGTATTCATATACAAGGTCTTGTCTATGAACTTCTTTTATCCTGGAGGGTCAGATAGATGATTTTTTTTTAAAAAAGGGAACATAAGTAAAAAATTAAGTAGTAATAAATTCTATGAAGAAAAATAAAGTTGGGAGAGGGGTTAGAAATCGATAGTGTACTTAAAGTATCTTTGCTCCCCTTGCACTTAGTGCAGTGAGGAGCTCCTAAATGCTGGATAAATGACTAGATGACTGCTCCCACCAGGGTCAAGCATGATGCATACCATTATCACTGATTTAAGTGATACTGTAATTATGTTACTATTCTACTCCAAAATATTTAGTGACTTCCTAATGCCTTTTGTTTTAGTAAAGTTAAAAAGAAAGCAGTATACAGACCTGTCACTGAATCTTATTTATTGACTAATATGATTATCTTTTCTCTCTCTTTCTTAGGGGGAAGATACTGGGAATTGATTGAAAGGAGGGTGTTTTTGCATGCTAGGCAAGTGCTCCCCAAATAAACTACATTAATTCCCAGTCTTTTTGTTAACATTTTATTTTTAAGATAGCATCTTGCTAAATGATCCAGGCTGGTCTTGAACTCAAAATCCTCCTGCCTCAGCCTCCCAAAGCGGGCACAGCTATGCCTGGCTTCCACCTCTCTCTCTTTCTTTTGGTATTGGGGATTTAACCCAGGGGCACTTTACCACTAAGCTCCATCCCCAGTCCTTTTCATTTATTTATTTATTTATTTTTATTTTGAGACAGGGTGTCACTAAGTTGCTTAGGGCCTCATTCATTTGCTGAGGCTGGCTTTGAACTTGTGATCCTCCTGCTTTAGCCTCCAGAGTCGCTGGGATCACAGACACGCACCACCACGCCCCACAAATTCAGTGCTTTGGCTTCCCACTCTCCTTTCCCACTGCACTCTTATACATACATACATACATTTCTCCATAATGTAATCAGAATATATATTCTGTTTTGTGGTCTCTTCTTCTGCATTTACATTACTCTGTATGCACATTTCCATGTATGGACACAAGCCATATTCTTGTCATTTTTAGTAGCTACATGACATTCCTTCATATCAATACAGGCATTGGTCTTTTCTAAATCATCATCTTGAGTTGCACATAAAAGAAGACAAGCCAATACTAACACTTCATGTTAACTGTCGTTAAAAATAAAATAATATCAGCAGTGACGTTGTAAATAAACTATGTGAAAAAATAAATATTCTCTGGGCTGGGCTTGTAGCTCAGTGGTAGCTTACCTCACATTTGTGAGGCACTGGGTTCGATCCTCAGCATCACATAAAAATAAATAAAAATAAAGATATTGTGTCCATATACTGCTAAAAAATATTTTTAAAATTGATAAAGCAATCATGAAATTCATATGGAAAAATAAAAGACCCAGAATAGCAAAAGCAATTCTAAACAGGAAGTGTGAATCAGGTGGTATAGCGATACCAGATTTCAAACTATATTACCGAGCAATAGTGACAAAAACAGCATGGTACTGGTACCAAAACAGGCGGGTGGACCAATGGTTTAGAATAGAGGATACAGAGACTAATCCACAAAGTTACAACTATCTTATATTTGATAAAGGGGCTAAAAGCATGCAATGGAGGAAGGATAGCATCTTCAACAAATGGTGTTGGGAAAACTGAAAATCCATATGCAACAAAATGAAACTGAATCCCTTTCTCTCACCATGCACAAAAGTTAACTCAAAATGGATCAAGGAGCTTGATATCAAACCAGAGACTCTGCGTCTGATAGAAGAAAAAGTTGGCTCCGATCTACAAATTGTGGGGTTGGGCTCCAAATTCCTTAATAGGACACCCATAGCACAAGAGTTAACAACAAGAATCAACAAATGGGACTTACTTAAACTAAAAATTTTTTCTCAGCAAGAGAAACAATAAGAGAGGTAAATAGGGAGCCCTACATCCTGGGAACAAATTTTTACTCCTCACACTTCAGATAGAGCCCTAATATCCAGAGTATACAAAGAACTCAAAAAATTAGACAATAAGATAACAAATAACCCAATCAACAAATGGGCCAAGGACCTGAACAGACACTTCTCAGAGGAGGATATACAATCAATCAACAAGTACATGAAAAAATGCTCACCATCTCTAGCAGTCAGAGAAATGCAAATCAAAACCACCCTAAGATACCATCTCACTCCAGTAAGATTGGCAGCCACTATGAAGTCAAACAACAACAAGTGCTGGCGAGGATGTGGAGAAAAGGGTACACTTGTACATTGCTGGTGGGACTGCAAATTGGTGCGGCCAATTTGGAAAGCAGTTTGGAGATTCCTGGGAAAGCTGGGAATGGAACCACCATTTGACCCTGCTATTGCCCTTCTCGGACTATTCCCTGAAGACCTTAAAAGAGCATGCTACAGGGATACTGCCACATCGATGTTCATAGCAGCACAATTCACAATTGCTAGACTGTGGAACCAACCCAGATGCCCCTCAATAGATGAATGGATAAAAAAAATGTGGCATCTATACACAATGGAGTACTATGCAGCAATAAAAAATGACAAAATCATAGAATTTGCAGGGAAATGGACGGCACTAGAGCAGATTATGCTTAGTGAAGCTAGCCAATCCCTAAAAAACAAATACCAAATGTCTTCTTTGATATAATGAGAGCAAATATGAACAGAGCAGGGAGGAAGAGTAGGAAGAAAAGAGTAACATTAATCAGTGACATGAGACGGGAGGGAAAGGGAGAGAAGAGGAAAATTGCATGGAAATAAAGGGAGACCCTCATTGCTATACAAAATTACATATAAGAGGTTGTGAGGGGAATGGGAAAATAAACAAGGAGAGAAATGAATTACAGTAGATGGGGTAGAGAGAGAAGATGGGAGGGGAGGGGAGGGGGGATAGTAGGGGATAGGAAAGGTAGCAGAATACAACAATTACTAATAGGGCATTATGTAAAATTGTGGATGTGTAACCGACGTGATTCTGCAATCTGCATTTGGGGTAAAATTGGGGGTTCATAACCCACTTCAATCTAATGTATGAAGTATGATATGTCAAGAGCTTTGTAATGTTGTGAACAACCAATAAAAAAAAAAATAAGTATTCTGGGGCTGGGGCTGGGGCTCAGTGGCAGAGTGATTGCCTCAAATGGGTGAGGCACTGTGTTCGATCCTTAGCACCAGATAAAAATAAATAATCAAATAAATAAATTGTGCCCATCTACAATTAATTTTTTTAAAATAAATAATCTGGGTCTCAGTGGTAACCTAGCACACACAAGGCCCTGGGTTCGATCCTCAGTACCACATATAAATCAATAAAATAAAGGCATTGTGTCCAACTAAACTAAAAAATAAATAAATAATCTGGATTACTTATATTTTCTAAAAGTGAGCCTGATTTTTTTATGCTTTAAAGTGTTATTCTTAAGGTTTTAAGTATATAAAAAAAGGTTAAGGCATAAAAATATACAAAATATGAAATGGTTTTGCATTGAAGTCAAACCCATTTACTACTATATCAAAATGTACACATATTTAAATTCTTGATTGTTTTTTGAAACTCATCTCTTTGACTTTTTAGACATGCAAAAAAAATGGGGGCTGGGGGCTGGGGGCTGGGGTTGTGGCTTAGGGGTAGAGAGCTTGCCTAGCATGTGTGAGGCACTGGGTTTTATCCTCAGCACCACCGAAGAAAATAAATAAATAAAATAAAGTTTAAAAAAATTTTTTTAAAAAGTTGGGTGTGGTAATACACACCTGTAATCCCAGCAATGTGGGAGGCTGAGGCAGGAGGATTACAAATTTGAGGCCAACCTCAGCAATTTAGTGAGGCTCTCAGTGGTTTAGCAAGACCCTGTCTCAAAGTAAAAGAAAAAAGGACTGGGGATGTGATGGCTCAGTGATAAAGCACCCCTGGTTTCAATCCCCAGTACAAAAAAAAAAAAAAAAAAAAGACTTTGGAGAGTATTATTCCTCTTGCCCATATGGAAAATAGAATCTTTCAAAGGTGAACATCCCCAAAGTTTGTTCCATATCCTCTAGAATGTCTCAAGATTTATGGCATTTAAACTTAAGTCCAAAATGATGACAATCCAATGATCATTTTGTTATTATTGTGTCTTGTTTCTCTTAAAGGTTAATATTACAATAAAAGCAGATTTTTTTTTTTGAAACAGGTATCTTAGTATGTTGCCTAGGCTGCTCTTGAGCTGGTAAGCTCAAGTGATCCTCCCATTTCAACTTCCAAAGTAGCTAAGACTTCAGGTGTGCACCCAATGGGCAGCAAAAAAAAAGTAGGTTTAAAAAAACAAACAAACAAAAAAAAAACCTGTTCACATTTGAATTGGTTGCACACTTTAAATAGACCCCTATATATAGATCACTTTATATCCAAATCAAACTCACAGATAAAGGACAACACACCCATAAATTGAGCTTTTTCATTGTTGTTTTTGCAGTTCCTTCATTTCAACATTTGAAAATCAGTAATTGTAAATGCCATGTAGAACCAATAGACAACTAACAGACTGAAGGGTGAACTTTTTGTGGGTGGAACTGTGTGCCCAACTTCTAATAATAGCTATCATTCATTGACCCTTTTCTGTGCCAAGCATTAGGCTAAGTACTATAAGTACATTCCTCATTTTATAGATTAGCAAACAGAGGTTTGGAAAGGTTAGGTAACTGTACAAACCTTTTTCTAATTCCAGGGCTCATGCTTTTCATATACCACACTGCCTCTGTTCTAAAGATTGTTGAGGGAAAGCATTGTAGTTTACTCTTGGAATAGTCTCAAAGAGGGAGATTAAGGATTGGAATTGTAGTTCAGTGGTAGAGCACTTGCTTAGGACATGTGAGGCACTGGGTTCTATCCTCAGCACCCCATGAAAATAAATAAATACATAAATGAATAAAGGTTTTAAAAAAAGAGGGAAATTATGTAAAGGTTGAGGTGGTTCTCATGAGAATATATCATTTTATTAATTTTGGTCATACACTTTTTTAAAATATTTTTTTTTAGTTGTCGATGGTCCTTTATTTTATTTATTTACTTATTTAAATGTGGTACTGAGAATTGAACCCAGTACCTCATACAAGCCAGGCAAGTTCTTTACCACTGAGCCACAACCCTAGCCCCTGTCATACACTTTTAGTAAATTATTCCATATCCAAAGAATGAATGCAGCTGGTGCTTTTAATTTTTTTACTTTTTTAATGTTTTGATACTGAGGATTGAACCCAGGGTGCTTTACCATTGAGCTACATCCCCAGCCTTTTTTAAAACATTTTTTTTTTATTTTGAGATGAGGGTCTCCCTAAGTAGTGTAAGGCCTTGTTAAGTTGCTGAAGCTGGCCTTGAACTTTTGATCCTCTTGTCTCAGTCTCTGGAGTCACTGGAATTGCTGGCGTGTGCCATGGTGCCCATTTTTATCGTTTTAGAACAGAAGCTGTTGAAAATCAAGCACAGAAGCCAAGTGCAGTGGCTCATGCCTGTAATCCTGGCAGCTTGGGAGTCTGAGGCAGGAGGATCACAAGTTCAAGGCCAGCCTCATCAACTTAGTGAGACCCTATCTCAAAATAAGAAATAAAAAGGACTGGGGATATGGTAGTTAAGCACCCCTGGGTTCAATCAATTCCTGGTACAAAAAAAAAAAAATCAAACATGGTAGTTATAACACATACCTATCCCAAGGTGTGTGTGGGAGAGCAGGTGAATTTGTTTACAAGGAGCAGAATTATAAAAAAAGCTGGTACCATATGCTACTTTTCTTCATTAAAGCTGCATTTTCAGCCTTTGGATTGGCCTTTGTTCTTGAGAGATTTCTGACTTGCTTAGTTTTTGCAATAGGAAATCCCATATATTAAAAAAAAAAAAAAAGGATAAAAGGCCAGAAGCCTGGCTGAAATTCTTTACAATCTGACCAGATAATATGAATTTTGAGTATGACACGTTGGACTTGGCTACTCAAGATGTATCTATTTTGTAAGTCACTTTTTTGGGGAAAAGAATAATAGCAAAGGAATCTAAAAAAGTAGTAGCCAGCCTCCAAGAAAACCTAGGACAATCCTCATATTGTGACAGTCTCCTCCCACAGTGAATCAGGCAGACTTGTTATAGATTACTGTAATACTGACAATGTGAGGTTTCTGCAGCTAGGTAATAAAGACCATCGGGACTTCTGTCATGGCCTCTTGGATTCCTTGCTCTAGGGAAAACCAGTTGCCATGGATGCAAGGACCCCTGAAGTTAGACCTATAGGAAGAGATAGTGAGTTCTCCTGCCAACTGCCAACACCAACTTGCCATCCATGTGAGTGAGCTCCATTGGAAGTACATCTGCTAGCCAAAAGAAAGCTTTCAGGTGACTACCGTCAGAGTCACATCTGACTGACCCTCTAGAAACTCTAACTACAACTGTGCCACTATCCAGCTACAGAAATTTGGAGAGATAATATTTACTGCTGTTTGGTCCACAAAGTTTTTATTTGTTTTATAACATAAATAACTAGTATACATGTTCCCCATCCTCCCACTCTTTTTTTTTTTTTTTTTTTTGGTGCTGGGGATGAAACCCAGGATTCTGTGCATACTATACTAAACATGTGCTCTAATACTGAGCCACATTCCCAGCCCCTAATGATACCATTTCAATACTGCTTTTAAGAAAGGATGTTGGGGCTGGGATTGTGGCTCAGTGGCAGAGAACTTGCCTAGTATGTGTGAGGCACTGGTTCGATTCTCAGCACCGCATATCAATAAATAAAATAAAGGTTCATTGACAACTAAAAAAATAATAATAAAAAAAGAAAGGATGTTGGTTCTTTACCTAATTACTAGCTCATTATTTCCCTGAGATATGCTTCCATCTCTCTTTGTTAGCGCCAATTCTTTTCAAAAGAATTCTTCCATTTTTTTCCTTCCCCTTTCCCCTACCCTTTTCTTCCTATGTTGCTTAGGCTGGCTTCCAACTCCTGGGCTCAAATGATCCTTCCACCTCAGCCTCCTGAGCACTGTGTATATAGGCATGTTCTACTGCGCCCAGCTCTTCCTCCATCTTTTAACCCCTATGACAATACTATATTTTAGGGAGGGGGTATGTTATAACCTTTTCTTTCTCTCCTGAGGGTCTCCTCATATTTTTTTTAATCTCTTCTACCTTTTTTCTTTTCTTGTAGTAGTACTAAGAATTGAACCTAGGGTTGCTCTACTACTGAGCTATATCCCCAGCCCTTTTTCTTTTTAATTTTGAGACAGGGTCTCTCTAAGTGGCCCAGGCTGGCCTTAAATTTGCAATCCTTCTACCTCAGCCTCCTAAATTACCAGAATTAAAGGTGAGTACCAGCACATCTGCTTCTTGTACCATATTGAAAACATAGGCCAAATAATATCGGGCTCATGAAGCTTGGGCCAAGGTCCTTCAACCTTACTGAACCAAAGGTAAAGGTACAAAGAGAAATGTTTAAAATGTAAGTCTCCTTTATTTGTAAGTCTCCTTTAGTTGTAGTATGTAATCCTACATACAAATGAAACAGTGTGTTATTATGATTAAACAGTTGAGCTCAACAATTCTAACTTTTCACCTAGCAGAAAGCAACCATTAGGGATTATGGGATCAAAGCCAATCGCCTGACTTTAATATAATTCACCATCTACTCCACTTTTTTTTTAAACCATATTTTCTGCTGCTTTCCTTCATGTACTCATTGTTTCAGTCAAACTAAGCTATGATGTTTCTAACTCAAGCCTCTTGCATTCTAGCTATTAACTCCATGTAAAAGCAAAGTAAAAACAGGGCGTGTGACCAAAAGAGTTTAGGAAATACCACATGTTATAGATTCCTCCAGGAGATTTATAAGGCACATTAGCACATTAAAAGCTCTAAGAAGTCCTTCAGTAAAGAAATATGTTCAACTCACTAAGACTTAGTTGGATTAGTCAGGATCCAGACGAGAAAATAGTACCTATGCCAGGGAATTCAATATAGGAATCTTATATGAGAAACTAACTTGAATTTTTTTTTGGAGGATTTTGAAGGTAAATAGGGGATGATGGATTTGTATGGTTTGGATCTAGAAATGTTACCCCCCAAAAGCTCATGTTTTGAAAGCATGGTGCCCAATGCAGGAAGTTTCAGGGGTGGGGCTTTTAGACAATGATGAAAGCTATAAACTTATCAGTGGATGAGTCCATTTGATGAATTAATAGTGGACTACTAGGTGATAACTGTAGGTAAGTGGCTAGAGGAAGCAGGTCACTGGGGACATGCCCTTGGGGATTGTATCTTGTCCCTAATCCCTCTCATTACCCCCACACACTCCTCTGCCCGCTCTCTCTTTCTCTCCTTCCTGGCTGCCATTATCTGAGCAGCTTTCCTCTGTCATACCCTTCCGCCATGATGTTCCGCCTCATCTTGGACTCAGAGTGATGGAATCAGCAGACCGCGGACTGAACCTCTGAAACTGTGAGCCTAAAATAAACTTTTCCTCCTCAAAGTTTTTTTTTTTTTTTTTTTTTTTTTTTTTGGTCAGCTATTTGGGTCACAGTAACAAAAGCTTACTAACAGTGGGATAACCCAGAGATGAGACACATGGAGATGTTACTCCTAGGGCTGGAGGGATTGAAGGAGGAGGTGTTGTTAACTCAGATATGATACAGATTGTGTGGGTATGTGTGTGGGGGGGTGCATATTCTCAGCTCTAGTTAAGCCATGAGCCCTGGCTGACATTTTTAAAAACTTGTTGGCACATAATATTGTGCATATTTATGGGTTAAATGTGATGTTTTGATACATGAATATATTGTATAATCTGACTTTTTTAAATGTTTTTTTAAGTTGGATATAATATCTTTATTTTACTTATTTATTTATTTGTGGTGCTGAGGATTGAACTTGTACGTGCTAAGTGAGTGCTCTACCACTGAGCCACAACCCCAGCGTCCCCCACCCCAACTGACATTTTGATTACAACCTTTTGAGAAACTCTGAACCAGAACTACCTACCTAATTCAGGTTTTGAATTCCTGATCCATCGGAACTTGTAAGATAATGAATATTTGTTGTTTTAAGCTGCTAAGTATCCAAGTAACTTGTTAAACAGGAAAGGATAACTAATACAGAATTTGGTGTCTGGAAGTGGGGTTGGAAGTGGGGTTCAGTTGTAGCAAAACCCTTAAATTCAGAAGTGGTTTTGGAAGTGAGTGTTGGTTTTAAGGAGTGCTGATCAAAGTCTGAAGTATCTTGAAGAAACCATTAATACACATATCATGTTCTTTCATGTGTCGCAGGTGAAAGTTTGCAAGAAAGCATGGTAATATTATTGAAAACTGGAGGAAAGGGAAACCTTTCCTTGGCAGAATGTTCAGCAACACCTATTGTCTTCAGTAACTGAAAAGTAGAAATATGTCTAACAAACTAGATAATCTAAGATAAGGAGATTTCCAAGAAAAAATTTCTTCTTGCAGCTTACTGTAAAATATGAGAGGTAAACTAAAAAAAAAAAAAAAAAAGAAAAGAAAAAGAAAAGAAGGTTAAGCAAAAAGAAAACAGAATTTGCTAGTTTTGAAAATTCTCAGCCTTGCCCAATGTGGTGGCACATGCCTGTAATCCCATTGGCTCAGAAAACTAAGGCAGGAGGATTGCAGGTACAAAGCCAGGCTTAGCAATTTAGCAATGCTGTTAAGCAACCTAGTAAGACCCTGTCTGAAAACAGAAAGTTATCTGATGGAAGCATGAATAAAATACAGCAGGAGCTGGACACAGTGATGCATGCCTGTAATCCCAGCAGCTGAGGCTGAGGCAGGAGGATCACAAGTTTGAGGCAAGCCTCAGCAATTTAGTGAGGCCCTCAGTAATTTAGTAAGACCCTGTCTCAAAATAAAAAATAAAAAGGGCTGGGGATGTGGCTCAGTGGTTAAGGACCCTTGGGTTTAAACCCTGATACAAAAACCAAACCAACCAACAAACAAAAACTCAGCCTCTCTAACAAACAATGCTGCAATTGATGTAACCTCTAGCAAAAATCAAATACTGGACATTGCCAAGTAAATCACGGTCCAGGGCTGGGAGCGGGGGCAGGGGTAGCTCAGTAGTACATCACTTTTCACAGCAAAATAGAAAAAAAGAAGATGAAAACTAAAACCAAACAAACAAATAAAATGTGGTCTAAAGATGAAACTAAGTATGTGACTGTAAAACCTTTTGTTAAAACCTCGGAAAGATTTAAGGTAGTGCCTCAGGGTACTATTTAGTTAGACAAAAGGTCCTTTAAAGAAATTAAAGGTGTGCCTCATATTCGCTCAATAAAATTATATAGCATCCAGGAAGCTTCAGGGCATTGTCCCCCAGAGAAGGGATTTCCTAAAAAAAGATTTGTGGATGTGACTTCAGTCTAATGGAGTGAGCCCCAGTAAAATGCACAAAGATGGGCTGGGGGTGTGGCTCAGTGGTAGAGCACTTGCCTAGCATGTGTGAGGCACTGGGTTCGATCCTCAGCACTACATATAAATAAATAAAATAAAGGTCCATTGACAACTAAAAAATATTTTTTTAAAAAAATGCACAAAGACCCATTAGATTAAAAAAAAACATACATTGTCATATATTGTCACCTTGAACAAAAATAGCACAAAATGAAAAGAGGCCTTTGGACTCTCCAGTTCTACTGACAAGAAAAAAGTTGAGAAGGGCTGGGGATGTTGGTTCAGTGGTGGAGCACTTGCCTAGCAGGTGTGAGGCCCTGGTTTGATCACCAGCACCACACACACACACACACACACACACACACACACACACACCAAAACTCTGAGAAAACTCCTCAGCTGCAAACATGAACTATCTTCATGAAAAAGGAAGGATGAGCTAGTTGTAGTGGTGCTTGCCTGTAATCCTAGTGGCTTGGGAGTCTGAGGCAGGAGGATAGTGAGTTCAAAGCTCGTGTCAGTGGTTAAGTGCTTCCAAGTTCAATCACAGGTACCCCCAAAAAATTTTTTAAAAAAAGAAAAAAAATTTTTAAATGCAGAATCAAGTTCCCATAACATAAAGCAGAGAACCAAAGAGAATTATTCCCAGGCCTTGAACTTAATGAACTTTCGATATTTTTCTTATCTGAATTTCAGAACGAAAATGGACCAGCAACTCCTTTCTGCCTGCCATTTGCCTACTTTTTGAAGCAGGGATATCTGTAACAATTACCCTGTTACACCTGTCTTGTCATTGTATGTTCAGTGTATGAAGAGACAGATTAGTTGCCTCTTCAATTTCACAAATGAATAGAGACTGTATTCAAGAAGGCTTACTTAAGGAATGGTACCCAAGAAGTCTCAGCTGCCCTGGACTTGAATCAGATGATGAGATTCTGGGCTTCAACTGATGCTATGCAGTGAGACTTTTGGTGACTTACGGAGGAAATGGGTGTATTTTGCATGAGGAAGAGATATGAATCATTGGGACCAGAGGGTGGATAGTGGAAGTTAGTCTCCCAGATAGCTAGCCCCTAATTATCCTTGACTCCTGGCATTTATACCCCTGTATCTCTCCCACACTGTATCACGGTAAGTCTGTGTGACCAACAGCATGTGGCAGAAGTGATGGTTTGTTACATATGAGATTAGGTTACAAAAAGACTGTGGCTTCTATCTGGATCACTCTTTTTCTCTATTTCTGGATCTTGGATTATTGTTTTGGAGAAATAAGTGGCCATGTTGCATACAGCTTTAGACAGAGGTCCACCCCCCAGAAAACTGAAGCTTCTGACCAACAGTCAGCTAGGAACTGTGTCCTGCCATGGACCATGTAAGTCAGCATGGAACTGAATTCTTCACCCCTACTCTAGCCTCGAGATGATTGAAGCCCCAACCAATATCTTTACTATAACCTCAGGAAAGAGGCTGACCAGAACCTCCTGGCTAAGTCACCCTCAGATTACTAAATTTTGGAAATTGCATGAGATGATAAAGTGCTTGTTCTTTTAAACTGTGAAATTTCCAGGTACCTTATTGTATAGCAATAAATAACAAATATGCCACAGCCCAGGAGCCAGGATAGCCTGGCAAAAGTAAAAACCACAAAAGGGACTTTCTGTCTGTAGATGGAGTCACAAAGAAGATGCAGCCAATGCCAGGAATATTGCCTAAAACACAAGGAGAAGAAGAAAAAGGGTGCCTCCTTATGTGCCTCCTGTCTGCTATCCATGATTCCATTGGCCAAAACAAACCACAAGGACATTGGTAAGGAAGGGAGCCTGATGTTATTTGCAGCCTCTTGCAGTGAGGGGGTGTGGGGAGGGAAAGAGGGAAATGAATCTGAGAATAAATAGGCAAATTGCCAGGACCACCTTTTTTTTTTTTTTTTTTTTTTTTTGGATACTAGGGATTGAACCCAGGGGGGTGCTTTACCACTGAGCTATATTCACGGTCTTTATTTATTTATTTTTTTGTTTGTTTGTTTGGTCTTTGGTTTGGGGGTTTTGAGACAGGGTTTCATTAAGTTGCTGAGGGTCTTGAAAAGTTGCTGAGGCTGGCCTTGATCTTGCCAACCTCCTGCCTTAACCTCTGGTATCACTGGGATTACCGGCCTGTGTCACCTTGTTGATGCCCAAGAACTCCTGTTATTTAGAATCTCCAATAAACATTCTTTAGAACCTTATCCTAAGATTCCAATTGGGGAAATACCAGCCTAAAATCTCTGCAAGACTATGGCATGCACATGTAATCCCAGTGACTCGGGATGCTGAGATGGGAGGATCGAAAGTTCAAAGCCAGCCTCAGCAATTCTGCAAGGCCCTAAGCAATTTACCCTGTCTTAAAACAAAACAAAAAATTTTTAAAAAGGAAAAAGGACTGGGGATATGGCTTACTAATAAAACGCCTTTGGGTTCAATCCCTGGTAGAGAGAGAGAGAGAGAGAGAGAGAGACTCTGCAAGACCAAATCTTATTTATCAATTAATATCCAGTTGAAATGCAAAGTTCTTCTTTACTAATCTTTCCTTCCTCCACCTAGGGTATTGTCTTCTTCTGTCAGTGCCATAGCATTTGATCTGCAAGTGTTTTAACCATTCTAAAACACAGCTTTCAGTTATTCAGTTCATGTCTTATTTTCTGAGAATTTATATTCTGGAAGATCAGGTCTATTTTTGATGTGCTGTGGCTTATTGTCCCATCTCCACAGCACCTAGCGTAGAATCTTGCACATAATAAATATCATTGTATTAAGTGAATGAGAATGAATGATTGAATACCAAAAGGTATTGAATACCAGAGGTACAGGTGGCATAAAACTCTGGTTTATGTTATTATTAATTACCTTACAAACTCTTAGTAAAATCAAGAGGTTCTAGAATATCTAGAATAATCTTCTTGGCTAGTCACGTTTTTTGAATCCCTATCAACCTTTTCTTGAGGGAAGAGAACAATAAAATTGCAAACCAGTTTGTATCTGGGTAGGAATAATTATCCTGTGAGACCAAAGTCCTGCCTGGACTATTTTTTTTTTTTTTTTTTTAGCAGGAGGAATAGGTTCAAAGGACTGTACTTATCTGCTCTCTCAGCTTCTGCCACTCAGAAAAGTCATCTGTTCAGTAAGAAAAGAATGCTCAACAGTTTGCGAAAGTGATTTCCTCTACTTTCCCACCTTTCTTGCTGATGCCTTAACAGAGGGAATAAATGGGAAACAGAAAGGTTGTTTTTAGACAAGCTCCTCTTAATTAGTTCAGTCCTCTTCACTTCCTGCCTGGATTACCACAGTGCCCCCAACAAGCCTCCTGGTATCTTGTTTCTAAAAACAAATCTGAGCTCCGTCACTCTCATGTTTAGTCTTTCAATGGTTACTCATTCTTTTCTGGATAAAATCCAAACTCTTCATGATTCGACCCTGGGATTAATTTTCCAGTCAACTCTTTTCCCACTGATACCAAGCCATCCAATCCTCCCCCCACCCTCTTTCTTCTGGGCCTCTTCTTCCCCTCCCCCATCAATCTTTTCCTGGTTCAACCCAACTCATCCTTCAAGATTTAGTTCCAACTGTCCCCCCAGGAAGTACCTTTTGAGCCCTCTTGATATATTAGCTTCCCTTAACATACTTTAGAGACCTCTTTTGCTTCAGGCAAGCTGTTCTCTAAACCTAAGTATCTCAATCTAGGAACTTGGTCTAATATAGTACTTACCTCAGAAGCTTGTGGCAAAGATACTTAACACTCTGACTGACATATATTATGTGTCACATATTAGATATTAAGTTGTAGTGTTATTGAATCCAATGTCTTTATCATGTTTGAGGAAATAGAGATCCAGAGTGGTTCAAAGGCTGACCGGAAGAGAATAAAGATGGGGAAGGGGAATAGTCTGATTTGGTTTTGAAGGTTTACAAACTTAATTTCGAAGTAAGGAAATTAGGAAAATTGACTTCAAATTTAACGTTTAAATGAAACATTTGAAATAAAACTTGAGGTTGAGAGTAGATGCTGCATTACTTAGAAAAATGGCAAGTCAGGGCAGCTTTTGAGACAATTCAGGATATTTGACAGATAGACTTGAAGTGTATCCTTAATTGTCTCAACTGGCTGATTTACTTTGTTTAGGTCTGCTCATTCCTATAGTCAATGAAGTAGTGTCTGCACATTCACTAAATAAAAGGTTTTTTTTTTTTTTCCCAACTTCTTAGGCTTTTTTTCTATTGAATTAAGTACAACATTAAGACATCCACATGACCTTAAGAAAATCAATACTGTCCCTAGGCTCAAGACCACTCACTTCCACAATTTAATTGGTTCCTTAGCTTTCAGCTTTGGACTCTAGACTTGTACTATCCAACATAGTAGTCGTTAGGTACATGTGGCTGTTGGGCACTGGAAAGGGGGCTAGTCCTTATTGAAATGTGCTTTAAGTGAAAAAACACATGGATTTTTGAAGGTTTGGTTAGGTAGGTAGGTAGGTAGGTAAATAAATAAATAAATAAATAAATAAATAAATAAATAAATAAATAATGGCAAGGGCTGTGGTTGTGGCCCAAGTGGTAGAGCACTCGCCTAGCACCCATGAGGCACTGGTTCGATCCTCAGCACCACATAAAAATAAAATAAAGATATTGTGTCCACCTAAAAAACAAAACAAAACAAAAATATTTAAGAAAGGATGACAAACTATCTCACTAAAATTTTTATATTGACTGTATGTGAAATGGTACAATCTCCAATATATCAGGATAATGAAATACATAATTAATATAAATATAACTTTTTATTTACTTTTTTAATGTGGCTACTGCAGAAAATCAAATCGTAGTATTTATTTAGTTCTCATTACATTTCTATTGGACTGTTCTGCTCTAGACCTTGTAGTTTTTCAAAATCAGGTTGGGGCGTTAGCCCTGAGATGAGGCATGGACTTTCCTGGACTTCTCTGTCTCTAGTGATATAACTGTGTCCAAGAAGGAGGCCAATAGTAGTTTGTAAGCCAGTGCCTCCACCATCCCATTCGGAATGGAGCCTTTAAAAGGATAAAGAAGTTAAGAAATTTTAAACATAGATCACTGAGTAGGTCCACATTTCAGAGTAGAAAATAATAGATGACCCAAGGCTTCCTCTAAATTTTTTCACTGGTTCTCCTATTATTATTGTAATTTTTTGGTGGTACTAGGGGTAAAACCTTGTGACTCTCATATTTTATTTGGCCTCTTTCTCTCTCTCTCTCTCTCTCTCTCTCTCTCTCTCTCTCTCTCTCTCTCTTAGTTGTAAATGGACCTTTTATTTTATTTATTTGTACGTGATGCTGAGGATCAAACCCAGGGCCTCACACATGCCAGGCAAGTACTCTACCACTGAGACACAACTCCAGCCCCTAGCATCTCTCTTTTAATCACTTCATCAATTCTGACATTTAGTGCTTTTCTTTCCCTTCCCTTCTCCTCCTTCTCTTTATTTTCTGTACTGGCGATTGAACCTAGGGGTGCTTTACCACTGAGATATATCTCCAGCCCTTTTTATTTTTTATTTTGTAGGCAGGATCTCTCTAAGTTGCTGAGGCTGACCTGGAACTTGCAATCCTCCTTCCTCAACCTCCCAAGTGCCCAGGCATGTGCTACTCTGCTCAGCTCTAGTGCTACTCTTATGCACCCAAATACAAATGGGTAAATCAAAGTTAGGGAGGTAGCCTGGTTAAAGCTTTGGCCCTAATTAGTCCAGTTTGTCCCAGTGCATTGTATCTAGTAAGATTTTTTTTTTTTAAACCGGTACCAGAGGATTGGACCCAGGGCCTCATGCACGCTAGGTAAGCACTGGATTCACTAAACTAAGTCCCCAGCCCCTTACATAGCATTTTAAGCTCCTTGTATATCCTCTATCTTGTCTATACATGACCAGACACACACTAAGTGGTCAATAAATGAGTGTAAACTCTGTATATAGTATGAACTCAACCATGTAGGAAAAAATATATGGGAAAATCTGGAAGGAAATACATCAAAATGTTAAAAGGTAGTTAATTATGATGCTTTTATGGGCAATTTTTTTGGGGGGGTAATGTACATTTAAAATTTCCACCTTTATACTTTTCTCTATCTTCCAAATCTCTGAAAATGTGTGTGTGCTCTTTGTACTTATTTACACACACACTCTCTCTCTTTTAAATCCCATACCCTGTTTCCATACACGCATACCCTCTCCAGTCATCAGCACCCCCTGCCAGGGTGTTATATAGTTTTTTACAATTGATGACCCTACATTGCCCCATCACTCACTTTTGTCCAAAGTTCCCGTTTCTGTTACTCTTTAAATCACACAGGATATCATTTTAATAGGTCTAAGTGGTTCCTGACAGGCTCTCCATGGGCTGATATTGCTCTCTTCTCCTCTCCTCCCCATGAGGTTTCCATTTCCCTTACTCATGGGGTCTTTGTCCTCCACTTTGCTTCTTCATTCCTTCTCTCAACTTTTCTTCTGCCCCCCTCCCACACCCCCCCTTCCTTAGAATTCTCAGAGTCTTCTTGTCTTCTGTTTTCCCCCTCTTTTGAGAATATTGACATTCAAATGAAAGGCCAAAATTTACTTCCCGCTAGTAGGTTTCAGGCAAATTCTACCTGACCCTGGAGTCCTGAGGAAGGTGCTCAAGTTAGGTGGTGGGGACAAGGGGGGACAAAACTAAACCGATGGGTCTACTGCAGATCAAGAGTTGGGGGAGGATATGAGACTATTTCAGGCTGAGGAAAGCAGCAGAACAAAGCCCCGAGGGTTCTCTCTGGGAAAGAGAAATGAGCAGAGGAGCTCTTATTAGGT
The DNA here is from genome assembly GCF_964194105.1 of Spermophilus citellus. Lineage (NCBI taxonomy): Eukaryota > Metazoa > Chordata > Mammalia > Rodentia > Sciuridae > Spermophilus > Spermophilus citellus. The sequence goes on along the minus strand of NC_138199.1, from coordinate 40,764,323 downwards.
CTGGGGATCCCTGTCTCCTGGTGCTGGCACTCAGTTATAAAGGATGCCGACCTTAGTTGATTTGAGTCCTGGATTGAATTAGTCCTGGTTGTATAATTGACTTTGATATGTGGCCTTTGGATCTGAATTGGGTTTAACAAGATTTAACTGCTTCAAAGGGCTTTATAAGAATTCATTTTATCCTTCAAATCTGATTTCAAATGCTACCTACTTTATGACGCCTTTTCAACTTTGATGCTCCTTCTCTAGTGCTCCTATTGTTGATATATTTTAATACATATTTTATTCAAGCAGTTACTCCTATTGTGTTTTATCTTACACTGTAGGAAATATTCCCTTTATTGTTTCTTCAGAAATTTTGTGGAATAGGCATGTATCTTAATAATATTTGTATCCCAGGCCTAGTACAGACCAGAAACACTCAATTGAGCCAGCAGGTGCTCAAAAATGACTTTAATAATTATATGAATCACTGGGCACAGTGGCACATACCTGTAATCCCAGAGGCTGGGGAGGCTGAGGCAGGAGGACTGCAAGTTCAAAGCCAGCTTCAGCAACATAGTGAGGACCTAAGCAATTTAGGGAGATCCTGTCTCAAAATGAAACAATAAAAAGGACTGGGGATGTGGCTCAGTGGTTAAAGTGCCCCTGGGTTCAAATCCCTGGCACTCCCCGCAAGATTATATGAAAGTTAACTATGACTTATTATTCCAATTTATAATAACTGAAAGTAAGACAAATTGATTTGATGTGAGGTTACATTTGATCTAAGGTCAATTAGAAAGTGGCAGAACTTTTCTAACAGGGTTTTGGCTTCAAGCTCTTAACCAGCAGAGATGAACAAATGGGTGGATGAAGATTTCTTTTCATTCTGTATCTAAATAAGTGGTATGCACGAGTCCTTCTATTTTACAGAGATAATTATCATTTAAAATTATTTTACCTCCTGATGTTTCTATCTTTTGAAGATCTTTTTCTCCTTCCTTCTTATATTACTCTGAAACTCTGAAGGAAAATATTTTGAATTCTTACATTGAAGTGAAATCCAACCAAGAAGGAAATGTTTTATGGAAAAGGGAACTTACTTCTTATCACTCATTCATTTGTAAATTTACAAGTATCTAGCACCCACTGTGTGCTAGCAAACTTTTAAGGTACTAGAAAGACAGAGGTAAACAAAACAAAGTCCCGGTTCTCATGTGGCAACTTTCCATACAGGAGTTCACTTGCTGTTCACAGTAACTACAGGAGGGAATGAGGACAACAATAGTAGATAACTTTTTTCAATGCTTAACGGTGCCAGGTGCTTAATTCATACTATCACAAGGAACCTATGAAGTGAAGTATGTTTTTCCAATTTTTACAATTGAGGAAACTGAGTCACAGAGAGGGAAGTGATTGGCTCAAGCCCAGTCAATTTGGCCCCAATTTCCAAAGCCATATTACTCCCAAAGCTATATTGTTTCCTTGTTTCTTTCTCCATCTAACAACTTTTATCCAGATTCCCAACTCTCAAGTCCTGGGGTTTGCGCTGCACGCCTCATGAAATAAATGAAAATATCTCGGAATTATTGCCAACTTTTTTTTTTCCAAGAATTCAAACTGATTTCATGGAATCTTCACAGATTTTGGAGTGAACCCTCCTGTAGGGTACATTCCCCGCCAGGAGAAAGGGCCAGGGCCTGGGTCATTTTACACTGGCTGGGGGCACCCAGCAGATGGCGCTATCTCAGTAGCACCAGCTGGCTGCCCGGTCCCCGGGGCTCACCGCCTCGGCCGAAAGCTTCCCGGCCCTCCCTCACTCCCTTCTCTCCCCCCCTCCCCACGGAGCCCGGGCCCACGTGACCTCAAGACGGCCAATGGGCAAACAGAGAGGGCGAGCTGGTCCCTGTGGCCGCCATTAAAGCGAAGGGAAAACCCGTGAATTCGGATTAAAGGGGGAAAAACACCGCCCGCTGGGCCCACAAAATGGGGGAGACTACGGCGTCCAGGCGGTGAGGCCGCGGGAGAGCAGACGTTTGGCCGGCTCGGCCCAGGGACAACACGGAGATACAACCAGAGAATGGACTGAGCCCGCAGACGCCGCCACCACCTCCGCCACTGAGGAGACTCTGGGCTTAAGGACATCGCCGCTGCCGGGCCGGGGGCCTGGGCTTCTCTCCCGGTTCTCGCCCTTCCCGCCCCTCCGCGGGCGCCTCCCCGCCGGGGAGAACCCTCCCGGGCTTGGGCTTTGCCGACTCAGACTCTATTTTGATTATTTATTGTGTAATTTATTATTTTTTTCTCGTGGAAGGGGCGCACACGTCCCCTCGGTCCTCCGGAGAGGGACGAGCGTCCGCGGGCTCCGCAGTCCGGCCGGCGGGGCGAGCGCAGCGCGGCCCTCCCGCCTCCGGCCCTCGGCCCCGGGCGGCTGGGTGCCGGCCGGGCGGCGGGGGCTGCTCGCGGCGGCGGGGGGGTAGGTGGGGAGGGCGGGCGGCCCGGCGGCCTCCTCTTCCACCGCCCCCCCAACCACCACCCCCCCGCCCTCCCCGGTGTCTGTGTTTCTCTCTCTGGTCGGAGGCGGCGGTAATGGCGGATGGTGGGTTGTGGCGCCGGCGGCGGCTGCTGTGAGGGACGATGAGTTCCTCCTTCGTGGCGAACGGGGCCAGCCTGGAAGATTGTCACTGTAACCTCTTCTGTCTGGTGAGTGCCGGGGCGGCGGGCGGGGGCCGCGGCGAGCGGGCGGTGGGGGAGGGGGCCTCGAGGTGCGCCCTTGGGCCGTGGGGGAGGGGGTCCGGGTCGGATCCAGATGCCAGAGTCCCCGGGCTAGGCCCAGCCGGAGCCCGCGCCCTGCGACGCTCGGCGGCCAGCCCGGGGAGGCGGCATTCACTCAGCCGGGGTCCTGGGCTCTGCCCGAGGAGTGCTGGCTTTTTTTCTGTCTTGTTTCGGACTCCCCCCCCCCCCGCCCCCACGTCAGTCTTGTCTTCAACTTGGATTCCTTATCTGGCAGGACACTTAACATTTTCCTGTTTCTTGCTTAACTCTCGCTTTTCTCCTTATTGATTGGGTACACTTTTTCACACTTTACATGATTGCCTTTACTTCGTTATCTTTATACCTTATCCTGATAATTTGGTTTCCCCCAATAAATAGGACCCCGGGATTTCTGCGTTAAAAACCTTTCGTTTTATGTATTTTTGTATGAGTCAAACTCACACAGAGTTAGTGCCTTCCTTGGTGACTTCATATTTTTGTGTAAAAACCAGTCGATGCCATTTCATGTTTTCTTTTTTAAACTTTGGAAGCAGTTTGCCATTTTGACAATTTCAAGCCATCTTGCTTTTATTAGAACATTATGTTTTTGGGAGAGTGGAGGGACTAATGGAGGGAGGTGCAGTGGTTTTGCACTAAACGTTTCTATATTTGCCTGTTTTGCCTGCTTAAGAATATTTTCAGCAGGCTGCTCCTTGTTTTTATTGGAGTGAAAAGTCTGGGGAAGCTGGATGTAGCCATTACAATTGTGTAGGTTGCTCCAGGTTTAGTAATATCCAACTTGACTTTCAAAAGTGCCAACTGTTGCAAATATCAAGTCCTGAATTGAACAATAGCTTAGGTTCATCACTGACTTAAAGTTTGAGTGACTTTTTAAAAATCTTTTCTGTGCTGTGAGAAATATTGAGGGTATATGATAGGTAAGTGAAGTGGGCGGAGCGCAAGTGGTTGGCAAGTGTAAGCTGCCAGTCATGTATCAGCAGTTTCATTTTTGGCATCTTATACTTTCTCTCTTTAAGTTAAATTATTGAATTGCCTTGGTTGAATTTCTTTCATAATGCTAAATGGAGATCTTTAATGCACTTACCTATTATAAAATGTTAGTTTTCTTGACAATGTTCATTAATCAGCATCTCTTCAGATATAATAAGACATAGAGCAGGTTTAACATTTCTATCTTCTCCAACCCGGATCTATTTTTGGTACTTTTAGGATCAGGTTCTTGGAAGATAGACTAACATAAATCTGACATTTCTTTGGGAGCAGCTATTTGACTTTTCCTGAAGAGGTGTGTGAGTGAAGAATCAAGAGGGCTTTTTAAAAAGAATTATTCAGATGTCTCTCTTTTTCTTTAAAGCCATGACTTCTGTAAACTTGGAGTGATGAATTTAAGAATTAATTGTTGGTGCAAAGTTTGATGCCAAGAAACTAATGTGACTAGTTCAGATAGGATTTAGGAGAGGAAATGTATACTCAGTGTGCAGTACTAAAGAACATGCTTTTATTTAATGTTCCTCTTATTTCTACTTGAGATGCGTTGTTTTTGTTGTGCTGTTCAGTGGCATGTTGGTGTTAATTTTAAACTGTTTTTCTTTTTTTCCGTAAATTCTTGGTTGTTGAATTATTCAGAATTAAAGTTTTTTTTTTTGGTCATAATCTGCTTTCAGCGTTATAAGCAGCATTGAAAAATTTTAATGTCCCATTGAAATTGGGGACTTTGTATTGAATACTTTTTGACTTTGAGTGAATGTACAATAATAAAAAAACCATACTTTCTTTTCTTTAGGCTGACTTGACAGGAATTAAATGGAAAAGATATGTATGGCAAGGTCCAACTTCTGCCCCTATTCTGTTTCCGGTGACAGAAGAAGACCCCATTTTGAGCAGTTTTAGTCGATGTCTTAAGGCAGATGTACTTGGTGTTTGGCGGCGAGATCAAAGACCTGGAAGAAGAGAGTTATGGATATTTTGGTGGGGTGAAGATCCTAATTTTGCTGACCTTATTCACCATGACTTATCAGGTGAAAACAATTTACTATTTCTAGCCAATGATTTAACAACATTGTATACATTTCCCAAAATACTGTTTGTATTACAAATTAAGGTGGTGTGTGGTGGTGGGGGGGGGGACTGGTGCGTGGTGCCACATCTGTGTACACCACTGTTAGATAACAAAGCCAGATAAAAATACAGTTTCATGTTTCATTTTACTATTATTATTTTATTTAAATCATTCATGCATGTTATGGGAGGCTTTATTTACTTTTCTCTTGCACTGGGGATTGAACTCAGGGCTTCCTGTGTCCTAGGTAAGTGATGTAGCACTGTTCTATACCCCGAGTCCTGTGGGAGGCTTTTTAAGCATTGAATTACGGTCTCCTTCCAATATACAGCTTCCTTCCTTAATTTCTCACAAGTGTTTAGAATCTAAAGAAGGCATGTTACATTAACCTAGGAAAAATGGAATCCAGGAACATAAAGTTTTTAGCACAGTTACATAATACTTTTGAAACCAAGTGTAACTCAACTTGGAGTCAGTTCTGCCATTGCTCTCTTTTGCATGAATATAGAGACATTGTAGGAGTATCTGGAACTGTAGCTTTCTCTGGTATATTTTTCAAGGTATGTAGTTATTTTGTTGTTGTTTTATTTGCTTGTAAAGACATATGTTAATTTTGTTATTTTTGGAAAGTGACTCTTTTAGATACTGTTACATCAAAGATAAGGAGACAAGAGCCAACTTGTTTAGCTTTTATAGGACAGAGGGTCATAATCTAGAAGATTACACATAAATAATTTTGTGAGCAAATTAATGATTACTTATTATTTTCTTAACTTTTAGGATCAAATGCTACTTTAGAAAGAAAAACTATAGCTCTTCATGTAATTACTGAGGCTTGTGTTTACTTTAGACTGTAAGAGTCTGTTAACTGAATCTTTGATAGGAATGTAAATGATTAGTTGAATGCAACAAGAAATAACTTTAGCCGGTTATTTCAATGATTTTTGACAGTTAAATTTAGGATTTTTAGGTCATTTTACTTTTTTATTTGTTCTTTTTAGATATACATGACAGTAAAGTATTTTTGACATACATGTATGGCATGTAGCTTATTCTAATTAGAATCCCATTCTTGTGGTTATAAGTGATGTGGAGTTTCACTGGTGGTATATTCATGTATAAACATAGGAAAGTTATGCCTAATTCATTTTATTGTCTTTCTTTAGATTATTTTTAAAAAGCTTTCCTATTCGAAATTGAGCACTCTGAAGTTTTCTGTTATTGCCTGGCCTGTAGGTTTTTTTTTTTTTTTTTAATGAAATGTAATCCAGGTGTCTGTATCTTGAACTAGTACTTAGTAAAACCAACATTTGTTTAGGAATGTGTGTGTGTTAATTTTGTGTGTTCTGATAATTGCTTTTTACCTTCTCATGAAAACATTTTTTTCCGTGTTCTTATTTTTGAAGTGATTGCAGTTCTTTTATGATAAAGCTTTTCAACTTTCTAAGATGGCCTACCAGAGTGTAGACTTAGTTCTAAGTATGTAATACTGTTCTAAATATGTAAAATGATTAGTTTGTATGTATGTATCATACATGTATGTCAGGATTTAAAATTCCTAATAGTTTTAGCAAGGTGTTGCTTTCTAATTGCTATGCCAAAAGCTAAGCCTACCAGCTTCCTTTTTCTTTCATTGACTTGGGCATATGTGAGTTATTTAATCTTTAAGTGATCATTAAAGTCACTTCACTAAAATGTGTAGAAAGTTTTTGTTTTTAGTGGGGCTGGGGCTTGAACCCAGGGCCTTATGCATGCTTGGCAAGTGCTCTACCACTGAGCTACATCCCCAGCAGCATTACAGTATTATCAACAATTACGGATTATCCAAAATTGCAGTTTGTCAATAGTTTATAGTAATTTGTTAACATTAAAAGTCTCTAATAATTTATGGATAGTCTATTAATGTAAGTCTCCAAACAGTTGGCTGAGAGTTTATAGCTTAGTGGTAGGGCACTTGCCCAGCATGCATGGGACCCTAAGTTCAATTCCCAGCAATACAGATACACACAAAACCCCAAACAACTGTAATGCTGATTTGTAGGTTTTGGCTTTTAAGTTCAGAGGACATCTGAACAAACCTTTAAAAAGAAAAAATTCATGACATACATTTTGTGGAATCAACGATACTTTTTGATATGTAGTATTTAGTTTTACCATAGAAGGACTAAATTTGAAGGTGAAAAGTCTATTAAAGTTAAATGTGAGCTGTTTCCCTGTAATGTTGTTAAAACACTACAGTATGTGGACATTGTTTCCTTCTAGGTTTCATATTATCAGTCAGCTATGTTTTCTCTAATGAAACTGGGTTATCATTTTTAAAATTTCTTCTTTCGTTAACTTAGGTTTTTAGCATAACTTTTTTAAATGATAGCACCCATACTTTAAAATAGATATTGATCCTGAAAGTGTTGAAAGCAATTTTGGGAGATTAGGTTTTATTTGTCAGATTTTGCTGAATGCTGTTAAGTAGTTAATAACTTTAAGATGTATCAAAGGGAAATAATTATTTTGTTTTACTATTTCAATCAAGAATAGTATGTAATCATATTTGCTGTTCAAAAGCCTGTCCTGTACTATTACGGTTTACATATTCAGTGGTATTTATGTTTTAGTTTTTGTTTTAACCTGTCGTTTAATTTAGACTGTTGTTACTTAAATCAAACATATCCTAATAATAAGCACTTTTCAGATAGAGTATATTTGTCTTGCCCTTTTCTTTGCTCCAGGGACACTGTCTGCCTCCCTTTTGGGGCAATTAGTGTCTCTTTCTCTCTCTCTCTCTCTCTCTCTCTCTAGCTAACTCTTTTTCATTTCTTCCCATCTGTGGCACTGTATTCCCTTCTTTTACGCTCCCCTGAGAAGAGAGCAGCTGGACAGTGGGGGTGGCATCAGCTGCAGGAGGCATCCTGAGTTCCAAGTGGAGGTGTAGCACTGAGGAAAGGGGAACCGGAAGGACCCAGGTGGCAACTAAAAAGCTGATTAATTTAGCTTGAGCCTGCTTGTCACAGGCAGTGTCCTTCTGTTTGGTTCAGTACCTAACACATCTTGTTACTGAAATGTTTGTGATTATGCTGATAATATCCTCTCCCACCTTCTCTGTTTGTCGCTTTTTGTGGGGAGGAGGAAACGTATTTCTTTTTGCAAAGAAGACTAGAAGTCTCAGTTTTTCTAACTGGAATGTTTGATTACAAAAGTACACAATTGTTTTTGCTTAACCTCTTTGACATCTTTGTGTCACCCATAGTATATTTTTAAAAAATAAATCTTAAGGGCCTGGGGTTGTAGCTCAGTGTAGAGCACTTGCCTAGCACATGCGGGGCCCTGGGTTCGATCTTCAGCACCACCTGAAGATAAATAAGTGAAGGTATTGTGTGTCCACCTACAACTAAAAAATAAATATTTTAAATAAAAAAAATCTTTAATTTTAAGGTAGTTTTATGGTTTTTTTTTTTAAAACGTTTTTAGTTGTAGATGGACATAATACTTGTATTTATTTATTTTGTACGAGGTGCTGAGAATGAAATCCAGTGCCTCACACTTGCAAGGCAAGCACTCTACCACTGAGCCATAACTCAGCCCGGATAGTTTTATATTTACATAAAAGTTACAAAGGTTATATTTACATAAAAGTTATAAAGGGAGTATAGAGTGTTCTTGTGTAACTCTCTCAGTTTATTGTTAATGCTTGTATTAGAATGATGTGTTTTTCACAACTAATGAACTAGTATACACACTTTATTATTAACTAAGGTATGTATGTGCTTTATCTGGATTTCCTTTTTTTTTAACCCAATGTTCTTTTTCTGTTCTAGGATGCCAGCTAAATTGCTACATTTTGACAGTTTTGAGGAATCTAGTCGGGTTCCAAAGTACATGTTAAATTTCATTTTCTCATGTCACTTAGCACTTGTTTGAGTCATCTTCCTTTCAAGTTTAGCTGATATGTAGAAATAGAATATTAACTCATTTTATTGCTAATTAGTAAAGATTAGCTAAAGCATACCAAATGTGATTTTATGCTTGCTTTAAACCCTCACTCATTTTGTATCAGTTGTCTGTACTGTTCAACAAAGTAATTTGTAAAGAACAGATGATTTTTTGAATTAGGATTTGTTTTAACTGGGGTTAGTCTAACTATAATATTCCAGAAAGATATTTGTTCCAAAAAAATCTCTTGATTTGAAAGCTGAATAATTACTTTTCACTCTTTACTCTCCTGAGGAGAATCTGATTCCATTTTGATCTTTTTGATAGAAAAAGGATCAGGGACAAAACTTTTTGGGTACAGATTTTCTTTTTAAATTTAATTTTGTAGCAGCGTTTTGTTTTGTTTTGTTTTGTACCAGGGATTGAATTGAATTTAGGGGTGCTTAACCACTGAGCCATATCCCTAGTCCTTCTTTTGTATTAGAGACAGGCTCTCACTAAGTTGCTGAAGCTGGCCTTGAACTTGAATCCTCCTACCTCAGTCCCTGAGTCACAGGCATGTATTGTCATGCCTGGCAGCACATTTTATTTAATGGTTATGTGATTGTGGGTGAGAACTATAAAACTGGTCTTGGGAAAAATCTTAGCTCTAGTCCTCCGGTCAGAAGTTTCTAGTGGGTGACATTGATTGGTTCTTTCAAGCATACTGCAAAGCAAGATTGTTCCATTTTCATCAGTCTGTCCTTGAAGGAGAAGAGTTTTCTGTGTACTTTCTGCTTTCTCTCTCTCTCTTTTTGAGATGGATTCTCACTATGCTATCCAGGCTGTCTTCAAATTTGAGGTACTCCTAACTTTAGCCTCCTGAGAGTAGTTGGGATCACAAGGCATGTGTCAGTGCATCCAACTTGTAGCCCGACTTTTTTGGAATTTATTGCTATCCTCATTGGCTTTATTATTCCCCTTAAAATAAAAATAAAACTACTCCCAAGTTAGGCTGCAATGAGGCTCTCAGAGAAAACTGTCATCTTGAGAACTCAAAAACAGACTCAATCAAGTCTAAATATTTCTTCTTTTTCCTAGTTCTTGGGGTCTGTATACTGGATTTTAGCAATCTATTCAAATATTTTTATTGTGCCAGAATTCCATCATAATGTGTACAACTCAAATTTTAAGTGGGCCATTGTTCAAGATTTAATTTTGGATGCTGTTATTGAAGGATTATAGTGGACCATAACCATGTGACAGCTTTTAACAGGATTGACAAATACAAAACAGCAACCATCTATAGTAGTTACCTAGTGCTAGCCAAATTAAAAAGCAATTGTTTGGGGCTGGGGATGTGGCTCAAGCGGTAGCGCGCTTGCCTGGCATGCGTGCATCCTGGGTTCAATCCTCAGCACCACATACAAGCAAAGACGTTGTGTCCGCTGAAAACTAAAAAAAATAAATATTGAAAAATTCTCTCTCTCTCCCTCTTTCTTTCTCTCTCTCTCTCTCTCTCTCAAAAAATTTTCACTTAAAAAAAAAAGAAAGCAATTGTTTTTTTGCCTTACGTAGCCTAAAGAGAGTTAATTCACCAATGTCTAATGTTGTAAACTTGTGACCCAGTTCTTTATTTGGATAGTTTTTTAGGTAATAACTTCATTTGCTGTATTTCTTTTTTTTTTTTTTTTTTATTGGTTGTTCACAACATTACAAAGCTCTTGACATATCATATTTCATACATTAGATTGAAGTGGGTTATGAACCCCCAATTTTACCCCAAATGCAGATTGCAGAATCACCTCGGTTACACATCCACAATTTTACATAATGCCCTATTAGTAATTGTTGTATTCTGCTACCTTTCCTATCCCCTACTATTCCCCCTCCCCTCCCCTCCCATCTTCTCTCTCTACCCCATCTACTGTAATTCATTTCTCTCCTTGTTTATTTTCCCATTCCCCTCACAACCTCTTATATGTAATTTTGTATAGCAATGAGGGTCTCCCTTCATTTCCATGCAATTTCCCTTTTCTCTCCCTTTCCCTCCCATCTCATGTCTCTGTTTAATGTTACTCTTTTCTTCTTACTCTTCCTCCCTGCTCTGTTCATAGTTGCTCTCATTATATCAAAGAAGACATTTGGTATTTGTTTTTTAGGGATTGGCTAGCTTCACTAAGCATAGTCTGCTCTAGTGCCATCCATTTCCCTGCAAATTCTATGATTTTGTCATTTTTTATTGCTGCATAGTACTCCATTGTGTATAGATGCCACATTTTTTTTATCCATTCATCTATTGAAGGGCATCTGGGTTGGTTCCACAGTCTAGCTATTGTGAATTGTGCTGCTATGAACATCGATGTGGCAGTATCCCTGTACATTTGCTGTATTTCCTGTGAGGACTGTCCTTTTTGAAAAAGTAACCAAAGAAAATAATCAACATATCAAGCTGTATTTTTTTTTCTTTTTTGTTTTTAGTTGTAGATGGGCACAATACCTTTATTTTATTTATGTGATGCTGAGGATTGAACCCAGTGCCTCAGGCATGGGAGACAAGTGCTCTACCACTGAGCTATAACCCCAGCCCTCAAGCTATTTTTAAATTAAAAATTTCTAGGTTTTGGGGATGTGGCTCAAGCGGTAGCTCGCTCGCCTGGCATGCGTGCGGCCCGGGTTCGATCCTCAGCACCACGTACAAACAGAGATGTTGTGTCCGCCGAAAAAAACTAAAATAAATAAATAAATTCTCTCTCTCTCTCTCTCCCCCCCCCTCAAAAAAAAAAAAAAATTCTAGGTTTTGCCATAAATAAATAGTACTGCCAATTTAAGGCACTCAGTATTTGTTGAATGAATTGATTATGAATGAGAAATTATTGTTAAAGACAAACACTGATTAAACATTTTAAATATTTTTCTTTATTCTTTTAGGAAATACATAGTATTTTTCTACCATGTTAAATTTGGAACCATTCTTTCTGTATTCATTAATGTATGTTGTATTTTAATAGTTCAGCAGAATTATGTAGGAAAAGATTGCTTTTTTAAAAGCAGTTGATACCATGGAGATATTTAAAGATGTCAGTTTTGAGAATAATGATGAGTACTGGGTATGTAGCTTTTTTGGTTTTGATCTTCATTTTTTTTGTTGTTGAAGGAATTATTTTGATGGCCTGTGACACACTTTGACACCACTGTAATTTGTAGCCTCAGAAAAAACATGGTAATTAAATTTAGCATTTTAATTTTTGTGTTCTGCAAATAAATACTTTGTAAAAAATTTTTAAGTAACACTGATGATTTAAAAGTTATAGTGTTAATAGCAATGGAAAAATATTATTAAAAACAAAACTGAAACTATATTCTGTGTGGATACAGACACAAGGGGAGAAAAACATTTAAAGGCATTAAGCAGACTTTTTTCATTAGAGTATGGTTGATTAAGTTCAAAAGAACTAAGTAAAGATTTGCCATGTGTTCCATTTTCCTTCTCCCCGTTATAATATTGGTGTTGAGATTTAAGAACCTCTTTTAATTAGTGTTAGAGCTGCATATTTCTAATGTCTTAGAGGGTTGGTTGTACCATTTCATCTTTTTATAAATGTGAGTACATGTAGAAAATACCATTATTATTGTTATGGCAAAATCAGAATATTAGAAACTTGGCTCAGTAGGCCTCTTGTTTCTAAGTGACATTCTCCCTAAAAACAAAACCAATAACCTTCAAACTTTTCATGGAGCATTGTTAGGACTTATTATGTCTTCAGCAACAAAAAACTGAAAGTCTGTTACTTAAGTGTAATGTTTACTTAGTCACTGGTAGGTAAAGATATACTTCAGAGATTTGTTGGCTTTGGAAAACTCCATCAGATGGGCTTTACTCTTTTGTTTTCTGTATAACATTTGTTTAGTGTTAATGAGAATTGTGTGCATTTGGGGGTCATGAGATGTCTGCTTGACAGCATTAAGTTCACATGAGTTTCTTCAGATAAATTTTAGAGTAAGGAAAGAGAAGTACTTTCAAATTAATACTGAGTAATTCCTAAACCACATTTAGTATTCTTAAATTGTTTAGCTGTGAGTTTGACTCTAATGGATTTCTTTACATCATAAAATTTTCAGAATTTTATATGAAATTTATAAATTATAACTTATTCCAAAGATTTTTAATTATTTCAAAGGAATTCACAATCTGTTGAATGGTGTTTCATGAATTGCAACTTTATACTTAAACTGTTTTTCAGAATGAGGCAAATTCATTTTTAAGGTTTTTTTTTTTTGTATCGGTGATTGAACTCAAGGACACTCAACCATGAAGCCACATCCCCACCCCTATTTTTTATTATATTTAGAGACAGGGTATCACTGAGTTGCTTAGGGTCTCACTAAATTGCTGGAGCTGGCTTTGAAACTCCTGATCCTCCTGCCTTAGCCTCCTGAGCCCCTGGGATTACAGGTATGTGCCACCACACTCAGCTCATTTTTAAATTTTTTCTTCTTTTAAAACATCTTTATTTTATTTTATTTTAATTAATTTATTTATTTTTAGAGAGAATTTTTAAATATTTTTAAATTTTCGGTGGACACAACATCTTTATTTTATTTTTATGTGGTGCTGAGGATCGAACCCAGCGCCTTGTGCATGCCAGGTGAGCACATTACCACTTGAGCCACATCCCCAGTCCCTCATTTTTAAGTGAATAATTTATTTGATATTTATTGCAACTGTATAACTTTTATATGTATAATAGCAACTTTGTGTATTGGGTCTTTGATTTAAAACATACCTGAAGTTAGAAAAACTTGTTAACAGGTATTTGTATAGGACAGATGTTAAAACTATTGTGCTTCTCTTAGAAGGTAGGGATTTTTGAGGTAAATGGTAATCAAGGATACTGAATAAGTCATAAAGAGGTTAACAATTGGGAGAAAGATTCCTACACAATACTACTGGAATTAAAAACTTATATTTCTAGAAATTATAAGTCATAATTTGAGGTAAAAGTTTTAACATAGCTATTTAATTTTTAAATGATAGGTCTTCATTAAGCTGAAAGCAAAGCAAGTAAGATTCTTTTTTTCCTCAGCAACTTACAAATTTATTTGTGATTTAGACTTTTAACTAATTAAAGTGAAGTCATGATGTGCCAATTTCCTTTTCTCTTAGCCTAATACTTTCTTTAATAAAATGAAACCTTGTAAGCATTTTAACGTTAAATGGAAGTTAATGAGTGTCTCTTCCATAGAATGTGAAGTATTGTCATTTTCTAAAACTTCTTTTTGAAAAACCAGTTAGTTGCTTTGAAAGACTTTTAGCACTTAGGAAACACTTGAAAGAACAATACAAATCATCATTAACCTTTGTAGTGGCACAGAGTTTCTAGTGCAGTTAAAGTCCACTGTCATTATACTTTTTAGTTAATGTTTATTATACTCATTTGTTGTATAAGCTCTGAATACCATGTGCTACTCTTTTTTGGGGGAGGATGGGGGTGTTTACCCAGGATTTAACTCGGGGGCACAAAAACCATTGAGACACATCCCCAACCCTATTTTGTGTTTAATTTAGACAGAGTCTCACTGAGTTGCTTAGCACCTCCCTTTTGCTAGGTTGGCTTTGAACTCAGAATCCTCCTGCCTCAGCCTCCCAAGGTACTGGGATTACAGATGTGTGCCCCTGTGCCCAGCCCATGTTCTACTCTTAATACATATCTCTTTTATTCAAAAGCTCATAGTATATATGTTATTTTTCTATAGGTTTAGTAAATGTATTTTGGCAACAAATGTTTTCTCTATTTTTACTTAGTAAATGCAGATGATTCAAATTCAGAAAATATTTACAAAGTTATAAAGGCTATGGGAAGATTTTTATATTTGAATTAAATAATTAAGAAATATAAAAATTTAAAATGTTAAACTGGTATTATTTGTAGTGGAATTCATTGGATGCTTTGTAGTAGGCAGGAAATGGATAGAGGGGAGAAAATTGGTTACTGAACTTCATTCCAACTTATCTCAAAATGAGTTATTTATTTGGTAGATTAACTTGGAGTGATTAATAGATTGGCTGCCAAAAATTAAGGCTAATAGTTAGTGAAGATAGCTATAACTTAATGCTGGGAATGCCTAAATCTTTTAAGTTTCTTCCCCTAATAAAAGATTCTGTACTGAATAATAATCATGGAAATCATTTGGTTAAAATGAGACCTAAGGTAGCTGATAATGCGTTGCTTGTTAGGCTCTGTGCCACTGGCTTTCTTTTTATTCATCAATTAATTTTATAGTTGAGTTGTGAATTAGAATGCCAATGGACATGAAATGTTTTGAATTTAATTATTAATTGGCTGGTGCTGGTTTTTTTGGGAGGGAGTGGGGGCAGGTCGAATGATTGAAAGAATTAGGAGAAGGTAACTAGTAAGTGAGCCAGTTTAGAAATTGGCATCATAGAGTATGTTTAATATTTTCCAAATTATACAAGCAGGTGGACTTTTCATTGATAGAGAAATCAATCAGTACATTTATAATATTATTCCCATATTTTACATTGTGCAAATAAACTTCAGGCAACTTGATAGAATGCATAGCACTTAGGCCTTTTATTTCTTGGGGAGTAAGTTTGAAACCTGATACTTTGATGTCTAGAAATATATCGAGTGATTGTAGTTTAATTTTCTTAGGTAGAGTAGGGATTGTGAATATAGAATTTAAACTGTAACTTTTATTTACTGCTTTTTGCTTCCTTCATTTCTTTTTTAGAAGAGGAAGATGGGGTGTGGGAGAATGGACTTTCCTATGAATGCCGTACTCTGCTTTTCAAAGCAGTTCACAATCTGTTGGAACGGTGTTTAATGAACCGGAACTTTGTACGTATTGGCAAGTGGTTTGTAAAGCCTTATGAAAAAGATGAAAAACCTATAAATAAAAGGTAAGCTGTCTTAATTAACTTTTTTTTTAAATATTTCTTTTTCATTTTATAACTACAGAGAATGAATGCACGTGTTCAGGAAGTTAACTTTGGCAAAGCACTCTAAGTATTCTGTTTTATTCTTTTTT
Source organism: Spermophilus citellus (assembly GCF_964194105.1). NCBI lineage: Eukaryota > Metazoa > Chordata > Mammalia > Rodentia > Sciuridae > Spermophilus > Spermophilus citellus. The sequence continues at coordinate 40,748,551 of NC_138199.1, read as the reverse complement.
CTTTTCCCTTTTCTTTGTCCTACTGGGGATTGAACTCAGGGCATCAAGTGTATCAGGATAGATCTTTGCCACTGAGCTTCATTTCCTTAAGTTCCTGAGGCTGGCCTTGAACTTGTGATTCTTCTTTCTCAATATCCTTAGTAGCTAGGATGATAGGACTGTGCCACTATGCCCAGCAGTTTTTGGGGAAAGGTTTCATTAAATTGCCCAGGCCGACCTCAAACTCCTGGGTTCAAGTGATCTCATATCAGTCTTCTGAGTAGCTGGGACTACAGGTATATGCCACCATGCCTGGCTCAAGCATTTGTTGACCACTTTACTTGCCCCTTAACATATACATTGTAAAAAACTGTCTTTTTAAAAAAATTTTATTTATTTTTTCCATATTTTTAATTGGCGCATTATAATTATACATACTAGTAGGATTTGTTGTTACATATTCATACATGCACATAATATGACAATATGATTTGACTAGGTGTGTTGATGCATGCCTGTAATCTTAGTGATTTGGGAGGCTGAAATGGGAGGGTCACAGTTTGAGTTCAGCATCAACAACTTAGTCCCTGTCTCAAAAGAAAAAATAAAAAGTCTGGGGATGTGGCACAATAGTACCCAGGGGCACCTTACCTCAGTACCAAAAAAAGAAAAAACAAAATAGTATAATTTGGGGCTGGGGTTGTGGCTTAGCGGTAGAGCGCTTTCCTCGCAGGTTCGAGACCCTGGGTTTGAACCTCAGCACCACATAAAAATAAATAAATAAATAAATAAAATAAAGGCATTGTGTCCAACTACAACTAAAAAATAAATATTTAAAAAAATAATATAATTTCTTTATTATTCCCCCATGCCCTTCCCTCCTTCTTGCTCCCTCCTCCTCTTTTTCTTCTTCCCTCCCTGCCACCATTCCTTTTCTCTACTCTGCTAGTCTCCCTTCCATTTTCATGAGATTCCCCTCAGTTTCCTTTTCCTTTTTCCTCTCTAGCTTCCACATATGAGAGAAAGCACACAACACTTAACTTTCTGAGTTTGGCATGGAAGGCTTTAAGATAGATAACTCTTTTCTTTTTTTTTTTTATATTTTATTTACATTTTAGTTTTCGGAAGACACAACATCTTTGTTTGTATGTGGTGCCGAGGATCGAACCTGAGCCGTACCCATGCCAGGCGAGCGCGCTACCGCTTAAACCACATCCCCAGCCCCTAGATAACTCTTTTCTTCTTCAATTAAAAGTTTCAGGTTACTACATTTCTCTGTGATTTGAATAATACAAAATAGTGTATCAGAAAATTCAGTCCTAAGCAGTTGTTGAATAAGTGAGGCTTTGAGATGAACCAATGGCAAGTAGAGAAACTTAAGGGAATTTGTTTTTCTGAATGATGTGGGAAGATATGAAGTAAACATTTGGTTATGATTATATATGCCTATCTTTTCATGTACACCTGGTGTTTTTTTTCAAGCTTTTCTTTTTAGTTGATTGGATGAGTAGATAATTTTGGGAATATAAAAGTTCTTTGATTTCCCCTCACTCTGAAAATTGACAAATTTATTGTTAACAAAATAACATAGGAATGCATTCTGCAAATGGCAGGAAAACTTAAGTATCTGGGTTACATGGCAAGTAGTAAGGAATATGGAGGTAGATAATTCTGGTGTATCTGTTTAGTATTGTCGTCAAGGATTTAAGGTTCCTTATATTCTTCTGCTGGGACATCTTCAATATTTAGCTTCATCCTTATACTCCCAGTGGATATTGAACCTTCACACCTGATATGCAGAAGATGAGGGCAGAGAGAAGATTAGTTATTGGAAACCTGATGTATCACTGGCCATTCTAACAGAAAGAAGTACCTTTTACTTGGAAAAATAAAATAACCACTAAGAACAATGTAGGAGTTTTCTTAAGTTTTAAAAATTGTGCCTCATTCTGAGTAATATGGTAAAATTTTGTGCAATCCCACTCTGTCCAGCCCAGAACCTGATTCTTTCCTTTGTCCAGAATATTTATGCTGTATAGCTACCCTCTTGTTAGTCCTTTAGTAGCCCTCTTAGTTATCAGATCACTTGTTATCTGCTTGTATTCAAGTAACCCTTATTTTACTTATAATGGCTCCAAAGTATGAGAATATTGATAAGAGAGTGGAACTATTCAGATATACCACAGAGAGGCCATAAAGTGCTTTCTTTAGGTGAAAAGGTGAAAGTATAATAAGAAATTAGAGAGTCCGTCCTCATTCACACAATTTATTCCAGTGTATTAATTATATTTGTTCTATTTTACAAATGCTTCTTGGCTTATGATGGGATTTTTGTCCTAATAAACCCTACGTTGAAAATATGCCAAAAATGGATTAAACCTACTGAATATTGTAACTTAGCCTAGCCTATTTTATTGTAATGATATTCATTTATTTATTTATCAAGACAAGGTCTTGTTATGTTGTCCAGTTTGGCTTCAAAATCTCAATTCTTCTGCCTCAGCCTCCATGTAACTGGGATTAAAGGTGTGTATGCCACCTTATCTGGCCTTAGCCTACCTGAAAAGTGCTCAAAAAATTACAGCAGAGGGCTGGGGATGTGGCTCAAGTGGTAGTGTGCTCGCCTAGCATGCGTGCGGCCCGGGTTCGATCCTCAGCACCACATACAAACAAAGATGTTGTGTCCGCCGATAACTAAAAAATAAATATTAAAATTAAAAAAAAATTATAGCAGAGTTGAATAACTGTGTCAGACAGATGGCCTACAAAGCCCAAAATACTTAGTTTGAAATATATATTTGGATCTTTTTATTTTATTTTTTGCAATTTTGGGAATCAAACCCAGGGCATCACAAGTAGTAGGCAGGTGCTCTACCACTGATCTACCTCCCCAGCTTAGCTGTATCTGGATCCTTATAGGAAAAAACGTGTTGTTTAGCCTATTGGCACGCACTTGTAATCCTAGCTACTTTGGAGGCTGAGAGGCAGGAGGATGGCATGTTTGAGGCCAGCCTGGGAAACTTAGAAGACCTTATTTCAAAAAAAAAAAGAAGGGCCTGTGATGTAGCTAAGTGATAAAGCACTCCTGGGTTCAATTCTTAGTACTGTAAACAAACAAATAAATAAAATAGTAAAATATTTAAAAAGCTGCAAATGTAGCGCCCCTGGGTTCAGTCCTAGTCCTCTTCCTCCAAACCTGCATAAAGATATTTTAGATTTGTGCTGCCAAGTATGGTAGTCCCTAGCCACTTGTGACTCTTTAAATTCAGTTAATTGAAATTAGGGCTGGGAATGTAACTCAGTAGTGTAGTACTTACCTAGCAGGCTCAAGGCCCTGGGTTCAGTCCTCAGTACTGCAAAAAAAGATGTCTTAGACCTGTGCTGTCTAATATGTCCACTAGCCACTTGTGTCAATTTAAATTCAATTTATTGAAATTAGGGCTAGGGATATAGCTCAGTGGTATGGTGCTTGCTTAACATGCACAAGACCCTGGGTCTTTTTCCCCCAGTATCTGAGGGGAAAAAAACGAAAAACAAAAAAACTTCAGTTTTGCAAACTGCCTTTCAAGTGCTTGTTATATGACTAGTGGCTTTTGTATTGAGTATTGTATGACATTTCTGTCATTGGAGGAAGTTCAGAAACTTCCCTTAAATTTATAATTAACATATTTGGTGCTTCATTAAAGAAGTTGGTCACGGTTTTACTTGTTTATTTTTTGTGACAGCAAGCAGATTTTATTAAATAGGAAGCAAGAGTACATTCAAGACTGAGAACAGGTCGTTCTGAGCAGGAGCAACCAAGTGTTTTTGTTTTTTGTTTTAAAGACAGCAGATGAAAGAATATGCTTTAAGTTTCACCCATAAAGGTGTATTTATCTTCTGCCCCACTAGGCTTTTACATTATCTCCTGATCTCCAAAATTGATTAAAAATAAAACCCTGGCACAGTGGCATACTCCTTTAATCCCAAATTGGGAGGCTGAGGCAAGAGGATTATAAATTCAAAGCCAGCTCAGCAGCTTACTGAGATCCTCACTAACTTAGCAAGACCCTGTCTCAAGATAAAAATACAAAGGGCTTCGGCTGTCAGTGATAGAGCACCCCTGGCTTCAGTCCCCAGTACTGCCAGGGGAGGAAAAAAGTGCCATGAGATGTAAATTTGTGCTACAAAAGTAGTAGCTATTAATAGCTTTACTGTGTCCTTTGATTGGTTTTCTCTGAAAACCTGAACTTATAGAGAAGCTGAGAGCTACTGCGATTATATTTTTTAAGGACTTATTTCCTTTGTTGTCTTTCAGAGTAGCACTGTTCAATAAAAATACAAAGTAAGCCACATAAGTAATTTTAAAATTTCTGCTAGATGGTTAAAAGTAAAACAAAAATAAACAATCAAAATTCAGGTGAAATTAATTTTAACAATTTTTTAATATAGTATATCTAAAATAATATTTCAGCATGTAATTAAATCTACAGAAGATACTAATGAAATAGTTGGGTTTTTTTGTAATGAGTTTTTGAATTCCTAGCATGTATTTTATCTTGAGTGGATCTCAGTCAGTTTGGACTGGCCACATTTTAAGTCATCAGTAGTTAAATGGATATATTGGCTATTAACAACATGATTCTAGGGCTTCAAGCTTGACTGAACTTGGTAATGTTTATTGACGAAAGATATCTAATGCCTGATGATCTGTAAACCTTCCTGGAATTGTCTACTAAATTGTGATAGTGTAAGAGTTCTTAAAGGCAGGAGAATGCCATACCTATGTCAGGATACCCACCATTTACTGAGTTAGGTGTAGTTCCTTTAGGCTTGACACATCTTTTGTCTGCCCCTCCCCTGTGTTTGTCTGTATTGGTTTGTCCTTAATGGCTGTCAACAGATAATCATGTATCACATTTCTGAAGTACAGCCATAATACTTGTGCATTTCTCTGTTAAATCATTTGGATTTGCACGATCAGATTTTAACGTGTTAATGCTTTCCACGAATGTTTATGAGAAAAATTAAGTGCTAAGAAAAAATTCTCATTTTTTTCCCTCCCCTTGAGCTTTTCTTACTGTAGTTTTTAGCTATGTTGATACATACAAATCTTTTTCAGTTGTTCCTTTGAGAAGTGAATAATAGAAATTTTTTTCTGCAGGGAAAAAGAGAGTAAGGAACTTACCTAATCAGAACTGGCTAGATATTATTCACAATTAGGGTTTATTTGTTTTAATGAAATTCTTACAGTCTGTCATTACTCCATTTTTATGAGTAATAAGCCTGAAGCGTAGAGAAGTTAAGTAATTTTTCCAAAGTCATACAGCTGTTAAGTATTGTAGCTGGATTGTAGGGCATGAAAAATATGCGATCGATTGTATACTCTGTAGCCTATTATATTTCAAATACTTACATCTTTAAAATGGTAAGAAATAGTAAAATAATAATATTTTAAAACAGCTGAAGGCTGCAGAAATATAGACTAATACAATGATTTCTAAACTTGTCTGGATATGAAAACCACCTGGAGAGCTTCAGAAAAGTACTGCTACTGGTGTCTTAACTTGGGTCTGTGACCTAGGATTTGGATTCTCCCCTCCCCACCGTATTGGGGATTGACCTCAGAGCTCTGATACTATACTAGTCAAGTGTTTTACCTCTGACATACATCCCCAGCCTTTTAATTAAAAATTTGAGAGAGTCTTGCTGAGTTGCTCAGAGAGACCTTCTGCCTTATCTTCCTGGGTAACTGGGATTACAAGTGTGTGTCACTATGATAGGCTCATATTTTGGAATTTTAAAAGATTCTAATGTTTAAGATAACATTTGGAAATGAACTCATGTAATATTTGTGATAAAATATATGTAATAGCTAGGTGTGGTGGCTCATACCTATAATGCTGGTGCCTCTTGAGTCACCAGGAGGTGACTGGCAGAAGGATCACAAGTTTGAGGCCAGCCTCAGCAATTTAGTGAGACTCTGTCTCAAAAAATTGAAAAACGACTTGGAATGTAGCTCAGTGGTAAAGCACCTTTGGTTCAGTCCCCAGTCCCCCAAAAAAGAAGTAATGTAAAAATTTTCAGTTTTCATAATTTTTTAGTGTGTAGCTTCCTGGCATTAAGTAGATTAATATTATTGTGCAACCATCCCACTACTGTCTATTTCCAGAACTTTTTCATCTTCCCAAACTGAAAATATGCCCATAAAATAATAAATTCTCTGTGAATCTGAATATTCCAGACACCTAATATAAATGGAACCATGTAGTATTTGCTCTTTTATGTCATTTCAGTTTGCATAATATTTTCAAGATTCTTCCATGTTGTAACATTTGACTCTATTTTTTTAAAGGCTAAATAATATTCCATTCTATGTTATTTACCACATTTTGCTAATCTATCCATTTGTCATTGGACATTTGAGTTGGTTTCAGCATTTGGCTATTGTGAATAATGCTGCTATAAACATTGGTGTACAGGTATCTCTTCAAGTTGTAGTTTTCATTTCTTTGGGTACACTCTCAAAAGTGAAAAATTCTAGATACAGTAATCCTAAGTTTAATTATTTGAGAAATTGCCATACTATTTTCCATGGTGGCTTCAGTATTTTACATTCCCATCAGAGTTGTAAAGAATTTCAATTTCTATACATTCTCACCACTTGTTATTTTTCTGTTTTTAAAAAAGTAATAGCCATCTTTATAGGAGTGAAGTGGTATCTTAATGTATTTTTGATTTGTATTTTCTTAATGTGTAGCTAAGAATGATTTTTTTTACTGGCCATTTGAACATCATTTTTGGAGAAATGTCTAAGTCTTTTCTCTATTTTTTAGTTGGATAACTAGGGTTTTAAGTCAACATTTTCTTATTTAATGAAAAAATTTTTTTATTTTTAAAATATTTGACGTTTTGAAAACAGGACCAAATTAGTATATTGTACATAGCAGTATATTGAGAGATTTAGAAAGAAGGAAAGGTAGATGCTAGATAGAGTGAATGAGTTATGTAAGGATAAGAACATAGAATAATATATATTGATCTGGTATAAGTCAATATCAATATATAATTTGTGTTCAGATCTCATTTATAAAATTCTGTCTCATTTGTGCATTTTTGTTTCATATATTATAGTGTTAGCTCCTGGAAAAGAGTAGTATTTTCTACAATCTTTTTTTTTTTTTTTTTTTAAAGAGAGGCAGAGAGAGAGAGAGAGAGAGAGAGAATTAATATTTATTTTTCAGTTTTTGGCGGACACAACATCTTTGTATGTGGTGCTGAGGATCGAACCCGGGCCGCACGCATGCCAGGCGAGCGCGCTACCGCTTGAGCCACATCCCCAGCCCTTCTACAATCTTTTATGGTAGTTAACCGAGTACCTTAGTTTGTTATTGTAGTTACATGTATTTTTTGTTGTTTTTTAAAATTGATGCATTATAATTATATGTAACAGTGGAAATTAGGGGGCTGGGGTTGTGGCTCAGTGCTAGGGCGCTCGCTTAGCATGCACAAGGCACAAGGTTTGATCCTCAGCACCACATAAATGTAAAATAAAGATATTGTGTCCACCTAAAACTAAAAAAATATTTCTTAAAAACAATGGAAATTAATATTTTTACATGCACATAATTTGACCATTCTCATTCCCTGTACTTTCCCTTTCCCCTTGATGCACTTGCTTGTTTTACTTAACTACTTCCTCTAATTTTATTATTTTAATTAGTATATGATATGTAAAAACTGTATTCATGGTGGTATATTTATCATGTATTTGAGTTTTCTTTTTTTTTTGTATTGGGGACCCAAGGATCCTCTACCTTTGTACTACATCCCCAGTTCTTTTTAGTTTTTATTTTAAGACAGGATCTCACTAAATTGCTGAGGCTGGCCTTGAATTTATCATCTTCCTGCCTGAGCCTCTCATGCTTCTGGGATTACAGGTGTGCATCACCATGTCCCACTACTTGTTTTAATTTTACTCTTTAAGTACTAAAGACCATGGCTCAATGATGTTATAAATGATAATATTTCTCCCTGAAAGAAAAGCCATTCTGAATTTATTATGTCAGTATCAACCTAAAATTCTTTGATAACATTCTGACTAGAGTATTGCCTTAATATAAGAATGTTAGAAATTATTATCCCATTTATAGAATATTTTTTTCTCCAATATCATGTATAAACATGGGTTACTTTAAACCATTAAATTACAAGAAGATAAGGCTATGTTGGATCATTTGCTAGTATCATAGGTGGTGATTTTTTCTTTGATCAGACTGTAGGAATTGAGAGCTATTGTAGATAGAGTGGGAGTGGAGAGCAGTGGTAACATTTTGTGTATAAAAATACAAAATGGGGGGCTGGGGTTGTGGCTCAGCTGTAGAGCGCTAGCCTCGAACGTGGGAGACCCTGGGTTTGATCCTAAGCACCATATACAAAAAAAAAAATAAACAAGTGAAATAAAGGTGTTGTTCAACTACAACTAAAAAAAAAAAAAAAAAGGAATACAAAATGGCCTGTCGCTCTGGCGAACACCTGTAACCCAGCATCTCAGGAGGCTGAGGTAGTCTCTTTAGAAAGATCCTGGGAGTCAAATTTATATCAGACAGTCAAATTTTCTTTTCTAGTTTAAAAAGTGAATCAAGTGCTCATTGGGCATCTAGAAAGACTGTTGGGAAAGTTAAAAGATGATCTTCATAATTTTGTAATTTTGTTTTCCTAAATAACATTTACGAGTAGTTAATGTATTTCTTTAAAACATTTTTCATATTGCATTGTTCTACTTAGGAAACTAATTTTTAGCATATTTACTTTTTTTTTTTTTTTTTTTTGGTACTGGGGATTGAACTCGGGAGCAATCAACTGCTGAGCCACATCCGCAGCCCTGTTTAATATTTTATTTTGGGACAGGGCTCACTGAGTTTCTTAGCACCTTCCTATTGCTGAGGCTAGCTTTGAACTCACCATTCTCCTGCCTCAGCCTCCCAAGCTGCTGGTATTGTAGGTGTGCGCCACATGCCTGGCACATATTTAGTTTTATTGTCATAAGAAAAATCCATTTTGATTCCTATCCATTTTCTTATTTAAAATTTCTTCTACGTCCCAGCAACTTGGTAGTCTGACGGAGTGGGATTGAAAGTTTGAGGCCAGCCTCGGAAATTTGGCAAGACCCTAAACAACTTAGGGAGACCATGTCTGAAAATAAAAAATTAAAAGGGCTGGGGATGTACTCAGTGATAAAGTGACTTTTCAAACCCCAGAACCAAAAATAAATAAATAAAAATTTCTTCTGTGAAACGAAAGCACTTTTTTGGGGGGAAAGCGGGCAGTGGGATTGAACTCAGAAACCTCCCACACGCTCAGCAAACACTCAACTACTAAGCTGCATTGAACTTGTAATCCTCCAGAGTAGTTTTATTATAGGTGTATGCTACTGTGCCTGAATTGAAAACAGTATTTTTAAGAACTACACTTCTGATTAAAGGAGCAGTAGATGTGAAGATACAAAATTAAGTCTTCTAGCCCCTTTTGTCTTTTAATGCTAAGGAACTATTGAGGTTATTGCTTATATTTGCAAATATTCTTTCGAGTATTTACAGCCCACATTTTGAAATTTGGTCTCCAGTTACTAAGTAAGCACACAGTTTTCATAATTGTTTCTATAGTATGTTTACTTGATCCCTAATAGTAATCAAATTATGATTTCTCTGTATAATAGTTTATTCTTGCTTGAGTCTTTTTCTTAATAAATGTCTTCTTTGGCATCTCATTGTTAGTTTTTCTCCTTTCTATTCTGAAAAGATTTGACCCCTCTACTAAGACATATTTAAGTGTTCTAAAATCTAAAATCTGTAATTGCTTTTCATATTGAAAAAATGCATGGGCCTGGGGTTGTGGCTCAGTGGTAGAGTGCTTGCCTAGCACGCATGGGGCACTGGGTTCGATCCTCAGCACCACATAAAATTAAATAAAGATATTGTGTCCACCTAAAACTAAAAAATAAATTAAAAAAAAGAAAAGAAAAATGCATAGTTGCTCTAACCAGTTGAAGATTATTTTTTATTTATTCTTTAACTTTTTAGCATTCTGTTATGTAGCCTCATCCCTTTTTAAAAAAAAAATTTTTAATATTCAGTTTTTAGTTTTAGGTGGACACAATATCCTTTTTTTTTTTTTTTTAATTTTTATGTGGTATTGAGGATCGAACCTGCGCCCCGAGCATGCCAGGCGAGCGCGATACCCCTTGAGCTACATCCCCACCCCTCATCCTTTTTTTTTTTAATAGTCGAGAGAAAATGCTTTGAAAATTGGTTTCTATTTTTGTCCATACATATAAAGAGCTTGATGGGCATGTTGCTCTCAGAGATTAAACATCAGTAGTTTGCTAAGATTAAAATATTATTTAGAAATTATTATGTATTTATATCTCTAACTATTTTTTTCTAAGAATATTTATATTTTAGTTGTAGTTGGATACAATACCTTTATTTTATTTATTTATATGTGGTGCTGAGGATCGAACCCAGGGCCTCACATGTGCTACCACTGAGCCACAACCCCAGCCCTCTCAGTTTTAATTACAGAATTGTATCAAAAAAGAGGACACTCAAGAGCAGAAAAGTGGCTGGGGTGTGGTGGCACAACCCTGTAATACCAGGAACTCCCAGAGGCTGAGGCAGGAGGATTGCAGGTTTGAGGTCAGCCTCAGCAATTTACTGAGGCCCAGTCTCAAAATATAAAAAGGGCTGTGGATGTGGTTCAGGGGTTAAGTACCCCTCAGTTCAGTTTAATCTCTGGTACCCCCCCCCAAAAAAACAAAAACAAAAAAACCACCAAGAAGCATACGAGTCATCAGTGAAATGCTTGTGTAGACAAAATCTTTTGAATAAATACCTGAAGAAGGTAAATTTAGGTAAGGCTGAAAAGTAGGGAATAAGGTCCTCCTTGGTTTTTTTAGGTTTTTTTGGGGGGGAGGTATGAAGGATTGAACCCAGCAGTGCTTTCCTGCTGAGCTACATCCCTAGCCTCTTTTTAAATTTTTTATTTTGAGACTGGGTCTGGCCAAATTGTTTATGGCCTCACTAAGTTACTGGGACTTGCATTTGTGATCCTCTTGCCTCATACTTCCAAGTCTCTTGAGTTTACAGGTGTGTGCCACCATGCTTGGCGAGGCTTGCTGTATTTAAGGAACAGCAGGGAGATGGTAGCTTCAGAGGAAGTCTAGTGAGAAATGAGGTCAGAGAAGTAATGGATATCGGAGGTATGTTGATATAAGGTGCTGTAGTATATCAGAATAATTATTCCCCCTAGGAATGTTGAGGTGGCCCACGCCTGTAATCCTAGCACCTTGGGAGACTGAGACAAGAAGATCCTGAGTTCAAACTAGCCTCAGCAACAGCGAGGCACTAAGCAACTCAGTGAGACCCTGTCTCTAAATAAAATACAAAGTAGGGCTGGGATGTGGCTCAGTAGTTGAGTGCCCCTGAGTTCAATCCCCGGAAACAAAAAACAAAATGAAAAAATAAAGAAATACTGGTATCTTGAGTGAAGTGGAGCATGCTGTTTGAGAAAATGAGGCAGAATTGTAAGTTCAGGCTCAGCCTGGGCATTTAGAGAAGCCTGTCTCAAAAAATGAAAGGGCTGGAGATGTAGGTCAGTGGTAGAGTGCCCCAGATTCAATCCCTAGAACCACAACAAAACCAAAGAAACAAAAAACAAAATTATTCGTCAAATGCAATATGGTATCTGCAATGTAGTGTCAAATCTCAGGATTGGATCCTGAGATGGAAAAAAAGCCTAAGTGGAAAATTTAAATAAAAGACTAGAGTTCAACTGATAGTGACATATCAATGTAAGTTTATTGTTTGACAGATGTAGCATGGTTAATGAAAACTGGGTGAAGGGATATGGATCTCTGTAGTATCTTTGCAATTTTTCTGTAAAAATTTAGTTAGTTCTGCAGTGTTTAATACTAAAAACTATTAGAGCCAAAAGAGATATTAACTACTGAATAATGTGTAGAATTCAGTATTTTAAAACTTTTAAAAGTAATTTTAATTCAAGTAGCACTGAATGGTGTGATTAAAAAAAAAAAAAATCCTGCTCTAATACTCCATTCCCATTCCCAGAAATAACTAGGTTACTTTGTTTATAAACTTTTTGTTTAGTGCTTCTGGTGGTTACTACCATAATTCCAGAGATAAGTTCAGTTTGTGTCTATGAATATTCAGTTGAGATAAATAATACCTTCAAACCAGCTTCTCTAAATTACTTTCATAACTTGAATGATTGATTTCAATTTCTTGTTCTATCAACTTTAGACATTATTTGTTGACTCCCTAATATAAATAAAAATAAATACTTGGGAGCTGGGGTTGTGGCTCCGTGGTAGAGCCCTTGACTAGCATGAGTGAGGCACTGGGTTAGATTCTCAGCACCACATATAAATAAATAAAATAAAGGTTCATTGGCAACTAAAAATTTTTTTAAAAATGAAATACTTAGTTCTATTATTCCAATTCATTTTGCTCTGCCGTGTCTGGAAAAAATTCAAGAGGGTTTATTCATGTTTAACAGGTTATGATTTGATTAATGATCATATTTTAAAGGACTTCTTAAAATGTGTGGAGAAAAAATAAGAAAAGTAGATTCTTAGTGTATAATCTCATTCCTTTCTTTGCCACTGTCTAAATCTGTCTTAAGGATACATCTTCTGTCCTAAGGCATTTTTATTTTCCAATCTGAATACCCAGACACACCTCATAGAGTATTTTACATCTGTCCTTGATTCTAGGATTGCTTTCAAATCATTTCATTGGTTGATTGGTTGAAAGATTATTTCATTAAATGATTAATTGGATATGTCTCAATTTCAGAAATAATAAAACAAGAAAACATATTTGTATTAATAGGTATATTTTTAGATGGGGTCTTACTGTGTTGTCCAGGCTGATGTTGAACTCATGGGCCCAAGTCATCTGTTGCCTGAGCCTCCCAAGTGCTGAGATTACAGACAAGCTCTACCATGGCCTGTTTATATATTTGTATTTCTTACAGAGAGGGTGAAAATGAACAAAATAAAAATTGTGGCCTTTAATTTTTTTGCTATTCTTCTTTAATAAAGGAAAATTCTTATTTCTTCTAAATAATTAAGACCATGCTATTTTGATAGTCGTCTACTTTCTATTAAACCCTCTCTCCCAACATTTTTGTGGTTATATAATAATATATACACACACACACACACACACATGTGGGTATACCTAACTTGTTTAACTGGTTCATCTATTTTGCAGCTTTCTAAAAAAAAAATCATAAATAGTGCTGTGAACCACCTTTCTTACAACTAAATATTTGCTTGTGTCTATGACTTTTTTCCTTCAGATGAAGCATTCCTGGGTTAAAGAAAGTATGCGTTTTTTGTGTTATAACTTCTTAATAAAGAAAAGCTAGTTATTTTTTTACGTATTATTTATTTATTTATTTATTTATTTATTTTTTGCTGTTAATCATCACTAAAATACAACTTTTTCTTCTTTATTAGTGAACATTTGTCCTGCTCTTTCACCTTTTTCTTGCATGGAGAAAGCAATGTTTGTACCAGTGTGGAAATTAACCAACACCAACCTGTATATCTTCTCAGTGAAGAGCACATCACCCTTGCTCAGCAATCTAATAGCTCGTTTCAAGGTAGATTATTTTATTGGCTTAGGAATTTGATCTTTTATTGTTATTTCAAGAATATTCTTATTGAAGTTGCTAATTTTGCATATTGGGCTTGGTGGAATTTTGCCCCTGATCTTTAGCCTAGTGATGATTTTGATGTAGCTTTCTTTCTTTTCTCTCATTAGAGTATTAAGTCAACAAAGTATGTTTATTAATGTAAGAATTATTTTTTAAAATCCATGAAAACAAATATTAAGGTTTTAATGTGTTCTGTTAAATAGCATTACCTGTTAATTTTTCAAGATTATCCTGTGTGTCAGGTCATATAAGTAAGCCATGTTTAACATTGTTACACAGGAACTTTCAATATCATCTATACCATAAAAACATTAAACTCCAGTAGGAAAAATGTTTTAAGAGATTGCTGGTTTGTTTTAAGGACTAGAAATGTGTTAATTTGATCTTAAAATCTAATGTTTGGTTAAATTTATGTTGCAGTCCATTGTAAGTACTTAGAGTTGTATATTCACATCGTTTTCCTCAAATTGCTTTTTTAGTCAAGAGAAATTGAAGAATATTACAGATACCTCAATTCCTGATGGAATTCTTTGTATTTCTGAGTTGGGGGTAGACATATTTTTAATAGTTTTTAGAATTGCATAATTACTTGTCACACTATTCAACATGATCTTATTTGGTGTAATAGTCTTTAGTTACTTACTTGATGTCTGCTCTGGGTTTCTAGTTATCTTAAGCCCATTTGGACTAAATGGCACTCTCACAGGACAGGCATTCAAGATGTCTGATTCAGCTACAAAAAAATTGATTGGTGAATGGAAACAGTTCTATCCTATTTCATGTTCCTTGAAGGAGATGTCTGAAGAAAAACACGAAGATATGGATTGGGAAGATGATTCTTTAGCTGCAGTAGAAGTTCTTGTTGGTATGGATTCTGAGTATTAATCTGAAGGGGAAATCATGTGGCTGTCTGTATTAGTTAGATTTTACTGAGTAATAAACAATTTTAATACCTCAGTGGCTTTCAGCACCAAGCATCTGTGTGTTGCCTACTTCCTATTTGGATTACAGAAGGCCTGATACTTGGCCATGGTTTGGCACCACATATCTTCTCATTCTGTAACGTAGGTTAAAGGAGTCCCAATATCTGGGACACACTAATCTTAAAAGAACAATCAAAACATTAGGAACCAAACCTAACCATATAAGTATAGCTAAAGCTTCTGCTGGAATATGGTGTATATTACATCTGTTCACTTATCATTGGACAAAACTAGTTACATAGCTGGGCATGGTGGTGCATGCCTGTAATCCCAGTGACTTGGGAGGCTGATGGAGGAGGATCACAAGTTCTAGGCTAGCCTCAGCAACTTGGTGAGACCCTGTCTCAAAATAAAAAGGGCTGAGGATGTGGCTCAGTGGTAAAAGTTCCCCTGGGTTCAACCTCCAGTGTCCAACAAAACAAAAATTAGTTACTTGTCCATGCAAAAGTCATTGAGATAGGGAAATATATTCTGAAGGGAAGCATGCTAAAGATGGGACAGAATAATTGTGAACAAATCAATATTTGGAGGCTGGAAAGTGAAAACTTGTGTTATACAGTGCTTGAACATTTAATAAAACTCTCATCTCCAATAGCAGAAAATGTTTCTAAAGAACTTGTGGCTTTAGTATACTCTGCCTAGGTCAGCTGTTTTCACATTGGCTCTGTTCTGTATGTTTTCTCATTCAAGGACCAAGGTTACCAAGGTAACCTTTACACTAGGGAATGCTAATCTACTAGGAGAAGACAGAAGTAAAAGAGGCTGCTACTGACCCTGGAAGCACATTTAACACTCCTATTAGGATATAGCATATATTTTAGAATAAGACACATAGCCAAGCCCCACAGTGGGGTGAAGACATATATGTACTGTACCTTAGGAGACATGGAAAGCATGGGGAATGTGTAATTGAGCAGATTAATTGGGATTAGACTATAATACAGTATTTAGTGGAATCTAAATGTTATATATAAAGATTGCTGCATTGATTTTTTTTTTTTAATTAGAAACATTAGCAGTATTCAGTTTTAGTAAAAACATTACTACCAGAACATTTCTGACAAAAACAGAAACAAAACACAGACATTTATTAGGCTTTTAAAACAGAGCTATATAGGACTGGGAATGTGACCTAATGGTAGTATTTGGCTTGGGTGAGGCCCTGGCTTCAGTCTCTAGCACTGGAAAAAATTAAAGTAGACCTGTTGATTAGAAATAGAATATAGTTCATAATTCTAGTAATAATTTAAAAAAATTATATGGTTTAGTTGGTCAAGTATGCAAAAAGACTTTTCTTTAAAAAACAAAATATAGCTTCTGCCAAAAGAGTGTATTTTGATAAAAACCTTTTCTGTGCAAACATGGTCATAGTATGCCTGCTTTTCTATTATATGCTCTTGAATTGAGACTAATTCCACTGCAGTCACAATAGTCATCAATTTTCCTGTTCATTTTTTTCCCCTTTCAGCTGGTGTTCGAATGATCTACCCAGCATGCTTTGTTCTAGTCCCCCAGTCAGACATTCCTACGCCTAGTTCTGTGGCATCCTCTCACTGTTCAGCTTCTTGCTTGGGTGTCCACCAAGTGCCTGCTTCCACAAGAGATCCTGCTATGTCTTCAGTTACTCTTACACCACCTACTTCTCCTGAGGAAGTCCAAACAGGTATTATACTAGTCTGTTTCATCAAGTCTGGTGATAAACCTATTGAATACATAAGAAAGGAAAAAATATATATATACTTTGGAATAATTTAAAACTTACTGAAAAGTTACCGAGAACGCCCTCTTCTAGATTCCCAAATTTAACCTTTGCTTTATTATTCCCTCTGTGTGTACATTCATTATCACTAGTCTTTTCTGAACCATTTGAAAACAAGTTGCATACATGATGTCCCATCATTCCTACATACTTAGTGTATTTCCCAAAATTAAGACAATTTATTGACTTATTTGTGGTGCTGGAAAAGAACCCAGGGCCTCACATATGTTAGGCAGGTGTTCTACTACTGAACTATACTCCTGGCCTCTATAATTTTTATTTGATCCTCTAAGTTAGGAAAACAAATTGACATACTATAATTCAATTTACATCCCCTGTTGACATTTTTTTGCTATCAGTATTTAATATTCTTTTTTGTTTCAAATATGAACAGGTTTACCAGACAGCTTGAGTAAGTTGTATCATAAATTAATATAACCCTCAATAATGTTAATTTAAATCTATTTTATTCTCCTACAGCTTATTTTTTTGTTGTTGTTTATTTGCAGTTGATCCTCAGTCTGCCCAGAAGTGGGTCAAATTTTCTTCAGTGTCTGATGGCTTCAACTCTGATAGTACTAGCCACCATGGTGGGAAAATACCCAGAAAGTTAGCAAATCATGTGGTGGATAGAGTTTGGCAAGAATGTAATATGAACAGAGCACAGAACAAGTATGTATTTTAGTTTTTCTTATTTTTCATTAGCGATACTGGGTAATGAACACAGAGGTGTTCTACTACTGAACTATGTCCCCACACCTTTTTATTTTTTAATTTGAGACAGGGTCTTGCAAAGTTGCTGAGGCTGGCCTCAAACTTGTGATCCTCTCGCCTCAGCTTCCTGAGTGGCTGGGGATTATAGGCATGTGCCACTGTTCCCAGCCATGTATTTTCATTTTCAAGTTAAAAAAAAATCTCATGTTGGGTAATTACTTATAATTAAGAGTTAAACAGTCATTTATATGACTTTAGTTCAGAAATTTGTTTTTTTTTTTTTAAAGAGAGAGTGAGAGAGAGAGAGAGAGAGAGAGAGAGAATTTTTAATATTTATTTTTTAGTTCTTGGCGGACACAACATCTTTGTTGGTATATGGTGCTGAGGATCGAACCCGGGCCGCACGCATGCCAGGCGAGCGCGCTACCACTTGAGCCACATCCCCAGCCCCAGAAATTTGTTTTTTAAAATTATTTTTAATGCTAAATTTAAATTAGAAAATTTTATGAATGTTAAGAAATTTTGTAATTTCAAATTTTAGGAGGAAGTATTCTGCTTCATCAGGTGGTCTATGTGAAGAAGAAACTCCTGATAAAGTGGCATGCTGGGACTTTGTTGAAGCCACACAAAGAACAAATTGCAGTTGTTTGAGGTAGATTATTTTTTAGTTGATTGATGGTTGTGTGTATATGTATGTTGTTTCTTATTCACTTTGTTTGGGATATGTTTATGTAAACACTGTGTTTAAATTTTCTTTCTCTGAAGAAAATTTAATCATTTGAAGCTGATTATAGATGTATGTATTTTCCAGATACCAGAGGTAGATTGTGGAAGTTTTTCCTAGCAGCCAAATAAAAGAGATTTTATTAGATTATGGTATATACAGCATCTGAAAAATAAAAGATGCATGTCTCTTGAGAAAACTGTTCCTCAATAGTACTGTGCCTGAGAAATTTCTCCCAAGGGTTCTTATAAAAGAGATGATATGTGAATACTTAGTAAAAATCTCCACTGTCATTTTTCTTTTTTTATGGTAAATACATTGTTGAATTTTGTGCAGCGGGTTCTTTTCTTTGGGCAGCTGCAAGTGAGTTGTTGGGATAAAATTCAGAAAATGTGCTTTGGCAAGGGACTAAAGCTATATTATTATCCAAATACAGACTTTCTAATCGACTGTATTGTTGAAAAATTGGTAGCAGAATGAATTCTTTAGGCCTTTTATTTATTGGGGACTTTTGATGAGGTTTATTAGAGGCTTTGAAACTACATTGCCAAGTTTATTATTTTATTCTGCATATCAAAGGTAAATCATACTTTTACAGTCAAGTAAACAATAATGGCTTTGACATCCCTAATCAGGACTTGTAACTGAATAGATGGCTACCCTTTTTCCCCATGGAAATGAGCCAACAGAATGGAATGCCTGCAAGTTAGGGCCAAGGTTTTTCTTACCTTAGCTACTTGAGTATAATGACGGACTCATTGCGGTGTATTTCTGTATATATTGAATATTCTTACTTAGATTCTTTGGATTAAAGGATGGTAATGTTTTAATATCTGGCAATATTGTTGAAAGCTTACCTCTTGTTGATAGATTGGAATAAAAATATGGATATAGGGCTAGATTGTAGCCCAGTGGTAGAGTGCTTGCTTTGCATGTGTGAGGCACTGGATTCAGTCCTCATCACCACATAAAAATAAATATTGTGTCCATCTACAACTAAAAAAGTATGGATATGTTAGCTGTTTTACAGTTTAAAGTAGTTAACAACTGCACCTGCTCTTTCTTTTTTGGGGGGGTATTGGGGATTGAACTCAGGGTCACTCGACCACTGAGCCACATCTCCAGCCCTATTTTGTATTTTATTTTTAGACAGGGTCTCAGTGAGTTGCGCCTCACTGTTGCTGAGGCTGGCTTTTGAACTTGTGAGTTCTTGCCTCAGCCTCCCAAGCCGCTGGGATTACAGGCATGTGCCACAGTGCCTGGCCTGATTTTTAATTTAATTATTAAATGAGAGTGAGGCCTTGAGCAACCATATGTGTGTATTCTCCTTTGCCGTGAAATATAGGAAATAGGACAAATATTGCTAACTAACTATGCTAATTGGCCTCCAGTTTGCTCCTACCCTTTCCCTACTTTGTTTTGTATTTCAGGGAATTAAATTTCTTAGGCTCCCTTGCTTTCTGGTTTTTGGTTAATAGAAGATTAGAGGGTGGAAGGAGGGAAGAAGCCACTACTTTTTTGAGCCACCTTCATCAGCAGCTCCCGTGTATCCTATTAATAGCCCCTTTCCTCCATGGTCCCAAACGCTACATTTCTTGCTTTGTTTATAGCACATCCCAGGCTTTGGCAACATGGTGAGACTAATTCATCTTATTGCCTTTTAGTCTGAAGTCACAGTCTCAAGTTACTGTTATCTCTCTTTTTTTTGTTTTGGTAACCTGTTTTCTATAGTAAATTTCCTCTGAGTGAAAGGTAGGACTGGACCGTGACTAAGGTTGGGTTCTCTTAAGGGCTGGGATTGTGGCTCAGTGGTAGAGCGCTTGCCTAGCATGTGTGAGGCACTGGTTTGATCCCCAGCACCACATTAAAATAAATAAATTCTAAAAAACTAAATAAAAAATTTATTTTAAAGAACCTGATTTTTAAAAAATGGCATAAATATATAACAAATGATTTGCAAAAATAAATTTTTAAAAAATTATAATTACACATACGAAGTTTGCCCATTCTCCCCATATCTACTACCTTTCCCTATCTATATGTGGCTGTTTGCCAGTTAGATATTATTCTTTTACAAGTTTTTCTGTAATTTTGCATTACATTTTCCTTTCATGCTTACATTCTGATTTTATTTATTTATTTTTGGTGCTGGGTATTGAAACTAGGGGCATTTAGGCAATGAGCTATATCCCCAGCCGTTTTTACTTTGAGACAGGGTCTTGCTAAGTTGCTGAGGCTGGCCTCGAGTTTGTAATCCTTTGCCTCTGTCTCCTGAGTCACTGGGATTACAGGTGTGTGCCACTTTGCCCAGCTTATTCTGATATTTAACGTCTTATTTTTTTTTTCCTTACATCTTTACATGTTAGTTACTTGTAAATATGCCTCATTGTTTAAATATCTTCTTGGTATTTCACTGAATGGAAGTATCAAAAAAATTTTGTTTTAATTGTCAGTGGACTTCATTTTATTTATTTATATGCTGTGCTGAGAATAAAAATCCAGTGCCTTACACATGTTAGGCAAGTGTTCTTGAGCCAAAACTCCAGCCCAAGAGTTTTTTTATTTGATGGACATATAGGTTGTTTCCAGAGGCTTTTTAAATATGTATTAACTGTATCAGCTTTTTAAAAATGGCTATTGCTGTGACTATTAAGTTAGATTTTTTTGAACTTTTAAATTTAAGGGTGAATACTGGATAGGATATAAATTAGGTGGATTAGGTGATGATTGTGGGCAAAAGACTGCTTAAACAGTTGTGAATTCAAAAAGATTCTACCAAATTTCCTCATTTTTTGGTTTTTCTTATACTTTCACTCATCTTAGAACTATCTCAAAATTGTTTTTAAAGTTGTTATAGTAAGTGAGAAGCATAAAATTGTTTTGGTTGCATCATTCACCAGTGAGATTTGAATAGTGCACATTTATTGATATTAGACTTGTCTGATAGAATGTTCATAAGACAATTTACACTTAGCCAAGTTACTTGACAAAAAAGGAATTAAGTTTCAGATGTTAACACTAAATTAAACAGATTTCCCAAGTTGGTTGATTTCTAGTATGAAATTCATACTAGGATTTTAGAATTGTTGTCTTTAAAAAAAACTTTTTTTTCTTTTTTCTTTTTTTTTTTTTTTTAAGTAAAGGTCTATATCAGACTATGACAGTGCTGTCAAAATTTTATCCTGGTGCAGTGGCACATGCCTGTAATCTCAGCACCTTGGGAGATGGAGGTAGGAGGAGTTCAAAGCTAGCCTCAGCAAAAGCGAGATGCTAAGCAACTCAGTGAGACCCTGTCTCTAAATGAAATACAAAATGGGTCTAGGGATGTGGCTCAGTGGTTGAGTGCCCCTTAGTTCAATCCCCAGTACCCCCCACAAAAAAAATTTTTTTTTGAAGATCCATATAATGGTATATACCGATAATGGATTATTATTATATAGCCTCAATGAATATAGTTTCTATTCTTATAGCTGGATAAGTAAATATATGGCTGTTTATTTTTCACATCCCTTGTATTTGTGACATAACAAAATAATTCACTTCCTTAATGGAGGTGTTCTTAATACTATGTAGACTACACCTCAAAATTTTGGTTTTAAGAATTCATTTACACTCTCAAAAATTATTGTGGGGACTAAGATATGGCTCAGTGGGAAGATTGCTTGCCTACCTCTGGGTCTGATACCTAGTCCATCGAAAAGAAAATAGAAATGTGTGATACCAAAAGTGCTTTTATTTATATGGGCTATATCTATTTATATTTATTTTAGAGAAATTTTGAAGTACTACTTAATTTATTAAAAACAATAAGCCCAGTGTATATTAACATGAATAAAATATTTTTATAGACATTAACTATATTTTCTAAAACAAAAAATTAAATAAGTGGCATTATTTTACAGTTTTTAAAAAAATCTCTTTAATGTTGAGCATTATAAGATAGATGGATTTTCCCATATTTACTTTTGCATTCGACCTCTTGTTTGTTGTCTTGGTTGAGATATATGACGAAAATGCAGGCCACACAGCTGTGCAGTTGGAAGAGGGAAGATAATATTTTAATAACTTTTTCAGATAATTATGGATATTCTCCTTTGATACTGCACCAAAATTTGCAAATGATAGTTTATTAAATGATAGTTATAATGTGGAATCTGAAGCCATGTTAATGAAATTTTTATACTCCACTAATGACTGAATGGATATTTTACTTAAGCATGACTTTTCTTACATTGGTTATTTGGAAAACATCAATTCATTAAATTATGTGGCTCTTCTGAACATTTTGTTATAAGGTAACAAAAATTTTATTCTTTTATGTCATTAATGATCTCACCAGAAAAGTAAATATCAGAAAATTGTCGAGTTCCCTGTGGCAGATAAAATTTTCCAAAGTTCTGTATCTTACTCTAACGTTCAGATTTATCAGTTTTTCTTCCTTAAAATGACAAACTTGTTTTGTTCATTTTTGTAACTTAGTAAATAGATTTCCTGAATAATCAGTCAGATATGGATGGATACTCATTGTTTTTCAAATAAAATTGGTGTTCTGTGAAAAAAAGACCTAATTCATCTTGTACCTCAATAAGTGTTTTTCCTCAGAGCAGCCATTATACTTTAATATGTAGCAAACATTCATACATACACACCCACTTTTTTTTTTTGTTGTTGTTGTTGTTACTAGGAATTGAACCAATGGTTCCTTCACCACTGAGCCCTATCCCCAGACCTTTTTATTTTTTGAGAGAGGGTCTCACTAAGTTGATCAAGGCCTCACTAAGTTGCTGAGTCTAATCTTGATCTAGTGATCTTCCTGCCTTGGCCTCCTGAGTAGTTGGCATTACAGGGGTGTGCCTCATTGTATACCTGCTGCTGGTGCTGTTTTTTTTTTGTTTGTTTGTTTGTTTGTTTTTTGTTTTTTTTTTGCGGGCGTGTGGGGGACTGGGAGTCAAACCCAGGGCTTTGCAAATGCAAGGGAGACACTTTGCCACTGAGCAGCTACATCCCAGCCTTTGTCTAGCTTCTTAATGAAGTTTTTTCAAACAAATCTAAGATACCATTTAACTCTGTAGTACTTTTCTGTGTGAGGTTTATTTATTTATTTATTTTTTCCTTTTACGGTGCTGGGAATTGAACCCAGGACCTTGCATGTGGTAAGCCAGTACTCTACCACTGAGCTGTACCTCTGGCCCTGTTATTTTATAATTTTGTTATTATACCCAATAAAATGAGCAGTAATTCCTTGATGTCATAATACCCTGTCAATATTTGTCTCAGAATAGGTGGTTTGTTTGACTAGCATGCAAATTTAAGGAGTACTTATTTAAGTATTCTGAGTCTCTCCTGTATGTGGCATTGACTTGGTTAGAGAAACTAGGTCAGTTGTCCTATAGGATGTCCCATGTTCTGAATTTATCATTTACCTTATAGACCCAAATTTGGTTTTCGCTCTCATTTAACTTCTTTAACTTTTATATTTCTATAAATTGAAGGTAGCTCTTAGAGCTGTGCTGCCCAGTACAAGGTGTGTTAGTAACCACTAGTAGCTATTTAAAGTAATATAAAAATTATATTTAAAGAAGTATAAAAATTAAGTTACTCAGTTGCATTAACTATATTTCAAGTGCTCAAGAGTCACATACAGAACATTTCCATCATAGTACAAAGTTCTTGTGGGCAATGCTCATCTAGAACCTTGATTAGATTCAAGTACAATGTTTTTGGCAAGAGTATTTTATGGAAAATGTTGTAGTTGATTTGTAGTAGTCGCATCAGAAGAGACATAACGTTTGGATGTCCCACCTAATGTCTTTTTTTTTTTCTTTCTGATATTTATTTTTTACTTTTAAGTGGACACAATATCTTTAGTTTACATTTATGTGGTGCTGAGGATTGAATTCAGTGCCTCACACATGCTAGGCGAGCACTCTACCACTGAGCCACAACCCCAGCCCCCACCTCTAATAGTTTTAAGATCGATTGGTTGTTGATCACCTTGAATAGTTTCTAACAATGTTAACTGCAAATAAAAAGTTTTTCTTCTTCCTTTACTAATGAAGTCTTTTGACATCTTTTTCTTGTCTTCTTGTATTCGCTAAATTATTTCAATAAAAGTAGAAATGTTTGAAGTTAATATTCCTTTTTTTTTTTTTGGTACCAAGGATAGAATCCAGGGTGCTTTAACCACTAAGCCACACCCCCAGCCCTTTTATTTCTTATTTTTTAATTTTCAGTTGTAGATGGACACAATACACAGTATCTTCATTTATTTTTATGCAGTGCTAAGCATCGAACCCAGTGCCTCATGCATGCAGGGCAAGCACTCTACCACTGAGCTACAACCCCAGGCAATTATTTCTTATTTTGAGACAGAGTTTTGCTAAGTTGCTTAGGGCCTTGCTAAATTGATGAGGCTGGTCTTGAACTTTTTATCCTTCTGCCTCGGCCTCCCAATTTACTGGGATTACCCACATATGCCACTGTACCCAGCCAGATTATTCTGTTTTTAGGATTATATGAAAAACAAATAATATTTGAAATGTCACTTTGTTGTAATAGTGATTCTCTAAATATCAAACCTTTATTTTAACTCACAGGCACAAAAATCCCAAACCAAGAAATTCTGGACAACAAGGACAGGTACCATCTTTAGGTCAGCAACAACAAGTACTTCCTAAGCACAAGACCAGTGAGAAGCAAGAAAAGAGTGAAAAGCCACAGAAACGCCCCTTGACTCCTTTTCACCATCGTATATCTATCAGTGATGATGTTGGCATGGACACAGATTCAGCCAGCCAAAGACTTGTCATCTCTGCTTCAGATAGTCAAGTGAGATTTTCAAATATCCGAACTAATGATGTAGCAAAGACTCCTCAGATGCATGGCACTGAAATGACAAATTCACCTCAACCACCCCCACTTAGTCCTCACCCATGTGATGTGGTTGATGAAGGAGTGACTAAAACACCTTCAACTCCTCAGAGTCAACATTTTTATCAAATGCCAACACCGGATCCCTTGGTTCCTACTAAACCAATGGAAGATAGGATAGACAGTTTGTCCCAGTCTTTCCCACCTCAATTCCAGGAAGCTGTAGAGCCTACAGTATATATTGGTACAGCTGTAAACTTGGAAGAAGATGAAGCTAATATAGCCTGGAAGTATTACAAAGTCCCAAAGAAAAAAGATGTAGAGTTTTTACCACCTCAACTTCCAAGTGATAAATTCAAGGATGATCCAGTTGGACCTTTTGGACAGGAAAATGTAACATCAGTTACAGAGTATGTATTTTTTTTAATAGTCACTACTATAAGTTAAGGGTGGAAGTGATCTAAGTTCTTAATATTAGGACTCTGGGATTTGTTTCAGAATAGGATTTACAATAATAAATCCTCTGAGTATTAAATTTGTATAATTTCTTTTCTTTTTTTTTCCTCAGGGAACCTCTTCATTATGAATAGTTTAGCCACCAAAAAAAAAAAAGTGGAGAAAATAATATATAAACACTCATATCCATCAGCCAACCAATGTTAGAACTCCCATGTACTATTTTTCTTCTTTCACTTCCTGAATTGGTGCTTATTATTTCTATACATGTCCTTATATGTGTAGCTCTAATTAAGTCACGTTAATGACTTTATGGTATTTCCTTGTTACTATATCATAATTTAATTTGCTCTCTAAAAGATGGATATGTTGATCATTTTCAGTTTTTCACAGTTACAAAGGATGTAACTGAACTTGTACAAATTTCTTTCTGCACTTGTATAAGAATTACTCTAGGAAATACATTGAAAATTAGAGTTGCTAGGCCATGAGGTTTGTCCATTTTCAATCTTAAGGGTTGCTGTCCAAACAGCTGATATAGTTTTTCTCTAATGAACCAGCAGAGTATGAGAAAAACTGTTATTCTTCATTTTCCTCGATACTTGGTGTTAGGAGTCTGAATTTGGCTGTATACAAAATGGCATCTCATTGTCTTTAATACATATTTTCCAGATTCCTAATGAGGTTAAGCATCTTATAAAATATATATTGATCTTTAGATTACCTCTTCTGTGAATTGCAGAGTCTTTTTTTTTTTTTTTTTTTTAAGTCTCTTGTCTGATTTGTTCTTTTCACATTCTGGTTACCTATGTTAGTAATATATGCTATAGATACTTTGCTTCATCTGTGATTTGCCTTATTTGTTCACTATATTTATGACATATATTATGACATACTTTGGGCAGAAGGTGTTTTTTTTTCTGTTTTCTGAATATATATACAGCTTGTCAAATAAGCCTTTTGCATTTTTACATTTTTTTAAAACATGAAATCCAACAAACTGCTACTACTATATTCCTTAGAACTGTCTACCTATTTGTTAGTCAAAGGCCACGTAGTATGCAAAGATTACATTTTCTTCTCTCAGTCCATTGTCAGTCAATTATGTTTTTATTGTTTAAAAATTACTCAAGGGTTAAATGATATCCTAGACTTTATTAGTTGGTTAAAATGTCATATGTCTCCATTATTTGTGTATTTTTTCCCTATTATGTAACTATTATATAGAATTTTTTACTTTCTAGTGTTGTTTATTGGATATGTTTTCTAGGATTTTATTTTAGTAGATAGTAGATAGATGCCTAAGTTAATATAACTAGTGGCTTCTCTTGGGATTTGCCCTTATTTTGTTGACAAACATCTTTAATACTCTTCTTGAGTTAGAGATTGTGGGAAATATATATTTAACATCTTTGAATTTCTGAAAATGATTTGATTTTGTCTTTGTACTCATTGATAATTTGGCTATATATTGCATTTTCAGTGAAATATCATTTTCTCTTAGAACTCTTATGGCATTGTTTGTCTTCTAATGGCTTCCAACAAAATATGTAATAACAGTCTCATTCTGGCTCACTTTTTAAAGAATGTGATCTGTTACCTCCATGAGGCTTTAGGGTTTTCTTTTTAGATTTAGAATTGTGAAATTCTAAGAATATGTTTAAGTATAGCAATCTTTTTTTTTTTTTTAGTCCTTGTACTAAATACTTGAAGGGACTGTTTAATTTGAAGTCTTTTTTTTTGTCCTGCTACTGGGAAATCTCTTTCTTGGATATCATCTCTTTTTTTTCCCCCCTATTCTCTTTGGAACTTTATGATTCCAATGGTGAGTTTCTTTATTTTCTCATTTTAAAATCTTTTTCCCCTTTTGTGTTCTGGGGGAATTCCTTGTTTCTTATAGCCCTTTCTAGAATTTCTCTGTCTTATTTATTTGTTTATATATGAATGAATGATTGAATGAATGAATGAATGAGATGGGTGTTGCTCTATTGCCTATGCTGGCCTTGAACTCACAGCTGGGATTATATAGGTGTGCCCCATGGTGGGCACACCTATATAACGTTACTAAAATTTTCTAAACAGATTTTTAAAAAATATTTATTTTTTTAGTTGGATACAATATCTTTATTTATTTATTTTTATGTGATGCTGAGGATCGAACCCAGGACCTCACATGTGCTAGGCGAGCGCTCTACTGCTTAGCTGCAATCCCAGCCCCTAAACAGATTTTTTAAAAAATAAAAGATTAGCATCCCCTTCTTGTCATTTGTAGAATTACCTTATTTTGATCTTTTATCTTCATTGTTCTTCTTATATTTCTGATAATAATTATTTTTTATAGACACTTTAAAATGAGAGAATAGATTGGAAAGTTTGTGTACATAGGCTAACATTTTTGATTGGCAGGCCTTGCTTCACTTCAGAATGAAGAAGAAGGTAATGTCTTTGACCTCATCACTTTGTTTTCTTGAAAAGAAACTCTTCCATCAAGCATGGTGGCATACACCTGAAATCTCAGCTGCTTGGGAGGCTGAGGCAGGAGCACCACAAGTTCACCGTGAGCCTAGGCAATTTAGGAGATCCTGTTTCAATTTTTTTTTTTTTTTTTTAATGAGTGTGGGGACTAGGGATATACAGCTCAGTGGTAGAGTGCCCTGAGTTCAATTTTCCATTACCTTTTTATTTATTTATTTTTTAGTTGTAGTTGTACGCAATACCTTTATTTTATTTATTTATTTTTATATGGTGCCGACGATTGAACTCAGTGCCTCACACATGCTAGGCGAGTATTCTGCTGAGCCACAACCCCAGCACCTCCATTACCTTTTATGAATTTAAAAAAAAAATCTGTTTTCCCATTTTGAGCTCTTCTCATTTTCATCTAGACATGTTAAGTCCAGATTTTTAAAAAATTTGTTTCTAGGCATTTTGAGTATTATATTGTTCATATAGTTTTCCTACAGTCTCCTTTTGCATACTGTAGACTGTGAACTTTCTCTGTTGTATTTCATCTGATTTTGAGCTTCCCTAAGATTTAGTCTGTTCCTTTTATAACCTCTCATTTTCCCTACTGTTAAGCAATTTATTCTCTCTTAAAATGCCTTTGTTATCATTTTAGCAGACACCTTGTGTTTCATCTAACACTTTGAATTTAAAATAATTGTAGGATTTTATTTTTAATTAAAGTCTGGATTTTGAATTAAGAAACTTCAGAATACTTTTCTGATCAATAAAGACAACTAACTTGTGTAATAGTGGATCTTTTAAAGTTAATGTCTTAGAAACAGGTTTAAAACAAAGATCATAATCTAGCTAGGCATGGTGGCACATGCCTATAATCCCAGTAATTTGGGGGGGGTGGGAGGCATGAAGATTGAAACTTTGAGGCCAGCCACAGCAATTTAGTGAGGCCTCTCAAAATAAAATGGACTGGGGGTGTGGCTCAGTGGTAGAGCACCCCTGGGTTCAATTCCCAGGAAGAGTGGGATTTAAATAGGGAAGAGGGAGGGTAGTCATTTATCCAGTGCTAAATACAAATATCTAAGCCAACTTCAGGTCTTGCTTGAAACTGTTAGTCTAAAGAATGTTTTGTATACAGCAGCCAGAGTGACCATAAGTTAAATGATGTTCTTCATTTGCTTAAATCTCTCCAATAGTTTGCCTTTATACTAAGAATAAAATTCAAAGTCTTTCTCATGATAATGTAAAATTGTACACAGTCTTCTGCCTAACTAGTTTTCACCCTGTTTGCTTTCTGATTTAGCCACACTGTCCTCCTTGCCATTCCTTCCAAAAGCCAAGCTCTTGCCTCTTGACCTTCCAAATTGCATCACACAGTTTGGGGAACTACTTACTCCTTATCATTAAGTACCTTTCAGATAGAATTTTCCTGATCATTCTGTCCAAAATATGGTCTATCTTTTCTCCCCCAAATCATGTCTCTACTATACATTGGTTTTTAATTGCTCCTTAATATATCTCATCTGAAATTATGTATTTGTTAATTGTCTTTTCCCTACTAGAATGTAAGCTCTATGAGGGCAAGGACTCTTTGTTTGCTGCTGTATTCCTCTAGCTTTAACACAAACATGCCTACAACAATCTTAGGAATATAGTAGAAATTCAACAATGTTTGGATGAATGAAACAGCAGTTTGGTCCTAGAACATTTTATTGCTTTAAAACTTGTTTACTTTCCAAGTTATATTTTCTATTTAATGTATGTAAAAATGTGGTATAAATATTTTCAATTATAAAAACTTCAAGAGTGAGTTTTTATGGACACATTGTGTTCATAGTAAGAATTCTGGCTATAGCTTTAAATAAATACTTTGGCTGCTTAACCTTAGTATACAGCTTAACATTAGAATCTGTTCTAAAAATGATTTGACGTTTTTCTTGCTGAATAAGAATGAGAATGAAGAAGCATAATATAGAAAAATAGCATGCAGAGTAGAGTGGTACTGGGTCATGATTATGTAAGTTAAGGAAATAACATGCTTTTGCCTGTGCCCGGCTATCATTTTTTCTCTCGTAGAAAAGAAAAACAAACAATTGAATAAATTTTTAAAATTTTTGTGTTATTTTGTCTCTTGAGCATTGTTAAGACTATAATAGTTAGTAAAATTTGTAGTATGTCAAAATTTACTCTTTATTATAGTGTTATAGATTAGGAGATAGATAGGTCAACCATCAGAGGTTTTGCTTCTGTATGCACTAAGAAACATTTGTGGATTATAGTAGTTCTATACTTGGTTGACAATTTTTTTTTCCCTCATGTTTCAGTCATTTAGATGATTTTGTCCTTTCCCTGGAATTCTTGTCCTATGGCAGTAATTCTTAACTGGGGGTATTTTCCATCTTATCATCCTCAGGATGATAAAAATATTTTGAGAAATTTTTGGTTGTCATAATTGGAGATATGCAAGTGACATGAGGTAGGTAGAGGCCAGAGATGCTAAATACCTTTTAATTTTATTTTTCCCAGTCCTGAGAATTGAATCTGGGGGCACTCTGTCACTGATCTTCATCCCTAGCCCTTTTTATTTTTTATTTTGAGATAGGGTCTCTGAGTTGCCCAAAGTGGCTTCAAACTTGTGATTCTCTTGCCTCAGTTTCCCCAGTAGCTGAGATTACAGGTATGTATTACTATACCTGGCTTGCTAAATATTTTTATAGTGCAGGTGTAGTCTCTCCACAACAAAAAATTATACAGATCCACATTTTAATAGCGTTGTAGTGCTTTAAGGTAATGAATACCTTTTTAATAGTAGCTATTAATAGCTATTAGGTCCACTGTGTTTAATGATAAACTTCATTAGGAAGATCTCCCAGTATTACTGTAGTCCCCCTAAATCACAGTAAAATACTGGCATAATCTTTGTTGTCACATACTGAAGCATAAAAGTCCTTTTTTCCCCATGGTGAAAAGGATCTTTTGGAAGAACCTGATAATTCTATTATTTTTCCTTTGAGTTTTGAAAGTGTATTTAAATGTGTAGCAATTAATTTTAATGACGTTAATTAGAAGACTTTTTGCAAGTCCTGAATTCTTTCTCCTTTCTTAAAACAATTATCTTTCTTTTTAACTTCATTTTCTTAAAAGATATATATTCTAGGGCTGAGGTGTGGCTCAGTGATAGAGGCTTGCCTAGCATGTGTGAGGCACTGAGTTTGATCCCTGGTATCACATATAAATAAATTTTTAAAAAGGCCCATCAACAATTTTAAATACACACACACACACACACACACATATATATATATATATATATATATATATATATATATTTGCATAAAACTGAAATTTCTGTTATGTGCAAGATGTTGTGAGACACTGTAAGGGTATAAAGTAAAATCCAGGCTCCAAACTTGTTGTATAATGGAAGATAACATTAAATTATCTTATAGAAGCATGAATAAAAATAGCAGAAGCTGAGGAGGCTGAGGCAGGAAAATCACAAGTTCGATGCTAGCCTCAGCAATTTATCAAAGCCCTAAGTAACTTAATAATACCCTATCTCAAAAAATAAAAAGGGCTGGGGATGTGGCTCCGTGATGAAGCACCACGGGGCTCAATCCCTGATACCAAAACAAAGAAAAACAGCAAGAATGCAGAGCCACAATTGGTTGAAAAATTTAATTCCATTTATGGAGATCAGAAGCTTTTAATGTAGTTTGGCATGGATAGATGATAGGGATCCTGCTTAGTAGTTTAGTGTGTTGTGATGAGAAATGAAATTGAAAAGTGGGTTAAAGGCAATAGAATAGCAAATTATTGCTCATAAATTGATATATTATCCTTCGAACAACAGGAGTACTATTGCAAGCTTTATGAGTAAGGAGATCGATTTGGGCATGTTTGAACTACTCAGACAAAAAGTGATGTAAGGTTATCTCTAGGAAATTACAAACAGCAATAGATGCAGGGATATATCAATGCTATAGATACTATGATGTAGTTGAAAAATCTTTTCAGCAAGTTGAGTAGTAGACTAACAAAAGAGTTAACAAGCATATTAATTTCTTGAGGAAGATGAGAAAGAACAGGTTTGAAGACTTCTTTACAAGCCTTTTTACCTATTTTAAACTACATCTTACCAAACTTCAGTTTTATGATTTTATTAGAAGTTGCTTTCCAGAATAGAAGTACCTTGAAATAACTATTGGCATACCTTACTAAGTATGGTCTTGCTAAATAATTAAGGTCTAGCTAAATAATAATGGCATGTCAACTTAAAACAAAAATAAATAGTTTTTAAGAAGAGGGATTGAGGTACCCTTTTCATCTGTGGCCTTAGCTATGTATATTATATGCAGACTGCAAAATGTGAATTCAGTATGAACTGTCTGATTAGACAGATTCCATCCGGTGTTGGAACATGTGTATATAGCTTAAGAGGAAACCGTTAAAAACTCGGAGTAGATACAGAGTTCAAAGGGCATGAATATATCTAAACAATTAGTTTTCTCATGATAGTTGAATTTCATAGAGAATTATAGTAGGAGGAAAATTTCATAGAGAATTATAGTAGGAGGAAAATTTAGAGTTTTGTTTTTTTGTGTTGAGTAGAAATCCATTTTCCATTTAGTATAAATAGATGTTTTCTGTTGATCACTATTGAAAGGTGATATGTACTATGCTTCCATAATAAATGGATAAATGAAAGAAAGCTTTGCTCTTCATTTCTCTGCTGTGTAGTTTTTGATAGTAATGGCTAACTAGTACAGGGTAATAGAATGCATGATTTCTAAATACTTCCCTTAGTCTTAGACTTACATGTGTAGCACCTTATGAAAATATTTTCACCAGCTATGTTAAAGTTGAATTCCTTTTTTAATTTGTTAGAATTTCATTGTGGGAGGGAGATGTTAGGGGTGGAACACAGCATGTACCATACATGGAATATACAGACATCTGGGAGTTTTTAAAACAAAATCTTCATTTTGTTCCTTATTGTATTTAGTTTCTCTGTTAGTGATAGTGTCTATTTTAGAATAGAGGCTGAGGCTATGGATCTTATAATTTTAAAGACAAAAAGTTTTGCCAAGAAGCATTATAGTTTTTAAATCTTTTTTCAAGGGTTTAGTTCTTAGTTTTAGTAGAATTTGTGATTGTTTAAAATAATCTGCTATTCTAATTCAGATGGAAACCTTTCTAAATCCTGAGCAAAGAAAGATGTATACCTGAGTATAGTTCTTTCCATGTTGTTCTGTAGTCAGGGTGCATTACGATGTTTTAACTATTTTAATATTCATCAGTAGAACTACTGCTTTGTTGTATTATATCTACCAGATTTTTATTGTATGTGTATAGTATAGAATGCATTATTTGATCTCTTAAAAGGTACTTTTGAATGCCTTTGTCTCATAGAAAGAAACCTGTGATGAAATAAACTCGATTTGATTGTACTCTAAATCTTTTAAGTAAGTCTTCTCTATTTGCTGTTTCATTTTAATGCAATAAAACTCTAATTTTGATAGTTTGATTCAGTTCAAGGATTCATTCTGAATGTGGGAGGTGGTACTAGAATAAGTTAAAGAAAAGGGAAAGATTTTAAGGTTCATTAAATTCATCTGTTCTTTAACATTCCCTTCTATTGCTTGTCTCCTTCTATAATTGTCAATCTTAAAATACTGTCATATTGTAGAGGAATTTTTATTAAATAAAGGCATAAAGGCAGCTCCTACCCTAAGCCATGTTAAATTTTATCAGTGCATTTCAGGTCAGTGTGTTATTGTCAGAGTGAAAAGTGGGAGATGTAATTAATGATACAAAGGAAATTTAAATTTGTTTTGGACTTTTCAACACTTCTGCTTATGGCTGTACCTGATTCTCTTCCAGTTTGTCTGTACTTAGCTTTATTTCTAATTAAAACTATCTGAAGTTAAGTATTTGGCTATCTATGAAAGTTCTTTTTATTAAAGGAGAGGTGTTCTTGTTCCTGTATATGAAAGTATTATGTGTACTATATAATTGAATATTAACAGTAAAAATTTGAATTTTTAATCAGGCACCTCAAAACTCACAATTTTTTATTTCTATTTTTATGAACTTTTAATACAGAAGAATGTATAATGTAAATTATTTATTTTAAAATTTATTGTGATTTGATATTGACTATATTTAAAATCTTTGCATATCCCAATGTCTGTGAGAATGATTCAATAAAATAACAAAAATTTGTGTTTAGGCAATGCATTTGGTTTACTCCTTTTTATTAACAGAGCCTTGTGAAGGAGGATTAGTGTTTTTAACAATGTTACTGTGCACTAGTTTAGCACCTATGTGTGTAAACAGTGTGGCAGTTTTTATGCTTCTGCCAGAGAACAACTTAATGTGCAAAACAGTTGTTTTATTTACCTGTACAGAGTAGTGTCAAGATGTGAATGGAAGAGCTTCTTTATGCTTTTTTCCCTATTAATAGTTAGCTATTTGAGTAAATATTTAAATTTTCCCATTCATAACTTTGCCCACTATGTGACCTTGAAAAACCACTTGTTTCTATATAACTTCCACATCAAAGTTAGAAGGACTGCCCTCCATTTCTTATCTTATGATGTTATTTAAAGTATTAAATAAGAGAGCACATGTCAAAATAAAAGTATTTTTTAAAAATTATAGTATCCCACAGTTTTCAGCCAATAGTTATTTAGGATTCAATATGATGAGGTATAGAGCTCTTAATGAATAAATGTTCATAATAATCTGTTATAAACAGAATATGAATAATACATGCTGTTTCACCCCTCCACATAGAGGACAGAGTGATGGCTAACGCTAGGCATTAGTGCATAGATGAATGAGATATTATATTTGTCATTCAAAGAATTTACATTTGGACTAATATTCCCAAACCTTATATATTTGTCTAAATGTTCAGAGTAGATAAACTATATTTCTTTTTTTTAATATTTTATTTTTTAGTTGTAGATGGACACAATATCTTTATTTTGTTTTTATATGCTGCTGAGGATCAAACCCAGGGCCCTGCATGTGCTAGGCAAGCGATCTACCGCTGAGCCACAACCCCAACCCGGCATCAGTACTTTCTACGATGTAAAGATAATTTATTTCAAAGTACCAGATAATTGTAATTATTAATGCAAAAATATTTCAGTTCTTTTAGATATTACTTATTCATTAACAAATATTTATTGACTGCCTATTATGTGTCAGGCACTCTTTCCATTTGAGATAATTCAGTGAACAAAGATGATTCCAGATCTTGTGGGATTTTTATTCCAATGGGAATGATAACCAACTATGAATGTAATAAATTATATATGTTAAAAGGTAATTCCTAATGGGAAGATAGGGAATGGTAAGAGGGATCAGTGTTATAGATAGGTGATCATATTGCAATTTTAAATAAGGTTGACAATAATAAGAAAGATCTCACAGAGAAGGTGACGAAGATTTGAAGGAATTAAAAAAATTGGCCATACAGATATTTGGAGAAAGAATGTCCCAAACAAAGGGAAGGGTTAAGAGGTGTCTATTCTGTTTAAGGATCATCAAGGATACCCTTCAAAGTGGTGTAAATGAGAGAGGACTATAGTGGAAACAGATGGCATTCAAGAGGAAAAAAATTGAACTAGATAATGGAAGGTGTGGGTAGGGTATTTTAAGGATTTTGGTTTTTACTCAGAGCAAGCTAGTCTTTGCAGGACTTCAAAAAAAAAAAAAAAATGTATGGCTAGAAGCCTGGCGGCCACTATTCTGACAGCTTGGGAACCTCAGCTTTGTAAACCTCAGAGAACAGGAATTTGAGAGTCTTAAAAGCTTTTATGCAAACTAGAAAATAGTCATTTTGTATTCACACTGTAGTCTTCAGGGACATGAAACATGAATACTCTGGTCTTTGGAGAGACATATGTCCTGATGCTTCAGAGTGTTCTGGGTACAAATCAGCTTGCTGCTTGTTATGAATTCTCTTTTAACCTTATATTTCAGCCTTCTCTGATCTGTCAGTTTCTACAACTTATCTTTCCAAGTTCATTGTTGTCCCCACCCCCATTTCCATTTTTTCTTTCTTTGGATACTAGGGATTGAACCTAGGGGCGCTTAACCACTAAGCTGAATCCCCAGCTCTTTTCATTTTTTATTTTGAGACGGAGTCTTGCTAAATTGCTGAGGCTGCCCTTGAACTTGGCAATCAGCCTCCCTAGTCAGTGGGATTATAGACATGTGCCACCATCCCAGCTTTTTTTCTTCTTTTGTCCTCCCTTGTCATTTTATTGAGAGCAGAGAAAAACATACATTTTATAGTCACCAGTTCAACCAGAGGACTGGTAATATAAAAATTATTATATTTTCCAGTGTGTTTAGAAAAACCTGAAGTGCTTAACACTGACACTTTACCCTATAATTCATCTTGTCAAGAATAATAATACAGTAATAATGTTGCTTTGATGAAACACCCAATCAGGCCCTCAAAAATTTTATTTTTAACTGGGGGTATAGCTCAGTGGTAGAACGCTTGCCTAAGCAAGTTTCTGAGATTTGATCCCTAACATCACAGAACACAAACGAAACAACTCAAAATTTTAAACTTAAAATATGTCCATTCATGACAGTAAGAAAGGGTTAATCATTTTCACTGTTTAAATGTATAAATTGTATAATCAAAGTATCTGTCTCACTATATAAAGCCCACACTTAGAGTCATTGTCCTGGAAGAGTTTAGATTTAAGAGCCCCTTTCAGTAAATGGATTTAGATAAGTTATTGTGCTTGAGGATTTGAGAAAAGAATGAGTTATTGAAGGATAATATATTTTGGTAGGAAAGACCGTATATAAGAGACCTGGATTTTAGTTCCATTTTTTTACTGCTGAATTTAGGATGCATAATTAGTTTTTTCATTTGTAAAATCAGAGATTACAGGTTGGATAATGTTTAATTTTTTAAGTCACGTGATGCTTAAGTTTGGAAACTTTTTATGCTTTTCTGGTAAATATAATTATTTTCTGATTTTATTTTTTTCATGCAGATTAATGGTGCAGTGTAAGAAACGTTTAAAAGTTTCTGATGAATTAGTTCAGCAATATCAAATGAAGAATCAGTATCTTTCAGCAATAGCATCTGATACAGAACAAGAACCTAAAATTGATCCATATGCATTTGTTGAAGGAGATGAGGAATTCCTTTTTCCTGATAAAAAAGATAGACAAAATAGTGAGAGAGACTCTGGGAAAAAACACAAGGTAAGAGAAATCACAGTATACTGAAGGTTCACTGATGATTTTGTAGCACAACATAGAGTAGCATGCCGAGTATGTACCTTATCACTTTTTTTCTTCTTATATTTAGTTGTAGTTAGACACAATACTTTTATTTATTTATTTTTATGTGGTGCTGAGGATCGAACCTAGGGCCTTGCACATGCTAGGCGAGCACTCTACTGCCGAGCCACAATCCTGGCCCCCTCACTTTTTTTCTTTTAGAAAAATTGATTGTACACACACTTTTTAAAAAAAATAAGTAAATAAGGCAGATAATACATGTTATGGCTGATCTCTGACAAAAGGTGTTTTTTGTTTACTTCTGATGTTTCTGGATTATTTTTGTCATAACTAAAATCAGGGCATTATGGTATAGACTATTTTGACACTGAGTAGGAATATGCTAAAAGTGAATTATCTGCTTTCAGTGATAAAATATATATTACTGAGTTTTTAAAAAAGTTATTTTTGAATATGTGATTCAGGAACTTACTTATAGTGCCCCCAAAAGTAAAAAACTTAACATTAATTAAATGTAGGACATAAAAATTTTTTTTGATTAAAAATTTCAGAATTAAACATTTTGGGATTAATTGAGCTTATGATCACTCTACTAGATTAAAAAAAAACTTGCCTTAAATACAAAATGTGAGAATTGAAAGCTGTAAAACTGAGGAAAGGACCCAGTAATATGTGTAGTACAAATAATTAATTTCACTAGTTTTACTTAACCCTACTATTTGCATGATACTTAAACTGTTGTTCTTTTTTATGAAATAGAACGAATGCCAAATTTACAATTTTGTAGATGTAGATTAAAATTCCAGCTCCCACTATCAGTCATGATTCCTGGGGCAGACTTTTTAGATTTTTTCTCTTTTACTCTCTTTTTATTTGAACATAAGCATACAATGTATTTGTTAACTATAAAAGTTGGTAAAAATTAGTGTTAATGTAAATAGAACATTTATCAGAATACTTGACAAAAAATTGGTAGGTTTTGTTATTGGTAAATAACACATTTTAGGCTAATATGTAATACTGTTTGCAGGTAGAAGACGGAACATCTACTGTTACAGTTTTATCACATGAAGAAGATGCTATGTCATTATTTAGTCCCTCTATTAAGCAAGGTAAAACTTTTTATTTCCCTTTCAAAAATCATTGCATCCAGAGTTGTCTCTACAGACTTACCTCTGATACTGCTGGAAGTTTTACTGTTTCTTCTTGCAAAATGTATATATTTTATAGGATATGTGGATGAATTTATTATTTATCTTTTATTGGGAGGAGCAAGTTGAGTTGACAAAAATTACATTATGAATTGTTAGAACAACCCCCACACACACTTTTTATCCTCTCCTTTAAATAGTTCTTACTCATGAAATTAGTAGATTGGATAAGAATGTTGCCTAAGGTTCCTCAGATATAAAAACTTCAATTTTTCAATTAAACTTTCTGAAATATTTTTCGTCCACCCTTCGTAAGTGTTATTTCCAAGGTCCTTAATTGAACAATTTATTGAATACCTGTTATGTGTGCTAGGCATTGGGGATAAAGTAATCAAGATTCCACTTCAAAATTATCTGGCTTATACTCCTTGTGAATGGAATAGAGACACAGTGTAACAAGTTTGTTTAAAAAAAATTATTTATCTTTAAACAATATTTTAAATTAGTAAGTAAAAAGTAAATATGATATACACACACATACATATTGTGGAATTGCTAAATCAAACTTAAAACACATACAATTTAATATACATCACGTCACATAAGTGCTACTGTTCTGTGATGAGAACACTTAACGTGTGTGTGTGTCTGTGTGTGTTTGTGTGTATGTATATGTATCCATATACATGTATCTGTCAATTTTTTTTCCCCTTCAGTACTGGGGATTGAACCCAGGGTGCTTACCACTGAGCAATATCCCAGCCCCTTTTTATTTTTTTATTTTGTGACAGGGCCTCAAAGGTATTGAGACTGGTCTTAAACTTATGATCCTCCTGCTTCAGCCTTCTGAGTGGGTGGGATTATAGTTCACCTGATTTAAAATGTACTTTCTTAGTAATATGTCAGGTATAATATTAACTTTAGTCAGAATTCACTTAACTGTTTTTTTTTAAACTTTTTTCCCCTCCACATTTTGTTATTGGTGCATTATAGTTGTATATACTGATATGATTAGTTTTTACATATTAGTACATCCACATTTGACCAATAGCCTTCCCATTACTTTTTTTAATATATATTTTTTAAGTTGTTGATAGACCTTTATCTATCTGTCTGTCTGTCTGTCTGTCTGTCTGTCTATCTATCTATCTGTCTATCTATCTATCCATCTAAGGTGCTGAGAATCAAACCCAGTGCCTCACACATGCCAGGCAAGTGCACTATTGCTGAGCCACAACCCCAGCCCCAATTACTTGACTTTTGATAGGGGCAAAGGAAGATATTTTCCGGCATGTGCTTTTTGAAACAAAATTTTGCTTTAATATTTGGAGTAAGTAGGATCAGTTTCTATGTTACAAGAAATAAGAATAAGAAGAAAGTCTATGTGTGCAAGGAGCAGATGGTCTTTTTATGAAGTAAATTTAGTGATTGATGATTTTAAGTAACTTGGTGAGTTAACAATTTGGGTTCTTTGCCATCTAAAGATTTAGTGCCATACCTATCAAAATTTCAGTGTCAATTTTCACAGAAGTAGAAGAAGCAATCCTAAAATTTGAATGGAACCACAACATAACCTGAATAGGCAAGGCAATCTTGAGCAAAAAGATCAAAGCCAGTGGTATCACACTACCTGATTTGAAAATCAATGACAAAGCTATAGTAATTAAAACAGCAAATATAGGCATTTTTAAAAGGTACCTAGATCAGCAGAAGTGAATAATAAGTTTTGAAATAAATCCAACTGATTCATAGATGCCTCAGATACATAATGGGAAAGTCTCTTCAGTAAGTACTGGGAAAACTGGATATCCTCCTGCAGAAGAATGAAATTAGAATCTTATGTTATATATAAAAGTCAACTCAAAATGGATTAAAGACTTAAACCTAAGACCTGATACTGTAAAACTACTAGAAAAAAACATGGGGGAAAACTCCATGAGATTTGTTTTGGCAAAGATTTTTTTTTTTTTTGGATCTGATTCCAGAAGTACAGGCAACAAAAGCAAAAATAGGCAAATGAGATTACATCAGACTAAAAAGCTTCTGTATGATGATTCAAACAGTCAACAGACTGAGGAGATAATTCTGAGGAAACACTATATTTGCAAATCATATCCAATATATAAAGGAACTCAATAGAAAGAAAATGTCTTGATTTAAAAATGGGAAAAGGACATTTCTCAAATGAATTTATACAAAATACAATAGATTTATGAAAAATATTCTACTTGACTGATTGTTGGGGAAATGCAAATTAAAACCATAATAAGATATCACCTTATACCTGTTATAATGGGTGTTATCAAAAAGATAGAAGATGGCAAGTTTGGTAAGGACATGGAGTAAAGGGACCACTTGTACACTATTTGTGGAAATGTAAATTTTTAGAGCTGTATTTAATAAGTATGAAGTATGGAATTTTCTTCATAGAACTGCCTTATGATACATCAGTCCCACTCTTCAGCATATATTCAGAGGGTAGGAAGCCAGTGTGTTGATACTGATACCTGCATGCTTTTATTTGTTGTGGCATTCATTACGCACAATAGGCAAGATATGGAATAATTCTTAGTGTCCATCAACAGGTGTATGTATAAAGATTAAAAAAGAAAAATTATGTTACTTGTGACAACATGTATGAAACTAGAGGACATTATATTTGATGAAATAAGCCAGGCACAGAAAGATAAATACTGCATGATCTCACTTATAGGTGGAATCTAATGTACAACTCATAAAAATCAGTGAACATGTGTAAGGCTTAGGGTTCAATCTCTAGGGCCACAAAATGAAGTCAGAGTTAAATGGAAGTTAACAGAGCCTGGGGGATAGAGGTTGGCCAAGGGGTATAACATTTCAGTTAGGAGAAATAAATACAAGAGATCTGTTATATCATGGTGTCTCCAGGTAACATACATATGTTTCTTGTATTATGATGGGGGGGCATCCTAAATTAAAACCATTATAAGTTGAAATATTTTAAGTCAAAACTGTACTATTTTACCTAACCTACTTAACATCATAATTTAGCATAGTCTACCTTATATGTGCTAAGAATACTTAGATGATTTGAGCAAAATCATCTAACAAAAACTTGTAAAGTGTTGAATATCTCCTATAAATTTTTACTACCTGTGTCCAATAAACAGTGCCCATAAAGAATCAGTTGTTTACCTTCATGATCATGTGGCTGACTGGGAACTGCTGCCTCTTCTCAGTATTTTAAGAATTATCATGCTACATACTGTCACTCCAGGAAAAGATCAGATTCAGAGTTTGAAATACCATTCCTTCTGAATGCAAATGGCTTTTGCACCAACATAAAACTGAAAAATCATAAGCTGAACCATTGTAAACTGGTAAAAGTCTTGTTGTGTATTTGAAAATTGCCGAGAGTAGATTTTAAGTGTCCATACTACCAAAAAAAAAAAAAAACCAAAGCAGTGAGATAATGCATATATTAAATAATTTGCTTTAACCATTAACACACACATATATGAAAAATAAGTTCTTTGGTTCCCCTCACCTCTAAAGTATTCTCTAGGATACAGAAATTGTGAATCCCCTGTGCCTGTGATGTATATTTCTCAAAATGTGAACTATGTACCCCATTGTAGAGTATCTCAGGTGGGGCTTTGTAATCTTGGGTTTGTTTGTTTGTTTGTTTTTAAATTTTCTAACAGATACGACATTTTTTTATGCCGTTATTTTATTTATTTATTTTTATGTGGTGCTGAGGATTGAACCCAGTGCCTCGCACATGGTAGGCAAGCCCCAGCCCCTGTAATCTTGGTTTTTAATAAGTACCCTAAGATGATTTTTACATAGTCTGAAATTACTGCTATGGTGAATATTTAGAACTGACACAATGAGGCACTGGGAAAGCAACTTATTTTTCTGAAATTGAAGGCTGTCTCAATTTAATTGACATACAGATGATTTGGAAGGTTATATATTATTACTATAAGTTGTTTTTTCTTATGTGGTAATATAAGGGGAATTTAATTTTTATTGCTTTTGTATACTTTTTAATCATATGTCGTCATCTCCTCCCAACTGCGGGGGTGGGGAGCACTGAAACC
Organism: Spermophilus citellus; assembly: GCF_964194105.1. NCBI lineage: Eukaryota > Metazoa > Chordata > Mammalia > Rodentia > Sciuridae > Spermophilus > Spermophilus citellus. The sequence continues at coordinate 40,706,366 of NC_138199.1, read as the reverse complement.
TAGCTTATCTAAGAACTAATATTTATTGAGTATTTTAAGTGCCTATTTCTGGACAAAGCAGTGTACTTTTATTCTATCACATTAAATTCTGGGCTACATGAAGGCACAGAGAGATTGTCAGTATACCAAGAAACATTGTTGGTGGAAGAGCTGGGGTTTGATTTAATAATCTGTCTGACTTAAGAACCAGAATTCATAATTATTGTACTATGCTTCTTTTACATGTCAGGAAGTTGGAAAAATAAAAAATCTGTATGTGCTTTTTAAAAAAAATTAATATTTAATAATTGTACATATCTGAGGGATACAGTGTATTTTAATACACATGATACACATGTACCATATGTATTAGTCAAATCAGGGTAATTAGTGGGGTTTTTTGTTGTTGTTGTTTTTAAATAGTTGTAGACAGACACGATATCTTTATTTTTATGTGGTGCTGAGGCTCAAACCCAGTACCTCACATGTGCTAGGGAAGCGCATTACCACTGAGTCTCGAATCCAGCCCAGTTAATGTTTTCTTTTTGTTATTATTTCATTATGTTTGGAACCTTCAAGCTCCTCTTTTCTACTTCTTCATAAAATATATACTAGGTTTTTCCTTCTATCTAACTCTGTTTTGGTACCCTTCATCTGTCCTCCCTCTAGCTCCTTTCTCACATCTAGTAATCACTCACAAACACAGTAAAAGAACACAACGTGAGATCTGTACTCCTAGAATCTAGTGTTGAATTGTTATAGCTCTAGGTATTGTGTTGTATAATGGATATGTAGAACTTATTAATTTTTTTTTTTTTTTTGCTTTTTTGAAGAATTGGTCCTAAAGGGAGCTCTTTATTTTATTTTGTTATAAACTAATTGGTGAAACTTACTAATTTTGCTTAACTAACTTCCTTCATTCCTCCATTCCATGCTGGAGATTTAATCCTGAATCTTGCATATACTATGCAAGTACTCTGCCACTTATCTCCATCCCCAGCTGTTTATTTTCATTTTGAGACAGGTTCTAGCTAAGTTACCTAGGCTGGCTGTGAACTTATGATCTTCCTGCCTTACCCTTCAAAGTAGTGGAGATTACTGCATTTGCCACCATGACCAGTATAACTAACTTTATATCCAGTGAACAACTGCCCATTTTAACAGCATCTCTATTGAAATAAATTTACATAGAATAAAATTTATTCATTTCAAATTGAAAAAAGTATGCTTAATTCTGTTGTCCTGTAGGGCTTTATTATTTTTATTATTCGTTTCGAATACTTACATAGATTACTTAGCCTTTAGTGCTTCCTGGGGAAGATTTCCACCATTCATTTACAACTTCATGAAAAATGTTTTTTAAATTTTAAATAAGAACTTAGAATTCTTTGTTGTATAGTCTTCTTACAAATTTAGTATCTTGTTTAAATAAATGGAATAATACTTGGTTGTAGTTGAATTTTTTATGTTTCTGATTGAAACGTGTAGATGCTCCACGCCCTACTAGTCATGCACGTCCTCCATCAACCAGTTTGATATATGACTCAGATCTGGCTGTCTCTTATACTGACCTTGATAATCTCTTCAATTCTGATGAAGATGAATTGACAGTGAGTATCCTATTAATTGTTTAGGATTAAGCTTGTTTTCTTGGGTTTTATATAAGTTCTTTGGAAGTGATTTGTTGCTTGAATACTGTTTTAGGTCAAAACAGTAGGAGATATTTTATAATAAAATATCATTGTTTTTTTTTCATTTTAATCTCATGTTTGAATCATCTTGACATAGTTTTATAAACTTTGAGGTGACTTTTTACTGTTTTGTTATGATGTTTGAAGGATATACAGTGAAATTTGATATAAGTTGTGCTGTGTGTTCTTTTTCTCCAGTCCTTAGGAAGAATAATTTTCCTATTGTTTGATCTCTAGTTTATGAAATAACTCTGAAATTGACTTATGTAGAGAATATATAAATAATTAGCAATAAAAGTTATGCCTTATCACTTTATTAAGGAAGATCACTTTTGAATTTTTTTGGCACCACTCTATTATAAGACAGATACATAGCATAACAATGAGAGGAAGACAAAATTAATATTTAATCCTTTTAACACCTATGTGCAGAGGAAGATGAAGTTAAAGAAATTAAAGCTTAAAATGAGATTTTCTAGAATGTCAAACCTCTTGGAAATTAATGAATTGGGTGCTGCATTCAGAAAAAGGAATCATTTTGCCTCTGCATAAATAAAAGTATCTTGGAAACTATGGCACATTTAGTTTTTCTTTTCTTACGTAACATGTTATTAATTACAATATATGCTGTTCATCCTAGCTGTGTGTAATATAGGTTTTTGTTTTGGGGGTATCAGGGATTGAACTCAGGAACTTGATTACTAAGCTACATCCTTAGCCTTATTTTGTATTTTATTTAGAGACGGTCTCACTGAGTTGCTTAACACCTCAGTTTTGCTGAGGCTGACTTTGAACTCGTGATCCTCCTGCCTCAGCCTCCTGAGCCACTGGTATTATGGGCACGCACCACCGTGCCCAGCTAATATAGGTTTATTTATAGCTATGCTTTTATGTATAAAAGGCAGATATAGCTATTCACGAACTCTTAAATCTGTATCTAATAAAGTAGTATGTCAGGACACTGTTCACTAGATGACTATATCCTGGAATACCTTGGTACATTTTTTTGCTGTGACTCCTCTGACATAAAGAAATTGTACTCAGAGCTCAGTCTACATATGTATCACAAAGTGTCTAATAGGAGACAATGGAACACATGTCAACTCTAAGAACATTGGTGTTATACTGAGGATGCTTTGTTCAGCATATTAAAACTTATTTCCTGGCTGGATATGGTGGCACATGCCTGTGATCCCATGCACTAGGGAGACTGAGGCAGGAGGATCATAAGTTCAAGGCCAGCCTTGGCAATTTAGTTAATTGGGAGGCTTATGAAATGACTGTTGTGTCCTTAAACTAAATCTAGTATGTATTTGGCTCTGTCACAGATTCAAAATACTACTTTTGATGAATGGGCTTTACTTTTTAAGTTGAATCTGAATATTTACTACTTTGAAATCACATTGGGTTTCAGATAAATATGTGCTTTTTTTAATAGCCTGGATCTAAAAAGTCATCGAATGGATCAGATGATAAAGCCAGCTGCAAAGAATCAAAGACAGGAAATCTGGATCCATTATCTTGCATAAGTAAGCTTCCCAATTCTGTGCTCCAGATAGACTTGCAAACTTGTAATCTCAGTAAAGTATTCTGTTTCCTTTATTTTATACATAGATTCACCTCTTTTTAGTCTTATGTTAAAATGTGTGTTTTATTAAATATAGGCACTGCAGATCTTCATAAGATGTATCCTACACCACCATCTTTGGAACAGCATATTATGGGATTTTCCCCAATGAATATGAATAATAAAGAATATGGTAGTATGGATACAACACCTGGAGGAACTGTCCTAGAAGGAAATAGTTCTAGTATAGGAGCACAGTTCAAAATTGAGGTTGATGAAGGATTCTGTAGCCCCAAACCTTCTGAAATTAAAGTAAGTATTTTATTTTTCTAGAAAAAATAATTCACTTCCTATGTTTTCTTTCTTTTTATGTGGTGCTAAGGATTGAACCCAGTGCCTCACACATGCTAGGCGAGTGCTCTACCTCTGAGCCCCATCCTAAGCCCCCCTATATTTTCTTATGGAATTTCTTGTTACTATATTAAAAAAACCCTTTCATAGTGATCCTAGTTTTGTAGCTAACAGATCTGAGGACTAATATGTGGCGACAGTATTAAGAATGCATTTTAGAATAGAACTGATATTTATATTTTCTTTTGTTTAAAGAATAGGAAAAAAGGAAAGATTGTTGGGGGGGGTACTTTTTTGGGGGTTGTTGTTTTGGTTTGGTTTTTGGTTCTTGGAAGATAAGATCTTTAAAAATCCGTGACCTTTATATTATAGGATTTTTCTTATGTCTATAAGCCTGAAAATTGTCAAGTTCTAGTGGGATGTTCCATGTTTGCACCTCTAAAAACTCTACCAAGCCAATGTCTACCCCCTATCAAATTGCCAGAAGAATGTATTTACCGCCAGAGCTGGACTGTTGGAAAATTGGAATTGCTTTCTTCAGGGCCTGCAATGCCATTCATCAAAGAAGGGTATGACTTATGTTCTTATCATATTATATGAATGCTTATAGGTTTAATTTTGTGTGTGTGTGTGTGTGTAAGCATTTGGTATTATGGCAAAACAATATTGGTTTTTAAAAGTTCTAGAAATTGTTTTCTGGTTGATTATACTGGTAATAGGTGAGGATAAACTATTTGAAAACATAAGACCATTGTACTTTATTTGACTTCAAAAGCATCTTTTCTTTTGACCAATAATTCAAAATCATTCTCATTTTTGCATTTGCCATATTTCCCACATTTTCTACATCAGTGTTTCTAAATTTGGAGTGTGTTGTAATTGGTAGCCTCAAAATCATATTGTCCTTTTTACACATGAACATCTCTGAAATCAGGAATTATTATTCTTAGAGGCATCATAATATGAATGAAATATAAGAAACTTCTAGATAGTAAATGTGAGTCTCTAGGTATGGATAAGTTATTAAATAAGAATTTTATTCTTAATTTTGAAACTAGTTAATTGGTCCTTAGTCCACAACAGTCACCAGTGGACATATTAATCAGAAGTAAGTCCTAATTATACTTGAGATTTTTGCACTGATTGTTCTATCACAGTTTTCAGTGTTACTTGAAAACATTTGAGATATTTTTATTTGTATTTCACATCACAAAAGTGTTGCTTTATTTATATATTTGATTATCTCTTTTTCCCCGGTGACAGTAGTGATGGAAGTAATATGGATCAAGAATATGGCCCTGCTTATACACCACAAACCCATACTTCTTTTGGGATGCCTCCTAGCAGTGCACCTCCTAGTAACAGCGGAGCAGGAATTCTTCCTTCTCCATCCACTCCTAGGTTTCCGACTCCAAGGACTCCAAGGACTCCAAGGACTCCTCGTGGAGCTGGTGGACCTGCTAGCGCTCAAGGTTCAGTCAAATATGAAAATTCAGACTTGTATTCACCAGCTTCCACCCCATCCACATGCAGACCCCTTAATTCTGTTGAACCTGCAACTGTTCCTTCCATCCCTGAAGCACACAGTCTTTATGTAAACCTCATCCTTTCAGAATCAGTTATGAATTTGTTTAAAGACTGTAACTTTGATAGTTGCTGTATATGTGTCTGCAACATGAATATCAAGGGTGCCGATGTTGGAGTTTACATTCCAGATCCAACGCAGGAAGCACAATATAGGTGTGCCTGCGGCTTTAGTGCTGTCATGAACAGAAAATTTGGAAACAATTCAGGATTATTTCTTGAAGATGAATTAGATATCATAGGACGCAACACAGACTGTGGCAAAGAAGCAGAAAAACGTTTTGAAGCTCTCAGGGCCACCTCCACTGAACATGTTAATGGAGGTCTAAAGGAATCTGAAAAGTTTCCTGATGAGTTGATATTATTGCTACAAGATCAGTGCACTAATTTATTTTCACCCTTTGGAGCGGCAGACCAAGATCCTTTTCCCAAAATTGGTGTGATTAGCAATTGGGTGCGAGTTGAAGAACGGGACTGTTGCAATGACTGCTACCTTGCATTGGAACATGGGCGTCAATTTATGGATAATATGTCAGGAGGAAAAGTTGATGAAGCACTTGTGAAAAGTTCATGCTTACACCCCTGGTCCAAACGAAATGGTATGTATACTAATGAAACGTATGCTTGTTTTTGTTTAGTTGTATGACTTTTCTTAGGAAAAAGCATTAAAGGCAACTTCTCATGAAGCTAATTGAGACTCTTAAATTTGGACTTTAAACTTTGGGGTTTGGGTGGTATCGGGGATTGAACTCGGGAGCACTCAACCACTGAGCCACATCTCCTGCCCTATTTTGTATTATAGTTAGAGACAGAGTCTCACTGAGTGGCTTAAGCGCCTCAACTTTTGCTGAGGTTGGCTTTGAACTCTATCTTTCTGTCTCAGCCTCCTTAGGTGCTGGGTTTACAAGCGTGCACCACTGTGCCTGACAACTTTAAGCTATTTTAAGGATGACATTTTTAAAGGGAGATTTCTTAGCTATATTGTTTAATTTATAATCTGTAAGTATATGCTTATGTTGGAATATAAAAGTTACTTTGCACATGTTAATTAGTAGAAAACTGCTGGTTGTCTATTTTTTCAACAGTCTTTCTCATTATATATTTATTAAGTACCTTCTGTGTGCCCAGTACTGTTCTACAATCACTATTGAACAGAGCAAGCATAGTCCCTGCTTTTTTTGAGCTCATAATTTAGTGGAAGGGGCAGATATTACACAGAAAATTAAGGAATCACATAATATATCAGATAATGACAAGTACTTCGAAGAAAAACAAAGCAGGGCAAAAAGTAGAAAAAAAGTGTGTGCTATTTTATATGTAAGGTCAAAGAAGATATTATTGAGGGCTAGCATTTAGTCAAAATCCTACATAAAGTGGGAGAATGTATGATATGTAACTGATGGAGGACTATTGCAGGCAATGCTAAATGCAAAGACTTTGAAGATTTTTGTGTGCTTGTTGATATTGTTTGAGGAACGTGAAGGAAGCTAATGTTGTGGAATCCATTGGGTAGTGGACATACTGGTATGAGATGAAGCATCTGAGCCCCCAAATCATATTGGGTTTAATAGACCAGGTGCCTTTGTAGTTCATTCTAAATGTGATGGGAAGTTATTGAACAGTATCGAACAGGGAAAGTAACATGATCCAATTTTTGTTTATTTTTTTACAAGATCACTAGCTATTGTCTGGAAAATAGCTTGAGGGTTAGAGGTGGTAAAGGTGAGAGTAAGAGCAGATAGATTAATTGGAAGGCAGTTGCTGTATTTGAGGTAAAAACTGATGACAGCGTGGACAAAATTGGAATAGAGGTGGAAGTAATAGATTCCAGTTATATTTGGGAAGTAGAACCTACAAGAATTTCTGATACATGAAGGAATAATTGAGGCATCAGGGATAGTTTGAGGAATTGGATGAATGGTGGTGCTGACTACGGAGAAGGGAAGCGCCCAAGTACACATTTGGAAATGGGAGTTTTAAATTCAAACTAGTGATTGGGACTAGAGACTGAACATTTTTTGTATTGAGTTATCAGTATTAAAAGCTACAGAGGGCTGGGGCTGTAGCTCAGTGGTAGAGCACCTGCCTCGCACGTGTGAGGCACTGGGTTCGATCCTCAGCACCACATAAAAATAAAAGATTGTGTCCAACTACAACTAAAAATACATTAAAAAAAAAAAAAAGCTATAGACAGCTGGGCTTTGTGGCACTCCTGTAATCCCACCAAATTTGGGAGGTTAAGGAGAAGGATCTTAAGTTCGGGGCAGCCTTGGTGACTTAGTGAGACCCTGTCTCAAAAGGACTGGGGGCGTAGCTTGGTGGTGTTACAGTGTCCCTGGGTTCAATCCTTCATGCCAAAAAAAAAGGAGAGAGAGCTGGATGAAGTAACCTAGTGAGTAACTGAATAGAACAGTCCAAGGATGAAGCTGCCATTTAGATGTAGGGAAGAAGAGGATCCAGGTAAGGAAACTGAGAAAGGTTGGAAGAAAAGCCAAGAGAGTATGGTGTCCTAGAAATGAAGTATGAAAAATATTTGGATAGGGGATAGGAAAGGTAGCAGAATACAACAGTTATTAATAGGGCATTATGTAAAATTGTGGATGTGTAACCGACGTGATTCTGCAATCTGCATTTGGGGTAAAATTGGGAGTTCATAACCCACTTCAATCTAATGTATGAAATATGATATGTGAAGAGCTTTGTAATGTTGTGAACAACCAATAAAAAAAAAGAAAAATATTTGGATAGGAGAGGGAGGAATTAATACATCAAGGTGACAACTTTGACAGGACATTCAGTGTGATGGAATGCAGCGTTGGTAATGACCTTGACAAGCAGTTTCATTCAATCTGATTAGAGTGGATTTAGGAGGGAATGAGATGAGAAGTGAATTTAAATTGGGGGGACTTCTGTCATACATAGCAGAGAAATTAGATGGTGGGGATAAAAGAGAGTTTCAGTTCTTTTAAATCTACTATTTGGCAGGTGTGGTGGCGCATACCTGTAATCTCAGCAGCTGGGGAGGCTGAGACAGGAGGATCAAAGCCAGCCTCAGCAACAGTGAAGTGCTAAGCGACTTACTGAGACTCTCTCTCTAAATAAAATATAAAATAGGGGTGGGGATGTGGCTCCATGATTGAGTGCCCCAGAGTTTAATCCCTGGTTAGCTTTCCATGCCAAAAAGGTCTATTCTTTGACCAATTTTGAAATTTAGACTACATTCTTAGTAACTGTGTTCATATCATATTGTTCAGTGCACACAATGAACTCAGTGATTAATGTATTTATTTCTCCTATCTAGCTAAAATTTTATACCCTTTGACCAATATCCTTTCTCTGTCCTTACCCTCCTCCACAGAGAGGAAATATTAATGCAGAAAAGAAGATGTAATTGCAGAAGTAAAATCACTGAATAAATGAGTAGTAATAAAATCCAGTTCATGAATATTCGAGGGTTAGGTAGACAGACCTTTAACTAGGAACAAAGGAAAGGCAGGAAGAAAAAGTACAATTTGTTTCTTTGGATAAAAAGAGGGGTTGTGAGTCAGGCATGGTGGCACACACCTGTAATCCCAGGTAGGCTGAGAAGGAGGATCAGCAAGTTCACTACCAGCCTCAGCAATTTAGCCAGACCCTGTCTGAAAATAAAAAGTTAAAAAGTAAAAAAACAGGTCGACGATGTGACTCATTGGTTGAACACCCCCAAATTTAATTCCTGGTACCAAAATAAAACCAAAAAACTAGATAAGGTAGGGTGTTTTATCTTTTCATTGAGTTTTTAAGTATTCTGTATGTATGCTGTATATGAGTCTCTTTTCAGATGAATTGTTTGCAAATATTTTCTATTTATTGGGATTGTCTTTTCATTTTCTTGATGTATCCTTTGAAGCAAAAGTTTTTAGTTTTGATAATGTCTATTTGTTTTTCTTTTTTGCTTGTACTTTTTGGTGTCATCTCTTTTTGTAATCTTTTTCTTCCACTTCTTTTTAAAAATTGGTGCATTATTGTTGCACATGATGGTGGGATTTGTTGTTACAATGTATATCTTTTTTTTTTTTTTTTTTTTTTTTTTTTTTTTTTTTTTTAGCAGACACAACATCTTTATTTGTATATGGTGCTGAGGATCGAACCCAGGCCGCACGCATGGCCAGGCGAGCGCGCTACTGCTTGAGCCACATCCCCAGCCCTACAATGTATATATTTTTGATTACTGCTTTTCTACTAGGTCTCAGCTTACATACTGATTTTTATCCCTTAACACTTATAATTATATGACAAGACTTTTTCATGTCAGCCTTCTTTCCCCAAGGTTATTAGGTCTCTGAAGACATAACTCAGCAGCTAGCATAGTTCTTGGCCCATAGTAGGTTTTCTAATAAATATATGTGTTTTTTAATGAGTGTCTGTGAGCATCACATTAATTAGAATCAAAATACAAGCTGAGCTGGGCACAGTGGCACATGTCTGTAATCCTCAGTGGCTCCAGAGGCTGAGACAGGAGGATTGGGACTTCATAGCCAGCCTCAGCAATTTAGTGAGGCCCTACGCAACTCGGCGAGACCTTGTCACTAAATAAAGAAATATATAAAAGGGCTGGGAATGTGCTCAGTGGTTAAGTGCCCCTAGGTTTAATCCCCAGTTACCTAATTTCTACTGTCCCACCACCACACACACACACACACACACACACCCCAAAATTGAAGCTGGTCACAGTGGCACATATCTGCAATTTCAGCAACTTGGGAGACTCAGGTAGGAAGATCACAAGTTTGAGGTCAATCTCTGCAATTTAGTGAGACCAGCCCTCTGCAACTTAGAGAGAGACCCTGTCTCAAAATAAAAAGGGATGGGATGTGGCTCAGTGGTAAAGAGCCCAATTTTATAATCAGATTTTTATTTATTTATTTATTTTTAGTGGTGCCAGGGATCGAACCCAGGGCCTTGTACATGTGAGACAAGCAGTTTACCAACTGAACTATATCCCCAGCCCCCTGATTTTTATTTTTATCACTGTGTTAGTCATTAGTCTATGTCAGGTAGCTAGCTCTGTTATCATTTCTAATGACTAAATAATCTTTTATGTGTTGATTTAAGCATAATTGTTACTAAGGGTTATATTTGAAATTAAATTATTTCTGTTTCTGTATAATGTTTATTAGTTATAGGAAATGAAAGCCAACGGTCATAAATTAGGCAATGGTCATAATTAAGGTATGTAATGGTATGCTTTAACAAGTTAGGTGGTACAACTGAACCACACGGGGTTCCACTTGACATTTATGAGCAGTACCTGTCATAGCATGGCCATGCTGATAGTTGGTCAGAAATGCAAGTGAAACAATTTCAGGATCTTTAAATTTAGGGTTGTGGTTTTTTTGTTTTGTTTTGTTTTTTTAGAAAAAAAAATTATTTATTTGCTAGCAAACCAGAAACACAGGGGACTCCTGTCCCAAAGGCTGTGACTCTCTGGATCAGGGCTTTTAAAATTTAGGTTTTTAAATATTCGTGGATGGGCTGGAGCTGGAGCTCAGTGGCAGAGCGCTTACTTAACACACACGAGGCCCTGGGTTCGATCCTCAACGCCACATAAAAATAAATAAAATAAAAGGTATTGTGTCCAACTACAACTAAAAAATAAATGTTTTTAAAAATAAAATGTGTGGATAATACATTTTCTTTTAGCATGGTGAACAAGTTTATCTGTGTACAAGTTTTGTATTACAGAATTGTTTTGCTTTTCTGGTGCTGGGGATTGAACCCAGGGCTTCATGCATGCCAAGCAAATGTTCTGTCACTGAGCTGTGAGTCCTCAGGCCTGTATTTCAGAACTGTTAACAGTTTCCCCTAGTTAATTCTTAATCAGTCTCATCTGATTATTTTATCATAGTGGTTGGTAATTAAGGGACATAATTTATAAACCATTTCAGTGTGACAGTTTTTTTCTGGTAAAATAAATGGGAAAAGAAAAAATTATAATTAATGACTTTATGGAAGTGAATTACAGAGACAAACATTTCTTCTTGGCTGTAATTTTCTGGAAGTACCATTCCTTTGTGTGTGTGCTTGTATGCATGCCATTCTGATATGCTTAATTCATTTTATTTGTTTTGTTTTTTGACACTTGGAATTGAACCCAGGGGTGCTTAATTCTGAGCCACATCCCTGTCCCTTTTTATTTTGAGACAGGGTCTTGTTAAGTTGCTTAGGGACTTGCTAAATTGCTAAGGCTGGCCTTGAACTTGTGATGATCCTGCCTCAGCCACCTGAGTTGGTAGGATGACAGCATGTGCCACCATGCTCTGCTGCGTCATGCATTTTATTTATTTATCTATCTATCCATCTATTTATTTTATTTATTTTTGTATTACAATTCTTAATACAACATTATACCATAATTTATCTTATCTCTGATTATATATAAAGTATGTTGACACCAATGCTTCATGCATGTTAAAGTTTTATTTGTGTTCAGGCAATAGCAATTCTTACTTTTTTTTTTTTAACTGATTATAGATATGAGTATGCAGTGCTCACAGGATATACTTCGAATGCTCCTCTCTCTTCAGCCAGTTCTTCAAGATGCTATTCAGAAAAAAAGAACAGTAAGACCGTGGGGGGTTCAAGGTCCTCTCACTTGGCAACAGTTTCATAAAATGGCTGGCCGAGGCTCTTATGGTAAGTAATTTATAGTGGAATGCAATGATTGGTTTTATGTTAGTCCTCTGATTAATGGCCCAACTTGAATAAGCACATTATTTCCTTGAATATTTTTATGGCATAAACTCAGCTTAAGCCACTGTGGGTCCAGTTCTAGTTCTAGCCTTTACTTCAACATTTTCAACATGCAGTTTACAGGGTTCTGTAACTTAAAAGGAATAGTTTCACTTATGTCTGTTTTTTTATCAATAAGATTTTATGTGAAGAAAGCGTCACACAACTAATATATTTTTAAAACCCAAAACTACTTTTGCCTTAAGCTATCATTTTACTAAACTGAGTGGGTAATGGGGGTAGGGATAATCTTAGTTATTAAAACTGAAGGTCTTCATTTTAAAATAAAATTAGAGCCAGGAGCTATGGGCCATGCCTATAATCCCAGTAACTTGGAAGACTGAGACAGGAAGATTGTGAGTTTGGGGCCATCCTCAACCATTTAGCAAGACCCTCAGCAACTTAGCCGGACCCTTTCTCAAAAATATAAAAATAGGGGCTTGGGTTGTGGCTCAGTGGTAGAGCACTTGCTTAGCATGTGTGAGACATTGGATTTGATCCTCAACACCACATAAAAATAAGTAAAATAAAGGTTTGTGTCCATCTAACAACTAAACTGTGTGTGTGTGTGTGTGTGTGTGTGTGTGTGTGTGTATACATACATACGTACGTACCTACGTTCGGGGCAGTGAGAGGACTGAGGACTTAACTTAGTGGTAAAGTGTCTCAGAGTTCTATCTCCAGGAAACCCCCACCCCCACAAAAAGGAAGAAAAGAAAAATTAGGACCAAGATAGGTATACAGTAGATTTATTGTCACTTGAAATGGAAAACAACATTTAGAATATTTGAATTATTTGCTACAGAGTGTTTCTGAAAAGTAGGATAGCTTTTAAAATATATTTGGAATAATAGTTCTTATCATTGAAATTTATCTCCATTAATATGTGTATATGTGTGTGTGTGTGTGTGTATGTATATATTTTTTTTTTCTCACCCTGAACCCAGGGGTACTCAACCTCTGAGCCACATCCCCAGCCCTTTTAATTTTTTAAAATTTTGAAACAGGGTCTCACGGAGTTGCTTAGGGTCTTGCTACTGAGGCTGGCTTTAAACTTACAATTCTCCTGTCTCAGCCCCTGAGCAGCTGGGATTACAGGTGTCCACCGCCACGCTCAAGTAGCTAAATGATTTAAATGTCACAAAAGCTGATATTCTGTAGAAGATGCAGGTTAATGGTAATGTATTTCAGCAAAAACTTTTACATTCTTTTAATTCTTTTAAATTTATTTATTTATGTACCTGACTGATTTTGGAGATAATTTCTAGCAGTACATATAGAGATAACTTTCTTTTCTTTCTTTTTTTTTTTTTCTTTAATGGCTGCAAGTACTCCATTATTTTTTACATTTGGTAATGTATTTTTACCTGTGTATGGTTTTTGGACATATAGATTGTATATTGGACATAAAAGTATTATGGCTATTTATAACTAAAAATATTTTTTAAATGATTTGGTATCTTTGTGGGTGTGAAAGATTTTTGTTTTGTATTCTTTGTTCATGACCTTTAACCATTTTTCTAAATAAAATTGCTGGTCATTTTTTATTTTTAAAAGAATTTATTTGGTGATACAAACACTAACCTGTAATTTACCCTCTTAACACATTTTTAAGTATTCAGGACAGTGTTGTGGACTCCTGAACAATGATATAACTAGCAGATCTTACTGGCTATTTTCTCATAGATTTGTAGTTCCCCTTCTATGATTAGGAAATTAACATTTTGTCATATTCCTCATATGTTGTTTTCCAGTTTGTTAATCATTTGGCTTTGCTTATGGGGTGTGTGTGTGTGTGTGTGTTTTTGTTTTAATATTTATTTTTTAGGTGTAGATGGACACAACACAATGCCTTTATTTTTATGTGGTGCTGAGGATCAAACCCGGGTCCCGCCCGTGCTAGGCAAGCACTCTACCGCTGAGCCACAATTCTAGCCCCTTATGGTGTGTTTTTATGCCAAAAATTTATATAGTCAAGTGGGGTTTTTTGTTTGTTTGTTTGTTTGTATTTGTGATACTAGATATTGAACCTTTACGACATGGTAGAGATTAATCAGTTTTTTAATGAATAGATTTTATTATGATTAGAAATATTTTCTCCAGCTGGGTATGATGGTGCACACCTGTAATCCCAGATATTCAGGAGGCTGAGGCAGGAGGATCATAAAGTGGAGGCCAGTCTGGGCAACGTAGCATTATCAAGTCTCAAAAAATAAAAATGTCTGCGTATATAGCTCAGTGGTATAGATAGCATCCCTGGGTTCAATCCCCAGTACCACCAAAAAAGAAAAAATACTTTACCCAGTCCAAACTTACTAAAAATACGAATAAAACTCCTTTTCATTTTTTCTGACACTTTTAAGTTTTTCTATTTAAATAATGTTTTACATTTAAATTAAGGTAGTCAAGTATATTTTATGAAGACCATTTAGGAAATATCTAACACTGGAATAGTACCAGTCATTTGCTTTAAGTATTTTTGTTTTTAATCAAGTAGTTTTACTGATAATCACATCATTTACTTTTGACATTTACAATAAGAAAAATAAGAAAAACATGTCTTACATTTAAGTGTTTTTTTTTTTCTTTCTTTTTTTCTTCAAAAAATACCTCTTTCTTATTTAGGAACTGACGAATCTCCAGAACCACTGCCAATCCCCACGTTTTTGTTGGGTTATGATTATGATTTTTTGGTGCTTTCTCCATTTGCTCTCCCTTATTGGGAGAGACTTATGCTGGAACCCTATGGATCTCAAAGAGATATAGCCTATGTTGTACTATGTCCAGAAAATGAAGCTTTGTTAAATGGAGCCAAAAGCTTTTTTAGAGATCTTACTGCAATATATGAGGTAGGTGTATTGAAAAGAGGTGGCATTTTAAGACTACCTTATGATTTATAATATGTTTATGTATAAAATATACTGAGAAGTTCAACTGATTGGGACAAAATAAGGATGATGATGATCTATAATAGATATTTAGTTCTCTTTATTAGCAAGTCTCTTTGGTAGGTGGGCATAACGTGGGTCACAATGGAAAAACACCACTTTGGAGGGGCAAATGTTTTGGGCATATATATCTCATTTAAAGTAATCTTTTCTTAAAAAAAAAAAAAACAAAAAAAAAACAGGATAGCCAGAAAAATAATTGCATTTACAAAAAATTCTTGTCCAAATTCTATAGGACTTCAGGTAATGAGTAACATTATTAGGCTTCAGTTTCCTGAGTTTCCTGATAATATACTTCAGTTTTGAAATTATTGACTGTTGTTTTACATTATAATTCTCATGCTGTATGTATCACTAGGCACAATGATTATAAATTGAATGTATTGTGAGAAAAAGCCTTTCTTCATTATACTGTCTGTAAATGCTTGGAAATTCAATTCTTATATTTTAATTTCTTTTACAATCTTAATTTGTTAGTCTGTGATGGTTTAGGTTCCTTATAAATTTTCCTTTTAATAATAAGTGTCTTTTATAAATGAACATTTCCCCAGGAGTATTATTTGGAACCTTAGTCCTGAATGAAAAACACTCCACAATGAAATAGATTTGATGAAGCACTGCATATTATATTATCTTTTAGAGATACATAATTCATATTATTATTAAAGACTTTGAAAGGTTTAAGTATGGAAACAAATTTACTTAATCCAATTGCAAATGTATTCTATATTGAACTTTTAAAACAAAAATCATGACCCCCCCAAAAGAAGGAGAATTGGCACATTTTCTGTATGTGAATTGAGGTATATGCACAATCTAAAAAGGCTGCTTTTGTAAATTTTTGTTTTTTGAGATGGAGTCTCATTATATGTTCCCTAGGCTGGCCATGATCTCCCAGGCTCAAGCTATTCTCCTGCTTCAGCCTCCAGGTAGATGGGATTTATAGGCATGTGCCCCTTCACCTGGTTTTTCTTTTTAAAGATTGTATTTTTATGCTTACTTATTTCTGAATTCTACAAGCTTTCATTAATCAAATCAAATGGTTCCAGTGCCAATATTATACCTAGATGTCTTTTCATTACAGTTATTTTAATTTTGAAAGAAATTTAATGACTTTTTTAGGAAAATGAAAAAGAGCTGTGGCTCAATTTTCACCTTTGATATTTTTATTTCAAATGTTAATTACAATTAATTAAGCTTATGTTAAATAACTTTTATTTTATAGTGTGTACTCAAATACTGTAATTAACTGACAATTCTGCTTTCTGTATATATATATATACTTGTAGTCCTGTCGATTAGGTCAACATAGACCTATTTCTCGACTGTTGACGGATGGGATCATGAGAGTTGGATCTACTGCATCAAAGAAACTATCAGAAAAGTTGGTAGCAGAATGGTTTTCTCAGGCAGCTGATGGTAACAACGAAGCATTTTCTAAACTCAAGCTTTATGCACAAGTCTGCAGATATGACTTAGGTATTGAATTTGCATTTATTGTATAGGGCCAATTGCCTGATCCACCAGCTGATTTCATAAATAAAATGTTAATAGGATACAGCCATGTTCATTCATTTATATATTGTCTCTACTTCTGTGCTGCAAAATCAGAGCTGAGTAATTGTGACAGAGACTGGTTTACAAAGCTAGAAAAATACACCTGAGTCTTGTAAAGTTTGCTGATGTAGGGATTCCATCAGGGGGCAGTTGTGAATTCTAAACTGTTTTTTTTGTTGTTGTTGTTGTTGGTTCTGTAGAGTTTGATCTATCTTTCTTCCTTCCTTCCTTTCTTTTTTTAAAGGCAGGTTGGGGATCAAACCTGGAGCCTTGAAAACATTGTACCATGAGCTACATCTCCAGCCGCTGTTATAATTCTTGGTGGTTCATAGTTTAGAGATAAAACAATTTTTAGTTTATCTCTACAACACTAGGAAATAGTTCTTTGGGTTAACTATAAAGAAAGTCTTAGCAAAGAAGAAATGCACTACCAACATATTGAATCTCTTCAGATTTCTATGATTTGAGCACCATGAAGTTCTTTCATTTTATATTTTAATTGGCTATCTGTGTAGACAATATTTTCACTCTGTGGTTTAGGAACACTTGAAATGGTTTGAAAATTTGTAAGATACTGTTTAACATTTAATGAATTGTAGTCAGGAAAGAGAATTTTATTAGGCTTTTATTGTTATCATTTATTTAATTTTTTAAAATGTTAGTTTAGTTTTGTTACTATTCCATTTTAGATTTGTTTCTTCAGTTTCTAGGGTAAAATAGAAAAAGCCAGTACATTCTACACTATTAGCTAGATAATATTTTATTCATATAATAGAATTTTTTTAAAAAAACAGTTAAATAAAGAATTGACTGTCCTGTTTTTATTCTTTAGGTCCTTATCTTGCTTCTCAACCACTGGATAGCTCTCTACTTTCTCAGCCAAATTTAGTTACCCCAACCAATCAGTCTTTGATTACTCCACCTCATGTGACGAATACTGGAACTTCTAATACTCCATCTGCCACTTTAGCATCTGCAGCAAGCAACACTATGACGATGACTTCAGGTGTTGCCATATCTACTTCAGTTGCCACAGCTAATTCAACTTTGACCACAACCTCATCTTCTTCATCCTCCAGCTTGAGTAGTGGAGTATCATCAAATAAACTCCCTTCATTTCCACCCTTTGGCAGTATGAACAGTAGTGGTACTGGATCCATGACCACACAGGCAAACACAGTTCAGAGTGGTCATCTAGGAGGGCAGCAGTCATCAGCTCTACAGACAGCTGGGATTTCTGGAGAGTCATCTTCACTTCCCACTCAACCACACCCTGATGTGTCTGAAAGGTACCTCTAAAAATATTTGTCTTGGGGCTGGGGTTGTAGCTCAGCAGTTGAGCACATATGAGGCATTCGGTTCTATCCTCAGCACCACATAAAAGTAAATATTAAAAAACGGAGGTATTGGGGTTGGGGATGTGGCTCAAGCGGTAGCGCGCTCGCCTGGCATGCGTGCGGCCCGGGTTCGATCCTCAGCACCACATACAAACAAAGATGTTGTGTCCGCTGAAAACTAAAAAATAAATATTAAAAAATTCTCTGGGGCCGGGGATGTGGCTCAAGCGGTAGCGTGCTCGCCTGGAATGCATGTGGCCTAGGTTCGCTCCTCAGCACCACATACAAACAAAGATGTTGTGCCCGCCGATAACTAAAAAATAAATATTAAAAATTCAAAAAAAAAAATTCTCTCTCTCTCCCTCTCTCTCTACAAAATATTTCTTTAAAAAAAAAAAAATGGAGGGGCTGGGGATGTGGCTCAAGCGGTAGCACGCTCGCCTGGCATGCGTGCGACCCGGGTTCGATCCTCAGCACCACATACCAACAAAGATGTTGTGTCCGCCGAGAACTAAAAAATAAATATTAAAAAATTCTCTCTCTCTCTCTCTCCTCTCTCTCTCTCCTCTCTCTCTCACTTTTTCTCTAATAAAAAAAAAAAAAACGGAGGTATTGAGCTGTGGTTGTGGCTCAGCTGGTCTAGCACGTTCGAGGCCCTGGGTTTGATCCTCAGCACCATATAAAAATAAACAAAATAAAACTATTGTGTCCAACTAAAAGATAAATATTTTAAAAACAAAACAGATATTGCATCATCTAAAACTAAAAAGAATATTAAAAAAAAACTTTATCTCTGGAGTTGGGAGATAGCTTAGTGATAAAGTATATGCTTACTGTATGTGAGGCCCTGGGATTAATTCCCAGAACCAAAAGAATAAATAAAGATAGATAGGAGGGCATGGTGAAGCTTTACTATAATCCCAGCTATTCAGGAGACTGAGGCAGGAGGATTCTAAGTTCAAGGCCAGCCTTGGCCACTTAGCTAGATGCTGTCTCAAAATAAAAATAAAGTGCTCTCTGTGGCATAGTGCTCCTGAATTCAGTCCCAAGTACTAGTACTACTAAATAAATAAATTAATTAAATTAAATAATTTTTGCAGAAATACAAAAACTATGATGCCTTATTTTTTAAAAATTTATTAAAAATAGACATTGCGAATGAACAAAATGCTTATTGCTCTTATCTTTGAAAGTTAGCTTTTATAATGTTGAGTATTTTATCTGTAAAATTATAATTAGGATTTTTTAATGTTGCATTAGAAATTTTTAATGAATATAATTAGGATTTTTAAGAAAGCTATTTTACTGCAAATATCTAGATATCCATACGAGGCTGGTTGTATTAGCTTACACTTATAATTCCAGCTAGTCGGGAGGCTCAGGCAGAAGAATTGCAAGTTCAAGGTTAGCCTGGGAAACTTAGCAACACCTATCTCAAAATAAAATAATAAAAATGAAAGTATTGGGGATGTAGCTTAATGTTAGAATGAGTTCCTGGGTTCACTTTTCAGTACCACAAAAAACAAAACACCAAATATACATATGACGAATCTGTCCTGTGACATGGCATCAAATAGAAAATGCTATGAAGGGCTGGGGATGTGGCTCAAGCGGTAGCGTGCTCGCCTGGCATGCCTGCGGCCCGGGTTCCATCCTCAACACCACATACAAACAAAGATGTTGTGTCCGCCGAAAACTAAAAAAAATAAATATTAAAAAATTCTCTCTCTCTCTCTCTCTCTCTCTCCCTTCCCCTCCCCTCCCCTCCCCTCCCCTCCCTCCCTCCCTCCCTCCCTCTCTCCTGTATCTTAAAAAAAAAACAACTCTTAAATGAGATATCTATACACATGGTTTCCATGTCTCATTTCCTATTCACTCTTTAAGAGTTTTAGCAACTTTTGAATTTTGGCTCTGCCATTTACCACCTTTGTGCTTTGGAGGATATTCTAACTTTTCTTAACATGTATCTTTATCTACAAAGTAGGAGTAATATAATAAAATGAATTAAAAGCTTTACACAGTGCTTCCAAGTTGTTTATTTTGATGATGATATCTTGTTCTTTTTATGGTTTAGGTATTGAGTGAGTTCCCTTTTGATTTACAGATTAGGTTAGTCTGTGCTTAGCTATAGTTTTGTCAACTGCTCAGGATGCCCTTGTGCCAAAGTTATACTCATATATAGAGGTAAAAATAAACCCATCTTGACTATCTAAACAGATTTGAAGTTTAGAGGAAGATCAGATCACCCATTGAAGAATGAAGCTTATTTACCATTGAAATTAAAAAGTATGAAATGAATGTACATAGTCTAAAAATGCACTAGAACATTGAGCAGGTCTGGAAACCTGTTTTTTCTAGTCTAGCTCTCTTTCTAGCCAAGTTTGTGATTTGGGTAAGCTTATGAAGTAAAGACTCATCTTTGTCTGCATTGTCCCTGAGGAAGTGAGCTCTTTCATTTCTGATACACTATGATGTTTAAGAAATCTGTTCCTTTTGTTTATTTATTATTGCAATGAAAAGGGACTTTGTACAGTGTGAAATCTTACATGCAATGTTTATGATTCTCTTTGGAGAGAGAGATATCCTTGATTTTCAGAGAGGTTCTCTAATACCTCCCACCAGAAGAAGAGGAGGGACATAAAAATCTGCCCTGAGTGGAGGCATGGTGGCGCACACCTATAATCCCAGCAGCTCAGGAGGCTGAAGCAGGAGATATGCGTGTTCAAAGCCAGCCTCAGCAACTTATTGAGGCCCTAAGTGACTCAGTGAGACTCTGTTTCTAAATAAATATAAAAAAGAGCTGAGGATGTGTCTCAGTGGTTGAGCGCCCCTGGATTTGGTCTTCCGTACCCCCCCCCCAAAAAAAAAATCATCTGTTTGATGCTACTCCAAGCAAATATAGTACAACTTTTTTGGTTTTTTGTTTACCTCAACTTTTAGCACAATGGATCGAGATAAAGTGGGAATCCCCACAGATGGTGATTCACATGCAATTACCTATCCACCTGCAATTGTTGTTTATATAATTGATCCTTTTACATATGAAAATAAAGATGAGAGCACTAATTCTTCTAATGTGTGGACTTTGGGGCTACTTCGATGCTTTCTGGAAATGGTCCAGACTCTTCCTCCTCATATCAAGAGTACTGTTTCTGTACAGGTAAGAGTAATTACTGTTTTAAATGAAATTTATACACATCAAAACCAGTTTTGATGTTTCAGAAGTTTAAAAATGCTACTTTTCTGTATTCACATCAATTTTCTAAATGCCAGGTTCTATTTTAATGATTTTACTTTAATATTATAATAGAAATCTTAGAGAGTTTCTAAAAGGTAAACTTCATAGTCATACCATAGTAAAAATGAGTAGTAAAAATTTATATTGGATACATTAAATACTCTTCCATATTACTTTATAAATCAGGTTTTTTTAATTGAACAATTTTATTCTGTTTATAATAAATACCTTGCTTTAATATTGTAAGGTGCACTGCAGGTATGCTGTGCTGCCAGTTACTTTGGGAACAACAAATATCCCATATAAGCCAATTCTTAAATCCATAACCCTAAACAGAAAAGTTTATAACATGCACTATATAAGTTAGAGTTCTAATTAAAAGTCAAATTTTGAGTAAAAAACAGAAGATTAACCAGAGTAAGTTGTTTGAAGGAATTTTGAATTCATTTTAATTTGTTTATTGTATTGCTGGTAGTATTAATTAATATAATTGCCGTGTAGACATTTTTTAGTTTATTGATGGCTCTTTGCTAAAACTGTTGATTTATTAAAAACCTAGGTGGTAGCTAATAAAACCTAATTCTTTAGATAACCATTTAAGTTCTTCTGTTTAGATTTTCTTATAAGGAGTTTTTAAGAGTTTTAGTCCTACAGTTTCTTTTATTCTTCGTTGGAAGTTTAACATGTGTAATATTTACCTGTACCTCTTAGATTGTTCCTTGTCAATACCTGTTACAACCTGTGAAGCATGAAGATAGACAAATCTATACCCAGCATTTAAAATCTCTTGCTTTTTCGGTCTTCACCCAATGTCGGAGACCACTTCCAACATCAACCAATGTAAAAACATTGACTGGCTTTGGTCCAGGTTTAGCCATGGAAACTGCTCTTAAAAGTCCTGATGTGAGTATTTTATTTTCCATGACCAAAATTATTGAAAGACTGTATGTTTTATGGTTTTATGCAAAGCTAAGTGCAAAAAATGGAAGCAATTTTGAAAATTTTGTTTTCTAATTATTGAGTAGATAATACATGTTTTTCTAAGATTATATCGTACTATAATACCTTAATTTTTTGTTTTACAGAGACCAGAGTGTATTCGACTTTATACACCTCCTTTTATTCTGGCTCCGGTTAAGGACAAACAGACAGAATTAGGAGAAACATTTGGAGAAGCTGGACAGAAATATAATGTTCTTTTTGTGGGCTACTGTTTATCACATGATCAAAGGTGGATTCTTGCATCTTGCACAGATCTATATGGAGAACTTTTAGAAACTTGTATCATTAACATCGATGTTCCAAATAGGTACATATATTTTCCTAAATGTATGATTATATCATCCCAATTTAAAGTTTCATATGTGTACCTATAGTCACATACAATGTTTCATTTTTAATGAGTGGAATGAAAATCATTTGCAAGGTTATATACAATAAGATATTAAGACTTGGAAATTTGGGTCCTTTTCACTTTTTTGTAATGAATTTCACATTGGATAATTAAGATAGTTAAATAATTTTGATTAATCTCTTATACAAACAAAAATTATTAAAGTCCATACTCTAACTTCGGCATCATAAACCTTCAGGCAGTGATTAACTTTTCTCACATAACATTTAAGATATAGCCTCTAAAATTATTAACTGAAAATATTACCATTTAATTGTGGGATGTTTTCTGAAAATGGTGGCCTTCTTTTTAGATTTCTCCTTGTCAGTAAGTAAGTATCATGGCCAGTTATTAAATGGAATGTAATAGGTCACAAAAGGTGAGCCTTATATTGAGTTACCACTTGATAAACATATTCTAGTAATATATTTCAAGAGAACTTACTGGGAGTAATTTTCAGTTTTAAGATTTAGATTCTAGCCTTTATTTTCTTCTTGATTTGATAAAGATTCTTTTTCTTTATGTTTGGAAATTGTCTGTATGCTGAAATATTTGATAATTATTAGATCTTTGGGCGCTGGGAAATAGAATATAGAAACATAAATTTTATATATAGAGAGAAATATGCTCTGTACAGTGGCACATGCCTGTGATCCCAGCTGTACTCAGATACTCAGGAAACTTGAGGCAGGAGGATCACAAGTTTAAGGCCAGCCTTGGCAACTTTGTGAGACCCTGTTTCAAAATAAAAAGTATAAAAAGGGCTGGTGATGTAGTACAGTGGTAGAGTGCTCCTGGATTGAAGCCCCATTACCACCAAAAAAATTTTATAGTATTGTTTATAAATGTTTACTGACTATATTATAAATCATGGAATAGGGCCTCTTACCTTATTTCTTGGATGCAATTGTTATTTTTTCCTTTGGATTTTAGGGTAGAGAATTAATAATACCACCCTTTCCAATATTAATATGGTATTTTCAATTTACTACCTAGATTTTAAAAAGTTGAAATGGAAAATGGGTTCAAATGCCAACTCTTCTAATTACTGGTCGTGGGATCCTGGGGATCCTGGGGAAAAATTACTTTAGTCAGTTAAGTTGTAATCTGTCATATCTGGTATGTGTTTCATAGGAGTGGTAGGGTGAAGTGAGGTTATTTCATATAAATTGATTGGGCAGGATGCTTGGTATATAGAAAGTACTTAAGTACTTGGTATATAGTAAGTACCTATAGTAAGAGCTACCATTGCTCAGGCACAGTGTATGTACATTATATACTTACCTAATAAAGGACATGTATGTAGAAAACATACCTATATTGTTTGGTCTGAGAGTGTGAGGTTTTTTTTTTTGTTTTTGTTTTTTGGTTTTTTTTTTTGGTGGGGGGTATTCTTTGACTTTTCAATAAACAGCAGAGATTGGTTTACTAAAGCTTATAGGTCAAATCTCTACATTCCCAGTTTCTTTCAGGCAGAGCTAAATTATTCTGACAGAATCTTGATGACCTGCAAACCTTAAAGTGTTGACCTTTTCAAAAAGAAGTTTACTGTTGTAGAGCATTATTTCTGGTCAACTGAGGTAATCTGTGGACAAGAACAAACAACATAAACTTAGCCAGGCATGGTTGTGAATGTCTGTAGTTGGAGACAGAGGCAGGACAATTGCTTGAGTCTAGGAGCTCAAAGTCAGCCTAAGCAACATAATGAGACCCTTTCTCAATTGAAAAACCACAAACATTTATAGACTACACTTTTTGATTTCATATATATTCTTGCTTAGGACTTGTTTAAAGTGTGAAACATTAAAATTAAGTAGGGAACCAGGTCTTGGGATGTAGCTTAGTGTTAAAGAGTGTGTAGTTAACATAAACAAGGTGCTGGCACTGATCAGTCAATGAAGTAAAATTCAATTAAGGAACTAATTTTGAGCTCTCTTAAAGTGTCATGTGGATTTTAAAAATATTTATGATTCTAGGGGTCGGGGCTGGGACTCAGTGGCAGAGCACTTGCCTAACATGTGTGAGGCACTGTGTTTGATCCTCAGCACCTCATACTAAAATAAAATAAAATAAAATAAAGCCATGCTGTCCATCTATAACTACAAAAAAGAAAGAGATTTATGATTCTTTTTATTTCACTCAATAGGGCACGTCGAAAAAAAGGTTCTGCTAGGAGATTTGGTCTGCAGAAACTTTGGGAGTGGTGCTTAGGACTTGTACAAATGAGTTCATTACCATGGAGAGTTGTAATTGGTCGTCTGGGAAGGATAGGTCATGGAGAATTGAAAGGTAAAATTTTAAATTTGTTTTATGTTAATTTATATAGCATTCAGACAATATCCAAATATATGTGCTGAATAAAAAATACAAAAGTAAACTAAAAACTTTTGTTTTTAAACAGGAACCACATACAGGTAGTTACTACTATTCTTTCTTGTTGACCTCCTTTCTCCATTCTGTTTTTTATTCAGCAGATGCTATGTGGTGTTCACTAAAGTTAGAGGGATAAAGGATGTTAATAGCATTGGTCATAAGAGTTTTGATTCTTGTTTGGGGAAAATACATAGAAAATTTTTATGCCATCAAGTTTTTCATTTTTAATATTGGTTCTATGCGTAGTAGAGATGCTGTTATTTTAACTGTTGTTACTGTATTTTTGTGTTTTTTTTACCGTTGATACCCATAGATTGGTACTGTTTGCTGAGTCGTCGAAATCTGCAGTCTCTAAGTAAAAGGCTCAAAGACATGTGTAGAATGTGTGGTATATCTGCTGCAGACTCTCCCAGCATTCTCAGTGCTTGCTTAGTAGCAATGGAACCCCAAGGCTCTTTTGTTATTATGCCAGGTTAGCTATCTTTAGTTTATATCAGATTTAATTCATTATGTATTTAAGTTTTTAAGCATTACATAAAATTTATTCATTTATTAAAAGGAAAAATGTCTTTCATTCTCTTGGTAGATTCTGTGTCAACTGGTTCTGTATTTGGAAGAAGCACCACTCTAAATATGCAGACATCTCAGCTAAATACCCCACAGGATACATCATGTACTCATATACTTGTGTTCCCTACTTCTGCTACTGTGCAAGTAGCTTCAGCTACTTATACCACTGAAAATTTGGACTTAGCTTTCAATCCCAACAATGGTAGGTGAATTGTTCCTGAAAAGTTTTGTTGGTTTGTTTGTTTTGTGGAGACAGGGTGTTGGAATTTCAGTATGTTGCCCTGGTTGACCTTGAACTTCTGGGCTCAAGTGATCCTTCTGCCTTTGCCTCCCTGCCGGCAGGGACTACAGCTATGTACCACCATGTCTTGCCTAAGGTTTTAATCATTGACAATTTTGCTAGACTGAAAATGGTCTCCAAAGATAGCCGGGTCCTGTCCTTGTACCCTGTGAATGTTATATTATTTTTAAAAAAGAAGGAAGAATTTTTAGTTGATGTGATTAAGTTAGAGGAAGAGATTGTACTAGATTATACAGGTGGGCCTAAACGCAATTACATGTATCCTTTAGGAAAGAAAGACAAAGGCAGTTTTGGATTATACACAGAAAAGAAAGCCATGTGATGGAGCAGAGGATGCAGTCAGAGGAAGAATATGCTGTGCCCCTCACTTTAAAAACTGAGGAAAGGGTCATGAGCTCTTTAGAAGACGTACAGCCTTGCTGGTATCTTGATTTCAGTTCAGTGAAACTAGTTAGAGACTTATGACCTCCAAACTGTGAAAGGATAAATATGTGTTGTTTTATGTCAACAACTGTATGATAATTTGTTAAATGGCACCAGGAAACTAATAGATCATTATTCTATCTTACTGATACTGGAACTTAAAATCTTATTTTAAAAGATAATAATTGATTATAAAATTTTTGTATAGGTTTATGCTTTTGTTTTTGAGGTAGTTGTATCAATCTTTATAAATCATTTAGGTCTTCTTTGCCAAAATAATATTTTATTTAAATTGCCAGAGTAGGGTTGTGATTTTTGGTGAACCTTGTTGGTTGTGATTAGCAGAACAAAAAGTAAAGATTTCATTATTATTTTTGAGTGACCTTAGAATATCAAGATTGGTGGGTATAGTGGCACATGCCTATAGTCCCAGCAACTTGGGAGTCTGAGGCAGGAGGATCACAAGGTCAGGCTCAGCAATTTAGCCAGGCCCTCAGCAATATACCAAGACCTTGTCTCAAGATAAAAAAGGCTGGGGATTAGTTCATTGATAAAGTGCCCCTGGTTTCACTCCTCAGTAACAAAAAGAATATAAGACATGATAATCAGATCATCAAAGTCACACTTGTAGGTATTAATCTGTCATTTAATTTATTGTGAAATACCTTGAATGTTTTACTTAGTGAAGACTAGGACATCTGGAGCTGGGACATATGCCTGTAATTGGAGTGGCTTAGGAGGGTTAGGCAGGAGGACTGCAAGTTCAAAGTCAGCCTCAGCAACTTA
Organism: Spermophilus citellus; assembly: GCF_964194105.1. Classification (NCBI taxonomy): domain Eukaryota; kingdom Metazoa; phylum Chordata; class Mammalia; order Rodentia; family Sciuridae; genus Spermophilus; species Spermophilus citellus. Next base: position 40,679,497 of record NC_138199.1, on the reverse strand, counting down.
GCAAGGCCCCAAGCAACTTTGTGAGGCCCATCTCAAAACAGTCTGCGAATGTGACTCTGAGGTTAAGTGTCCCTGGGTTTAGTCCCTGATACAAAAACAAACAAATAAAGAAAAAAAAACCCTGACTAGCGCATTAATTGTGAGTAGTATAATTTTAAACACATTTCTATTTCCTGCATACTGTGTTTGCTTTGTATTCGTTTCCTGCAGTTGCTATAACAAATTGCTGTATATTAGTGGTTTAAAAGAACATCTGTGAGACAGAAGGATCACAAGTTCAAAGCCAGCCTAAGTAATTTAGTGAGGCCCTTAGCAGCCTAGTGAGACCCTGTCTCAAAAAATAAAAAGGTAGAGCACCGCGGGGCAATGTCTAGTACTGCAAAGCAAAACCAAAAACGTCCATGTATTACCTTGTAGTTCTGGAGGTATCCAAAAATCAGGCTAACTGGGCTAACGTTAGGGTGTCAGCAGAGTTGATTCTTTCTGGAGATTCTCAGTAAGAATCTGTTTCCTTGCCTTTGCCACCTGCATTCCTGTTTGTGGCCTCTTCCTCCATCTTGAATGCCAGCAGTATAGTGTTGTCAGCCTCCTTGATTGACTTTGACCCTGCCACTTCTTTCTCATGGAGGATTCTTCTGGGACTGGTGGTATAACTCCGTGGCAGAGTACTTGCCTAGCATGTGGGAGGCCATGGTTTTGATCAGAAGCACAACTGATCACTGGACCCATCTGGATAATCTTCCCTTCTTCTGATCACTAATTTAATCACATCTGCAAAATCCTTTATGATAACATATTCATAAATTCCAGGGATTAGGGTATGGACATCTTTTGGGAGCCATTATTCAGACTAGTATATGTTTATTTATGCATTGTTTAAATGGCTATTAGCACAATACTTGGTACATGATAGACACTTAATGGTTAAGTAAACTTATTTTGGTTAAAATTTATTTTAACCCTTAATTGTGAATAATCATGGGATATGGATAATGGAATATTTAATTTCTTTCTTCTATATAGATGGAGCAGATGGAATGGTTATCTTTGATTTGTTAGACACAGGAGATGATCTTGATCCTGATATCATTAATATCCTTCCTGCATCTCCAACTGCATCTCCCGTACATTCTCCAGGATCTCATTACCCCCATGGAAGTGATGCTGGCAAGGTAATCCTATTATAAAAATTCAGTTTATTGGGGCTGAGGCTGTAGCTCAGTGGTAAAGCACTTGTCTAGCATGGATGAGGCACTGGGTTTGATCCTCAGCACCACATAAAAAGTAAATAAATAAAGTTATAAAAAACATTTTTTTTAAAAAAATTTAGTTTATCTAAATGTCATTCATTCATTTGGTAAGCAATGAATAAATGAAATAGAACATTCTTTTCCTTGGAAATTGGCAACAGGTGAGATTAACAGTACATTCATATACTTCTGCCTCACAGAAACCAATACTTGGATTTAAACATTCTGCAGAGGTTCTCTGAGGCTGTGCTTTCCCTGAATTCATATTTTCTAGAGTACTGAGTATTAGTCCTTTCACTGTAGTTTCAGGTGTAGGATCACAGTATCTTAGATAATCAGTATATGACTGTAAGAGCTGTAATTCACATCAGGACTGTGACAAGGAATATAATAGAAATTAATTTTCCTATAGAAACAGATAAAATATGCCCACTGTCCCTTTTATTTTTAGCACTTATGAAAACAGGCTATATTATGCTTCTCTCTGAAGTAACAATTAGGGCTTCATTGAATAACATCTTTGAGTGAAATTATATCTAGTAGTTACTTGATTATTACAGTATGCATATGTTTAGAATTTACCTTTTTTGTTGTTGTTATTGTTCCTGGGATTGAACCCAGGAACACTCTACCACCAAACTGCATTTCTAGCTCTTTTATTTTTTGAGACAGGGTCTTCTCACTAAAAGTTGCCAGTGCTATCATCAAACTTGTGATTTTTCCTTCCTCAGCCTCCCAAGAACCTGGTATTAACAGGCATGTGCCATTATGCCCAGCTTAGAATTTACTTTTTTTCATTTAAGAAAGGATCTTTGTCGAATTTTATGTTGCCATCTCTTCCTTTTTAAACATGTAAAAAAGCAAGATTGAAGTATGGGTGTATTTATTTTCAAATTTCAAGAAGTTTAATCACTTTTTATTATTTTTTTCTGTACTGGGGATTGAACCCAGGGATACTAGCTATACTACTGAGCCATATACCCGTCCCCTTTTTAAATTTGAGGGAGGATCTTGCTAAGTTGCCAGGACTGGCTTTGCACTTTGGATCCTCCTGTCTAAGCCTCTTGAGTAGCTAGGATTACAGGTTATGTGCCTCCATGCCCAGCTTTAGCTTTCTAATATGGACACCATAATTTGTTGAATCATTCCTAAAACGTTGGGCATTTAAGCTTTTGTTGTAGTTGCTGTTGTTATAGTTACTGATATAATGAATGTTTCTGTGCATATTAGTTTTCTTTTTTCTATTTATTTAACCTACATACCAAGAAGCCAGGTACAGTGGCACAAATCTACCTGTAACCCCAGCAACTTGGAAAGCTGAGGCAGGAGGATCTCAAGTCAGCCTCATTAATTTAGTGAGGTCCTAAGCAACTTAGTGAGACCCTGTCTCTAAATAAAATATAAAAAGGGCTGGGGTTGTGGCTCAGTGGTAGAGCGCTTGCCTAGCATGTGTGAGGCCCTGAGTTTGATACTCAGCACCACATAAAGATAAATAAATAAAGGTATTGTGTCCATTTGCAACTAAAAAATATTTTTAAAAATTAAAAAGGGGGGTGCTGGGGATGTTGCTCAGTGGTAAAGCACCCCTAGGTTAAATCTCCAGTACCAAAATAAATAAATTAATTAAATAAAAAGGGTTGAGAGGACTGGGACTCAGTGGTAGAGCGCTTGCACTGCATAAAAATAAAGGTATTGTGTCCACCTACAACTGAAAAAAAAAAAACTTTTTTTTTTTTTTAAATGGAGCATTGAGGATGAGGCTCAGTGGTTAAGTACTTAAGTACTCCTGGGTTCAATCCCTGGTGACCCCACCACCACCAAAGAAACCACAAAAAACCAAGAAGTAAATTGACTAATCCAGAGTTTGTTATACCACTTGAGAGTAGTCTCTATTTTGCCATAATGCTTTCTAAAACATTATAACTGCATTTTAGAGATTGTGGTGGATGAACAAAAGTGTATTGAATCTACCCTTTGGATTGGGGTATGAGTGTCAGGAATTAGTTGAGAGACTGTTAGGAAATGAGTTAGAAATTTGATTGACCATTTTGTGGTTTTTAATCAGCTGTGAATGTTTATATACATACAATTCACCCTGGGTTTGGCAAAATAGACTTGTTGAACAGTTGGCATATTCATTTCCTCATGCAAGTTTTAGAGTTCATTCTTTTAATATTATTACCTTATGATATTTTTACTAAGTATGTAACCATTGAGTTTTTCTTTTTTAACCCATTGAATTTTTCAATATCCTTTAGTATTTTTAAAATTGAGGTCATAATGCAATAAGACTGATTTGTCATAATCCATTTTGTATTTATATCTAGTACTTAGGTATACTGAAGGAAATAATATACTTTTAATTTTGTCTTTTTAAGGGTCAGGGTACTGATCGGCTACTTTCAACAGAATCTCATGATGAAGTAACTAATATTCTTCTTCAGCAACCATTGGCCCTTGGATACTTCGTATCAACTGCCAAAGCGGGTCCATTACCTGACTGGTTCTGGTCAGCATGTCCTCAAGCACAATATCAGTGTCCCCTTTTTCTTAAGGTATTACCATTTCTGTGCCAATTTATAAAGAATCATATTTGACAACTTGACTTATGAGAAATACAGAAGTGGCTTTTTGAAATTTTATAGCTTGTTTAAGTGTTTAATTAAATTGCCACAAATGACTCTAAATATCACACACAGAATTATCTACTTATGAAACAACTCTAATTTTTAAAATTTATATTGTTGTGGTATTTTCAACTGTACACACTAGAGCTTAGAAAAACTTATTTCTTTCTAATCTTCTCATTTTCTAGATGGGCATATTTTAGTTTCAACTTTTGTACCATGTTCATATATACAACAGTTGAAGATCTGAACTTTTTTTTTTTTTTTTTTTTTGTGGTTGCTGGATTGAACCCAGCGCCTCACACATGGTAGATAATCATTCTACCATTAAGCTATATCCCTAGCCCTTGATAATATTTAATGAGAGAATATATTTAAGAGTGTCAGCCAAAGTAGTAGTTTTATCCTATGATTTCTTCCTCTTCTAGTAGATGTGCAAATCTCATTACAATGTTTAAGTTCAGAAAAACTCACCTATTCAAAGTCATAAATTGGCAGTAGACTCAAGATTGAAACCTGGATCTTTTAATTATTATTAAATTATGTTTTGAATTACATCATATCTTATTTTCATTATTCTTCATTATTTTGAGGATTAAAAGATTCAGTCTTGCCAGGTGGGGTGGTACATACCTGTGGTCCCAGCTACTCCTGAGACTGAGGCAGGAGAATTCCAAGTTTCTATTTCATATTTCACTAGTCATGCTAATTTAAGTATTTGTTGAGTACTTGTTGCTTGTAGGGCAAAAATTAGATAGTATGCTTTAGTTTATATTATATTTTTAGTGGTTATCAAACCTATAGCCCTCTTGCTCTCTTCCTACATCTCCTCCCTGTCTGTCCCTTCCATTCCTCTTCTTGCTTTGTCAGGGCCTTGCTTTGTTGCCCATGCTGACCTCAAACCTTGGCTCAAGTGATACTCTTGCTTCAGCCTTTCAAGTAGCTGGGACTACAGGCCTGTTCCACTTGAGTCCTTCTTGCAGAACAGTTGAAGATCTGAACTTGTTTTTTTTTGTTTGTTTGTTTTTTGTTTTTTGTTTTTGTAGTGAGGTGGGATTGAACCTAGGGCCTCGTGCATGGTAGATAATCACTCTACCATTGAGCTATATCCCCAGCCCTTGATAATATTTAATGAGAGAATATATTTAAGAGTGTCAGCCAAGGTAGTAGCTTTATCCTATGATTTCTTCCTCTTCCAGTAGATGTGCAAATCTCATTACAAGAACACCTTTCCAAGAGATTTTCTGCTGAATAGTCCTTGGAGTCTCCACAAAACAAAGGGTTCTTTAGATCTTTGGGAAGTGGTGTACATGCTTTCTGCCCCCTTTTGTAGTCACAGTGCATGTATACACACTACAGATTCTGAAAATAGTAACATTGTTTACCTAGCAATTCCCAAATCTATTTTAATACACAAGAATAGGATTGTTTAACACCTGTTTGTAATTCATGACCTTAGTGTTTCAGGGCACATTTTTTTTTAGGAAACACTACTTTACAAAAAGTCCAAGGGACTATCCAGATTCTTTTCTACTCAATATTTATTTGCAGAGAGGATAGTGTAAAGTGAGCATTCACCCTCAGATACAGTGTAACAAGATTAGGACTTCTGATTCTGAATTACCAGGTAAGGCATAACTTACCATAATTTTGTTCACCTTGTTTTTCATACATCCCATTTTAGTTGTATACTATAGGCAATAAAACCACCTGATGTGTTTCTCTATGCTTGGAGAAATAGTGGATTGTTACCTAGATGGTTAAAAATAATTTTATCATAGGGATTAAGAGCACTGGTACTAATTAATATTAATTTAATTTGTAGTGATCTGCCATGTGGGACTTGTTTTTAACTCAAAAATCAAAATAGTTCGGATATAAACATTTTAAATTATATTCCTGAATATACCTAACAAGGGTTTATACATGTATACAACTGGAAAGGAGAGAGCTTGTAATTTTGAGTACTTTTTTTTTTTTAATATTTATTTTTCAGTTATAGGTGGACACAGTGTCTTTATTTTACTTTATGTGGTGCCTCATGCATGCTAGGCGAGTACTCTACCTCTGAGCCACAATGCTAACCCATGAGTACTTTTTATAGTATATAGAATAAGATCTACGGAGAGTTTTTGTGGTGAATACCATCACTATCTTGTCACACTTTTTAACACTATTATACATATTTAATTACAAATTATTACTTGCATTTAGTTGAAATGTGAAGAAGTAGCAATTCCTTCCGCTCACCGTTCACAGCCATACTTAAATGGATATGCCAGTTCTTAATAAGCCTCTGTTATGAAATGTATTTATTATGTTTATTGCATCCTTAAACATTTACTTTATGCATCTAGGCAAATTAGACTTAGAAAATAGTTGAAAATCCTTTTTAAGGATTAGTACGAGGTTTTATAAACAGTAAAATTAAAATAAGGAAGATTCAGTATATTTTGCACTTAAAAATTACTTCAATAATGAATGAATTCAGCAAGGAGAGCAAGCATTTTTGTAGTGGTTCCATTCATAACATAGTACTAAAATATATTTTCATTAAGAAAGATACATTGGGAGAATAAGGTAAAACTAGAGAACCAGTCTTTTCCCATGTGGCTTACTGATTCCCTGTTCACATTTTTAGGCCTCTTTGCACCTCCACGTGCCTTCAGTGCAATCTGACGAGCTGCTTCACAGTAAACACTCCCACCCACTTGACTCAAATCAGACTTCAGATGTCCTCAGGTACTGCTCTTTTACCATTATTTGTTCTCCATTGCAACTTTAAAAGAACATAATGTAAGCCAGGCATGGTGGCACAGGCCTATAATCTCAGGGACTTGGGGAGGCTGAGGCATGAGGATCCCAGGTTTGAAATAAGCCTCAGCAGCTTAGCTCTAAAGAAAAAATAAAAAAGGACTGGGGATGTAGCTCAGTGGTAAAGTGCCCCTGGGTTAAATCCCCAGTACCAAACAACAACAGCAAAGAATATAATGTTGATTCTTGATTCTTATGCATTTTCCTCAGTTTTGGCAAGATTTCATAGGTGTTTACCCTTAGATCTTTTTGAGATTTTTTTTTTTTTTTTTTTTAATGGTGCTGGGTATTGGATCTATGATCTTACACATGCTGAGCAAGTGCTGTACCATTGAGCTACAAGCATCCCTCGCCTAAGAACAGTTTTTCATGAAATTAATTATCTTTCTCCCCAAGGACTTTTGAGGTGCTTTGAATCTTAGATACTATAATTGAAAACTACTTCTGAAATTTATACTGGAAATAGATAAATGACTTACATTGTTTATTTGCTTTTCAGGTTTGTTTTGGAACAGTACAATGCACTCTCCTGGCTAACCTGTGACCCTGCAATCCAGGACAGACGCTCATGTCTCCCAATTCATTTTGTGGTGCTGAATCAGTTATACAACTTTATCATGAATATGCTGTGATCTTCATTTGTTGGAACTTTGCAAGAAAAGAACAAGGAAAAAAGGATATTTTGCTGCAGGATTAAGTTATAATGTTCTCAGTGAAAGTCATTTGTGATGGGGTCTAATTCTTATTACTTCAACAAATATTGTTTTGACTTGGGGGGAGGGGCTATAACCCTGCTATTTTTCATTGACTCTACTGAACTCTTTAGGGATGATGATTGATCATACAAAACGTATTATAACATTTTCGTAGCAAAAATTAACGTTTTTTTTTCCGGTCACAGTATTTGTGAAAAGTAATGAGCCATAGTACCCAGTCATGTTAAATGAATATTAAAAGCATGGAGAGGAAACATGAGGAACAATGATTTTCAACATATGGCTTTAGAACATCAAGATGTTCTTGTATTGGATTATAGTATCTAGTATTCAAAAATGCCTGCATCTCTTATTTATTGTAAGTTTTTAAATGTATAAATTGTCTTATATTTCTTAACCTCTTTTATAAAAATTTTCCTAGAAGGTTTATACTGCCTTCTTGCTTTAAAGCAATTGGTCTAAAATATATGTAATCGTCTTAATTAAAAAGTTGCAGTAGGGTTGCTTTTAGAGTATTATTTTTTTGTAACGGGGTGGGTGGGACAGTAAATTTGTATTGTCTCAATGTACAGTTTAATGGGGATAGAGGGGGAATAATGTCCATACCATTGTGTGTGGAGGATTTACAGCTAAGCTGTAGTTGCAGAGTACATGTACAGTAATGAAGTTCACTGTGTTTATAAATTGAAAAGGTACCGGGTCTTACAGCATTTTATATATCACATCTTTACAGAATAACATGATGGCAATATACAAGAGATATTGTTAGGTGGTTTAACTTAGAATAAAATGAGAATTCTTCAGTTATATTTTGTACTATGGTTTAGGGCTATGACTAATATTTCAGGCCATTTCCAGTGAAAGAAACTTAGTTTTACAAGAAAAACATTTGCTACTGAATGCTTAAACTAATTTTGGTGTTTAATGTTACATGCTTAAATTTTTTTTCAGTTTTAACAGTGGCAATTTAGGCATGGGAATATTATTAATTATGAAGTTTATCTGCAGGATCTGCTATAAGGTTGAAATTTAGCCCAGCTCTAGGCATTTTACAAATTATTTTAAGAGCAGTCACTCTTGATTGTTTGACTTTTTTTTTTTTTTAAATTAATGATTGGGAATGTGTGTGAGAGTATGCATATGTATGGGTGTGTGTGTGCAATCAAACTGTGGTGTAAATAGATTCTCAGTGAATTCTGGTATTCAGACTCTATTCCACTAGTGAAAAAACCATTTTCTAAACTTAACCTGTTTCCCTTTGCCTTTTTATTTATTTAATTTTCTTGGTTTGGAGATGGCAGTCCCAAACACCAGAGTCTGTACTTTTCTATAACACAGCTCAAATTAAGGTAGGGCATATGCCAAGGAGGTTCTCACCTCCCTAAAGAAGGGACTTGAATTTTAGGGACTTTAATTCACCCCTTCCTTCAACACAGCTTTCCCCCTTCTTGTTTGCACATGCCAATATAACTGCTTTTATGCAGGCTTTTACCCCCTTGAAAAATCCTTTCTACAGTGCTGCTCACAAGAGAGCCCAAGTTAGCTTTCTACCTGCATTGCTGACTTGAATTCACAGTCGCCAAGTCTACCTAATCTTTCTTAGAAGCAGTCTAGCAAAATTCTTATTTGTATGTTCACTAATTATCTACAAGGATGAAATCAGTTGTATTTACAAAACTCTAATTCAGTGTTTTTTTTTTTAACTGAAACTTGTTTTGTAAGTACTATATGCCTAGCATAATATCACTTTCTTATGAACAGTATAACTTCTTCAAATTGTGTACATGAAAACATAAGCAAGTCTTTTTTCTATTAAAAACAAATTTGGTGACAAAAGTTTTCAATCATTAAGATTATAATGAAATCCCAGTGGTCAGCCTATTTTGATATTAAATTTAAAGATCACATCTCTGCATATGTTTTTCAATTATGCTAACACACCACAGATTATGTTGGCATGTTTTGTTCTGTACTTTCTTAAAAAAAAATAAAAACAAACTTGTCTGAGATTTGAGGGAAAAGATGCTTATTTGGAATTTCTATAAAAAGAGTATTTTTTTTATATACTTAGCTAATAGTGACTTTAAAAAATAAAAGTTATATTCTCAGTTGTTTGAAAAATTGCTAACCTACAGTAACCAAACCTCAGTTTGAAAATAGATTTTTTAAAAAATTATTCCCTGACAGTTTCTTTTATATGGAGCCATAAGGAGGGAACCCAGTATACAATTCCTTTTTATGTAGGAATCAGGGAATAGTTCCCAAATATACAGGATTTACTGATAAAACTTTTCTTCCCTTCATATATCGGTTCACACTCAAATAGAAAGTTATTAAATAGCCATTAGAAAAGGTCAGTTGACTTATCTCAGAAAAAAAGAAATTAAGCATTTTGTGCAGGATGATGGATCTGACTTATTAATGTACTGTCACAGACAAGTATGGGTAGTTTTGTTTTACTTAAATAAGCAAGCAAAATATTATACTTTGTACCAGTGAGTTATGAACACCTTGACTTCTTTGTTACAGTGCTAATGTCTGTTCTTTGTGCAGTTATCCATTATGAAGCAGGGTGGAAGTTCAGTATTTTGGCATTTAAAAGATTAGTTATATAATGTTTGCTTCCAGCCAGTGAGAAACATCTAGCCATACCTTTCTTATGCAAGCCATTCAGTTATCAGGACTGTGAATTAACACTGTATGAATAAATTTCTGTACACCTTATTGTTTGGCCAGAAGGCCACCAAGTGTACTTATATGTAATCCTTAAATTTTAAAGTAGCTGTAATTTTTAAATATTTCTAAACTTTTCTTAAACCACTAAAATTAAGCTCTTACTACTTAGTCAACTATCCTCAGCTGTATTCGTACTCAATTGTCAGTATGGCACAGATTACTGTATTAAAATATTCTCTTTTCGTCTTCATATTTACCTTCGGAGGTAATTTTTTAACTTAATGTGTTACTACAAAGATTTGCAGATCTTTAATCAAGCACTATGTTAATACTGTAATATCAAAATACTATGTTGCATTATTTAAAATGTTCAAATTGAATAGATTAAAAGGAAGTTTTTAAATGCTATTGCATCATATAATTTGCTACTCATCCACTATGGCATTGCATATTAGTCTATTAATACACTTAATGTTGCATGAGTGATATTTTGGTCTGGGTTTCCTCTTAATATTTTAGTTTGTCTAAATTAAGGAAAAAAAATGTTTTTAACATATATATTTTTGTCCCATCCCTCAAAAATCAGCTGGAAATCTTAAAACTTTTGTTTTTTCTTGGTGTTTTAATGGGCCCAGAACTGTGGTTTAAATTTTTTATATATGTTATTTTATTTTTTGTGGAGTATAAATTTAAAAACTGGATTTGGGACCTAAAATACTCCTCAGGTTGATATATTCATGAAGTTTTAAAATAGCTTTAGTTTTCAAAGTAAACTGGATATGTGGACCTTAAAAGTTACTGAGTTTAAACTACAAATTGTAACGTCATTACTGGACATGTCAGCATCAACCCTCTCAAAATGGCTTGGTCACTTTATGAAGGGGCGTTTTAAAGTTGTTGTTTAGCAGTGACATTTAATATGGTCCAATTGCTTTTCTTTTTAACGTGACAAAAAAGAATAAGGAACAAACACTATTGCTGCCGAATGCCATAACACTGAGTTGTACAAATTGTGATTGAGGAAATGAAAAGGTTTATACTTTTTAAAAAAAAAAAAAAACTTCAAATGGAATAAATTATTCATGAAGCCTTCATTGTGGTGTCTCATTCTGTTGAAAATATTTCCATCTTAAAACATTTTTGTCTCTTGAGTAAGAACATATCCCAAAAGTATTGTGGTCATTTTGAAATAGTTCCTCCCAGGTTTGCCACAGACTGGCTGTGAATTCAGGCAAAACGCCTAATCTTTATAATTTCAATTCGCTCATTGGTAATTGAACACAATAATGCCCAGCCTTTCTTTTTTGGGGTGGTGCTGGCAATTGAATCCAGGGTAATGTGCATGCAAGGCAAGCACTTTACCAACTGAGCTATATCCCCAGCCCAATAACCAATGTTTCTAATCAGCTTTGTGAACCTCAAAGGAAGATGCAAAACAAATTTTGACAATTATAAAGATATGAAGGATGATTGTTTAATACCCAGTGTTCTTTAGAAAAGTCAAATCCAGAATGGAGACTTAGAAAGCTGCTTAAAGGTGGTGAAAAGGACTTTTAAATATGTTTTTAGCAAGAAAAAGGATGGAGAACACACAAAGCATAAACTAGTCCAAATTTATCCCCCCCACACTTTTTTTTTTTTTTTTTTTTTGGTACTGGGGATTGAACCTAGGGGCACTTTAACCATAGAGCCACTTCCACAGCCCTTTTTATTATTTTGAGACAGTCTTACTGAGACTGACATTGAAACTTGCAATCCTCCTGCCTCCACGACTTCCCAAGTCGCTGGAATTACAGGCATTCACCACCATACCCACCCAACTACTTTACCTCCTTCCTGTCTCAACCCATTCCAATTTAAAAAATTAAAAGATATATATGTAAAGGGCTGGAGATAAGCTCAGTGGTGTAGCACCCCCTGATTTCAATTAGTAATAAAAGAAAATTCATGGTCTGGGGATATAGCTCAGTGGTAGAGCACTTTCCTATCATGTATAAGACTTTGTGTTTGATCCCTAGCATCACCCCTCCCCTCCCCCCCAAAAAAGAAAACACTTGAAATTATCAAGCTCTAAAATTTAAGAACTATGCTTTTAATGGAATTCCAACCTAAGGTAACTGATTTCAAGGAGCTTTTTGCTCAAATCTCCATATCCACATGAATTATATCCTGGGTTGTGAAAGAACTTGCAAATGATTTCAGAAATGCTGTGGAAAAATTAAAGATAGTGAAAAAAAATTAAAGATACTGAAAAAGGAGGGGGGCAACTTTTCTAGTTTTTAAGGTTTTTAAAAGATAGGTCCCAGAAACTACTAGCAAATTTATTTGACTTAACCAACATTAAAAGCTGGTATAGTTTCACTAAAATAACAATAAAATAATTGATTATGTATTATAAATCTCTGATCGTAAGTCCTCGGTTTACTGGGAAACATAGTTTTGTAAACATAATTAAACTCCTTAAAGTGGTATGACATAATGCAGTACATATACAAAAGGGAATAACTGACATCAATCTCATTCCCTTGACAACGTTGATAAATTGATATATTACGGCAATGGACATTTAATAGCTTATTTAGTGAGGTTCAATATGTTTGAATCTGAAATTCAACATACCAGTATTAAGTGCTGTACTCTACCATGGGCATAGAAAACATGGTTCCTGCCCTCAAAGTACTCACTTTCTGGTTAAGTCTTTTTATTTAAGTGCAATGTCTAAAGTACTGTGACTGAAGGAAGCAAAGGGTCTTCTGGAAACATAGTGGAGGGATACCTAATCTAGTGAAAGGTAGGTGATTTGTCAGGAAAAGGTTTCTTAGCATGGGAACACTGGAGGAACCTTAAAAGTAAAAAGGGGAATAGTTGGTAGAGTGCTTTACAAAGGTAAACAGTTGGTAGAGTGCTTGCCTTGCATGCACAAGGCCCTGGGTTCAATCCCCAGCATCCCCCCCCCAAAAAAAAAAAAAAAAGATTCAAAGGAATTTACTGCACAAAAAGATAATGAAAGACCTGCATGGGAAAAGGTACAGGAATAGGAAGAAGGAAGAGAAATGTGCAGTTCAAACTCATGAAAGACACCAGGCAGAAGCCCAAGTTGGAGACACATAAGGAAGGAGTCCAAGCTGGATAGAAGTCAGACCATAAAAATCTCTTGTCTTCTGAGCTCATCAACAAGAAGTTGAATGTTATTCCACAGTAGAAAAGTATTTTAGTAGCTGAGTTGATTTCTTAACTGGTTAAACAATCAGACCAAAGAGACTGGGTTGGTGGAACTGTCAACCCCCAGGGATGTCTCATGTTGAACTACAAGTGAAGATATGATCTGCTTAACCAAAGCTAAAGCAGAAAGCTTGTGTAAAAGTCAAAGATCTCGACAGGCTAAAACAAGGGAGATGTAAGATCAAATAGTTATAAACTATTTGAGAATAACTCTAAAAAAGTTCTAGGCTGAGAAACATGTCTTCTAAGGTCCATGTGTGTACTTGTAGATTTTATTTCCAAAGAGCATTGATTTTTTGAAGCTTATTTATGCAAAAACAAAAGCACATCATATACCTGAAACAGTACTTTAATGTGCTTTGCTTTTTTTTTTTTTTTTCCTGTTTCCTTATTCCTCCAGTCTAAGAAATAAAGTAGAGAAGAGTAAATCCAAGAAAGCCAGTCAAAAGAAGAATGTTTATCCAGGAAAGTCTTTTCTTTGACTTAAACAAAATATAGGAACTATATAATGTGTTTCATCAAACCTGACACCAAAACTTGTATATTATTTATGCTGCCATTTTAAGACATTAAAATTTCAGAGATATTAAAATGTGAGAAAAAACAGATTTGGTAAAAATATATTTTCTTGGCTGGGCACAGTAGCGCATGCCTGTAATCCCAGCAGCTCCAGAGACAGAGGCAGGAAGATCCAAAGTTCAAAGCCAGCCTTAGCTATTTAGTGAGGCACTAAGCAACTCGGTGAGACCCGGTCTCTAAATAAAATATAAAAAAGGGCTGGGGATGTGGCTCAGTGGTTGAGCACCCCTGGGTTCACTCCTCAGTACCAAAAAAAAAAAAAAAAAAGGATTATTTCCTTAAATACTTTTTAATAACAAAAAGGTACACCATCATAATATGAGCTAGTCCTACGAAAATCAAAGATTATGGGATTTATAAGCAACTAGATTTAGGGTTAATCTATAGGCTTACTATTTGCAATGAGAATCTGCCTAATTAAACATACAAACTGTAAGGTTATTTAAAAACTGATTTTAGTATAGTTGGCCTGAGAAGAAACAACTAAAACTTAAAAGCTCATGGTGGCACCCTCCTGTAATCCCAGTGACTGCAAGGCTGAGGCCAGTTTGGGCAATTTAGCTAAACCCTGTCTCAAAAAATAAAAAGGGCTAGATTTGTAGTTTAGTGGTGCCCATGGGTTCAACCTCATTACCACAAAGAAAAAAAAAAGTTCTTGGCTAAATCTTTTCTCACAAAAGTATCCAAATTCTATACAATGATTATCAAAATGATTTCACAAGTAAACACGATGTGTCAAGGATCTTAAAGACTTGAACAGCAGCATGGTGGTGCATGTCTGTGATCCCAGAGACTTGAGAGCCTGAGGCAGGATTGCAAATTTGAGGCCAGCCTGGGCAATGTAGCAAGACCCTGTCTCTAAATAAATAAATAAATAAATAAATAAATAAATAAATAAATAGGGCTGGAGATGCAGCTTAGTGGTCAAGTGTCCTTGGGTTTGATCCCTAGAAACAAGACTTCAGCAAGTTGATAGGGATAGAGTCATGAGTTGTAGCTTTCTAGTTTGAGCAACTCAAGCTGGTGGTGATAATTCACTAAGAATGGAAAGGGAGAGAGGAAGACTTTTTGAGAAAGCTACGTGTCAGCCCTCATCTCTGTGATACTCTTATTCAAAATGAATATAACTTGCTAGATGGAGATACTGGATCCGCATGTTTCTTCAGTGTTCACAGGATCATAAGCAGTGTTGGAAAGTATCTGAAAAATCATGTAATTCATACCCTTCCCTTCCACTTTCATCCTCCTTACTCTTCCTATGAAGATTAATAATTCCTATGAGATTAATTTCCACAATTCTAAAATGGAAACTTTTACCTACTTCAAAGGATTAAATGATATACTAGATATAAAGCACTTATCATAGTGCCTAGCAACTTTTCAACAAAGAAGTCGTTAATAATTATTAGCTTAAAAAGGAACAGTGAGCTGGTTGCGGTGGCACATGCCTGTAATCCCAGCAACTAGGTATCTGAGGCAGAAGGATCCCAAATTCAAAACCAGTCTCAGCAATTTAGCAAGGCCCTCAGCAACTTAGTAAGACCCTGTCTCAAAATAAAATATAAAAGAAAAACAAGGGCTGGGGATGTGGCTCAAGCGGTAGCGCGCTCGCCTGGCATGCGTGCGGCCCGGGTTCGATCCTCAGCACCACATACCAACAAAGATGTTGTGTCCTCGGAGAACTAAAAAGTAAATATTAAAAAAATTCTCTCTCTCTCTCTCTCTCTCAAAAAAAAAAAAATATATATATATATATATATATATGAAAGCTGGGATGTGACTCAGCGATTAAGTGCGCCTGGGTTGATTCCCTAATTCAAAAAAAAAAAAAAAAGACACTGATGTGTTTAGTGTTTAGCATGTGAGAGGCCTTAAGTTAAAAAGAGATTTTTTTCTTTTTGTACAGTTTGTAACCCATTAATAGACTGTGAAATCAATTTAAATATATAATGATTGGCCAATTTAAAAAAAGGAAATAGAACATGTATTCTGTGGAATGTGTATTATTTTATGAACGTTTGTTTCCATGCAGATATGGGTATGTGTTTTATCTATTTTAGATGGAACGTAAGTTTATACAACATGTGGATATATGCAAATGTGTGTTCTGGGTCACAATGTGAAATGTATTATTTGGGTTAGGTGGAAAAATTTTTGAGAAACATTGGAAAACACTCCAACACACAATTATTTTCTTCTTCTTCTTCTTTTTTTTTTTTTTTTTTTTTTTTTGGTATCAAGGATGAAATCTAGGTGCTCAGCCCTTAACCACTGAGCCATATCCCCAGCCCATCTTCTTTTTAGTTTTGAGACAGGATCTCACTAAGTTGCTGAGGCTGGCCTTAATTTGCCATCCTCCTGTCTGTCTCCAGAGTCAAAGGGATTATATGCGTGCGCCACTGCGTCACCATTAGTTGTGTCACCATTAGTTCTTTTCTTGCTGTGCTGCTCTTGTAAATTGAAAGTCAAACCTTTAGAGATTATCCCTCTGTCAATTAGAAAGTACACTGTACTTTATCTTTGTAAAATACTTTGGTTTGGGGCAGGTGTGGTGGCACACATCTGTAATTCCAGCGATTCAGGAATCTGAGGCAGGAGGATCTCATGTTTGAGGCTAGCTTCAGCAACTCAGCCCTAAGCCATTTAGCGAGATCCTGTCTCAAAATAGAAAACATGAAAATAAAAGAGGGCTGAGGATGTGGCTCAGTCGTTGAGCGCCCTTGGGTTTAATCCCTGGTACCAAACCAAACCAAACTTTTGTTTTCATCTCCTAGCAAAATACCTGGTAAATAGAAGGTGCCAAATATATGCTGACTAAACGAAGAACAAGAAATAGTTTGAAATAAATGCTGAAGATACACAGATTAGTGGATACCTTCTAGGTGATTAGACATCTTTTGAAAAGTTGTTCAAAGCTTTGGATCTTCTTTGCAGGCACTAACAATTTTGAACAGGAATCCCAGAGAATTCCTGAAATTTTACCCACCTTCCCGCAAGGACCTAAGGAAACTAAATTTATCCAAAAGGCGTTTTTTTTTTCTTTTGACTTCCGGGTGTGTGAGGTCGAAGAATGTAAGGCTTAGGGTTAGATTACTTTTCAAATTCTCCTACAAATCCTTGGATTTTATAATTTTGGTGCTGGGTAGGCACAGCCTCTGGTAGAGTTCGGTTGCGGTCCAAGAAGAGGAGGAATAACTTTAACATTTACACGGTGTGTCATCTGAATACCAGGATAATCCTGTGATAACGAAACTGAAGCTCCAAGGGGCTTGGAGATTTATCTGAAAGGTCCTGGAAACGCAAACAGAGCAAACCTTCAGAGGTGAACCTGGGCAGGGCAAGTAGGGTGGAGGAAGGGGCGGGCCCGCGCACGCGCACGCGCACGCGCACCGCTGCGTCGACGCCGACGTCTCTGGGTTTCCTTTTGCTGCCACCCTTCCTCTCAGTTCTGTACGGTGGCCGGCGGGAGCCAGACGCTGGGGATGAATGAAGGTGCTGGGTGCAGGTTGAAAAAAGCTCCTCTGCTTTTCCCTCTCTCCAGGCTCGATTCTGCCTTTGTGCGGTGTCCCCATCCTGTCCCCATCTTATCGACGACTCGGTTGGTCCCAGCGTCTAAGTTCTTGGTGCCCAAATCGACTCGGGCACAGCTAGAGTTTTGGGGATCCGGATTATCGCTAGGCCCAACTTCGGACCGCGCTCTAGATTTCTGCCTCTAGGACGCGGAATTCGAGTGGGGTCCCTTGAGACTGGAGGGTAGATTTTAAGGTACGAAGCGTCCGCTTCTCAGATCTCAGCGCGTTTCCAGGTCTTTGTCGGCAGCCGGTCAGACTTTTTTCAGCCTGAGGGACTTGTTGGTTCTCGTTGTCCCTGGAGTAAGACGTGTGAACGCTGGTTCTTGGAGCCTCTGCTCCATCAGCCCACCCCTCTACTAAAAGACCAGCTGCTCCTGCTTGAAAGCAAAGCAACGTTTCTTCCCACGGCTCTTTCCTCCCACAGTTCTGCTAGTCGGTCGGTCTTAAGAGAGGACGGCTTTGGCTACCTGCTCGGTCGGTGGCCCCCCTCTCCCTTTTTTGGTGTCTTTGATTACTTCTGAAGATACACAACTGCCAGAGTGGCACTCACCTTTCTCTCTTAGCTAATTGCACCCACAAACATCTGCTTTTTTTACCCAGTAACGCAGGAGACATAGGATAGTGTTGTGGTCTTCAGAGCCTTAACTCTGACATTATTTTTGGCCAATGAGGTGATTGGCCAGTGTTTCCATGTCCTGTAGTGTGGGAAATAGAAGCCCAACAATTCCTTACACCTGTTGGTTAGGCGGGTGATGCTGCAAAAGTATGGCTATGGCCATTCATTTACTTTCATTCACGTTTTGTGGATCTCATGTTACTGGTCTGTTGAAGAAAAGAAAGCCTTGAAATGGTATATAGTATATGAGGGTTCAACTTCGGGATTTCGCCATTAACTACTAATACTGCTTTGGATCTGTAACTTAATTCTCTGGACTTTATATACTTCTTTGTAAAACAAGAGTATTAGAGCAGAAGACTCCTATGGCTGGAAAAGACACTGGTATATTCTTGTTTTCTTTTTCATTTTCCAGATGGCAGTAGAAGGTAGGGATACAGGGAAAGCTGGTCTTGGAACATTGCCAGGAACATTGCCAACATAGAGACCTATTAATGATCTATCACCTTTTTCAGGTTTTTAAAAAGAGGAGTGTACATACATGTGGAAATTATAGCTCTATTTTTATTAATTAATTAATTTAATTTATTTTTAATTATTAGGATCAACAGTGATAATGACTGAGTGCACAAGCCTTCAGTTTGTCAGCCCTTTTGCTTTTGAGGCAATGCAGAAGGTGGATGTTGTTCGCTTGGCATCTTTAAGTGATCCAGAATTAAGACTTCTGCTGCCCTGCTTGGTGCGGATGGCACTTTGTGCTCCTGCTGACCAGAGCCAAAGCTGGGCTCAGGATAAAAAACTTATCCTTCGCCTTCTCTCTGGAGTGGAAGCTGTCAACTCCATTGTTGCGTTGTTGTCTGTGGATTTTCATGCTTTAGAACAAGATGCCAGCAAAGAACAACAGCTTAGGTATGTTGTATAATATATGGATTGGGATTTATTTGAATGTTCCAAAGAGTAGAACATCAAAAATTTTCAGAGCAGAGAGAAAAAAGAGAATGTAAATTTTGGAGAGTATTTTATTTAGGTCTTTTCTATTTATAGTTAAAATTGTAGGAACTTGTGAGTTCTGTATTATAAAATGTTGCATAGGAAAATATGGCCGTGTACTATTGTGTTTAGGGTAAACTGATTAGTAATTCTTGGTGGGAAGTGGGTATGATAGCTTCCACTAGATTAGAATGGTTTATAGAAATCACTTGGGAGGTGTTTAACATCACATTGATATCTAAAGATTCTGGGCTGATATTATAACCTTCCCTACCCATTGTGAATCTGGAAATAAGCCAGTGTTATTAAGGGAAGTGAGTGTTAACTATGAGTTGTGAGGCAGTCTTTACATACCTTGTGAATTTCTGAAATATATGGGCAAACTAGTATTTCAGAAGTAATAGTGAATATTTAAAGTGTATAATTCATAGGGTATTTTAGTAATAGATAATTTTATGCAATTATTTCCATGTCATTGTTCCTATAATAGTTGTTTTATATGTTTGTACTTCATTAGGCATAAACTTGGAGGAGGCAGTGGAGAGAGCATCCTGGTATCACAACTTCAACACGGACTAACATTAGAATTTGAACACAGTGATTCACCTCGTCGATTGCGTCTTGTGCTTAGTGAACTGTTGGCCATTATGAACAAGGTGCTTAATTTTTAACCATAGCTCAAAGTATTCATGATTTAAAGTCTATATACCAGAAAGGTAGACAAAAATGGAGGCAAGAAAGCAGGCAGTATGGTATTTCTATTTGATATGTTTTCCTTTCAACAACTGAAAGGAGATTAAAAGCATGCCTTAAAGACTTTCTCTAGTTTTTTTTTTTTTTCCCACTTATGCCCATTCTGCATCTTCTATCATAGGGATTGCGCCTCCCCCCCCACACACACACATGGAATCCATACAAGGGCTTGACATTTAGAAAGGAACTGATCTCAAAATTTATAAAAATAGCAAGTTTGATAGTACCTTTAGAGATGTAATTTGCCTCATATAATGTAGTGAAATATAACTGAAAAAATTGTGTAATTCATTTAGGTACTAGATAAGCATCAAATATGTCATATGATACTGAGTAAGGAGTACAAAACTAAGTTGGATATAGGGTGATTGATTGGCTAGCCTCACTAGATGATTTAATTGCTATACTAAAGAGTTAAAGTTCTTCTCTTAGAAAAATTATACATTACTTTGTCATGGACTTCTGGGTAATTATGGTTAAATGAAACTTTGAATTTAAATGTTCTAAATTTTCTGGAATCTGTGAAGAACTAAATTGGGTTTTTATATTAAAATGACATATGAGATTAGACCCAAGGTTTCAGAAACAAAATTATTTACTATTGGAATTTCGGGGTCAGTTAATTTTTTGTAAATACAGTATAGTTTTAAAATTATGGATAAGAAAAAATTCAGTTCTGTTTTTAAAGAGGATACTGTTGTGTGTGCATGGGGTTGGGGTAGTTAGTTTTATTTTTTATTTTTCATAGTTGGGATTGAACCCAAGGGTGTTGATCTACATCCCCAGTCTTTTTTTGATTTTTATTTTGAGACAGGGTCTCACTAAATTTCTGAGGCTGGCCTACAACTTGGGATCATCTTGCCTCAGCCTTCCAAGTCACTGGGATTACAGGTGTGTGCCACCATGTCTAGCTTTTTTTTTTTTTAAGAGAGAGAGAGACAGAGAATTTTAATATTTATTTTTTAGTTATTGGCGAACACAACATCTTTGTTTGTATGTGGTGCTGAGGATCGAACCCGGGCTACACGCATGCCAGGCGAGCGTGCTACCTCTTGAGCCACATCCCCAGCCCCATGTCTAGCTTTTTAGCTAGTTTTAGATAAAAGTTTTTAAGGTTATATTACAAATCATTCAAAAATTTTTCTTATCACAAGTAATTCTTTAATTCTTTCCCACTATACTGATCTTCTTTAATTTCAACCCAAACTTTTATGCATCTTTTTTTTTTTTTTTCTTTTGGTGGTACTGGAGATTGAACTCAGTGACTCTACATCCCAGCCTTTTTATTTGTTTTGTTTTTTAGAATTGAACATGAATTTTTATTGTTAAAATGCTGTTTTAAGTTTACAGATTTTTTTGTTGTTGTTGTTGTACTGGGGATTGAATCCAGGGGTGCTTTTCAACTTCCTACACTGCAAGCCCCTTTAAAAAAAATTTTTTTTTTTTTTTTAAATTTTGAGACAGGATTTTATTAAATTGCATAGGCTTGCCTCCTCCTACCTCAGCTGCCAGAGTAGCTGGGATTACAGATGTGCACCACTATGCTTGGCTCAGTTTTTGACTTTGTTTTTTATTTTTTTAAGACATTGATTATGTTTTTACTTTATTCATTTATTTATACGTGGTGCTGAGAATCGAACCCAGTGCCTCACACATACTAGGCAAGTGCTCTACCACTGAGCCACAACCCCAGCCCAGTTTTTGACTTTCTTAAGCTTCATTTTATATGAATAGCATGCCTAGATAATTTCTTTGCCTTAGTCTTTAATTTTGGATAACTCCAAATATGTATATAGAAATCAGTGCTTGAGGGGCTGGGGATGCGGCTCAAGCGGTAGCGCACTCGCCTGGCATGCGTGCGGCCCGGGTTCGATCCTCAGCACCACATACCAACAAGGATGTTGTGTCCGCCGAGAACTAAAAAATAAATATTAAAAAAAATTCTCTCTCTCTCTCTCCTCTCTCACTCTCTCTTTAAAAAAAAAAAAAGAAATCAGTGCTTGAGATTAATGTTACCATGTCTGAATAATAATTGTGGCTCAAAATGGTTGAAATTAACCAATATTGTATATTCCGTTACAGTATATTAGTAACATATTAAGAGACATATTTTGTGAGCTCAACTAGTAATTATAAAAATAGTCAGGGATTTCATTTATTGTCTGATATTAATACAGTTATTATTGTTTCTTTTTTTTAAAGGTGTCTGAATCCAATGGAGAATTTTTTTTCAAGTCTTCTGAGCTTTTTGAGAGTCCAGTCTATTTGGAGGAAGCTGCAGATGTACTTTGTATTTTACAAGCAGGTATTGTATTGAGTACAAAGATACATTTCAGATACAGTTTCTTGTTGAATGATACTATTTAACTTCTTGGGGTGGAATGTTGTTATTTTAGGGATCATCTACTAAAAATATAAACCTGAAAAGTTCAAGATAAGAGTGACTAGTAGGCTGGGTGCAGTGGCTTATATGTGTAATTACAGTGACTTACGAGGCTAAGAAAGGAGTATGGCAAGTTTGGGGCCAGCCTCAGTAACTTAGTGAGGCCCTAACAACTTAGTAAAACCCTGAGTTTAAAAATAAAAAGGCTGGGGATGTAGCTCACCTCTAGGTTCATTTCCCCAGTACATAAATAAATAAATAAATAAATAAATAAATAAATAAATAAATAAGACTACTGGTAGAACAATCATTAGGTGAGTTATTTTATTTCTATAGTATGGAATATTATGTACACATTAAGATGGTTTATTGATTTTACTGTTTCTTAATGATTTTGGAAAATGTTTATAGTGTGTTAAATGAAAAAAGCAAAGGGCAGAGTAGTAAATAAAATATAGTCCCAGTGTTGTTAAAATTTAAGACAAAAACAATATCCATGGGAGGAATTTAAATAAAACATTTAATGTTAACGTTGAGTAATGGATTAGAGCTAATTTTAATTTTTTTTTTACCTTTTTGTATTTTCCAGATTTTTTTATAATATATATGTATGATATAAAATAAAAATGAAAACATAAAAATGCAAAGAATTTTGTGAAAATTTCTTTTTAAACCAACATTATTCAATGAAACTTTCTGCAGTATTCTATGTTGTGCTATTCAATTAGTAGCCATTAGCCATGTGTGACTGTGGATTATTTGAAATCTAGCAGTGTGACTGAGGAAATGAACTATTTTAAATATCATTTAACTTAAATTTAACCATTCATGTGTGGCTAATTGCTATCCTACTGAACAGGTCAGCTCTAGACTATGAAAAATATGTATTTTAGTTGCATTTTGGTAGCATTTTTGAAATATCAAAAGACATTTATGTTTAACATAATGAAATATCTTATTTAATAGTGCTATTGATTTTGTTTTCTTATAGAGCTCCCTTCCTTGCTTCCTATAGTTGATGTAGCTGAAGCCTTACTACATGTTAGAAATGGTGCTTGGTTCTTGTGTCTCTTGGTGGCCAATGTTCCTGATAGTTTTAATGAAGGTAAATATAATTTAAAAATGGAATATTGAAAACATTTGGTTGGGCATGTATAGGTGTTGCGATGGGCAAAAGGTGCAACTTACACAGTCAAGGGGGAGAAATAAAGAATGTCCATGTGCTTTTGCCCTTTTCAATGCTTTATTCACTCAAATCACTCAATACAATTTTACTCTATAAGTTCTTTTATTTTTTTTAATTGTTGGTAGACCTTTATTTTATTTATTTATATGTGGTGCTGAGAATCAAACCCAGTGCCTCACACATGCTAGGCAAGCGCTTTACTGTTGAGCTGCAACTCCAGTCCCACTCTTCAGTTTTCGGTGGACACAACGTCTTCATTTTATTTTATGTGGTGCTGAGGATGGAACCCAGCGCCCCGCTCATGCCAGACAAGCGCATTACCGCTTGAGCCATATCCCCAGCCCTCTATAGGTTCTTAATCAAGAAAACAACAATCCTTAATACTAGGCACTACAATGGTCAGAATCAATTCTTAGCAAACAATTCTAGATTAATTAATTCACAGCAAACATTTCTAGATTAATTAATTCTAAGCACTGCAAACATACTTAATCATGACAGGATAATGACAGACATTCCCTTTGTGTGCTAAGTTGAAGTGTCAGATCAAAAGTCGCAAGCCTTAGTCCAGCAGATACGCACTCAGACTGCCTTGATCAGGTTAGGAACCAAGGGAGGCTTCTTCTGGGGTGGAGCTGAGGGCAGGTTGAGGAGAGGATGGCTGGGAGAAGTTGCGGCTCTCACCAGGTTCAAGATGCAGCTGTAGAATTTGAGAGCAGTGAGGATAACACAGAGGTTCAGGCAGAAGAATTGGAGTGTCAATCTAGGTCCTCATTAGGATCTCAGCGTGAGGGCATCATTGTTGGCTGGCTAAATGTCTGTTCACTTGCTGTATTATTTATACCAAATTTTGGGGCTTTACTCCCTTTCAGTCCTTATCAGCTGCCACCAGATTTCTAAATGACATCATTTATCCTGGAGTTAAAACATCTTATCC
The DNA here is from genome assembly GCF_964194105.1 of Spermophilus citellus. Classification (NCBI taxonomy): domain Eukaryota; kingdom Metazoa; phylum Chordata; class Mammalia; order Rodentia; family Sciuridae; genus Spermophilus; species Spermophilus citellus. The sequence goes on along the minus strand of NC_138199.1, from coordinate 40,655,176 downwards.
CCACCCTGATCTTTTCACCAGTTTTTTAGGATGGAGGAAGTGACTTGTTTGTGCCTGAGGGCCACACTGGTGGGCTCCATTAGGCAAGCCTGGTGAGACTATAGGTTTCAAGCTGGAGTTTTTAAAATGGATTTGCTTAGGCTCAGGCCTAAGGCCATCCTCTCCTTAGGATCTTTTTTTTGAGGTGGGGGGGGGGTCTCTCTTTGTTACCACAGCAGGTCCCTAGTAGCTCTAGTATCTGGCTGGGACTATAGTCAGCTAGGACCTAATTTTCTTTCTTTCTTTTCTTTTTTCTTTTTTTTTTTTTTTTAGTTCTAGGAAGAGATATTTTATGGAATTCTATTTCAGATCTTTTCATTTTGTTTTAGATATATTTTTTTATTTGTAGATGGAAACAATACCTTTATTTTATTTGTTTATTTTTATGTGGTGCTAGGGATCAAATCAAGTGCCTCACACATGCTAGACAAGCGCTCTACCACTGAGCCACAACCCCAGCCCCATCAGATTTTATCTTTTGAAAGTTTTTAGTGAGTATTCATTATAGATATACCAAGCTCAGGAATTTCAAAATTGTATTGACATTGCAAATTTAAGTATAGTGAGTATGTAGCCCTAAATTTTTTTCTTTTTGCCATTATACCCCAATGTTATACCAGTAATATATGTCAGACAACTAGAAGATGTGATCTCTATGCTGAGGGAGCAAAGAGGAGACATCTCCAATACAGTCAAAGAGCAATATGAGATATATGTCATCAGAAATATCAACAGTCAGACCTTTTTTTTTTAAAGAGAGAGAGAGAGAGGAGAGAGAGAGAGAGAGAATTTTTAATATTTATTTTTTAGTTTTCGGCGGACACAACATCTTTGTTTGTATGTGGTGCTGAGGATGGAACCTGGGCCGCACGCATGCCAGGCGAGCGCGCTACCGCTTGAGCCACATCCCCAGCCCCAGACCATTTTTTTTAAGCTTTATTACTGACAGTTTGCCAAAAGTACTGGGTATAAGTTTAGAAAAATCAATGAATAAATTTCACCTTTCTTTTAAAGTACTAATAACTGAAGATTGTTATTTGGGTCTGAGTGATATAAAAGTAAAAACAACTTTTGTTAAGCAAGGTGATCTGTGAATTGTAATTTTTCCAGGGAGGAAAAGTACTGGATCTAGGGTTATAATTCCTGACTTTGTCTGTTTTTGCTCCTTGTGTGATATCCACTTAGATACTTCTTTTCAGCTGGGCATTGTAATCCCAGTGATTTGGAAGGCAAGACAGGAGGATGGCAAGTTCAAGGCCAGACTCAGCAATTTAGTAAGGCCCTGTCTCAAAAAGAAGAATAGGCTGGGGATATTATAGCTTAGTGGTTAATTGCTCCTGAGTCATCCCTTGTGTGTGTGTATATAAAATTTAAAGCAACATTAAAAAAAATTCTTCTGTTTGCGTGGCATGGTGGTGTACATCTATATATATCCCAGTGATTTGAGAGGCTAACACAGGAGCATTGCAAGTTTGAGGCAGCCTCAACAATTTAGCAAGGCCCTAAGCAATTTAGTGAGACCCTGTCTTAAAAAATTAAAAGGACTGGTGTGAAAAACATCTTAAAATAATAGAGATTCTTAAATATTTAGTTTGTAGAGGCCTGATAAAAAATGGAGAACGACAAGATGAAGAAAGTCTTGGAGGAAGGCGCAGGACAGATGCCTTACGATTCTTATGTAAAATGAATCCTTCTCAGGCCCTGAAGGTCCGAGGCATGGTGGTAAGAGACCCTGTTGTTTTATGAATTAAAGCACTTTATATTAGGACAAAGTACTTTTCTTAAGATAGTTTTAGAATCTTATAGAGGTTGCAGATTTTAATTACATACTGGATGTGTTATCTTCCTCTCTGGGTTTTTATGTTTTGTCTTATTTTTTCTCTAAACTTAGATGCTTTAAATTTTGAAACATTCTGACTCTTTTCCTTTTAATATTGAGTTTGTTTTCTTTGCTGTGTTAGGTGGAGGAATGTCACTTGCCAGGCCTTGGGGTGGCTTTAACATTGGATCACACTAAAAACGAAGCTTGTGAAGATGGAGTGAGTGACTTGGTTTGTTTTGTTAGTGGTTTGCTTCTTGGAACAAATGCGAAAGTCCGGACATGGTTTGGAACTTTTATCCGAAATGGACAGCAGGTGAGATTATATATCCCTGTAGGCTAAGGATTAGGATATTTTGGCAGTTACTAAAAGCGGAAGAAGAAACATGTTTAGGAAGATGTTATTAGAATAATGGTTCTTTTTTAAAAAATTTTTTTAATAGTTGTAGATGGACAGAATGCCTTTATTTTATTTGTTTATTTTTATGTGATGCTGAGGTTTGAACCCAGTACCTCACACGTGCAAGGCAAGCTCTCTGTCACTGAGCTACAGCCCCAGCCCAGAATAATGGTTCTTAAACTTAATTTCAGGGACTTTCTCAGCTTTTAAGGAATGCTTGAGGATATGAAAGGACTTTTGTTTATGTAATTTTTATCTTTTTATATTTCCCATGTTAGAAATTAACAGTAGCCTGGTGTGGTGGTGCATGCCTGTAATGACTTGAAAGGAGGCTGAGGTAGGAGAATTGCAAGTTTCAGGCAACCTTAAGACTTAGTGAGACCCTGTCTCCAAAAAAAAAAAGGTGTTTGGGACCTGTGGATGTAGTTCAGTAGTAGAATGCTCCTGGGGGACTGCGAGTTCAAAGCCAATCCAAGCAATGGTGAGGTGCTTAGCAACTCAATGAGACCCTGTCTCTCAATAAAATACAAAATAGGGCTGGGATGTGGCTCGGGGGTTAAAGGCCCCTGAGTTCAATCCCCAGTACCAAAAAAGAAGAATGCTCCTGGGTCTAATTTCTAGTACTGGAAGAGGGGAAAAATTAAAGCCAAAATTTTTTTGAAGTATGTATTTAATTTATTAAAAATAGCAATAATAGGGCTGGGGCTGTAGCTCAGTGGCAGAGTGCTTGTCTTGTACATGTGAGGCACTGGGTTTGATCCTCAACACCATATAAAAATAAATAAAATGAAGGCATGCTGCCCATCTACAACTACAAAAAAAAAATTAGCAATAGTACCAGTATGAAATATGAACATAGTATCTTTTTAATGGAAAATATATTTTCCTAAACAAAAAATTTTGTGAGTAGTAATATTATTTAATATAGAGATTTTTTTCAAATCTTTTCAATTTGTGGTTTAATAGAAAACTTTGGAAAAATTCATTGTATACTTATGAGAATAGTGTAAAAAAAAGGCATTGTCTTAGTGTTACTAAAGGAAATATTTTTTGCCTTTCTGGGACCTCCTGAAAGCATCTTGGAAATCACCAGGATTGTGGATCAGACTCATGACAACTGTTGTATAGGATCATCTAAAGAAATTATATTCTATAATTTTAATGTATTTGTGTGTGTGTGTGTGTATGTATGTAGTGATAAAAGATACATAACATAAAGTTTACCACTTAATCTTTTATTTTTTTGTGTGGTAGTTGAGATCCCCAGAACTCAAATGCTGGGCACACATTTTACAACTGAGCTAAATGCCACATGCCAGCCCTTTTTTTTTTTTTTTAATATTTATTTTTTTAGTTATAATTGGACAAATAATACCTTTATTTTATTTATTTATATGTGGTTCTGTGAATTTATATGTGGTGCCGAGGATTGAACCCAGGGCCTCACATGTGCTAGGCAAGTACTTTACTGCTGAGCCACAACCCCAGCCTATGCCAGCCCTTTTTGGATTTTTATTTTGATATAGGGTCTTTAAAAAATTTCTTTTGGAGACAAAGTCTTGCCAAATTGCTTAGGGCCTTATTAAATTGTTGGGGCTGAATCTTCCTGCCTTAGTCGATTACCCTGATCCCAGTAGCTGGGATTACAGGCATGTATCACCTCATCTGGCTCATATTAATAATTTTTAAGCATACAGGTCAGTGGCATTAAAATATTTACAGTGTTTTTAATTATCCCAAACAGAAATTGTACTCATTATATATACCCATTAAACTTCCCATTCCTCCTCTCCCTTGCAAATCCCTAGTAACCTTTATTCTACTTTCTGTCTGAATTAATTTACCTGTTCTAGATAACTTTTGATTGGAATCAAATAATATCTTTCTTTTTTTTTTTTTTTCTTTTCCCTGTGGTCCTGGGGATTAAACCCAGGGGTCCTTATCCACTGAGCTGCGTTCCCAGCCCTTTTTTTCATATTTGATGCTAATATGAAAAATTGGAAATTGACTCCAATATGAAAAAAAGGAGCACTTGGCTCCTTTTTAGTTTAGAACTGCTTGCATATTTATTATCTTTTTCATTCATTTTCTTAACAGACATTGAGTGCTTCCTACATGTTAGACATAGTGTTAGGCCCTGCAGGATAAAAAAATGACTTGAGACAACATTCTTGCCAGAAGAACTGTAGTAATTATAGGCTTGTAGACTGTTAATTATAACAGCTCTGTAAGATTAATATTAATCAAATATTTGCTTTCTTGTTAGTAAGGGAATTGTAGTTCAGAGAGGTTAACTAATGTATCTAAAGTATATAATTATCTAATTATAGTACTAGGGTTTGAACTCAAGATCTTTTGTCTCCAAAATCTTATTGTTTTATACTATGATACATTATGATTTTGAAACTATCATTTAAATAATATTCTACAATATTAAATAATATTCTACATTATTTAGTCTTTCCTCTGCAACCAATCCAAATCAGGGTGTGAGTAGTCTTCAGACAAACCAGTGGATTTTTAGTTTTCTTGGCTTGTTAAAATGAGATTCTGAAGTTATGATAACCTTCTCACATGCATCAATTTCGAGTGTTTAAATAGGGAGATCTGGGGCCTTCACACTTGCCTAGCATGTGTAAAGCTCTGGGTTTGATCCCTAGTACTACACACACACACACACACCAAAAAAAAAAAAAAAAAAAAGGAGGGGGAGGGGAAGATCTGTTTGAGACTCTTCTAATTTAGTAAATGCTTCATGCCTTCTTTTTTTTCTTTGTTCATATTTCTTACAGAGAAAAAGAGAGACCAGCAGTTCTGTCCTTTGGCAAATGAGGAGGCAGCTTCTTCTGGAGTTGATGGGCATTCTTCCCACAGTAAGAAGTACCCGAATTGTGGAAGAAGCTGATGTGGAAATGGAGCCCAATGTGTCTGTGTATTCAGGACTGAAAGAAGAGCATGTTGTGAAAGCCAGCGCACTCTTACGTCTGTACTGTGCTTTGATGGGGATCGCTGGACTCAAGTATTCAATACTTTGATATTTTCCCTTTTTTGTCATTTTACTTTCTTATTTCCAATCCCAAGAAAGTGAACCAAAGGCTTTTATTTTGAGGATTTAGATTTCATTCAGCTCCTGTAGTAGCTGGCATATATCAAGATTAAAGTTCTTGTGCCAAGCATTTCTATACAGGGATGTATGTATCTATTTTGGTCAGATTGCAAGTAGAATTATGTAAATATGGGAAGGCTCAGAGCAGTTTGTCAATTTCGAATTACATTGTAAAGGAAAACTAATTTCACCACAGCTCAACGAGATCACTGAATGAGAGATCCTTAACCTGATCCAAGCAGCTAAAGTGAATCTCTCATATATTTCCTTTTGCAACTGAGGTCATAAATTCTTTAAAATTGATATGATGCACAAGGTTTTTTAGTCAGTATTATGAAACCTTTAGAATTTGTCCCTGTTAATATGTATGGTTCTTAATTTATGTGTCTGATATATGTGAATTTCAGTTACCACAATTTAGTTAAAAAATGCTATTTCCTCAATATGGTTCACATGTCACTTATCACAGTACATTATTAACTTAATTACATAAAGTATAAATTTTGCTGTGAGCTCTTCAGGATCCATTTCACTATGTAAATAACGAATGTATCATGATCAGCATTTCTTTTAAGTGTCTGTTGGTGACTGAGCCCAACACATCTGTTATTCATTTCACACAGCCAAATAGGTATTACAGTGCTTCCTCCTCTCCCAGTAATAATATAGTATGACATTTTACAAAAACAGATAAGCAAAAGAGGGAATTAGCCAATAAAGGTAAAATCTAGTAAAGAAAAAAATGTTACAGGGAAAAGTTTAGGAAAGTGGCTTACTGTGAGAATGTTGACACTGGCACCATTTGCGAGATCCTAGATTTGCATCCAGAGGAACAGAGTGAAGGAGCACATTTAGACAAATGAGGAAAGTCATTGTTTCAAAGTGATGACAGTGTTCCAGAGTATGTGATGCTAGCAAACTTCTTTATACTTAAAGGAACTTTCATTTCAGACCCGAAGGTACAAAGGATGAAATGTTGGAAGATGATCCAAACCTAGAAGGCAGTATGACACTTCACCAAGTCATAGAAAAGATACTCATTTTGTATTACAAATTGTGCAATGAAAAGAAGATGGCAGGACTGGAGTTGTAGCTCAGTGGTAGACATGTGATCCTTTTGCCTCAGCCTCCCGAGTTGCTGGGCTTATAGGCATGTGTCACCAGGCCTTACCTAATTATTCTTTGTGTGTGTGTGTGTGCATGTGTGTGTGTAGTGCTGGGGATTTGTGCATGCAAGGCAGGCACTGTACCAACTGAGCTATATTCCCAGCCCCCACCTAATTATTCTTGATAAAGATTTTACAAAAAGATAAAACACTTGAATGTTTCTAATGTTTTCAGTTACAGAGAGTCATATATATATATATTAGTTTTACTTTTTCTCCTCATTTCTATATTTACTATATCTGACAGTTAAGTTTTGACAAATCTTAAAACTCTTAATGTAATTATAATTTTCATTATTGCCTATTAAGATCGTGTTGCATGGTTTTAGCTTACACATTCATTTTTATGTTCCCATACTACTGGGTAAAATAAGGCATGCTTGTGTTTGTGTGTTAGGAAAAACACTAAGTGTATTTTTTTTAATTTGATTTTTTAATTTTTTCTTTTTAGTTATACATAACAGAATATATTTAGACATATCATACATACATGGAGTATAATTTCCCATTCTTGTGGTTGTACATGATGTGGAGTTATACTGGTTGTGTATTCATTTATGAACATAAGAAAGTTAATTCTGATTCATTTTACTACCTTGTCTTTCCCATTCCATCCCCTTCCCCATATTCCCCCCACTTATCTCCCCAGCCTATTGTGAGTAAGCATTTGTATATCAGAGAGATAAACATATTCAGCCTTTATTTTTTTGGGATTGGCTTATTTCACTTAGCATGATAGTCTCCAGTTCTAGTCATTTACTGGCAAATGCCATAATTTCATTGTTCTTTATGGCTGAGTAATATTCCATTGTGTATATGTACCACATTTTCTTTATCCATTCATCTGTTGAAGAGCACCTAGGTTGGTTCAATAGCTTAGCTATTGTGAATTGAGGTTCTTGAACCTTGATGAGGCTGGTCACTCTAGTATGCTGAGTATATACCAAAGTATATCCTCTTTAAATCCTTTGAGTATATACCAAAGAGTGGGATAACTGTGTCAAATGGTGGTTCCATTCTAAGTTTTCTGAGGAGTCTCCATACTGCTTTCCAATGTATTTTCTTCTTCTTTTTAAAAAATATGTATGTATATAGATTTTTTTTAGTTGTTGATGGACCTTTAATTTTGTTCATTTATTTCTGTGTGGTGCTGAGTGAGGATTGAACCCAGTGCCTCACACATGCTAGTCAAGTGCTCTACCACTGAGCCACAACCCAGCCAATGTATTTTCTTAAAAGTTTTGCTTTTGAGGGCTGGGGATGTGACTCAGTGGTAGAGCACTTACTTCTTCAGTGTGTGTGTGGCCCTGTGTATTGTCACCAGTACTACAAAAACAAAACAAACAAAAAAACAAGTTTTGCTTTTGACAACTTAAGATGTTAAAGATTTTATAGTGAGGTATCATTATAAAGTTAAAAAGTTTTATCTGAATGGTTAAAATGTTGGCAAGTTCATTTTTTTTTTCCTGGTCTTCCCTCAACTAAGAAAAGTAAACTCTAATCGTTTATTTCTTTTTAGACCAACTGAAGAAGAAGCTGAGCAATTACTACAGTTGATGACCAGCCGACCTCCTGCTACACCGGCTGGGGTTCGATTTGTTTCCCTTTCCTTTTGTATGCTACTGGCGTTTTCAACACTTGTCAGGTACCTCACTGGTGGCTGTCTTTTCTCAACGTCTGCTTTTATTAACTTATTCAAAATACAAAGAGGTTGGTGATGTAGCTAAGTGGCAGAATTCTTGCCTAGCATTGGTGCATAGAGCCCTGGTTTTGATGCCTAGTTCCTCCGAAAATGAAAAAAAAAAGGGAAAAACCAAACAAAAACGCCGGAATAGAATTAAATTAAAATAGTACAAATGTTGACCTATAAGGACAATTGTAGTATCTAAATACAAGGGTATCTTTAGCATCTACTATATGTCATTCATTTTATCAGTTCTTATCAATGTTGTTTAAAGGAATAAGACCAATTCTTCAGTGCTGAGCATGGTGTTGCATTCCTGTAATCCCAGTGACTCAGGAGGCTGCGGCACGAGGATTGCAAGTTTGAGAACAGCTTCAGCAATTTAGGGAGCCCTAAGCAACTTAGCCAGACCCTGTCTCAAAATAAAAAATTAAAAGGGCTGTGGCTGTGGCTCAGTATTTAAGCACCCCTAGGCTTCAGTTGCTGGTACCAAAAATAACAAACAAACAAACAAATAAAATAAAAATTGGTCTACAAAATTTGCAAAGACTAGCCAGATACAATGGCACTTGCCTATAAACTCTAGTACTCTGTAGGCTAAGGAGGAGAATTGTAAGTTTGAAGCTGGCCTTGGTAATTTAGCAAGACCCTGTCTCAAAAATAAAAGAAGGTTTGGAGATGTAGCTCAGTGGTAAAGCACCTCTGGGTTCAATCTTCAATATCTGGGTGGGGGCAGAATAAAAAGATTTGTTAAGAGTGTAGCAGTCCTGATTCCCCTCCTCACTGTTTTCCCTTCCCTCAAGGTAATGGCTTTCAGTTGTTTTAGCTTGTTTTGGGTTTTATTAGTACATTGTTAATAACAGTTTTGTGCAAGGAACCAGTTCAGGTTGGTCCAAACGCTCTAGATGAGATTTCTTTTTCTTTTTGTACTTTATTTTACTTATTTATTTTTTTATGTGGGGCTGAGGATCAAACCCAGTGCCTCACATGTATTAGGTGAACGCGTACCACTGAGCCACAATCCTAGCCCCTCTAGGTAAGATTTCTGAAAATGATTAAACTAATAGACTATCTCATAGGTGAGAACAACTTGAAAAAAGATTTAGATCGCAGAAAGTTTGAGGTTGCATTAACAGTACAGAGAACACCAAGTACAGCGAAGACAAAAATAAAAAGGAAATTTATTAATGCAAAACAAAGAACTTTTAGAGGAAAAGAAATCATCTACTACATTGCTGAGCTCTCAGTAGTGTTTATATCATCATTATAATATAAACAACACTAGATTGACCTAATCAAACCATATACCATTATACCTCTGGGGAGAATGAAAGGGTAGAAAAGAGTATGTGAATACATTTTAGGACAGAGAAGAAAAGGAACTAATTCTTTTTTTTTTAGTAGAAGGGATTGAACCCAGGGGCACTTAACCACTGAGCCACATCCCAGCTCTTTTTATTTCTTATTTTGAGACAGGGTCTCACTAAGTTGCTGAGGCTGGCTTTGAACTTACAATCAAAACTTAGACCCTGTCTCAAAGTAAAAAAAGTGCTGGGAATGTAGCTCGATAGTAAAGTCCCTCTGGGTTCAATTCCCAGTACTGAAAAAAAAAAGGTATATAATTCAATATTTTTTGGTATATGGATAGTGTTATATAACCATCAACAAAATCTAATTTCAGGGCATTTTCATCATTCTGGGAAAAAATTGTCCATTCTACCTATTAGGATTTTTCTCAACTTGATATTTATATCCTTCTATATTCAGCTTTTGATTTCTTGTTTGTTTCTTTCTTTTTTTGATACATAGGATTGAACTCAGAGGCTAAGGCAACTTTTTGTCTCTATTTTCTTTTTCTTTTTTTTTTTTTTAATTTTTAGTTGTAGATAGACACAATGCCTTTATTTTATTTATTTTTATGTGGTGCTGAACCGAACCCACAGCCTCACATGTGCTAGGCAAGTGCTCTACTACTGAGCCACAACCCCAGCCCTGTCTCTATTTTCTACTTGGAACCTTTCATAGGTATTTTTTATTGCTTGATTAGATTAGTAGGAAACTAAAAAGCAAATTAGAACCTCTAAGTACATCGATAGGTCTATGAGAAACTCTTCAGCTGATCAGAGTCTTAGAGAAGAATATTTTCTTGCCCAGAAAGTGAAGACCTGTCTAGAAACCTTTGAACAAAGATAAAAAGTAAGGATTAAGGACTGGTAGAGTCTAGTCATTCATTTAGTTCTGATTTTACAATGGTGCTCCATATGTACCTGGTTGTTTCTTAATTCAGACAAACTGTTTCACCATCTCCAGTAAATAAATCCAGTCATTGAAAGGAAAGGATATTCATCTATTGTATAGAATGGTGAAGGTGATTTGGAAATCTGCTGATGACTTACATGGACTGCCCCCTCTCTCTCTTTTTAATACCTTTATTTTATTTATTTATTTTTATGTGGTGCTGAGAATCAAACCCAATGCCTCACAGGTGCCAGGCAAGTGCCTTACCCTGAGTTAGAACCCCGGTGCCCTCTCTGTTTTAATCTTTCTTTACTCCCACTCTCAGAACCTCCATGGAATTGTCAATTCCTTAGCCCTTCTACCAGTTTAGTATTCTTCCTTAAGGCTGCTAAGTTGGTTACCTCTCATCTATATGTTCTAAAGCTTTCATCTTTTGTCTTATTCTCTTTCCTTAACATACATTGCTTTTATTTTTATTTATTTAATTATTTATTTTTAAACATACATGGCTTTTTTTTAATTGTTGATTGAACTTTATTTATTTACTTATATGTGGTACTGAGGATCAAACCCAGTACCTCATACATGCTAAGCAAGCACTCTACCAACTAAGCCATAACCCCAGCCCCATATATTGCTTTTAAGAAAATTTTTTTAATGTAGTTTTAGTTGGGTTTCAGTAGGGTATATAATTAGGTATGTGAAGTGAGGTGCTTCATTTTTTTCTACCTGAAGTATTTTTATTCTGCTAATGTATATTCTTTTTTGTTTAATAGATGGACACAATATCTTTATTTTGTTTATTTTTATATGGTGCTGAGGATCAAACCCAGTGCCTCACATATACAAGGCAAGTGCTCTGCCACTGAGCCACAACCTCTATTAATGTTTATTCTAAACATTACCTCTAATCTTCATTACTCTCTAATGTCCAGGTTTAATTGGTAGGAAACCTAAAGTTCAGAAAGTTTTTATTTATTTATTTTTTAGTTTTTTCAAGATTACATTACCAGTAATTAGTGAGGTTGGGATTTCTCCTCTGATTGGCAGGCTCTAAAGACACCTTTCTATTTTGTATCATTGTCTTTAATTAGTGGAATGATTTATGTTAGTTGAAAATGACCTTTTTAATTTGCTTAGCTTGGTCTGTAAGAGAGTGTGCTCTTCAGTTGAGGAATAAACCCAGGGTTGCTTAACCACTGAGCCACATGCCCTGCCCCCTTTTTTTATTTTATTTTTAAATTTTGAGACAGGGTCTCATTAATTTGCTTAGGGCTTTCCTGAGTTGTTGAGGCTGCCCTTGAACTTGTGATCCTCTAGGCTCAGCCTCTAGAGTTGCTGGGATTATAGGCCTGTTCCATCATGCCTAGCATTAGTGACTTAGGGTTTTAACTATTCACTGCAGTGAGGTGGAAAGAAAATAATGAGAACTGTTTTCCACAAGTCAGAGTGAACTTGTACCTTTCAATTTAAAATATAGGAATTGCTTTAAAATAGCTATTGCCACAGTTACATTTTTCATAACTGATGAGTCCATGGTTGTATTTGTTCCCCTATTCTTTGTCATGGCTAGTAATAATTTATTTCTTTATAATTTTGAATTCTACTCAAAAGATTTTTATAAATTGAATTCTCTCTCTCTCTTTTTTTTTTTGTGGGTGTCTCATGCATGGTAGTCAGGCATTCTACCATTGAGCTGTACCCCTAGCCCTTGAATTCCATTTTTGAAGTGAAAGATGGACTGACTTTTTACTGTCTAGTACTTAGTTTCTTACATTTTTTTTAAAAAAATATTTTTTGTTGTAGATGGACACGATACCTTTATTTCGTTTGTTTATTTCTATGTGGTGCTGAGGATTGAACCCAGTGCCTCACACATGCTAGGCAAGTGCTCGTACCACTGAGCTACAGTCCTAGCCCCAGTTTCTTACTTTTTGATGCTAAGTATTTTTGGTTTGTTTTTACCATACTGAGGATTGAACTCATTGGCACTCTACCACTGAGCTATATAGCTCTAGCTCTTTTTATTTTATTTTGAGACAGTATCTTGCTGAGTTGCTGAGGCTGGCCTCAAACTTGTGATCCTCTTACCTCAGTCTCCCAAGCCACTGGGATTATAGTCATGTGCCTCCATGCCCAGCTTGATGTCAAGTTTTAATACTAGATTTTTCCGTGTGAAAAAGTTGATACAGTTTTTTTTTTTTTTTAACTTTTTAGTCCCAAAGGGCCTTTGCTTTTCCAGGAATGTGAGGAAGTTCATTTTCTCTAACTTGCAAATATGGTAACTAAGATTTTGAAAGAATTTTAATATTTGGTTTCATGATGAAAAGCAAAAATCCTTTTTCTTGAGTTCTAGAACTACCTCATATCTCAATTATAATAGTCTAAAAATGTTCAAAATAGGGAAGGTAAAAAAAGTCCTATCAAAAATAATTTCACAATGCTTTCTGGTTTATATGTCAGTATATCTGATTGAAACCAGTGATATTCTGGTATGTTTTATATAGTACACCTGAACAGGAACAGCTAATGGTGGTGTGGCTAAGTTGGATGATAAAAGAAGAAGCTTACTTTGAGAGGTAAGGTGACTTAATTTGTTTTTTTTCAGTTGAGAAAGCTTTTCTCATCCCCCCCTTTGGAAATTCAATTTTTTTTTGTTTCAACAGTACTTCAGGCGTCTCTGCTTCTTTTGGGGAGATGTTATTGTTGGTGGCTATGTACTTTCACAGCAACCAGCTTAGTGCTATCATTGACTTAGTCTGTTCCACTTTGGGAATGAAGGTAATTTTCTTTATTTTCTTTCTAAAAGGAGTTAATTTTTGTAGTGTAAAATAAGTATAGTTGTTTAAGTAATTTTGGTTGTTTAATAGATTGAAGTTTTATCAGTAGATCTTAGAAAACATGCATTTTAAGAATATATATTTATAAGAATAATAGATATTCAGTACAGAAAGCTTAGAAGGTACAGAAAATGGGAAAAAATCTTAAAATGATATACATATATTTTGTAATTAAAAAAAAAAATCCTAGTACCTACCCCTGCAAAAAACAAAGCCAAAAACGTTGGAACTTACTAGTATGTCATGAATATTTCTTTATATCAATAAATATTTGATACAGTGTGATTATTTGATGGCTGCTTAGTAAGTCATCATTTGGATTGATTTTACTTTCTTTGATGGGCTTTTTATTTGCTGTATAGTTTTTTTGTTTTTGTTTAATGCTTAGATAAAAGTATCCTCATTTGTATTAATATACACACAGGTTGGATACAGTGGCTCACACCTGTAACCCCAGCAGCTTAGGAGGCTAAAGCAGGAGGATCAAAAGTTCAAAGCCAGCCTCAGCAATTTAGAGAGGCCCTAAGCATCTTAGTGAGACCCTGTCTTGAAATAAGAATTAAAAAGGGCAGGGAGTGTGGCTCAGTGGTTAAGTGCCCTAAGTTCAATCCCTGCTACCAAAAATAAATAAATAGATAGATAGATAGATAGATATAAAACTCTGAATGGCAATTAAGTGAAAAGTATGATATGTTAAAGTGTTTCATGAGTATTGCCAGATTATTTTTCAGAAAAATTATGCCAGTTTAAGTTTTTGATTAGTCAATGAGAACTCCAGTTTTCCTAAAGTCTCACCATAATGTGGCAGTTCCATTCATTTTATGTTTGCAAATCTGTTTTGTTTTTTCTTGCTGTAGTAGGGATTGGACTCAGGGTTAAGCAGGCTAGCCAAGTGGTCTGACACTGAGGTACACCCCTAGTCCTGTGTTTCCAAATTTGATTGATGAAAAATTATCTTATTTATTTTGTATTTCCTTGATAATTAGTGAAATTGTAATTTAAAAATCAATGTGTTTTGGCTGAGTATTTCTTTTTTTTTGAAAAATTTATTATTATCCCAATTTTTTTGTAGGGATTTTATTTTTACTTTTACAGATTCAAAAAGAATATATTTATATATTCATACATATTCACATATGTTTATGTATATATATTCAGATGAATAACATGTTTTAGTTCCTTTTATATCATATCTCATTGGTTTAAGACACACATATTACCCAATATTGAAATCGGGGTTCATTTTTCAGTTGACCTGTCGTATTGTGAATATGATAGTGTTGAGTCCCCACTCTTTTTTTTTTTTTTGCAGTGCTGGGAATTGAACCCCAGGGGCACTTTATGACTGAGCTGCATCCCTAACCCTTTTTAAATTTATTTTGAAATAAGGTCTCACTTAGTTACTAAGATTGCCTCAAGCTTGTAATCCTCCTACCTGAGCCTCATGAGTTGCTGGGATCATAGGTGTGCACCACTCTGCCTGGGCTGTCCATAATTTTTATCCCCTTAAAAGCAAGTATTAAATCAGTGATGTATCTTAATATCTTTAAAAATGAAGAAGTATAATGTTTTTGTGACTGACTTTTTCTAGTCTTTTTTGCCATTTAATTTTGCCATGTGGAAATTCTTGTCTTTAGTTTTATGTAGTATATTTTTTATTTTGGGGTTTGTATTTTATTGTTAAGCTTAGAAATGTTTTTCCTTCCTCAGGTTTATCTAAATGGTCACCTTTGTTTTCTTCTAAATTTTTAATTTTTTTGTGGCTTCATATTTTGAATTTACATCTTTAATCCATTTGAAGTTTATTTTGGTGTATGGTCTCATGTGTACAAAAATAAAACTGTCCCTCCACAAAGATAACTATCTCTGTTTCATTTATTGAATAATCCACTGCCCCATTACTGTCTTAAAATGCCAATAATTAGTACTACTTACTAAGTACTTTTTCAAAACTAACTTACTTTATTTATTTTTGAGACAGGGTCTCGCTATGTTGCCCAGGCTGACCCCAAACATCTGGGCTCAAGCGATCCTCCTGCCTCAGCCTCCCGAGTAGCTGGGACTACAGGTGTGCACCACCATGCCCTGCTTTTACTAAGTGCTTTTTTTTTTTCTTCCATGCTGGGGATAAAACTCAGGGCCTCACACAGGCTAGGCAAGTGTGATACAGCTGAGTTACATTCCCAACCCTGCTTTTACTAAGCATTTTTTATGTTCTGTTTCTGAGGAAAAACACCCTTTAATATTGGGTTTGAGAAGTTACTTATAAAACAGTAGAATACTTGAACGTTCAAATATTAATATTGTATATTGTAACCATTTTAGGTAATAAATTCACCAGAGTAAATTGTGTTTCATATATTTTTACATGCTGTTGGAATTCTTTTGATTATTTTAGATTGTAATAAAGCCAAGCTCCTTGAGCAGAATGAAGACCATCTTCACACAGGAAATTTTTACTGAGCAGGTACTTCTTATTCTATTTTTTTTTTTAAGGTACTTCTTATTCTTAGGAACGGATTTAACTTTATTTTACAACATTCTTTTAGAGAAAACTTTTATATCTCAGCTTAAAAGAATAATATATTTTCCCTCATTTGTTCTCAGTAGTATTTAATGATGATTTATTTCATCTTTGAAACTTCTGTAAAAAATAATCCATTTAAAATGCACTTTTATGGGCTGGGGATGTGGCTCAAGCGGTAGCGCACTCGCCTGGCATGCGTGCGGCCCGGGTTCGATCCTCAGCACCACATACAAACAAAGATGTTGTGTCTGCCGAGAACTAAAAAATAAATATTAAAAATTCTCTCTCTCTCTCTCTCACTCTCTCTCCTCTCTCACTCTCTCTTAAAAAAAAAATAAAATGCACTTTTAAAAAATTAATTAATCAAGTATTTTTGGTTATAGATGGACACAGTACCTTTATTTTATTTATTTATTTTTATGTGGTGCTGAGGATTGAACCCGATGCCTCACATATGCTAGGTGAGCACTCTGCCACTGAGCCACAACCACAGTCCCTGAAATACACTTTTGAAGAAGCTCATTATATAATAAAGTTATGTTTTAAATTGTATGTTTTTGGAGACTATGAATAGATACCTAAGATTCCTTAGATATTGGTAAAGTAGTCTTATGGGGTAATCATTTGGATTTCTTAGGAGACAAATAGAAACCTATTTAAATATTTAGGTTGTGAAATTCATTTCTAACTAGGTTTCAAGCTAGAGTCTAAATTCCTTTTTCTTGCATTTGGATGTTCTTATTTGGTCTTAGCACTTTTGTCTGGGGGTGGCTAAGAATATTTTTATTTTGAATGGAGTTAATTCTAAAATTTAAAATTAATTCTTAGATTCATTAGTAAATTTAAATATAAAATGCCATATCTATATATGTACATATATATGTCTAGAAAATAGAATATTTGAGAGTACTAATGGATCCATAAATCTTACTGCGTTTATGGTAATTAACATCCTAATCTCTGGGACATCAAACTCTCCTTCTCCCTTCCACATATATACACACACATTCTCCCAATTAACAGTCACACAAAGGACATAGGAGAACCATTATTTTTTGTGCTTAATTTTGAACCAATTGGAAGACAAATATGGGGAGGGTCTTTGAAACCTGATTAGAGGCCTGTATGTGATATATTGAGAATAGAAATTGGTTTATGTGGAACTTTAAGATTCAGATAGTGCTTTTTCAAAAAACTTTTCTTTTCATCTAAACAACCCTTTTAGATAGGTAAGACTGAAGACGTGAAAATATATATATTTTTTTGTAGATGTGAAAATAGATTTAGAAGATTCAGTAACTTCTCCAAAGTCATTGAGCCCAGATAATATTATTCTAAATATTACTTACACATTTTTTTCCTTATTATACCACTGTGTACATATCTTGTGTTTACAAATAAATTAAAAAGTAAATAACTGTAAAAGTCACCAAGTGTTTACTTCCTTATCATTTAAAATGTTTAAAACATGTA
This sequence comes from Spermophilus citellus, assembly GCF_964194105.1. Lineage (NCBI taxonomy): Eukaryota > Metazoa > Chordata > Mammalia > Rodentia > Sciuridae > Spermophilus > Spermophilus citellus. Next base: position 40,637,884 of record NC_138199.1, on the reverse strand, counting down.
ATAATTGATTTTCATTATTTGTTTCTAAGTACAGCATGTATTACTAATTTGCCCATTAATTCTCTCTGTTTCAAAATAATTTTATATTTCATTCTACCATGTGTATTATATTATTTTTCCCTTTAAGGTTGTCACAGCTCATGCAGTTCGGGTCCCTGTCACCAGCAACCTGAGTGCCAACATCACTGGGTTTTTGCCTATTCATTGTATTTACCAGCTTCTCAGGAGTCGTTCCTTTACCAAGCACAAAGTGTCAATAAAAGTATGACCTTACATTTACATTTCAAACTATATCTAAGTTGATTCTTTCTTCATAGCTAGTTTTGTTTCAGTATGTAGGTGTTTATTGAGGATTTTATGTATGAAAAGTGTAGTGTTAACCTAAATTAGTTGTAATTTATACAGTTAGATTTATTAGGAGCCCAGTTTCAGTTGTTTCAAATAATCTCTTACTTATAAAATGTATATTATCCATTTAAATTCTCAATAATAACACTTGCCTATTTCATTAACAGTAAGAAATTGCTGTTTTCTAAATTTTCAAGTTTTTTTATTTTAGTTTTTTTTTTTTTTTTTTTTTGAGGACCTGGGAGTTGAACCCAGGGCCTTCCACATGCTAGGCATGTGCTCTATCACTTAGCTATATCCTCAGCTCCTAAAGTTTAGTTCTGTTCACCAAATTGAGAAAGTTGTTGGTCAGCTATGACCACTATTTATAAATTTATTGCAAGGATACCTAACACCTAACATTTATATAAATTGTTTTCTGTTTATTATACTTGGCTTTATTGAACAGAATGTCTTCAAAGACAAGACTGAAACCCAGAGGGTAGAGAAATCTTTTGAACTGTTTGTGCTTATCAGGGCTACTTTCATTATTGCTCTGTGTTTGCTCTGAAGAAAGATGCTTTTCCTAAATTCCTGTCTGCTGTGAATTACTTCACTTACAACACATGTGGTACTCTAAACTGAGATATAGTAGAGATTAAAATGTTTTTCTTACTATTAAAAACTAATTCAAAGCAGGCTTCTTATCATTTAGATTCATCTTTCCCTGGGCAGTATTCTCAATTAGGATATAAAGGTAGTTCATATTTTCAAATCAAAGACAGTTATGGAACTAAATAATAATATATTTGGAACTGCCAAAGTTAAGAGTAAATTTCACTGATTCATAAATCACGTATATGTGCTTTTATAATTTTACTTGCTTTTTCTTATTGTCATAATTGATTTGGTGCCTATAACGTTCTTTTTTAGGACTGGATATACAGACAGCTGTGTGAAACCTCCACTCCACTCCATCCTCAATTACTTCCTCTGATTGATGTGTACATAAATTCTATACTTACTCCAGCATCTAAATCTAATCCAGAAGCCACAAATCAGCCAGTTACAGAGCAGGAGATACTCAATATTTTTCAAGAAGTCATTGGGGTAAAACAGTGGTTCCTTTACATCTATTTACTTCTTTTTATTTTACTTTGTTCTTTTAACTTAGTCCATATATTTTTTTCTTCCTCAGAAGAGTTTTAGGTGATTCTTTTTTTTTTTTAAAGATAGAGTGAGAGAGGAGAGAGAGAGAGAGAGAGAGAGAGAGAGAGAGAGAGAGAGAGAATTTTTTAATATTTATTTTTTAGTTCTCGGCGGACACAACATCTTTGTATGTGGTGCTGAGGATCGAACCCGGGCCTCATGCATGCCAGGCGAGCACGCTACCACTTGAGCCACATCCCCAGCCCCAGTTTTAGGTGATTCTGAAATTAAAATAATATTAAATATCATTAGATAGCTCATAAATATAAAAATAATTAAACAAAATAATGTTATTCCAAATGGTTTGTCAGATAGGCACTTTTTTTTTTTTTTTTTTTTTTTGTACTGGGGATTGAACCCAGGGTTGTTTAACCACTGAGCCACATCTCCAGTCCTTTTTATTTCAAACAGGCACTTTTTGAGGAGTCTTTTAAAGTCTTTGTTTTAAAGTGTACAGGTAAAGTGTAGAGATTGTGTATTTGTATTTGTCAACAGTGTGACATTTCAGCACATTCAGCAGAGTGTTAGCTTATCAGAAAGCTTAAGATGTACATAAATTGTGTATGGAAAATTTGATTAAAATATTTTTTCCTCATTTTGTTGGGAGGGTAAAAAAAATAGTTTTTTTTTTTTTTTTTTTTTTTTTTTTGGTACCAGGGATTGAACTTAGGGGCACTTGACCACTGAGCCACATCCCAAGCCCTATTTTGTGTTTTATTTAGAGACAGGGTCTGAGTTGCCTAGTGCCTCAGATTTTGCTGAGATTGGTTTTGAACTCTCCATCCTCCTGTCTCAGCCTCCTGAGCTGCTGGGATTACAGGTGTGTGCCACTGTGCCTGGCAAGAGTTGCATTTTTTCACAAATACAGTTAAATGTCATATCTTTTCTAGGAATTGTTTTCTTCATGACAAATTTCACATTAAGCCTTTCAGAAGCAATTTGCTGGGAATGCTACTGAGTAGTAGTAGCTGATGTTTCTTTTTTTTACTATTAAAGTCTAGGTAACATGGTGTTCATCTGTCATGCCATCTCAGATTTCACTTAAACTTCAAGTCATCTCTTTGAGTTAGTGCAAATTCAGCAACATTTCTCCCAGTTTATCCAACTGTGGGAGCAACAGTGCTGGATAGTCTGTTTTGATACTTTTGCTATTAGAAAAGAAAAAGCACTAATGCAACTTAACAGTATTTTAAAGTTTGTAATATTACCTCCAGGGTGACAATATCCGCCTTAATCAGCGTTTCAGTATCACAGCGCAGCTTTTGGTGCTTTACTACATACTGTCTTATGAAGAAGCTCTCCTAGCAAACACAAAGACTTTAGGTAAGTTTTGTGTGGGCGAGTGGTTCTAGTAGTTCATTATTATTTTCTGCATGCATTATTTTCTAAGGTGTTGTATGATAAAATAAAGCCAAATACTCTTAACAAACTCTAGTGTCACTTTATAATATTTGCAGTGAAGACAAAGTATTCTCAATGCATAAGTATGTGTGGGCGCATAATCACTTCTCTGGCTCAATCCTCTGTTTAGCAGGCTAAATTAATGGGTGACTGAATCGCCTATATTTTGAGAATTTTTATTAATCATATTCATTAAATATAAATTAAGAGGTAAAACTGAAGAAATTTTTTGCTTTTTTTTTTTTTTTTTTTTTTTTTCGGTACCAGGGATTGAACTGAGGGTTGCTTAACTACTGAGCCATATCTCAAGCCCTTTTTATTTTTTATTTTGAGATAGGATCTCACTTATAGACTTGCTAAATTGCTGAGGCTGGCTTTGTACATGTGATCCTCCTGCCTCAGCCTTCTGATCCCCTGGGATTATAGGTGTGCGCCACCACACCCGGCTTTTTGCTTGAATTTACTCTTTGTCCTGTCACACATTAGTGTGAAGTGTAATAACCAAATCAAAAGCAGTAGAGGTCTGGGGAGGTAGCTCAGTGGTAAAGCACCCCTTTAGGGTTAAATCCCTATCCCCAGGACCAAAAAAAAAAAAAATTGTTGACACATAAGTGAATTTATTCTTTGTTTTTTTCTTTTCGAGGTTTTCTTTGCGAGGCGTTAGGGATCAAACCATGTGCATGCTAGGCAAGCATTTTACCACTGAGCTATAGCCCTAGCCCTCCAGTTATTTATTTATTTATTATTTATTTTTTGGGTACCAGGGATTAAACTCAGGGGCACTCAGCCACTGAGCCCCATCCCCAGTGCTTTTTTGTATTTTATTTAAAGACAAGGTCTCACTGAGTTGCTTAGTGTCTCACTTTTGCTGAGGCTGGCTTTGAACTCCTGATCTTCCTGTCTCAGCCTCCCGAGCTGCGGGGATTACAGGCGGACACCACTGCGTCCGGATCCAGTTATTTTTTTGTGTGTATGTTAATAAAGTTTTTTTTCTGGGGAATCATATACTGGAGATTGAACACAGGGGCACTCTACCACTGATTTTTTATTTTTTATTTTGAGACAAGGTCTCTTTTAGTTGCTCAAGTTGGCCTCCAACTTGCAATCCTGCTTCATTCTCCCAAATTGTTGGGAATTACAGGTGTGCACTGTTTTGCCCTTTTTGAATATGCTGTAGACATTGGGATTGAGATTCTAATAGGTTCATGTGGTATACAGCAGATTATGTTAGAATGAAATTAATGTGGTAGGCACATAGGATCTGATAGAGATGAGACAGAGAAAGGTAGTGTTGATTGGCAAATATCTTTATACTGTGTGATCTATGAATCCATTGAAGGTTTAGAGTCTAGAGCTGGAGACAGATGATTTGGCCAACTCTGTATTAGAACATTGGGGTTTCAGGATAAAGAATGATTAATAAAGAGATGAGAAATTACAAGCCTGACAGTTTGGTCATAGTATATATTTAAATGAAGGATGAGTAGACACTGAATTAAGATAGGAAAAAAATAGAAATCAAGATGGACTTGTTAAAAAATAAAGACATTGCTAGCTGAAGGTAGGAGTTAAAAGAGAAGGAAGTCAAATCCATATTGCTTAACTTTTTTAAAAAAGTCACTAGCCAGGCATGGTGGCGCACGCCTGTAATCCCAGTGGCTCAGGAAGTTTAGGCAGGAGGATCACAAGTTCTAAGCCAGCCTCAACAAAGTAGTAAGGTGCTAAGACCCTGTTTCTAAAATAAAATACAGAAAAGGGTTTGGGATGTGGCGCCGTGGTTGAATGATCCCTGAGTTCAATCCCTGGTACAAAAAAAAAGAAAATCACTACAATGTATATAATGTGATTAAATTAAGGCTTCTTTTTATGAGTTAAATTAGAATCATGAAGCTCTAAGCCATGTGTTCATGACTGCGTTTGATCATCCTGATTAGATTTAGGAATGTTTTGACTCACTTATGAGTTCTTTTAGTGTAGTGCTTTTCTGCATGTAGCTTCTCTCACTAATAGTGATTTGTCTCTCCCCAGGTTTCAATTTCAGGACATGTTCCAGACTTTACCCTTAGATATGTCTTGCTTTTCCTATAATTCACAATTTTGTTATTGATTCTTCATCTTATATACTCTTTACGGATTGTGAATTAAAAGTAATTTAACATTGTTTTTGTTTGCATTTGGGTTGAAGGTTAAGATCTTTTTTTTAATTCTGACGCTTTTTTCCCCCATGTTTTTTATGTTTAACTAACAGCTGCCATGCAGAGAAAACCCAAATCGTATTCTTCTTCTTTAATGGATCAGATTCCTATCAAATTCCTCATTCGGCAGGCCCAAGGGCTACAGCAAGAGTTGGGAGGTATTTGTTTTATTTGCTTTTTACTGACAAAGTTTACTGTTAAGAAAACTTACTGAGCTGAGCACAGTGGTGCACACCCATAATCCCAGCAGTTTGGAAGGCTGAGGCAGGACGATTATGAGTTCAAAGCCAGCCTTAGCAAAAGTGAGAGTATCTTAATTGCTTTAAAAAAAAATATTTTTAGATGTAGATGGACACAATCCCTTAATTAATTAATTAATTATGTGGTGCCAAGGTTCAAACTCAGTGTCTCACACATGCTAGCCAAGGGCTCTGCCACTGAGTTAAAACTCCAGTCCTTAATTGCATTTTGCTAACTCTGGAAACTATATAAAAATTCACAGTGCAGTTTCTACTGAACATGTATCACTTTCATACTAAAGTTGAAAAGTTTTAGTCATTATAAATCGAGAGCCATCTGTATTTTTAACCTCAAACAGCAGTTTCTTGTGGTTGAACCTAATAGACACACACGCGAATTAAAAAAAAAAAAATTACATTAACCTATGAATGATGGGGCTGGTGTTGTGGCTCAGTGGTAGGACACTTGCCTAGCATGTGTGAGGCACTGAGTTCGATCCTCAGTACCACATAAATATAAATAAATAAAATGAAGGCATTGTGTCCATCAACAACTAATAGTATTAAAAAAAAAATCTATGAATGATTTTGGTGTAGTGGATCAAACCTGTAATCCTAGTGACTTGTGATGCTGAGGCAGCAGGATTGCAAGTTCAAAGCCAGTCTCGGCAACTTCATGAGGCCCTAAGCAACTTAGCGAGACTCTGTCTCAAAATAAAAAAATAAAAGGGCACTCCTGTATTCAATCCCTGGTACAAAAAACCAACCAACCAAAAAACCAAAAATTTATGAATGATATTATACCCTTCTCATGAGAATTTTTTCCCCTTGGACACTTGAATATTTTTTCATATTAATACATGTAGATTTACCGTATCATTTGCAATTGTTTCATAATATTCTATAATACATTGATACAGATATAGTGTAGTTTAACTATAAATAGAAATATAGTACTATTTTTAGGAATTAGTTTTCTTAGGCAGTTTTTATAATGTTTGTGTTTTTGTTTCTTCAAAGTTGTAATTTTCTTTTTTTTAAAATTTTTTTTGTTTTTAAAGAGAGTGAGAGAGGAGAGAGAGAGAATTTTTAATATTTATTTTTTAGTTCTCGGCGGACACAACATCTTTGTATGTGGTGTAGAGGATCGAACCCGGGCCGCACGCATACCAGGCGAGCGCGCTACCGCTTGAGCCACATCCCCAGCCCCAAAGTTGTAATTTTCTTTGTTGTGATTGGTCTTAAGGAGAAATATGAATCTTCATTGATCATCTTTAACCAGATATCTGCATTTATTAACTTATAACTTTGCATGGTCTGTTTCCAAAGAAATGATGTAGTATTTAGCAGCATTTAGTAATTAACATGTTTTATTGAAAATATCATTAAATGTGGATTAGTTTATACTATTGTAAGCAGTCCTTTTGTGACTGTTGGGAGTAGTTTTAATTGTAAATTAAAAAGAGCAAAGGAGCTGGGCACATGCCCATAATACCAGTGGCTTGGAATCTGAGGCAGGAGGATTGTTGAGTTCAAAGCCAGCCTCAGTGACTTAGCAAGGCCCTAAACAACTCATTGAGACCTTGTCTCTAAATAAAATATGAAAAAAGTCCTTGGAATATGGCTCAGTGGTTAGATGCCTCTGGGTTCAATCCCTGGTACCAAAAAAAGAAAAAATGCGCAATAGAATAATTTATATTTAAACTTTAAAATATCACTTTTTGTTATAATCTTTGTAAACATTTAGCATCAATTTTAAGCAGTTTTCGTGAGAAATGAAGCAGGTATTATCATTGGGTATGGTTTAAGTTGCATAATGAGGGGACAATCTGATCTTAAATACTTTGATACTACTACTATTATTTCTACACTCTTACTACTACTCTGATGATGATAGTAATAATATAGTATTATCAATATTTATTGGATACTTATGTGCCAAGCACTTAGCTTGTGGTACTTCATATAACTAAGTAAGTATTTTTATCGTATCATCATTTATTTTCTTTTTACTAATATTACACAACAGTTGTAAATAGTCAAACTATGCTATAAGCAAAATGTTAGAAAAAAGAGTTTGATTTAGTAGGTTTTAGGTAGGTTATACTAAAAGTTGTCACTTTTTTGTTGTTTTTGGTACCAGGGATTGAATCCAGGGGTACTTAACCACTGAGCCAAATCCCCAACCCCTTTTTGTTTTTTCAGTGACAGGGTCTCACTAAGTTGCTTAGGGTCTCACTTCAGATCCGCCTGCCGCAGCCTCCCAAGCTGCTGGGATTAGAGGCGTGTGCCACTGCGCCCAGCAAAAATTGTCACTTTTACATACTCAAAAATGGGCAGTTTTAATTTTATCAGTGTATAGCAATGATTCTTAGTGGGGTTGGAAGAAAGTGTATATTCTTTACAGAAGCCTATCTGCATTTCTCAGTGGGCCTTTTTTAAACCATGTATGACCTCTGCCAAGCAGACATTCTTTTACCCTCTTTCTTTTCACTCCCCTCAACTCTTGAAACATTGCTATGTCAAATAACTTTTCCTGATGAAATGTTTATGTTGGGATGAGGTAGAAGAAAGCTTGAGAACTTTTTGTTTTCTTTTTGGTACTGGGGATTTAACTCAGGGGCACTCAACCACTGAGCCACATCCCCAGTCCCATTTTATAGTTTTATTTAGAGGCAGGGTCTCACTGAGTTGCTCAGCACCTTGCTTTTGCTGAAGCTGGCTTTATACTCAAGATCCATTTGCAATCTTCCTGCCTCAGCCTTCCGAGTCGCTGTGATTACAGGCATGTGCCACGGAGCCCGGCTCTTGAGAACTTTTGATATAATAGTTTCCAACTTACTGTTTATCACTTGGGGATTGATTTAACCGGATTCTCTTGCTTAAACTACTATATGGAAATTTTTAAACTGTGCTGTGCATGTACAGAAGTGCAAATTCCTAAGGCTCTATTCCAGAGTTTCTGCTATAGTCATCTGGCATATAATTTCTTACTCTGCAAATGAAACAAGCTTCTGATGCTAGAGGTGCCCTAGCAGTGTTTTGAGAAACACTGCTTTACAGCATAATCTTTCCTCGTGGGCTGTTGCCTTGATGGGGAAACTTTTGTTTTTTGAGAGTGGAAAATCTAATCGACTTGCTGTTAATTTTTAAGGGTTGCATTCAGCTTTACTACGTCTCCTTGCAACTAACTACCCACATTTATGTATTGTGGATGACTGGATTTGTGAAGAAGAAATCACAGGGACAGATGCTCTGTTGCGGCGAATGCTCCTGACTAATAATGCCAAAAACCACTCTCCTAAACAACTACAAGAAGGTACAGTAAATTGATCCTCTTCTTACTCTTTTAATAGTACAAGAACATCCTAGGCTAATTGAAACCTTATAATAATGCAGAATTTTCCTGGGAATATAGGTGTTTTGGTGAGTATATTTTAAGTAATTTTCTCTGAGTTGAAGGAGTTTTAGCCATTTCTTTTTGACGTGTGTGTGTGTGTGTGTGTGTGTGTGTGTGTGTGTATGGGAGATATATATTTATATCTCCCAGTTCTGGGATCAAATTACTTATGTCTTTTCCTTCATATCCTATGTTATATCACTAAAAAGGTGTGGTTTTAGAAAGGTCCTAAACTGGTTAGAAATAAATGCTTTGAATAAGGAAGGCAATGTGCTCGTCATTAATGGATAATATTCTGGATTAATACTGTTAAATTGAAATAATGCAAACCACATATATGAACTTTCTAGTATCCTATTAAAAAAGTAAAAAGAAAGCGGCAAAATTAATATTTTAAACTTTTTTCTAGTTTATTTATTTTCTTGTGAACAATTTGTGCAATCACTGCAAAATAAAATTATTGCAGAATCTTTGCTCCTGTTTGCTAGCACTAGCATTGGCCTTTGCAGTCTTCCTTTCTTCTTCTGTTCTTAAATTCCTTTCGCTGTGGGTTTTTTTTTTTTTTTTTTTAAATTTCTTTTTAAAAATTTTCCTTTCACTGTTTTCTTCAGGTCAATTTCTTTTGACACAGTGCCTTGCAAGTCTGTTTGGGTTTATTTTTCATTTCATAATCCCAAGGAATTGTAAATCATACCAAAGCCAGGTTTCTTGCCACCACTAACATGGGTTCTAAATCCAAATATGAAGACCATATCTGGCATGGTGTTGTAAATTTTGGATAGTTTTTCCTGAGTTTCTGTTTTAGTTATTATTATCTTCTTAGGGTTAAGGAAATTGATGACCATTGTTTCATAAACTTCCTAGGCTAGAGAGGTATTTGTTCATGGTGGTAGGTAGTCCTTAGGCAGCTGAGAAGGAAAAAACAAAAATAATTTTAGTTATTTTATCAGACATTACCAATATATTGTTATTTTATCATGGAATCTTATAAAATTATTAATAAGATATTTCACTACTCTTTTGGAAAGCACACTTCTAGATGTTTGCTAGTAAAAGCAATCTGCTGGATCCTAAAAGGGGGCCACCTGGAAAAAAGTATCAAGAAGTTGGACCTTTCAAATTAATAACTATCAGAACTACAGAACTAATACTTTGGCTTCTTTTTCTATTTTAGTCCTGCTTTTAAAATCAGTGTAAATCACCCAAGTAAATGAGATTAGTTTTTGAGTCATTAATATGATTTAAAAAATGAGATTTTACCGTTGTTGTCCTTTATAAAATAACTGCACTTACACTTTTTTTTTTTTTTTAGGATTAATCAAAACTATAGCTACATTGAAAATTTTACTTTTAGCAACGTTGTTTTCTTTGACCAGTAGTCTGAGAAGGAATATTTCTTGCTTGGTAAATTATATAATTTAGGTTATGACTGCTGAATTTTCTTTTTAGCGTTTTCAGCTGTTCCTGTAAGTCACACACAAGTGATGCAGATTATAGAACACTTGACTCTGCTCTCTGCCAGCGAACTTATACCATATGCAGAAGTATTAACTTCCAATATGAACCAGCTGTTGAATTCAGGTGTTCCACGCAGAATTCTTCAAACGGTCAATAAATTATGGATGGTTCTTAATACTGTGATGCCTAGAAGGTAAATTCATTGTATTGTTACATGCAATACAGAAAGTATAGCAGTGATAATATACTGTCATATTATTATATTGTTGAAAATAATTTTCACAAGATCACTTATTTCAATATTTTTTTTAGTATGTGACAATATAATTCCTTTTGGAATGCTACCAAAGAGTTGTTTTATTTTTAAGGAAAAGAATAAGGGGTTGGGGCTGGGGCTGTGGCTCAGTGGTAGCGCACTTGCCTAGCATGTGTGAGGCATTGGGTTTGATTCTCAGCACCACATATAAATAAAAAAATAAAGGTCTATCAACAACTAATAAAAATAAATTTTAATAGATAGCCTATTTCCAGTTTGAAACATTTCTTTTAAAAGTGGATTTCTCATGTATTGTTACTTTTGGCTAATTTTGATTTAGATCATTATGTCTTACATCATTGCAGAGGTTCTACCTGGGTATTGAACTAATTTTCCAGAGCTGCTTTGTGCATGTATACATGTGTCTGTGTTTGAATCTTTTTTTTTTTTTTAAACCCAAGGATGCTTAACCACTGAGACAGGGTCTCACTAAGTTGCGTAGGGCTTTGCTAAGTATTATGCTGAGGCTGGCTTTGAACTTGTGATCCTTCTGCCTCAGCTTCCTGAGCCATTGGGATTACAGGTGTGTGCCATTGTGCCCAGCTTGAATATCCTTTTAAGAAAATTACAAGCAGTGACATAATATGCACATTGGAAAATGTATTCAGTATATTTTCACATAATTATTTTTGTGATTACCTTTCTTGTCTAGCCCAACTTTTTTTTTCCCCCAAAAGTTAATAATTGTCTGTTTTTTGGTACTGGGGATTGAACTCAGGGACACTTGACCACTGAGCCACATCTGCAGCCCAAATTTGTATTTTATTTAGAGACAGGGTCTCACTGAGTTGTTTTGCACCTTGAAGTTGCTGAGGCTGGCTTTGAACTCAAGATCCTTCTGCTTCAGCCTCCCGAGCCACTGGGATTACAGGCGTGGGCCACCACACCTGGCTTGTCTTAGTGTTTGCCTAGTTTCCTATGAATTTACTAATATTTGGATGCCATGCACCCTTTCTGATGTCTAAATATTCATCTGTATTCATCTAAATATTCATCTGTAAGGGTGCTTGGTGTTCAAATACAGATTGAAATCACCTGGAGAGATTTAAAAATTCCTGATCCCCAGGTTGTATCCCATGCCAATTAAATCAGAATGTCTGTGGTGGAGTGAGGCATCAGTATCTATTTTTAGATTTCCCCAGGTGATTCCAATATGTAGCAATGAGAATACTGAATTTACTCTTTATTTTTAGTCAGAAGGACTGTGCTGGTCCATAGATTACATCACTAACGCCTGATCAGCTCTAAAACACAGTTCTGGGTTTGAGTTACTTGAGATTCAATAGGTATGGAGTAGGATCTGGGAATATTTATATTTTTCTAAATTTAAGTTTTACTTAATGTCAAATTAACAAATGTGCTAAAATTTAAGAAGCTAATAATATATATGATCTGCCTCACACCTTTTATTTTATACCCTATTCCCCAGAAACAACTACTTTTTAGCTTTTACCTTTTTTGTGTGTATAGTCTTAGGAATCAAACTCAGAGCCTCTTGCATACTAGGCAAGCACTTGACCACTGAGGTGCACCCTTAGCCCTCTTTTAATTTTTTTTTTAATATATATTTTTTAGTTGTATATGGACACAATGTCTTTATTTTGTTTATTTACTTTTATGTGGTGTTGAGGATCGAACCCAGTGCCTCACACATGCTAGGCAAGTGCTCTACCGTTGAGCCACAACCCCAGCCCTCTGTTTTGTTTTTTTATTCTAGCATTTACATCCTTTTGGTATAGCTCAATTATATATATATATGTATGTTTTAGTTGTAGATGGACACAATACCTTTATTTTTTATTTATGTAGTGCTGAGGATTGAACCCAGTGCCCCATGTATGCAAGGCAGGCGCTCTACCACTGAGTAACAATCCCAGCCCCTCAATAATATTAAAAAATTTTTTTTTTTTGTAGTTGTAAGTGGAAAGCATGCCTTTGTTTTATTTGTTTATTTTTATGTGGTGCTAAGGATTGAACCCAGTGCCTCCCATGTGCAAGACTAGTTCTCTGCCCCTGAGCTACAGCCCTAGCTCTCAATAATATTTTTATAATAACTATGATTTCTTAATTTTTCAATTTACAAATTATCTGTGGATTTCCTATTATACAAGTTGAAGGTTTTAGCATTCTTATCTACTTTCTCCCCTGTGAATCCTCCTTTTCCCATTTCTCCTGACACAGGTCTATCAAAATTTTTGGTTAAGCAGGGTGCTGTGGCACATGTCTGTAATCTCAGTGGCTTGAGAGGCTGAGGCAGGAGGATTGTGAGTTCAAATCCAGCCTCAGCAAAAATGAGGTGCTAAGCAACTCAGTGAGACCCTGTCTCTAAATAAAATACAAAATAAGGCTGGGGAAATGGCTCAGTGGTCAAGTGCCCCTGAGTTCAATCCCTAGTACCCCCCAATCCCCCCAAAATTTTTTTGGTTAAAACAATATTCAGTGTGCACATTATTATGACTACATAAGTGATATTTATAGTTGAATGCGATAGCCTTGATTATATTTTTTCTTTTGGTGCTAAGGTTCAAACCAGGCCCTTGAATCTGCAAGGCAAGTGCTCTACCACTGAGCTTCATTCCAACCTCCTATAATTTTTTTTCTTACACAAGTGCTCTCTCACATACCTGACACATACTCTAATACTTTACTTTTTCCCTTTTGTTCAATTTTTTTTTGTTGTTTTGCTCTCAGTAATAACAAATTCATCCCCACATTTCCTTAATTAGGAAAAGAAAAAAATCTAGTTCATTTTTGCTCCTAGAAATTTGAAGGTATTATTCTATTGACTTAGAGTTTCCATTATTGCTATTTCTAATTGATGTCATACCATCCTTGTGTGTGACTATTGTTTTTTCTCTCCTTGTTTTCTGGAATTTCATAATGAAATTTTTTTTTTATTGGTTGTTCACAACATTACAAAGCTCTTGACATATCATATTTCATACATTAGAATCAAGTGGGTTATGAACTCCCATTTTTACCCCAAATACAGATTGCAGAATCACATCGGTTGCACATCACATTTTTACATACTGCCATATTAGTGACTGTTGTATTCTGCTACCTTTCCTAACCTCTACTATCCCCCTTCCCCTCCCCTCCCATCTTCTCTCTCTACCCCATCTACTGTAATTCATTTCCCTCCATGTTTGTTATCCCATTCCCCCCATAACCTCTTATATGTAATTTTGTATAACAATGAGGGGCTCCCTCCATTTCCATGTGATTTCCCTTTTTCTCTCCCTTTCCCTCCCACCTCATGACTCTGTTTAATGTTAGTCTTTTCTTCCTGCTCTTCCTCCCTGTTCTGTTCTTATTTGCTCTCATCATAATGAAATATTAAAAAAAATTTTTTTTCCAGTTGTCAATGCACCTTTATTTGTTTATATGTGGTGCTGAGAATAGGATCCAGTGCTTACCACACACTAGGCAAGCGCTCTACCATTGAGCCACAACCCCAGCCCCATAATGATGTATTTTGATGGTTATTATTTCTCATTCTTAGTGCTAGGCACTTTATGGGCTTTTTTAGTATGAGGAGCAATGCTTTCATTTTTAGGACGTTTTCTTTGTTGAGTAACTTCCCCTGTTTCCTGAAATTCTTTTTTGTAATTTGCATTTTAAACCTTTAGACTTAATCACTGGTTTTCTGCCCCCCCGATTTATTTTTGCTTTTTGATTATATTTTCTCATTTCTTTGAACTTTTAAATTTCTTTTATATTCTTCACATCTAAGAGCTCTTATCTGCATTTTTTTTTTCTACTAATAGGGATTGAACCCAGAACCTGTGCCTGCTAGACAAGTGTGCTAATAACTGAGATACATCCCCAGCTCTTTCTAAAAGAATTTTACTTTGAGACACAGTCATGATAAGTTGCCCAGGCTGATTTTAAGCTTGTGATCCCCTACCTTAGCCTTCTGAGTAGCTGGGATTATAGGTGACCTGTTCCTGGCCTTTGCCTATACTTTTTAAAATGCCTTTTTCCTGTTTTATATATGATAGTTTTTAAAAAAATAATTACAAATTAAAAAAAATTTCTTTCCACATTTTGAAGTATTCTATTCTTTCAGGATATCAATAAAGCTTAAATTCTTTTGTTTTGATTTCTACATTTTCTATTTCTTTTGAGATTTTTTTTCCTGTTTGTGTATTTTATATTTTTCAAAGTAAACATTCTTGTATATGTGTCATAATCCTTGCCTATGCTCTCATTTTTAAAAATGGGACATTTTATGTGTGAGGTGGGAGTAGGGGACTCCTAGGCTTCACTATAAGAGATCAGATACCTTCATTTTGGCATATTCCTTAGTAATTCTTAGGTACAGTTTAGTAACCACTTATAAATCTATTAATGTCTAATCTCAAAATGGTATCTCACATTGAGACTTCATGAAAATAAATTTGAAATGATGACATATTTATGGGGCCAGATACAGTTTCAAAGTGTTTTGGTAGGTATTATCTCATTTATGATTATTATCTTATTCTTTTTCACATGAGGACACAGTTCAGAGAAGCTCAGTGACTTACAGAGTCATATATACCAAGAATGGTAGAACTGGGGTCTTAGTTTTACTTCAAGTTTTTATTCTGGATGTCTTGATTATTCCATTACAACAGTGAAGAGCTTTTCAGACTACTTTGTGTTTACTGTTTTATATTTTCATTTGTTTTAAAGATATAATAATAGGCTTATGTGTATAGTTTTTAATTTTTCAAAGCTTACATACCTATTTTTCTAATTTTTTCCCCTGAAAATAACTTTCTAAGAAGGAAGACTAGATGTCTATAAATTTTAGTTATAATATAGCTGTTTTGAACATGTGATTCTTTTCTTATCAGGCTATGGGTAATGACAGTTAATGCACTTCAGCCTTCCATAAAGTTTGTACGACAACAAAAGTATACTCAGAATGACCTGATGATAGATCCTCTCATTGTCCTAAGATGTGATCAAAGGGTTCACAGGTATGTGTCATTTGAGTTTCAGTTTTGTTATAGAAATAGAAGAAATTTAGTTTAAATGATTATCTTAATATTCTTGCAGATAACTAAGCACTATGACCTGTGTGATTTCTTGTCTTTTAAAAATATTATTTATATTCATGAACCGTATGTTCAGTGTAATATTTAATATGAGGTTAATAAAACATAGCTTTAAAGAAATGTTGTTCTTGGTTTTGTTAACCATCAGTAGTGTCTTTTCTCTCTCTCATTATCAAGATCAGTGAAAAATAACAGTTTTAGCTAGCATGTTGGAGAAGGCTTTTAAAAACCTGGTTCATTATGAACCATTACTTGCCTTAAAACTGACCTTTTTGTCATCCTCAGTTGTGATGTTAGCTACGTTGATTCCATATTTTCCTCTAATTCCTTGCCTACTACTTTGATGTGGCTTCACTTCAAAACGTAGAATTTAATAAAATCACTAATATTTGAATTTGGAGTTGTTGTGATAAGTAATATCCAAGGAATATAAGTTGAGTATATATAAGATATGTAAGTCTTTTAAAGAGGACTGTGAGTTTAGATGAACTGATAGTGTAATGGTGGAGGCTAGGGAGTCAAGGGAGGTATTTTGAGAAGAATAGTATGAGCAAAGATATAGACGCAAGAATGAAAAATGCTTGGAGCAGAGGCTTAATTTTTGAGAAGAGCACACTTTACAGTTGGAAAGTTAAGCAACATCCCCAGCTCTGCTTTGTATTTTATTTAGAGACAGGGTCTCACTGAGTTGCTTAGCACCTCAGTTTTGCTGAGGCTGGCTTTGAACCCATGATCCTCTTGCCTCAGCCTCCTGAGCCACTGGGAATACAGGCATGTGCCACTTTGCCTAGCTTTAATTTTTTTTCATCTTTTAAAATTTTATTTTATTTTTATCAAGTGGTCCTTCTCATGATTCTAAAAGAAATTGCACACATAGTTGGGTGTGGTGGTACACAACTATCATCCCAGGGACTTGGGAGGCTCAGGCAGAAGGGTTGCAAGTTTGGGGCCAGCCTTAGCAACTTAGCAAGGTCCTTTGCGACTTAATGAGACTCCATCTCAAAATAAAAAATAAAAAGTGTAGGGGAGGTGACTAAGTGGTTAAGCACCCCTGGGTTCAATCCCCAGTACCAAAAAACACAAAACAAAAATGAAATTGCACATATAACATATACATATATAAAAATTACAACACTCAGGATTTGCTTTGAATTAATCCAATGTTAGTGGTAGGAAAGTGGATTGGGGTATTTCTGAAACAGGACTAACTATGTGAAGGTAACAGTTCAGGCTGGGTGATGAGTTCTTAGGGGTTCGTTGTAGTATTCCATCTTCCTTGTGTATGTATAAAATTTTTCATAGTGTATATATTAATACGTAAACACTTTATAACATATAAGAAGATTAACTAAAGAAAAGATGTATGGTAAGAAGTCTTGCTCTTATTTTTTTCATTCCCACATTGGTAAAACCAAATTCCTCATTGGCCATTTGGACTAATCCTGGTTTTATTATAGTGGTGTATATGTAGCATTATTTTTCTGTGTACTTATACATTTGTAAATATTATTATTTTTTTTTTGCTTTGGATGTGTTTTAGTCAGCTTTTTCACTGCTGTGACTTAAAGACCTGACAAGAACAATTTTAGGGGAGGAAAGGTTTATTTAGAGGCTCACAGTTTCACAGGTCTCAGTCCATAGACAGTTGGCTCCATTCCTTGGGGCTTGAAGTAAGTCAGAACATCATGGTGGAAGAGTGTGGCAGAGGGAAGCAGCTCACATGATGATCAGATAGCAGAGAGAGAGACTCTGCCCCCGGGAAACAAAATATATATCCCAAAGGCCGACCTCCACTGACCCACCTCTTCTAGCTACCCTACCTGCCTTCAGTCATACTTAGTTAATCCCACCAGAGAATTGATTCACTAATTGATTGGGTAAAACATTTAAATGTTTAAATTAAATGTTTTACCCAATCAATTAGTGAATCAATTTCTCCTCTAAACCTTCTTGCATTGCCTCAAACATGAGCTTTTGGGGTTCACTTATTCTTTTTTGCCTTGAGAAATAGAATTTCTATTTTTTTCTAAGGGATTGGCATTTAAAATTCAAGAGATTATTTATCTCTCTCTTTTTTAAATTTATTTTTCATTTTTATTTTTACCTCACTTAAGTTTAATCTGTAACAATCTTCAAGGAATGAATAATTGTGTACCTATTTTATAGATGAGGAGACTGAAGCTTAGGAAGTATCTTCCCCAGGTTAGTGGATGAACCACTCTTGGAATAAAAAGTAGTCTTGCTGTCTTGTTTTGTAAAAGACAAGTAAAAAGAATAATCTAGTCTCTATCTTATCAATAACGGATATGCCTTTTTGAGGACAGCTGCTTTGCAGGCTTGTATCTAAAAAACCTATTTTTTTTTTTTAAAGAGAGAGTGAGAGAGGGGAGAGAGAGAGAGAGAGAGAGAGAATTTTTTAATATTTATTTTTTAGTTCTCGGCTGACACAATATCTTTGTTGGTATGTGGTGCTGAGGATCGAACCTGGGTCGCACGCATGCCAGGCGAGCGCGCTACCGCTTGAGCCACATCCCCAGCCCCTAAAAAACCTATTGTTAGTGGCATTTTCGGCAAAACAGGAATATCTTCAGTAGCACTTACACTGCATTTTATTGTAGCTGATAAGTTGAAAGAGAATACTATTTATATTACCTTCAAATACAGAGAATACGAAAGATTCATTAAACTTTTTAAAAAAAAAATATTTATTTATTTTTTAGTTTTCGGCGGACTCAACATCTTTGTTTGTATGTGGTGCTGAGGCTCGAACCCGGGCCGCACGCATGCCAGGCAAGCGCGCTACCGCTTGAGCCACATCCCCAGCCCTCATTAAACTTTTTTAAAAAAAATTTTTCTTAAGTTGTTGACAGATCTTTATTTTATTTATTTATATGTGGTACTGAGAATCGAACCCAGTGCCTCACACAAACCAGGGAAGTGTGCTACTGCTGAGCCCCAGTCCCGATTCATTAAACTTTTGATAACAGATACTTCAGTGGGAAAAGTTACTTCTCTGTTATTCAAGTTTTTCTAATTATTTAAACTGAATTCATCATGTTCTTACTAATTTATACATTTATATTCTTTCTGATACATTTTTCTTCTCCTTTTTCTGTGTTTAGATGCCCCCCCCTAATGGATATTACTCTACACATGTTGAATGGATATCTTCTTGCATCTAAAGCTTACCTTAGTGCTCACCTGAAGGAAACAGCAGAGCAAGATAGGCCTTCCCAGAATAATACAATAGGTTTAGTTGGACAAACTGATGCCCCAGAAGTTACCAGAGAAGAGCTGAAAAATGCATTACTGGCTGCTCAGGTAAATATTACTGAAATAAAATTTTGGTCCAAAGGGCAAGGGCTTCCTTTCTAAATCAGTAAAATAGATAACATATTGTGTCCTCTGTGTATATCAGTGATATATTGTGCCGTGCATTCCTTTTTTTTTCCTTTCGTTTTTTTTTACACCTTTGTATTTTATTTTATTTGTTTTAATTAGTTGCACATGACAGTACAATGATCTTGACATATCATACATTTATATTTTAACAAAATATAAGGCTTTAACAGTTCAGTGGTTTATAGTTATCTCTTTAACTCATTCAACAAATATTTATTGGAAATTTGTGTGCCAGAGACTGGGGATACCTTGGTGAAGAAGACAAAATCTTTGGTTATTTATTTCTTAAGAGCAAATGTTAGAAAAAGAAATTAAATATTGGAGAGAGTAAACAGAAAAATGAGTACATATATAGTAAAATGTTAGGCAGTGATAAAAATTATGACAGTATATGTAATTCATGTTTTTATTAGAAAAGTTTTATAACAATGTATAATTTCCCTGAAACTCTTTTTTTTTTAGAGAGAGAGAGAGAGAGAGAGAGAGAGAGAGAGAGAGAGAGAATTTTTAATATTTATTTTTTAGTTCTCGGCGGACACAACATCTTTGTTTGTATGTGGTGCTGAGGATCGAACCCGGGCCACACGCATGCCAGGCAAGCGCGCTACCGCTTGAGCCACATCCCCAGCCCCTTCCCTGAAACTCTTAAGTAGTATTTGTTTTTTAAAGAGAGAGAGAGAGAGAGAATTTATTTAATTATTTATTTAGTTTTTGGCAGACACAACATCTTTGTATGCGGTGCTGAGGATCGAACCCGGGCCGCACGCATGTTAGGCAAGCATGCTACCACTTGAGCCACATCCCCAGCCCGTCTTAAGTAGTATTTTGTTTTTTGTTTTGGTACTAGGGATTGAACCCAGGGGTCCTTTATCATGGAGCCACATTCCTGGACCTTTTTATTTTTTATATTGAGACAAGGTCTCTCTAATTTGCTGAGACTGGCCTTGAACTTGCAGTCCTACTACTTCAGCCTCCTGAGTTATTGAGATTACAAGTGTGCACCACCTCACCCAGCTTAAGTTGTCATTTTTGAATAATGCAATTTGAGGTCATCAAATTAGACATGCCTTTTAGTTTGAAATATATATTCTGAAACTTGCTCATTGGCAATAAGGGGAATTAGGAGTAATGATATGGGTGCACAATCCCTAGTGTGTGATATTGAAATAAAGTCTTTTTCTCACTTAATATGACTCATTGGTATGTTTTACTGTAGAAATAGGTGATGCCCCACTTTCTTTTCTTTTTTTTTTTTTTTAAGATAGAGAGGGGAGAGAGAGAGAGAGAGAGAGAGAATATTTTTAATATTTATTTTTTAGTTTTTGGCGGACACAACATCTTTGTTTGTATGTGGTGCTGAGGATTGAACCCGGGCCGCACGCATGCCAGGTGAGCGTGCTACCGCTTGAGCCACATCTCCAGCCCCATCCCCACTTTCTTTTTTTGGATATCCACACAATAGTACATTAAAAAATTTCTAAAATAAATCTTTCCCTAAAAGTGAGGATAAGAGATTGAGGATTATAATAATTAATGTCTATATAAAACTTATTATTATTACTTTTTAATTTTTTAGTTGTAGTTGGACACAATACCTTCATTTTATTTATTTATTTTTATGTGGTGCTGAGGATCCAGCCCAGGACCTTGCATGTGCTAGGCGAGCGCTCTACCATTGAACCACAACCCCAGCCCCTATGTAAAACTTAGGTTGTGTTAGTCTAAGTTATTTACATATATTATCACTTAACTTTTACAACCAACCTATGAGGTATGAAGTATTATTTTAATTTTCACAGATGAGGAAAATGAGGCTCAGGTTAAGTGCTTTACTCAAGATAATGCATTTGATAAATGGCAGAGTTAGGGTTCATGTGTAGGCACTCTGGCTCCACAGACTGGAAACAAAATCAAAACAAAACAGAATATCAGAAACTAAAAACCCCTCAGCCACAGCACAGACTGAAAGTGAGACTAATCTTATTTTATAGTCATCAGGTTTTTAAACACTTAGCTCAGGTTTTCTTTTTTTTTTCTTTCTTTTTTTTTTTTTTTTAGAGAGAAAGAGAGAGGGGGGGGAGAGAGAATTTTTTTTAATATTTATTTTTTAGTTTTTTTCGGCGGACACAACATCTTTGTTTGTATGTGGTGCTGAGGATCCAACCCGGACCGCACGCATGCCAGGCGAGCATGCTACCGCGTGAGCCACATCCCCAGCCCCATCAGGTTTTCTTCTATCTCAGGCAGTGGCTGATTTCAGAGATGCACGTCATATATATTTTTCTCTCTTTTCTAAAATTCCTTCATCTAGATGAAGGTGATTATAGCTGTCCTTCATATGTAGTGGCCTCAAGTAGATCACCCCTCAAGCTGTTGTTCTATGAAATGACATTCAAGCTTGTAGGCTGAGGGTTGGGATTGTGGCTCAGTGGAAGAGTGCTTGCCTACCATGCATGAGGTCCTGGGTTCAAACCTCAGCACCACATAAATGTAAAATAAAGTTATTGTATCCATCTAAAACTAAATATATATATATATATATTAAAAAGCTTATAGGCTGAGCCACAGTGAGTTGTGTAGGTAGATGGGACTATGAGGTATAATCTCTTGCAAAACTAGGGCCACTAAAGAGCCTGTCTTCAAGTTGAAATGGAAAAGAGATATGGGAAGTGACTTAGGCATTAATTATTATTATTACTATTATTATTAATTTCAGAGAAATTAATTAATTGATAGCCACATGAGAAAAAGAGGGCAACATAGTTCAGATCCTGGGAAAAGTAGGAGATAAAGAAGAAGAAAGGGATATTTTGATAGAAGTTATTTTGGGCTAGGGCTAGTTTTGGATGTCAGTGAATCAGAGTACCCCTCTAGTCCAAGTTCTTAAACTGGAGTCTATGGATCTGCCTTAGAAATATATGACCTGTGAGATTATGCATTGTGTTTGTTTATATATGTTATGGGAAGAAAGTATATAGTTTCATTTTGATTCTTAAGGGGTTCATGACCCTAAAGAAGTGAAAACCACTGCTCCATAAATCGCTCACTTCTGTTCTAAAACATACAGTTTGTGTATATTTTAAGAAACTACTTGTTTTGTAATTTCTGTTCATGTGAAAAGAAAAAACAGATAGGGTTTTGAAATCACCATTTCAAAAACTTCTTACCTTCATTCTGTTTCATTTGCTTGTAGGATAGTGCAGCTGTCCAGATTCTCTTAGAGATTTGTTTACCTACTGAAGAGGAAAAAGCAAAAGGTGTCAATCCAGACAGTTTGCTAAGGAATGTTCAAAGTGTCATTACCACCAGCACACCAAATAAGGAAATAGAGGAAGGAGAAGACAATTTGCTCTGTAACCTTCGAGAAGTTCAGTGCCTTATCTGTTGTCTGTTGCACCAAATGTACATTGCAGATCCCAACATTGCTAAACTTGTTCATTTTCAGGTGTGTTTTCAAAGAGTTCCTGTGTGGTTGAACTTTATATATATTGGGTGTTTTGAATACTAACTTAATAGAGGTCAGTTAGAAATTAGAGTAATATAAATGATCATAGTCCTTCACAATATAGAGAAAAATTCAAATTTTTATGATTTTTTTCAACCTAATAAAGTATTCAAATAATTTATCTCTATTCTTGTTCATCAGAAAATTTTAATGCTAGGATACATGTCGGGCACTGTAGCCTTCTGAACATTTTTTGCAGAAAAGAAGTAAACCTTTTGTTTATGTTTTTATCTAATTTATTTGACATAGTTATTTTTAACTTTTTCCCCTTTCTTGTTGAGATAGGGTTATCCATGTGAACTTTTGCCTCTGACAGTCGCAGGTATTCCATCTATGCACATCTGTCTGGATTTTATACCTGAGCTTATTGCACAGCCAGAACTTGAAAAACAGGTAATAAACATTTTTGAGCTTTAAGAAAATTTTGATTTAACTCTGGAATGTTCCTAATTATATAAAAACATTTTATAATTTTTAATACTTAAAATTTTTTCTTGAGAAATATGTAACATTTTCGTTGGTGTTGTTGGTGCATGCCTGTAACCCCAGCATCTTGGGATGCAGGAAGATCACAAGTTCTAAGCCAGCCTCAGCAACTTTATGAGGTCCTAAGCAATTTAGTGAGACTCTACTCAAACTAAAAATGAAAAGGGCTAGGGATGTGGCTCAGTGGTTAAGTGCCCCTGGGTCCAAAAAAAAAAAAGAGAAATATGTAACACTTGGATTTTATATTACAGATATTTGCTATCCAGTTGCTTTCCCACTTGTGTATCCAGTATGCATTACCAAAATCACTTAGTGTGGCACGCTTAGCTGTAAATGTCATGGGAACTTTGCTGACAGGTTTGTAGACAGTCAACATCAATAACAAAAATTTCTAACATACATTAGTAAATGTATTTTCTGAATTTAGTGACTCGGTTTTTTTTGTGTTAATGTGAAACAGTATGATGGAATATATTTCATTATTGGTTTAATTACACCATCTTTGTTTTATTCTTCTTTACAAAAATTTTCTTTTTAGAAATGTGATTTATTATATAGAAGAGATGAATAGGTAGGCAAATTGTATCTTTTATTTTGTGAATGAGTAAGAATACAGACTTACAGTAGACTAAATTTTCCAAATCTTGTAAATGGAAGTCAAATATAGTTTGTGAATATAATTATGTCAGTAGAAGACAAGCTATGATTTATTACACATGCTCAGGAGTTCCAGAAAAATATAATCATATGTATAAAGAACATATAAAGGGGCTGGGGATGTGGCTCAAGCGGTAGCGCGCTTGCCTGGCATGCGTGTGGCCCGGGGTTCGATCCTCAGCACCACATACAAACAAAGATGTTGTGTCCGCCGAAAACTAAAAAATAAATACTAAAGTTCTCTCTCTCTCTCTCTCTCTCTCTTAAAAAAAAAAAAAAAAGAACATATAAATATATTATTTGCTTTCTTAAGTTTTAAAACATATCCTAACATTTTTACCACTTTCGGGTTTGTAGAGTAAAATAGTATGAAAATAAACTACTTTAAAATATGTGGACTGGGCTGTGCTTAGCATGTGTGAGGCACTGGGTTCAATCCTCAGTACCACATAAAAATAAATAAATAAAAGTATGTGTTCGTCTACAACTAAAAAAATGTTCAAAACATATATATGAACAATAATTCAATCCTTTAAAGTTATTTAATTAATTAAATTTAGTTAATTTAGTATTCTTTCTCTGTGTTCCCCAGGCTACTATGTTCATTTTTCTTTTCATTTTATTTGCCTCATAATTATTTGTAATGGTTCAGAGTTTATATTACCAGAATTCAATCCCAGTTTCACCACTAAATGGCTGTGTGACTTGGAACAAGTTTTTTTTTTTTTAACTAAGGTTTATTTAAATTTTCTCATATGTAAAATGGATGTCATAATAGTACTGTCCTCATTCATAAAATTGTGAAAATTAAAAGAATGCAGGCAGTGCACTTATCATAGTGCTTGGACACAATAAATATTTATATCTTGGATGTTTGACTAGATTGTGAGCTCTAACAGTATCTCTAGTATAGAATAGGGGCCTTAGTTTGTTGTATAAGCTGTGTATGTAGAATTTATATTTGCAAAGTAAAAAAAATTCTATTTGATTTCTTTCCAACAGTTTTAACACAGGCTAAACGGTATGCTTTTTTCATGCCAACTCTTCCAAGTTTAGTGTCTTTTTGTCGAGCATTTCCTCCACTGTATGAGGATATTATGTCTTTGCTGATTCAAATAGGACAAGTTTGTGCCTCTGATGTTGCCACTCAGACAAGAGACATTGACCCAATCATTACACGTAAGTGATAACTCACGTTCAGAAGTCATCTAAGTATTTTAAATGAGAAGGCAGATTACTTTCCAGATTTCTTGGCTTAATTTGTTTTTCTTTCTTTATGTGTTTTAGGTCTTCAACAAATAAAGGAGAAACCAAGTGGTTGGTCTCGAATCTGTAAAGATTCATCTTACAAAAATGGATCCAGGGACACCGGAAGCATGGATCCTGATGTACAGCTCTGTCATTGTATTGAGAGTACAATAATTGAAATAATAAACATGAGTGTTAGTGGAATTTAAAAAAAAATTTTGAAACAAAAAACAAAAAACGAAGCTGTTCACTGCATATATCCATCATGAATCTGCATCTTATAGCAGCTCTAAACTGAGCGGGAGCAGTAATGTCTTGGAATTGCTGAATTGATTCAGTTCAACATGAATACAATTTAGAACTCTCTGAGAATTATGCTTGCTTGTATTTGATTGGCACGTCTTTGGATCTACTTTGCTGGTATGTTTATGTTGTAGCTGAGCTTTTTTACCATTGGGAACACATTTAAGAAACTCATTACTGGAATGGGAATTTGGCCTTGTACTTAGCTTTTGAAGCAAAGAAAGACTGCCATGCCTTTAATTTAATGTTTCTCATAAAAATGAGTGTGTGGGTAGCCCTAGTGTTTTACCCGTGGGCTTGTAACAGAGTATGACAAAGATCAAAGGATGGGAGGGTGAAAAGGGATTAAGCAAAGGGAGAATTCAGGAAAAATTAGGAGTTAAATATCCAAATAGAAATCCCAAGACTTGTAATACAAGTAATAGTAATGCAGATTGATATTCTAGTTCTCAAGAAACAGTATTAAGGCTTTAAACAAAAGGCAAGTAGCTTCTGTAAGTGATTTCCATAGAATTACAGGTGATGATTTAAAGATTTCAAATATTTGCTTTAATTTTTACTAATGTATGAAGCCATATGTTTGAAGAGATACTTGAATAATTTGGAATTTGAAGATACTAGTTTAAAAGTGTTTACAGAAACATCTCTGTGCGGAGAAGAACCTGAAAGGAAGTCTCATTTATTTTATTTTTTACATTTATTTTTATAATGCTTTATTAACTTATCTAATTCTCAGAGATGGGAATATATATCAAATTAAAAGAAACTTAGAGCAATAAAACCCACTGGATTAAAGAGCTCTTGGTTTATCATTAGGATTATGATTCACATTTTCCTTTGAGATCTTTGAGAAAATATTATACAGTGTTTAAACCTCAGGAAAAATTAAAATGTGGCAAATACTGTCTTGCTGAAGGATTTTGCAGTTCTCTGTTAGTAACTCCCATTGATTAGGTAGGTGCATTAAGAAAACCATAATCCACATTTTTCTTTTTAAAAAAAAATTAAGTGTCCATTGTAAAAGGTACTTCTCTTTGCTCTCTGGGATATACCTCAATTGTCCCCCACCCCAGCCCACCCTGCCCTGGCTTGAAACAAGCCTTTTCACTGGTAAACAAGTTAAGCAAGCTAATAAAGTGTTTTTTAAGGAAAGAAATTTAACTTCAAACCTTTTCAATAGCAAATAGTCACATCTCATTTTCCTTCTTTGTAAAATGGGGTTACTACTGGCCCTACCTCATAATGATATTCTATAAAAACTAGTTTGTAGCTGTTTCCAATCATGGAGTGTATAGTATCATGCGTGATAGAATATTTGTAACTTTTTATTAGATGCTTAATGTAATTAAGTAATTTTGATGTGAAGAATAAAAGAGTATGATGAAAAAATACCACAAGAATTTTCATATTTTTAAACAAGGCAGTTTTGTAGTCTCATAAGATTAAATACAGCTGCTCCTGTTTTATTTTTAAACTGAGGCCTTGGAATATTTTGTGTGAATAGGTACCTCTTAGGACTTCAGAAAAGGTTGAAGTATGTTTTCTAACTAAATGCAGTGCACATTTTCTGGATTGATTTTTCAAAGATTGGTCAAAACCTGCTGTGTTAAAATAATAACATGCTGTTTTTCATCAGCTTTGTTGATGATGATGTAAATAAATGTGTAAATATATTAGTAAATGTTAATATTCATGTATTTTAAGTTAAGGTTATAAAGTTTGTCACAATGATTTTTTTTATTCAAGTGAAAACAGATGTGTGCAGCTATTTTGGATATTGATTTATAAACATTCATATTCTTTATCAAATGAACTTAGTTTTTGGTGTTTCATTCCATAATAGTTGTAACCCTGAAAGTAACAGCTGAAGGTATTGAAGTCCAGGATTGCCTGGTTCCAGAACTTAGGTATATCACTTTCTGTTATGCCCCACACATTAAATGGCAATAAGAGGTTAGAGTTAATTGAAAGCCTTTGGAATTTAAGTCAGGAATATGATAGTTAACCCTGGAGCAGTTACTTCAATAATTTGATCTTTTAAAAAATGGTAAGAGGAAAATACCAATCTGCAGTTTCTTTTAAGGATTTTTTAAGATAAATTATTCTTCATCCCTTTGTAATAGTAAATTACTCCTTTGTTATCCATATGTATTTTCACATTACTAAATTCTTAACATTCAACATGGAGTCTGATTTTTTCACTTTATAGGATATTTTTTCTTGCAAGTAGTTTAATTTTTAAAATAATTTATTGGCTTCATAATTTATTTAATTGATATAACTATCTCCTAGAATGGGAAATCTAATTTTTTTTTGGCAGTATTACAAATAGGTAAATAGTATTACAAATTGAGGTATTACCACCTTTTTTTCTTTTACATTATGTCTTTGGGACACATTTCTGGGTCTGAGATTACTAGGTCAACCGGCATTATTTATTTATATGACAAGTTTTGTTATTTTGAGGATATGCAGTAAAACTGAACTGTGAATGTCTTCTGCTCCCTACTCCCAGCAAACCTCCCTCCCCAAACTAGTCATATGAATTTAAGAAACCCTCTCAGATTTTGCCTTTTTGGGATAATAGTATTTGAGTCAAGTGTAGGTTACACAGATTTTTTCCCCCCAGTACTGGGAGTCGAACCCAGGGGTGCTCTACCACTGAGTTATGCCTCCAGACTTTTGAGACAGGAAACTTTGAGATCCTCCTACCCCAATCTTTTGAGTAGCTGGGGTTACAGGTAAGCACCCTGTTGGTCATACAGAATTTAAACAAAGAACAATAAATAAATTTGGCGAGATCAAGCCTAACCCCCTACCTCGACGAAACTGAATTGTACATGGCAAAGAAGAATTCACTGGTTTTAGGAAGGATGGAAAGCAA
Source organism: Spermophilus citellus (assembly GCF_964194105.1). Lineage (NCBI taxonomy): Eukaryota > Metazoa > Chordata > Mammalia > Rodentia > Sciuridae > Spermophilus > Spermophilus citellus. The sequence goes on along the minus strand of NC_138199.1, from coordinate 40,609,806 downwards.
ATAAGCGTTAAAGTAAGAAGTGATTTATCTGTTGCTGGAGACGTTGGAGAGCATTATCTCTGGCAGATTCTATCATCCGGGAAAGCCTTGATTTTGAAACTGCCAATTGTCAGAATCTTTTCGCCTAGTTTGGTTCAATAGTCTAGCAATTCCGGTTTTTTTTTTCTTTTTCTTTCTTTCTTTCTTTCTTTTTTTTTTTTTTTTTAATACTATGGCTCCTGTAAAGTTGGGAGATTCAAATTGAGCTGGCACCAGAGAAGAGCTTGGCAAGGCTTAGAAAGATGTATCCTTTCTTTGGTTTACGGACCTTCAAAATGAGCGTTAGTTTCCAGGGAATTGGCTGCACGGCTAACCCCTATCAATTTGAAAAGATGAGCCGAGAAGGCGATTTTTCTTTACAGAAACCCCTGAGGTTTACTCCAGTGCATTCTTCCCTCTACTGTGGCTGCTTTCTGGCGCCTCCAAGTACATTGGGTCGGTTCTTATTTCGGAGGTTTCCATTGGGTGCTAGAGTTTTCGCCCCCTAACGCCTCGCTGGGATTGGCTACTTGCTTTCCGGTCTTGGCGGGTGATTGGTTGTGTGAGGTCTCTCGGCGATTGGGTGTTGGGAGTCAAGGGGGTGGGAAGCGGGAACTCATTCGGAGTTGTGCTGAGAGGACTGAGAACTGGAGCCGGGAAAAGGTAAAGCGACTGGAACTCACGACACACCAGGGAGTAGTAGTCTGCGAGGAAAAGAGAGAATTAAGGCTTGCGCCATTTTTTTCTCTGCTAGGAGGTTTGCATTATTTGCTCTCAAAGATGTTATCCTCCCCGCCATGAGTTGGAGCCCAGTCCGCGTTGCTTCTGTTTCCCCTCAGCACAGGCATGTCTGCGGGAAGTCTGGGGGAAGGGCGCCAAGCAGGGTTCCTCTGCCAAGGTCTTGGCAGCCTCTCTCGCTCTCCTGGGTGGACCAGATCACCTAGGCCGCGGGACCTCAGTTGACCGCGCGAGGTAAGGGGAAGGGAACCCATCCTTACCTCCTTTGAGCACAGGCATGACGTGAGCCCTGGGCCCTCTTTGCCTCTTGGCGGGAGGCTGAACGGTTTGTTTGTCCTTTATGCTGTCGGTAGGGGAAGCTGCTTCTTTATGAGACGAACGTTGCCACCGCCCGGCCAGGGATGTGATTGAATAGACCTGAGTCTTGATTTAGATTGATGTTCGATTGCACTAAACCTCATTCTCAGAGCTTCACAAATGGAATCACAGAATCCTTTTTAGAACTGGAAAATGCAGTGATTCTTAACTTCTTTTGAAACACAAACTGGTGAAGGCTGTTTTTGGCTTCATAATAGCTATTTTAACTATCTCTATCCCCAGGTTGAATTTAACACTTTTTTCACGATTGCAAAAATTTCTTAATTGATAAAAGTGTGTGTGTGTGTGTGTGTGTGTGTGTGTAAGTGTATATAATTTTCCCCTTTTTTTTTGGTTTCTGTAGGATATATGAATTGGAAGAGAGATCTATGAACTTTCTCTTCAGAAAAATGCAATCATGCAGAGGAATTTCTGCATGCAATTTTAAGAGGTTACATTCTCAGAATAACATCTATGGATTCTCGGTTAAGAAAGTGGTTTAAAAGAGATGAGGATTAAAGTCAATCATATCTCTGTCAGATACTGGGTTATGAACATTCTGTCTTGGCTAATTTTCACAAACAAGGTTTGAGAAAGAGGTTAAGTGATTCACATACTGGAATTCAAACTTGGATTTACCTTACTCCAAGGCCCATCTTCTTTCCATTATAGTTTACTGACCTTTAAATAAGAATTATTGAGTACCTACTATGTCTGAAGGTACTTTCTCCCTGGCAACAATTTTTAAATTAGGGATTATTGCAGACATGGATCTTAGACCAGAGAAGTGAAAAGACATGTTAAAGATAATTTATCTGAGAACTTTCAGGACCTCATCTAGAATCTATGCTTCCTGAAACCTGGTCCACAACTTTTCCCTTCTAATTGGAGAACTTCAGGAAGAGGAAACAGGAATAGAATAGGAGAAAAAGAGTGGTGCTATGGAATTGGAGAAAGTTGCCTTAGGAACCTATTGGTAGATTGATTATAACAATATAACCAAAATAAGAATAACAATTAAGTTATGTATTATGGGTTAGATATTGTTACTATCTTTATTTTATGGATGAGAATATCAAAGTCTAGAAAAGTAAACCCCACAGTCACAATGAATACATGGTAGGGTAGAGATACAAATCCAGATTTGTCAGACTTTTTTCTTTTTTAGGTGATACTGGGGATTGAACCAAGGGGTGCTCTACCACTGAGCTGTATCCCCATCCCTTTTGTTTTATTTTGAGAGAGAGTCTCACTAAGTTACTAAGGGTCTTGATAAGTTGCTGACCTTGAACTTCCAATCCTCCTGCCTCATCTTTCTGAATTACTTGGATTACAGGCATGTGCCACCATGTCAGACCTGTCACTCTTAAAACATGTTCTTGACCACTGATTTATTTATAAGTATAGGAAATTTATTTTGCTTCCCTTTGTTTTGTTTATACACTTACTAATCCACTAATCCCAGTTTTTATTTCTAGACTTCTGTTTTACTGCTGGGTGTCTAGTTTTCTTAGAATGATACTGTTTCGATATTGATTTTCATTTCTGTTGCAGTTAGGAATCTAAAGTAAACAAGAAAGCAGGATGTCCTCAATGTGGTCTGAATATACAATTTGCGGAGTGAAGATCAAATTTCCTTGTAAAGCTTACCCATCACAGCTTGCTATGATGAATTCCGTAAGTGTTTTCAGCAGTTAAGTCTTTTAGATATAGATACTTATGATTTGTAACATAATACATTGAGTATGTGACTATAGTCATATTCTCAGATAGTGTTTAGATAGATAATATTTGCTGGGTTCATTTGGAAAAACACCTAACCTTTGGGAAAATTAATATTGATCAATACTGAACTGTATATGACTATAGTTAGTATCCAGGGAAGAACTTTCTGAAGAATGTCCTCAGCTCATTTAGAATTTCTATTTAATAAATTAATGTTTTCTACAGAAAACATTGAATTTTACAAATAGTATTTTTCTTTGCAGTATAGTATCTAAGTATCTGTGCAAGATTAGTTCTAAGACCTACTTCCTATACCAAAATCTGCAGATTATATATATATTCTTATATATTATTAATTATTATTATATATTATTATATATAAAACAGTACACTATTTGCATATATCGGTCATTTAATCTCTAGATCACCTATGCCTAATACAATGTAAATACTGTGTAAATAGTTGTTTTATGAATTTTTTTTTAATTTTAATATTTATTTATTTATTTTTTTAGTTATCGGCAGGCATAACATCCTTGTTTGTATGTGGTGCTGAGGATCGAACCCGGGCCGCACGCATTCCAGGCGAGCGCGCTACCGCTTGAGCCACATCCCCAGCCCTTTTATGAATATTTTTGATTTGCTGTTTGTTCAATCCATAAACACAGAACATGTATACAGAGGCTGATTGTATTTTAATTATCTAGAAAATTAATACACACATTTGAGTAAATCAGCTTTCCAGCTTTTAAATCTTAATATTTGGGTCATATTTACCCTATATCAGATTATTAATATTCTGAATTTGTTCTTTGTGTTTCCAATGGTTTTAGAATTTTCGTCTGGTGGTAGTGGGGATTGAACTCATTGGTGCTCTACCACTGAGATATATCTCCAGTGCTTTTTTTTTAATATTTTTTTTTTTTTTTGTAGTTGGACACAATACCTTTATTTTATTTATTTATTTATTTATTTATTTATTTATTTATTTATTTAATGTGGTGCTGAGGATCGAACCCAGGGCCTTGCATGTGTGAGGCGAGCACTCTACTGATGAGCCATAACCCCAACCCCTCCAGTGCTTTTTTTAAAAAATATTTTTTAGTTGTAGTTGGACACAATGCCTGCATTTTTATTTATTTATTTCTATGTGGTACTAAGGATCGAACCCAGAGCCCCGCATGTTCTAGGTGAGTACTCCACCACTGGGCCACAAACCCAGCCTCTCTCCAGTGCTTTTTTAAAAATTTTTTTAGTTGTTGATGGACCTTTATTTTATTTATTTATTTATTTTACTTATTTATATGCAGTGCTTAGAATTGAATCCAGTGTCCCACAAGGCAATTGCTCCACCACTGAGCTACAACTCTAGCCCTCCACCACTGAACTACAACTCCAGCCCTCCAGTGCTTTTTTTTTCTTTTTTAAACATTTTTTTTAGTTGCAGATGAACACAATACCTTTACTTTCTTTATTTTTATGCAGTGCTAAGGATTAACCCAGTGCCTCACACGTGCAAGGCAAGCACTCTACTACTGAGCTAAAATCCCAGCCTCCTCCAGTGCTTTTTTATTATTATTTTTACTTACTAGTGCTTTTTTAAATTTTAAGACAGGGTCTTGTTAAATTGACCATGCTGTCCTCTAATGTGCAATCCTCCTATCTCAGCTTTCTGAATTGCTGAGATTACAGGTATGTACTTGTGCCCAGCAGTTTTAAACTTTGATTTTTCTGTAGAACTTTTTATTTTTTGCAGTGCTGGGGATCAGTCCGAAGACTTCACACATATTGGAAAAGCACTCTACCATTAAGCTATATCCCTAGCCCAGAGTTTTTATAAGATGTAGCTCTATTGATTGTTAATCCATTTTAATTGTGGCATGGCATTTCATTGCATGAATATATTAGAATTTATCTCTCCATTTTCCTATGGGCATTTAGGTTGTTTACATTCTTTTGCAATAAGCAAACAATGCTGCTATGAACTTTTATGTGTTCATATAGAAGAGGTTTGGGTTATATAATAGGACTGGATTTTGGCATCTTCAACTTTACTACAAAGTGTTAATTTTTTTTACAAAGTGGTTGTAACACTTTGTATAACACTATCTTCCATTATTTTCATCAAAGATATTCATAGGTACTAATGTATTTTAATTTTATAGAAATGATTGGTGCTTGTATAATTGAAGGATAAATTGCTTTTTTCATTTCTTCTGTTGTGCTTGGTATGCTTATAAATCCAAAATAATTTTAGGGAGAGGTATAAAGGAATAAAGTCTAGTTTTAATTAAATATTGGTTCTTCCTTGTGCTATTCTTATGTTCCATGGAATTCTTCTTGCTGTTTATTTGTACTTCTGATAGAGAAACCTAATAAAGTAAAATGTTTATTGACTTTTTTCTTTTTCTTTTTTTTTTTTGTGGTTCTGGGGATTGAATCCAAGGCCTTGTGCATTTGCGATAAGCAATCTACTAACTGAGCTATATCCCAGCTCTTTTTATTGACTTTTTATTGGTTTCTTTATCTGTAGATTGTCAGAGGATTAAATGGTAGTCAACATTGTTTGTTGGAGAGCCCCACAGGAAGTGGAAAAAGCTTAGCCTTACTTTGTTCTGCTTTAGCATGGCAACAATCTCTTAATGGTAAGTAATTGCTTGATATCTTCAGGTTGCTTATTGAGATCTGAAAAATATATGATAAAGTACTATATTCAGACTGAGTCAGCCATGTTCTAGGTAATTTAAACAATCTCTATTAAGGTGTTTCTTTCCTTTTTTTGTGTGTGTGTGTGTGTGTGGTGCTTGGGATTGAACCCAGGGCCTTGTGCATGTGAGGTAAGCACTCTACCACATCCCCACTCCTTAGTTGTTTTTTTATAATAAGTTCTATATCTTTCAAAAGAGTTTCAATATAGCAAAATATGTTTAATCCTAAAAGAATATAATTTGTCCTTTTATTTGATGATTATAGTACATAAGGGCTAAGAATATAGCTCAGTTGGTAGAGTGCTTGCCATGCATGCACAAGGCCCTGGGTTCAATCCCCAGCACCACAAAAAGAAAAAGAAAAAGAGTACATGAGTATTTTGGATGCCTAGAGTCATTGTGAAAATAATTTGTTGATAATTGGCTTGTAAAAAATGCAAGGGATGAAGCTGTCATAATTCTAATATTGTTGGGTTTTTTGAGTAGATCCTCTAATATATTTGCTTATCTGACTTTGATAACATTAGAACATGGAATACATAAAAACAATTCTAGTTGATCTAACTACTTGTTTGGATATTAGGTGAGCAGAGGTTTATTGGATTATTTGTATAAATTCATAGTATTTCCTATTTTACTTTATTTGCTAACAAAATGCTTATTAATATTTACTTTTATGAAAATGTTATAATCTTCTTTTGAAGATTATATAATTTTCAAAGATTATATAATTCAAGATGCAGTAATGAATACATCTGGGATGAAAGAAAAGTGACCACAACACTCGGAGTGACCAAGAGATCTTGATTGCAACAATGCAAAAAAGAAGAAAAGAGAGAGAGCGCGCAAGAGAAGGAAGTGAGAGAAGAAAGAGAGAGCGAGCTTGAGAGAGAGAAAGAGCGCTCGCCAGAGAGAGAGAGAGAGAGAGAGAGAGAGAGAGAGAGAGAGAGCGAGCGCAAGAGAGAGGGGCCCAGCAGGAGGGAGTTTTTATAGCCAAAATCTTATGGGGTCTTTGGGTCTGTAAGCTGCCTTGTTGGTGTATAGTGATTGGATCATACAGTAGTTGCTAAGGGTGCCATCTTTGGCTTTCAGGCAGACAAGGCAAGTGTCAGATGTGGGTTTCTGTTGCACCAGACAGGTGGGGGTCGAGTGTTCAGCCTTGAGTGAGTTTGAGTGTTCAGACTTGATGCAAACAGATGATAAAGGACCAGACAGAGGCGGGGTTGAGTCCCTGGGTTATCCTGTAGCTAACATTCGTTCAGCCTGCCCTGCAGACAGCTTAGTTCAGCCTGCCTTGCACCTAACATGAGGTACCTAACTAGATGGTTTTGACCTAAAGTTTTAGGAGAATTTGAAGTTAACCTTGGGTGTGTATGTATGTATATAGATAAATCTTCAAAAGGAAATGTTTGTATTACTGACAAGACTGTTAAAAAGTAAATATATTATAAGCTTTGGATTATCCATTTTGATTTCTACTAATGTTAATCTTTGGGGAGAAAATGAGATTATTAGCCAGCTGTGGTGTTGGAAGCCTGTAATTCAACTGGCTCAGGAGGCTGAGGCAGGAGGATCACAAGTTCAGAGCTACCCTCAGCAGCTAAGTGAGGCTCTAAGCAGCTTTGCAAAAAAAGTGCCATAACCCTTATATGTTTACATTATTATTTAGAGTATTGAACTTTGAGATTCTTCATTTAGCGAAATGGTAGTAATTAAGAATATGCTTTAGAGCCAGGCATGGTGGTGGTGCTTGGGAGACTGAGGCAGGAGAATTGCAAGTTTGAAGGTAGCTTGGGTAACTTGGTGAGACCCTGTCTAGAATAAAAATTTGAAAGGACTGGGGATGTAGCTCAATGATAGAGACCATGGGTTCAGTCCCCAGTGCTGGGAGGAAAAATAAGAGAGAATATGCTTTAGGTCTTTGTTTTATTCCTTCCTGCTGGATTTTTAAAATAAATTTCAGTATTAGTGAACATTTTAGTGGTTGTGCTTTTATTATATTATTAATCTTTGTTCTTAGATTTTTGTCGATTATAGAAATTGATGGTAACTTCTCTATAAATACCCTGACATAAGCATTTCTCTCTTGTCATAATTCAATGCTATAGATAGTATGACTAGCTTGTCCAGATTTGCCAGGTCTAGTACTTCCCTGGTTTTTGCCCTAAAAATTTGTATCCTATGAAATCTTCCAATCCTGGGTGGACTGAAGTGGTTGCTCCCCCAGCTGCAGAGAAAGAGTAATATTTATTTAATTAGATATGTTACATATGAAGGTTCTTTGATTTTTAGGGAAGCCAGTGGATGAAGGCTTAAGTAAAAAAACGGAAGTACCATTGTCATGTTGTTGTACATGCCATTCAAAGAATTTCACACACAGAGACCTGAACCAAGGAACTTCACCTCATTTCAATAGTCCAAGCACACTACCTTCTGAAAGAAATGGCAGTTCATCAACTTGTCAAGGTAAATTGTATTTCTCTTGTGTCTGCTGGTTATTTGTAATTGGAGCCTTAATTATTACTGATATGAGGCTTAATTTAGTTATCATAATTAATTATGTATCTCTACATAATTTTTATGGATTTATTTATTTACTTATGTTTGGTGCTAGGGATGAAACCTAGGGCCTCGTGTGTACTAAGCATGTGCTTCACCACTAAATTTTATACCCAGCTAGAATTATTTTAAAATAACTTTGGTTTGGCTTAATCCTTTGAGACATTTTGCTGGCTTACATTGTTTTTTGATGAATCTAAGGGAAAGTAAAAGATTAGAAATTGATATGGTCTTGTAAAAAGATTAGAAATTGATATCATTTGTAGTCAGTATTGTTAATTATATGCTAAACTTTTTATAAAACATAGTGTTTGTATCCTAAGACACAATCTGTTTAGTCTCATTATTCATTATTGATAAATTTGCCTGCCTTCTGTTCTATGTAAGAATCAGATATGTTTTATGTATGGTCCTTAAATTGTTCTTTTTTTTTTTTTTTAATTTTTAATATTTATTTTTTAGTTATCGGCGGACACAACATCTTTGTTTGTATGTGGTGCTGGGGATCGAACCCGGGCCGCACGCATGCCAGGCCAGCACGCTACCGCTTGAGCCACATCCCCAGCCCCAAATTGTTCTTTTTTTAAAAAAAATTTTTAGCTATAGATGGACACATTCCTTTATTTTTTTATTTATTTTTATGTGGCATTGAGGATCGAACCCAGTGCCTCATGCATGCTAGGCACGCATTCTACCACTGAGCTACAACTGCAGCCTCCCTTAAATAGTTCTTATTAGAGTAAGAGAAATATAGTAACACTACCATAAAATTTTTAAAAATATTAAATATTTCTGCTTTTGACTACTGTTAGTCAGGATTATTGAGAATTGTCCAAATAGGGTAAATCTGGGTTGTGTTCTGATACCCTCTTTGTAAGTATATTCTTTGACAGGATATAACCTAAATACAGATAAGTGCAAATCCTTAGTATATAGCTTGAATTTTCACAAAGTGAATATATACTCATGTAACTATCACTTAGATTAAAAAAAAAAAAGACATTACCCACACCTCATAGGCTCTCCTGTTCTTTTTTGGGCACTATGCCTTCTCTCCATAGGTGACTTATTCTGCCTTCTGTCAGAAATGATGAATTTTGCCTCTTTTTAGAAATGGAATTATATATGTTCTATAGTGTCTGCTTTTGCTTAACCTGCATTTGCGAGAGTCATCCATGCTCTTACATATGGTCATAATTCTTGTTTTAGTATATTATTTTCTTGTGTGAACATTACCAGAATTTATTAATCTATTTTATGTTCATTAGACAATTGGATTGTTTCTGCTTTTGTTTAATGTAATTATGAATACTCCTTTTCATACTGGTGCAAATAAGTATTTTCTGTTAGATACATACTTAAGAATGGAATTTCTGGTCTCTTTTTATGTATATTCAACTATAGTAGATACTGCCAAAATTTTCCAAAGTGGTTGAACCAATTTATGTGTTCCTACCACTACACCTGTTCTCAGTACATTCATATCACATTTTATTATGCTTTGCAGATACTGTGGTATTTTTGTTTTTTATTTTTTTACAAAGTGAAATTCTGTGGCATTGAAAAAGTGTTGATGGTATTTTTTTCTGACGGCTCAGATAATTATTAGAATTCTTTAACAATAAGGTTTTTTTGGAGGGAGGGTACCAGGCATTGAACTCAGGGGCACGTAGCCACTGAGCCACATTGCCGGTGCTTTTTTATATTTTATTTAGAGACAGGGTCTCACTGAGTTGCTTAGTCTCTCGCCATTGCTGAGGCTGGCTTTGAACTCACAATCCTCCTGCCTCAATCTCCTGTGCCGCTGGGATTACAGGTGTATGCCACTGTGCCCAGCATAATAAGGTGTGTTTAAATTAAGGTATATATGTTTTTTCTGACAGTGCTATTGTAGCCTTAATAGACTATAGTATTGTATAAACATTGTTTTTTTTTTTTTTCTTTCTTTCTTTCTTTTTTTGGTACTGGGAATTTAGTCCTGGGGCACTTAACCACTGAACCACATCCCCAAGCTTTTCTGAGTTGCTTAGGGCCTCAGCTAAATTGCTGAGGCTGGCCTTGAACTTATGCTCTTACCTCCATTAGCCCCCTAGTTGCTGGGTTCACAGGCATACACTACCATATCTGGCTAAACTTAACTTCTATATATACTAGGAAAAAATATACTACCATATCTGGCTAAACATAAATTCTGTATATACTAGAAAAAAAAATTCATGTGACACTATATTGCAATATTTGCTTTATTCAGATGGTCTGAAATTGAACTCATAATATCTCCAAGGTATGACTGTATATGAAAATCTTTCATCATTCTTTTATTTATTTATTTTTTGGTTTTTCATAGACCTTTATTTTATTTATTTATATGGGGTGCTGAGAATTGAACCTAGTGCCTCACACATTCCTGGCAAGTGCTCTACCACTGAGTTATAACACCAGCCCTGAAAATCATCATTCTTGTTAGCACTTGATATTTCCAGTTTTTAAAAATTTTAGCCATTCTTGTGCATGTGTGGTGTTCTCATTGAGATTTTTTGTTTTGTTTCATTTTCTCTGGTGTTGAGGATCAAACCCTGGGCCAACCCTAATCCCAGTGCTGAGGTTCTTTAATTTTTTTCTGTACTAGTGGTTCAACACAGGGCCTCATATGATGTTAGGCAAGCACTCTACTACTGAAGTATATCCCCAACCCTTTTTACTTCACTTTTGAGACAGGGTTTGACTATGTTGCCGAGGCTAGCTGGCCTCTAAGTTGCCTCAGTATCTAGAGTTATCTGTAATTGTAGGCATGCCCCAGTTGGCCCTGATTTTTAATTGGTATTTGTCTAGTGACTGATGTACATTTTCTTCTATGTTTGTTCATCTTTTAATATCTTCTTTAGTGAATTGCCTGTTCAAGTTGTTTGCCAATTTATCTATTGTTTTTTTTTTTCTTCTGATTTCTAGGAGTTTCTTTTTCTTTTTAATATTTTTGGGAGATACTGGTATCTTGCTTTTTAAAGTGTGCATCTCAAAGATTTAACCCCTTTGATAAGCTTCTTGTGAACTGTCCCACTATGAAGAGTAGGAAGATGAGTCATTTTATGTGTAATGATAATATGATTTTTGTTTTTATGAATTGGGGTCACCCAATTTTTTTTTGTTTGTTTTTGTGCAGTACTGGAGGTTTAACCCAGGGCCTCAACCACTGAGCTACATTTCTAGCTCTTTTTAAAATTTTTTAAAATTTTGAGACAGGGTCTTGCTAAGTTGCCTGTGCTGATCTCAAACTTTACAATTTTTGTGCCTTTGTTTCCTGAATATCTGATACTGTGGGTTCATACCACCACATCTGGCAGGATTACTTTTATTTGCTGGATGGCAGATCAATTTTTGTAAAACTAAATTATTGGTTGTTTTGGGGGGGAGGGGTGGGGAAGGGTACTAGGGATTGAACCCAGAGGTGCTTCAATCACTGAGACACATTCTTAGCCCTATTTAGTTTTCTTTTGAGACAGGGTGTTGCTAAGTTGCTGAGGCTAGCCTAGAATTTGTGATCCTCCTGCCTTAGCCTCTTGAAATGCTGGGATTACAGGCATGTGCCATCATGCCAGGCTAAATTATTGTTTTTAGTAAACAATTCTTAAATGTTTAATGAGCCTGTGCAAATTTGCTCCTTGATGGCACAGTGCATAATAGTGGTACTGTTAACTTTTGGAGTGTGATAATTCTTTTTTTATGGCATCTGCCCGTGCATTGTGAGATATTTAGCAATATCCCTGGCCTTCTACATGTTAGATGACAGTAGCACCCTTCCTAGCATTTCCCCACCCCGTTTGGTTTTGTGGATTGAACCCAAGGCTTCACACATGCACTCTATCACTGAACTATACCCTTACCTCCCTTCCCATTTTTGTGACAACCAAAAATGTGTACAGACATTATTTAGTATCCCAAAGTGTAGGGAGTGGTGATATTTAAATTGCTCCAGTTGATAATTACTAATATAGGCTTATTCTGTAGTTATTTTATTGGTTTATTTAAAAATTACAGAACTCAAATTAGCATGTCTTGCTTTGCGCAGTGGCACATGCCTGTCGTCCCAGTAGCACGGGAGGCTGAGGCAGGAAGATTTCGAATTCAAAGCCAGCCTCAGCAATGGCGAGGCGCCAAGCAACTCAGTGAGACTGTGTCTCCAAATAATATTTAAAAAGGGCTGGGGATGTGCCCCAGTGGTTAAGCACCATTGGGTTCAATCCTCTGTACAAAAAAAACCAAAACAACAAAGCAAAAAAATTGCATGTCTTATCTAAAATATATGGAAATGTTAAAGACTAGCCAACACAATTTTGAAGAAACAGGTCAAAGAGAGAACTTTATATATAAAATATCCAATTTATTACACATAAAACTTAGTAATTCAGACAGTTTGATATTAGCACAGTGACAAACCAGTGTAAAAGTATAGAGAATCCAAATTCAGTCCCACATGTATCTAGAAACTTGTTATTGGAAGTACTCCTACAGAGCATAGGGGAAAGGAGTGACTTTTCTATAAGTGATTCTGAGACTACTGGGTATTGATATGGAAAAAAATTGAAATTAGAGCCCTATTTTATATCATTCATAAAAATCCGTTGCAGGTAGATTGAAGATCTAGATATGAAAGACAAAACCATAGTGATTTTCAAACAATGCTTCAAACACATCTTATAAATTAAGGGGACAGTGGATCAAGGAAGTTCTAGGTCTTTCATCATTACTTTAGAGATATTAAGCAATATTTATTTTAAAAAAATAGTCCTAAGCCTCAGCAACTTAGTCCCTGTAATACCATGGACTAGGAAGCTAAAGCAGGATAATTGCAAGTTTGAGTCCAATGTGGACAATGTAGTGAGACAGTATTTCAAAATTAAAAAAAAAATTAAGAAGGCTGAGGATGTAGCTCAATAGTAAAGTGTCCCAGGTTCAATCCCTGCGCCTGCCCCCCCTCCCCAATTCTAATAATTAAAAAAGCTTAAAAGTAATGCCATGCAGCTTAGATTCACTTTTGTGTTTGTGTAGGACCAAACTTTTTTTTTTGTACTGGGGATTGAACTCAGGGGAATTTGGCCATTGAGCCACATCTCTGCAGCTCTGTTTTCTATTTTATTTAGACACAGGGTCTCACTGAGTTGCTTAGCACCTCACTATTGCTGAAGCTGGCTTTGAACACTTGATCCTCCTGCCTTAACCTCCCGAGCCTCTGAGATTATAGGTGTGTGCCACTGTGCTTGGCTCCAAACTTGTTTTTTGAGAATGGTATAGGAATTGTTTGTGTAGGTCTCTCCCATAAATAGTATGTAAATCCTTTTTGATGAGGCAGTGGTTTTTATTCATTGGTTTTCCATGATATCTGACCAGTTTATGGACTCAATATAATAAATGGTTGTTAAATGAATTCAAGCCATGGAAGTGGAAAGAATCATCGAGAGTGGCTAAAGGAAGGACGGTACCTTTAAGAGCACTCACATTCAGGAAAAGGGAGAAACCAGTATATAGGAATAGTTAAAAATAGTTTTAAAGATATTAAGGGAAAAGGAAATGTGTTTGCCATTTTCTAAGAACACAGGGTGTTATGTTGTCGTTATGCTTAGTGGTTATACTTATGGATTTTGAAGTCAAATATTTGACAGATCTGTCACACACAAGTCTGCCACTTGTAGTTATGTGATATTAGGCAAGTTACTTCACCTTAATACCTAGTGTATTTATAATCTCACATTTGTAAACTGGGATAATTGATGTTATTTGGTGATTAAAGAGGTTGTTCATGGCCTTGAAAAAGCTCTCAAGATTGTGGGATTAAGACAGATTATATGAGCTTGATTCCATAATCAATATTTTTAGCCTAAAAAACATGGTGAAGATCAGTAGGAAAGGAACATTGAGATTTTTATAAAAATGAAATGCATTTCTTTTTTTTTTTAAAGAGAGAGAGAGAGAGGAGAGAGAGAGTGAGAGAGAGAGAGAGAGAATTTTTAATATTTTATTTTTTAGTTCTTGGCGGACACAACATCTTTGTTGGTGTGTGGTGCTGAGGATCGAACCCGGGCTGCACGCATGCCAGGCGAGCGCGCTACCGCTTGAGCCACATCCCCAGCCCCCGAAATGCATTTCTTAAGTCTTGACTCTTAACAGTTCTATTTCTTCAACCATATTATTGGAAGTAGTCTACAAAACCATAAATCTGTTTTAAAAATCAAACCTTGACTTTCCCTATTGCAAGCATGTTTCTCAAAACATTGTATCTTTGGTAAAAACTGAGTGGTAAAAAAGGACTTTTATTTCTGGTGCTCTTTTAAAAAAATTGCTTAAGTGTGAGTTATTTATACTAATTTTTTATTTCTTATATAAGACTCTCCTGAAAAAAACACTCTGGCTGCAAAGTTATCTGCCAAGAAACAGGCATCCACGTGCCGGGATGAAAATGATGATTTTCAAGTAGAGAAGAAAAGAATTCGACATGTAGAAACTACACAGCAGGTAAACAGAGTTTATTAGCAATGAAATAATCTATTAGTTATAACTAAACATGATAGTCAAATTCAATCAAGTTTTCAGTGGCATAAGCAGATTAGTAGGGTTGTATCACAGCCATAAATTGAATTTATTATAACTTCATTTTATACAGTTACTTGTTGTAAAGGAATTTGATATCGTGACGGGTTATTCATAGTAACATGTCTTTAAAGTAAAACTGCCTGGTACTTTCTTATGTATGAGGAATTTGACAGTAAAATGTGAGGCATCTTGGTAATTCAAGAAACTATTTTATTTAAAAAAAGTTTTTTTTTTTTTACTTGTAAATGGCCACAATACCTTTGTTTTATCTATTTATTTATTTTCATGAGGATTTAACCCAGTGCTTCACACCTGCTAGGCAAGCACTCCACCACTGAGCTAGAACCCCAGCCCAGAAATTCTACTTTTTAAAAGTTCAAGGGGCTGGAGTCGTAGTAGCTTAGTGGTAGAGTGCTTACCTAGCATGTATGAGGCACTGGGTTGGATCCTTAGTACCACATAAAAATAAACAAAGTAAAGGCATTGTATCCATATCCAACTTAAAAAAAAAAAAGTCAATTTTTTTTTTGCCCCCATACTGGGGCTCGAACCCAGGGGTACTCTACCACTGAGCTACATCTCTAGCCCTTTCTATTTTTTTAAAATTTGAGACAGGTTTTTACTAAGTTGCCAAGACTTGTCACTTGCAATCCTGCTGCCTTGATCTCCTGAGTTGCTGAGATTATATCTGTGCTCCACTGTGTCCAGCAAACTCCTTCAACATTTTAATCTAATAATGGCATTTTCTTTTCACCAAAATACCTTTGATAGGAATATTCATGGTATTGACAGTTTAAGTATAATGACAAGATTTACTCATATTTACTGATTTCTTAATATTGATACATGATAAAATACGTGTATCTAAAAATTATTAAAAGATGTGTCAGGTGTGGTAGGAATGGAATGATTTAATAGGGTATTGGCAAGTAAAAAAAGCATTGTTACAGTTTGGAAAGAAAATGTGCTATTTAGCTAGGAGTCAGTAACACATGCCTAGCTATTCAGGAGGCTGAGGCAAGAGGTGAGACCCTGTCTCAAAATAAAATATAAAAAAGACTGGGATGTATCTCTGTAGTTGAATCCCAAGTACCAAAAAGAAAAGAAAAAAAAAGAAAACTTAATGCTATTTATAAAAGAAATATAATCAGGCAATTTTTTTAAATCAAATATCTAGTAAGTAATAATAGTGATTAAGTAATTTATCCTATCATGTAGGGAATCACAACTATTTACATTTAAAATTTTTAGGTCTGGGGTTGTGGCACAGTGGTAGAGCACTTGCCTACCATGTATGAGGCACTGGGTTCGATTCTCAGCACCACATATAAATAAATGAATAAAATAAAGGTTCATCAACATCTAAAAATTTTTTTTTTTAATTTTATTCTGAATTCTTTTCAGTGTAATGTATGGCTTAAGTATTGACTGGACTTTGCTATAATATTGTATTTGATATCTGTATGGAAAGACTTTTATGGGAAAGTCACTTGATGATTGTATAATTTTGATGTGTCAGTAACTAACATTATTTTGGTTACTATTTAAGAGTTGTTACTAAAAAGTGCTGTAATGAGGTTCCTCTTTGTGTTTTTAGGGTTTTGTGGGTTTTATTGCTTACTTGTTTGTTTATTTGTTTTGGTACTAGAGATTTATTTATTTATTTATTTATTTTATTTTTTAAAAAATTTTTTAGTATTTATTTTTTAGTTTTCGGCAGACACAACATCTTTGTTGGTATGTGGTGCTAAGGATTGAACCCGGGCTGCACGCGTGCCAGGCGAGCGCGCTACCGCTTGAGCCACATCCCCAGCCCGGTACTAGAGATTTAATCCAGAGGTGCTTTACCACTGAGCTACATCCCCAGCCTTTTTTGTTTTTTATTTTGAGACAGGGTCTCACTGAGTTGCTTAGGGCCTCACTACGTTGCTGAGGCTGGCCGTGAACTTGTGATCCTCCTGTCTCAGCCTCCTGAGCCTCGGATTATAGGTGTGTGCCACCATGTCTGGTGTTCTCTTTGTGTTTTAAAAAATTATTTGATTATTGCAAGGTACAAAGAGTCTTCTTAGTTAAAAAAAAAAAAAAGAACAAAACTATAAACAGCTATTTTGGCCTTTAAGAACAATTAGCCTGTCAAACCTTGAGTTTATATTAAACTTCATTTTGGTTCTGTGTTTACAGATTAGAAAACGTCAGTGTTTTGAAAAGGAAGCATACCATTTAGATACACCTGTTGCTTCAGCAAAGACTGTAAAACCCAACTCTCCATTAGGAAAGGTAAATGCTTTTTCTCCACAAAATATATGTGTTTATATTATTGTTTAGTTTAAAGAAGGAAAATGTGGACTTTTCTAACTCCATTTTTGTAAAGAGTGAAATTCATTAAGGAATAATGAGAAACAGGTTAGAGATCCCAAGTACTGTCACATGTGTGTTTACTAATGGTAAACTATCCTCTCTATGCCTCAGTTCTTCATTTATAAAATGAAAAAAATTGGACTAGAGAGATGTGGAAGTTCTTTTTTTTTGTATATTCTAATGTTTGTGAACTCTAGTTCCCTAAAGTTCTTTTAGTATCTTAGAGCAGCAGTTCTTAAGGAGTAGACCAAGCAACTCAAGAGATTCCTGAGATGTTTATTTATTTATTTTTTCTTGTGATCTGTGAGATCAGGAGTATTTTCATAATAATATGAAGATGTTACTTGCCTTTTTAGTTGTCTTGACATATGTACTGGTGGGGCAAAAGCAGTGATAAAATGGTGGTGGTAAAATTGTTGGCGCCTTACTACAAATCAAGGTAGTGGCTCTAATCTGTATTAATAGTAATTTTCTTCATCTATATTAAAAATTGTTAAAAAAAGGGTCAGCTTCATTTAAGAATGTTTTGGATGAAGCAGTGAAAAATGACTAAGTTTATTAAATTTCAGGTTTTGAAATTTTTTTTTTTTTATACTGGGGATTGAACTAATGGGTGCTTTACTACTCAGTTACATCTCCAGTTCTTTTTAGTTTTCATTTTGAGAAAGGGTCTCACTGAATTGCTCAGGGTCTCACTAAGTTGCCAAGGCTGGCCTTAAATTTGTGATCCTTCTGCCTTAGCCTCCTGATTTGCTTGGATTACAGGCATGGTGCCTGGCTTGGCCCTTAAAATTTTTAGCATTTTATGTGAAAAAATTACTGGTACCCATAAAACTCTCACATCCAGAGGCAGGGTGGATGTCTTGAAGAAAAGCACTTGTAGAATAGTTTGGCTTGTGAGCTAAACTAGCCACTTTTTTTTTTTTTCATGGAACATCATTTTTACCTGGGGGTGGGGTGTGTGTGTAATTAAATAGTTATGGTAATTCTTGATAATAAAGTGAGGTTGACAAAATTTTAGGTTTCAAGTAAAAATTAGAATTTTGAAAAATATGTATATACTGTTGTGAGCTTGGCAGCTCTCTGGTACTTTTAAACTTTTATGGTGAAATTATCTGTAATATTATAGAACATAATGTGTATATATATGTGTGTGTGTGTGTGTGTGTGTGCGCGCGCGCGTATTGCTGAGGATTGAATCTAGGGCTTCATCCTGCTAGGCAGGTGCTCTACCACTGAGCTACAACCCCAGCCCAAAATGAGCCTTTTTGATATTGTATAATGTAATGTGTCAACATCTATAAAATCTGCCAAACTTAGTGAACTTTAATATTATCTAAATGAGCAGCTCACAATATTACAGATGATGCCTAGAAAAGATCCATTCTAAGTACAAGATAGACCAATAGACCCTTTTTTTTTGTCCTGTCCCTGCCATCCCTGGGCAACTTCAGTTTTGTTTTTAAGTTTAGTTGTACTTTGTTGATGATATTTTTTTAATATTTATTTTTTAGTTTTTAGGTGGACACAATATCTTTGTTTTATTTTTATGTGGTGCTAAGAATCGAACCCAGTGCCTCATGCATGTTAGGCGAGCGTGCTACCACTTAAGCCACATCCCTATCCCCTGTTGATGATCTTCATGGAAGCATTATAGTTAGAAAAATCAACTACATGCTTCTAGAATTAAAATGTTGAACATCATCATAATAATAAGCTATATGAATGACTTTTCCCAGGTTTTATTGCTTTCTTTCATGCTACCTTATTTTTTTCATACCCTTAGTATTATCTGAATTTATTTGTTTACATGTTTATTATCTATCCGCTCTGTTGGAATGTAATGTCAATCTTTCTAGGGGCTGGGATTGTGGCTTAGCGGTAGAACGCTTGCCTTGAACGGGTGGGACCCAGGTTTGATCCTCAGCACCACATAAAAAAATAAAGGCATTGTATTGTGTTCATCTACACCTAAAAAATAATTATTAAAAAAAATTTCTTTTTTCTTTTTTTTTAACTGATTTTATTTTTTTAAATACACAACAGTGGAATGTGTTACAATTCTTATTATACATATAGAGTATAATGTCA
Source organism: Spermophilus citellus (assembly GCF_964194105.1). Classification (NCBI taxonomy): domain Eukaryota; kingdom Metazoa; phylum Chordata; class Mammalia; order Rodentia; family Sciuridae; genus Spermophilus; species Spermophilus citellus. The sequence continues at coordinate 40,590,667 of NC_138199.1, read as the reverse complement.
ATCTTTCTCATACCTATCCTAGTACCTGAAGTAGCATATGGCACATATTAATTGCCCAATAAATATCTGTAGAATCTTCTTGAATTCTTATAATGTCTTGAAACAGGTACTATTGCTATTATCATTTTGCAGATAAAAGGAAGCTTAGCAATAACCTGCATAGTGTCAGAAAACTGGTAAATAGTAGAACTAAATTATCCTGAGGTAGTGTGATATTCTAGTAAATTTTCTAATCACTTTGTTATACATTCTCACTAAAATGCCTCTTAGATGGGTGGGGTTGTGGCTCAGTGGTAGAGTGCTCGCCTCATATATGTGAGGCACTGGGTTTGATCCTCAGCACCACATAAAAATAAATAAATAAAATGAAGGTATTGTGTCCCACTGCAACTAAAAATATTTCAAAAATGCCTCTTAAAACTTCTGGAGCCATTTAAACAGAGTTCTAACATCAAAGTAAGGAAAGAAATACATAGGAATTTAGGGATTTAAAAATCAAGCGTAGAATAAGCTGTGATTGTTTATGGTAGAGAAACAATTTTTTTTTTAGGATTTTTAAAAATTTATTTTGTTTTTGTTTTCTTAAAGGGATGGGATTCCCTATATTGCCCAGGCTGGACTTGAACTCCTGGGCTCAAGTGATTCTCCCATCTCAGCCTCCCAAGTAGCTGGGACTTCAGGCTCATGCCACCATGCCAGGCTAGACTTTTGTGGTTGTTGTTAAGTTGTATGAACTCTGGAATCAGACTGATTGATTTATCTATTTTTAAATTAAAATTGAATATAGTTAGGGTCTGTAATATGATGTTTTGATATATATAGTGAAATTATTAATAAAGTCAAGCTAATTAATATCCATCTCATCACATGGTTTCCATATTTTTTGTATGTGATGAGTACACCTACTCTTAGTAAATTTCCAGTAGACAATACAGTATATTAACTATAATCATAATTCTTTTGACTAAATCTCTAGACCTGATTGATCCTACGTAACTGTAACTTTATACCCTTTGACCAACATCTCTCCAAATCCCCCACCTCTTCAACCTTAGTGGGATCTGATCCCTGCTTCAGTGAGTTTGAGTTTTGTAGATTCCACATTCCAAAGTGAGATCTGGTAGTATTTTTCTGTGTCTGGCTTATTTCATGTATCACAATGTCCTTCAGGTTCATGCATATTATTGAAAGCAACAAAATATCCTTTTTAAAGGCTGAATAATATTGCACTGTATGTTGTATATTCATTTTTTGATGGACATTTAAGTTGTTGCCATATGATGAGACTGCCTGAGGTGTTTCTTTCTTTCTTTCTTTCTTTTTTTGGCTCATGCTAGGTTAGCACTCTTCTGTTGAGTTATACCATCATCCCCCTTTAAAAAAAAATTATTTTGAAACAGAGTCTTGCTAAATTTGCCCAATCTGGCCTTGACTTTGCAATCCTCCTGCTTTATCTTTCTGAATAGCTGGGATTACAGGTATGTGCCATTATTCCTGGCTAAGACTGCTTTAATCATAGCTCTGCTTTTTATTATCGGGGTAACCTTGACTAGGTTTTTAAACTTTTGGCAAAGTGCTTTAGTTTCCCAATTTGCTAAAGGGGGATAATAATAGTGCCTGTCTCACAGGCTTTTGTGAGGATTAAAGCTAATATATACAAAGTTCCTAGAGTATACTTGACTGTTTTAGAATTTGAATGGCAAGTGGTGGTAGAAGTAATTGTAGCAGCAAATGCAGGTTAAGTACTGTTATCCAAAATTTTTTGGATCTGTAGTGTTCTGGGGTTTGGATTGTTTTCAGATTTTGGAATATTTTTATATGCATATGGGTTGAATGCTCTTCCCTGAAATGCTTGGAATCAGAAATGTTTCAGTTTTTGGAGTTTTTTGGATTTAGGGATGTTTGCAAACTTTATATTTTATAGACTATGCAGTGAGGTATCTTGGAGATGGGCCCCAAGTATAAACATGAAATTTATTTGGGTTTCATATATACTACATACACATAGTCTGAAGGTGATTTTATGCAGTATGTTTAGTATGTTTGCGTTTTGACAGTGACCTATCATATGAAGTCAAGTTTGAAATATTCCATTTGTGACATGTTGTGTTTTTTTTTAAAGAGAGAGAGAGAGAGAGAGAGAGAGAGAGAGAGAGAGAGAGAGATAGAGAATTTTTTAATATTTATTTTTTAGTTCTCGGCGGACACAACATCTTTGTTGGTATGTGGTGCTGAGGATCGAACCCGGGCCGCATGCATGCCAGGCAAGCGCGCTACCGCTTGAGCCACATCCCCAGCCCGTGACATCATGTTGATGCTCAAAAAGTTTCAGATTTTGGAGCATTTTGGGTTTCAGGTTTTTGGATCAGGGATGCTCTGCCTGCAGTTCATATTCATAGTTCTTTACCTGTTGCTAATAAAAAGATATATAATACTGATTAATAATATTACATATTTATAATTTTTAAGTGCTGTTAAAAGGTATTATATTATTATTGATGGTATCAATAAATATAAATTTTGAGAAGTTAATTTTAAAGTAAAAAGAAATTAAATGTTTATGGCTGAAACTTGAGTCTAGACCACTTGACCATAAGCAAAGTGTTGTGTTCTTGGCTGAATACCTTGATCTTAAGCCAAGTATTTTGATTGATTTCTCCTTTTGGTTATGTAGCATGTTTACATGTTCATTATTAATATTATGGTCTTCTCACTAAGTATAAATATCTATAGTATAACTGTATCTGTAGCTATGTATGTATATCTTTTTTAAAAAAATATTTTTTTAGTTGTAGATGGGTACAGTATCTTTATTTATTTATTTTTATGTGGTGTTGAGGATCGAACCCAGTGCCTCACACATGTGAGGCAAGTGCTATACCACTGAGCTATAACTCCAGCCCCTGTATGTATATCTTTATACAGTTTTATTTTTATATCAGAAATTACATGTATTCTTCTTTGGCTTTAAGTGATATGACTCTCAGTTTCTATAGAAATACAATGATTTTTTCATGAGTGGGTGATTTATTACTCACAAAGGGTCTTGGCTTCTAATAAATTTTTTATAAGTTTGAAGATTTATGAAACCTCTTGAATCTCCCACCCAGTATAGTAACTCAAATGATAATGTTTAATTTGTGTGACACAGAATGAGTTTATAATGAAAAGCACATACACATAAAGTAATTGTATATGCTTTCTGAATGGGTAGATAAAAGAACCCCATAAATTCTTAAGTAAAATGGTCGGTATTGTGATTTTATTTTTTTTCTTGAAACAGAAAATTAGAATAAGTAATTATAATTGAAATAATCATTACAAACTGCATATATATATACATATATGCATATATATACATACACATATATATGTATATATATATAGTGTATATAGTCTTAGTGAATATGAATGTTTTTCCCTTTTGTATTTTAATGAGTTATCATTAAACACAGTGAATATCTTATGATGCTCACCATTAATAATACATCCACTTTTTCAGATAATTAGGACTAATCATCTCTATGGACAGGAAAGATGATAGGGATATGAGTAAAGTTACTTTATTTAAAGAATGAGATCTTTGGGTATCATAGAGGAGTAGTATCTTTCCTTTTATGAACTTATTTTGGTTTCTGGCATACCAGAGGCCCTAGTTTTAATCCCTAGCATAGGGGAAAAAAAAAAAAGAAAAAGAAAAGAAAAAAGAGGTAGTGTCAGTACAGTCTCTTATTGAATAGCCTTCCAGTTTCCACTTCTTCTTTTTTAAATTTTTTTAGTTATTGATCAACCTTATTTATTTACTTATATGTGTGCTGAGAATCGAAGCCAGTGCCTCACACATGCCAGGCAAGCGCTCTACCACTGAGCCACAACCCCAGCCCCAATTTCCACTTCTTTTTCCCTTTCCTGACATTTTAGACTCATTTTTTTCTTATTGATAATTCATGTCACAGATATAGTGAATCATCAGTTTCCATGTGGTCAAACATATTGTTAAATATTGTATTTTTAAGAATAATTAATGTTAACATTCTGATATTTTGTTTCACCTCAATATTTTCTCTAGGATTTATATTTTTAATATATTTTCATAATTGGCAAGGTATTCTTACACATGCTTATGTCAACTTTTAATTTGTTCATAAAATATTTATATTTGATTTTATTAAAATCAAATTAATAATTTATTAAATAATTTGTTAATTGGGTGGATATTTAGATTTGATTTTATGTAACAGTGTATTTTAATTATTATTGCCTGGTGTGTAGGAGAAACTTGGGTCCAGTAGAGTGCGCTGTTGACCTTCTGATAAAATGATGGTGGGAAGACCTTGGACTTTTTCTTCCTTTCTCCTCCCTCTTCCCCTTTCTTTCTTTCTTTCTTTTCTCTCTTTTTCTATTTAAGATGTTCTCTAAATTTTAAAAGTCATTCTCTCATAGTTTTAATTTATCTTTATTTAAAATAACTCATTAACGTAATTGCATATACATGGTAATGGTAATATGATGCTTACTGTCTGCCAGATACTCCTCTAAGCACTTTAGAAATATTTTTATTAGTACATTTTAGTTATATAGAATAATGGGTCTCACTGCAGCACATTTAGCACTTTAGCAATACTAGTTCACCTAGAAAATTCAGGTTCATATGAGAATGCTTATTTATTAAGCTCTTTTAACTTTGGGTTTCACAGTTTTAAAAATAAAAGAATTTAGTTCTTATGGTGTTGATTTTTCCCTAGTTATACATGAGAAAATTCAGGCACAGAGTATTTAAGTAATTTGTTCACATCACAAAGCTGATGAGTAGAGGCTGGATTAAAACACAAGCAGTCCTGAGACTGAAGTTGTAGCTCAGTGGTAGAGCGCTTGCCTGGCAAGCATGAGACCCTGGGTTCAATCCTTGGTGCCGCATATAAATAAATAAATAAAAATAAAAAAGACCCATTGACAACTAAAAAATGTTAAAAAAAAAAAAAAAAAAACCAACCCACAAGCAGACTGGCTCTAGGGTCCTTTCATTCACCCTAATATTCTACCTCTGAATAAATTCTTTCAGATGACCTTTGGGTGAAAGTTCATTTTTATATTGTTTCAGGTCATATCTATGCAGTACTGTGTGGATAATTTTCAAGATATTTCTTCTTTCAGTCTCCCAACACTCAACCCTTTTTCCTTACAATACTTAACAAAGTTTGCAATTATATTTATCTGTAGGTTTAACTATTTTGTTTTGTTTGCCTTATTGCCAGGCTGTCCTTAAGGATATGTGTTATGCCTCTCTCACATTTTTATAATCAGCATCTAACACAAGGCCTGAACTTTGTAGGGATACACATATTTGTTGAATAAATAAAGCATGGACTAGCTGGGCATTGTGGCGCATGCCTATAATCCCAGCGGTTAGGGAGGCTGTAGCAGGAAGATCATGAGTTCAAAGCCATCCTCAGTAATGGCAAGGTGCTAAGCAACTCAGTGAGACCCTGTCTCTAAATAAAATACAAAATAGGGCTGGGGATGTGACTCAGTGGTCTGGTGCCCTTGAGTTCAATCCCTGGTACCCACCCCGCCCAAAAAAAAAATCAAGAATGGTCTAAGTTAGGGAAATGCACAGTTCACCCCTAATTGTAACTTATAATTTTTTCTCAGATCCATATACTTGAGGTAATATGAAGTATGGTTAATTTTTTTTTAACTTTCTTCTGCAGTACATTTTAAATATATTCACATACAGAAATAAAAGACTGAACAATGATTTAGGGACTAAAAGGTAAGTTGATGCTTAATATAAACAAAAGATTAGAAACAACATTTGTGTTTTGTAGCTACCATTGGGGAAAGTTGTTAAATAATATAATAGTTGAAGTATAATTATTCAAGGGAGCAAAATTTTTGAAACATTATATTTCAGTCTTTTTAAAATAGTAACCTATATTTCTTAAAGTTAATAATAATATTATGATGAAAGATTTTTGACATCTCTATTTGTGCCAAATAATTTATATGTTCTCTCATTTGTTGTTTATATCAGCACTGTGAGGAAAATAGAGCAGATATATTAGTATCATCTTGTAGGTAAGAAAATTGAAGTCAAAAGAAATAAGATGATTTGACCATGGTCATACTGCAGGTAAATGGTGAAAAAATGATTTGAATAAAGTTCTAAAATTGAATGAATATAAGTTCATGGATAAATGAAGGAAAGGGGAGAAAAAGGTTGGGAATTTTTGTTATTGTTAGCTGATAATGAAAAAAGCAAAATTAATAAGAAAATAAATTTTATTATTCAATACATATGCCATTAAAATATCTTAAGTAGTCAATCTATGATAGAAGAGAGATTGTTTCCATTTCCCCTTCTGCTTCCTAGAAGTAAACAATACAAACTCATGAGAATCTTTTAAAATCCCTTTTTTATAAGTTTACAACATACATTTTATTTTTCATAATTATTTTATTGTTTTGCATTTAGCTTTGTTATTTATAGGATTTATTTTTGCTCTTTTTATATTCTAAGTTGTTATTTATGTTTGGATTGATTCCTAGACTTTTTTCTCTGTAAATTATAATTTTTTCCAAAATATATATGTATGTAGTTCTACATGGCTTCAAACATAAAAGCAACAGAACCCTGCCCGACTTCTGTTCTTTACCACCTCCCACTATCTGAAGTTAGTGATTTTCAATCATCATATTTTTTTTGTCTGTTATTTATCTCTTTTTTGAAAATAACATTCTTATTCTGCTTTTGTCTTGAATTTTTGGGTTTAGAGATGTTTTCTATTGCCTTCCTACTATCCACCTTTCTCCCCCTTAGACTCCCAATATTTGGTGTTTACATTATTTTGTAAGCATTATTCTGTTAACATATCATTCACATCTGGTTATAGTTCTTTCCCCAAACCAAGATTTATTTTTTTCTGGAGCTAATAGTTGTTTTGTCATTTCCTTAGTTGTCTACCCACTTGTAACTCTTCGTTCCTAAACTGCTAATTAGAACTTAAAATCTGTGCAACCATTCACATACATTAAGCCAAGAATGTCCATATTTTTGGACACTCAGTATTTAGTGGGAATAATGAAAAAATTTTTTTTGATGTTGAACTTTTTATATTTTTTAATGACATTGATTTTTTTCTGAACACAAAAGTGTTATCTTTTTTTTGTGTTTTTATGTGTTTGTGTGTGTGTATATATGTGTATGTCCCTCTACTGAATATTGAATCTGGGGGCTGTCTACCACTGAGCTACATCTCTATCCCTTTTTTTTTTAATATTTATTTTTTAGTTTTAGGTGGACACAATATATTTATTTTTACGTGGTGCTGAAAATCAAACCCAGTGCTTCATGCATGCTAGGCAAGTGCGCTACCACTTGAGCCACATCCCTAGTCCCCCCCGCTTTTTTATGTAGGATTTTTTTTGCCTTTATTTTATTTGTTTATTTTTATGTGGTGTCGGCGATCAAATCTAGTGCCCCACGCATGCTAGGCCAGCGCTCTACCACTGAGCCAACACCCCAGTCCCCACTATACCTTTTTTTTATTTTTTAATTTTTTTTTTTTAAAGAGAGAGAGAGAGAGGGGAGAGAGAGAGAGAATTTTTAATATTTATTTTTTAGTTCTCGGCGGACACAACATCTTTGTTGGTATGTGGTGCTGAGGATTGAACCCGGGCCGCACGCATGCCAGGCAAGCGCGCTACCACTTGAGCCACATCCCCAGCCCTTATTTTTTAATTTTGAAACAAGTTCTCCACAGTTTACCAGACTAGTCTCAAACTTACTATCCTCTTGGCTTGGCCTGTAGTCACTGGGATCACAGGCATGGTGTTTTTTTCTTAGAGAAAATTTGGATATCACCAAAATATATAGTTAAGTTTTTACCATTAATCTTAATTCAATTACCCCCTTGGTATCAGCCTCTATTATTTTGCCTGCTCTCTATTTTCACATATTTGCACGTGCGTGTGCGCACACACACACACACACACACACACAAATAGTTATCCATTGCTGTGTAACAAAACATCCAGTAATTTAGCTTACTAGTTGGGGGGTCAGCAATTTAGGCTTGCCTTACTTAGCTGGGTGTTTCTGATGGATGATCTCATTTGTTCTGCTTATGTGCTGCAGTTAGCTGCAGATCAGGAAGGCAGCCCTGCTTTAGGGAATTGACTGTTAGTTTGATTGAGACTTTGAGATACCAGTAAAGCTCATCGTCCAGCAAGCTAATACTAGCTTATCTATGTGGTGGTTCCAAGAGTAGCAGGAAAACAAACCTTAAAGTGCAAATGTCTTTTGAATCTCCATCTCAAGTTTGCTAATGTTCCAGTCACCAAAAGCAAATCCCATAGCTAAACCCAGATTCAGGGAGTGGAGTTCATGTCTTGGCAGGAAGAGGTTCAAAGTAGCCTTGCTAAGGGGCTTATATAAAGGGGTTTATGTAATACTAAGTTGGCAAAACTTGCCGTCATTTTGCTATTTTTTTCCTTTTTTTTTATTTCACATTTTTTTATATATGACAGCGGAATGCATTACAATTCATATTATACTTATAGAGCACATTTTTTTCATATCTTTCTATATAAAGTATATTCACTCCAATTTGTGTCTTCATTTTGCTACTTAACATACATTACAAATATACTTTGTTCTTACAAAATTTGGATAATAGTTATAACTCATTTTTCACCTAATATATCATTTTTATAGTAAAGGCTTTTAAAATTCGAGTTTTAACTTGTCTGTTTTGATGCATACTTTTTGATGTGATTTTTTTTTTTCTATGCCAGTAGTTTTCAAACTACTACTCTTAGGACCATTATAGCCTGCTGCCTATTTTTACAAAGAAGTTGTTTTGGGGGGTGGACACACAGTTTACTTTCATTTAGATATTATTTGTGGCAGTAGATTTGAGTAGTTGTGATAGAACCCATTTACTTTTTGCCCTTTAGAAGAAAAAGTTTGCCAATCCTTGTTCTGTTCTGTTTTAATCTTAGTGAGGCCAGATGTTTGTGGGGAACTCTGCCTTATCTGCACATTTACCAAAGGGTAGGATGGTAGATGAATGAGCAGTTGTTTGAATGAGTTTCTTCAGCTCCAGTAATTACAATTTTTGAGAACTTGTAGAAAACATAATAGTGTTTTCTGTAGTGGAAATAGAATCATTCTCAAAAATGTCTAATCTCATTATCATGCTTAGGGATCTTGGAGAATATTTTAGAGAACGTTGACAATTGCTTCCTTCTTTTCCTTTTTCTTTTTTTTTCTCTAGTGATTGAACCCAAGCCCTTGCACATAGGTAAATGCTCTACCATTGAGTTAAATACCCATCCCTTTTAAAAAATATTTTGGAGAAAGAATCTCACCAAGTTGTCCAGGCTTGTAATCCTCCTGCCTCAGCCCTCCCAAGTTGCTAGGATTACAGGTGTGTGCCATTGCACCTGACTGATAATTAGATTTTTGATATGTAGGTACACTTAATGAAATATATATAGCAATCTAGCTGACATGAGTGTATATATTTACTGATAGTAGAATCTATAGTTGTCACGTAGAAGCTTTTTATTTATGTGTACTGGGTATGGAAAGATAACTTTACCTTAGAAACCTACTTTGTTCATTGACCAATTATCTGGTAAGTTCAAGATTTATAAATTTATTGTTCAATGTTTAAAAATTTTGACACTCACTGGACTCAGTGATGCATACCTATAATCCCAGCAGTTTGAGAGGCTGAGGCACAAGGGTTGCAAGTTGAGGCTAGTCTGGGCAACTTAGTGAACCCCTGTCTTAAAAAAAACACCCTCCCCCAAAAATTGACACTCAAAATTACAGAATTATAGAAAAAATTGGAAAATACATACAAATATCTCATAAAACAGGTTGCAGTCAAAATGTGGATACACAACACATAATTTATTCAGTGTCTCCAGGGGAAAAAATATTCCCTCCCAGCTTCCTTTATGTTATATGTTACACATTCATGCCTAGATTCCCCCCCAAACTAGCCTTCAAAGGATAGTAAAATGGAATGTATGCATGTTGGACTCACCAATGGCATATTCCTCTTGATGTCCCACGTGGGGCCAAGACCTATGTGGTTTTTGTTTGTTTATTTGTTTGTTTATTCTCTGCTCTCTGGTATAAGGATATTATTATTTTTTTAAAGGCCTGAAAATACCCGTTTTCGTAACAGTGATAAACTGTTATGCTATAGGTGATAAACTTAAATGCTTCTTCTTCTTCTTCTTCTTTTTTTTTTTTTTTAAATCACCAGAATGTCAAGTAGAGAAACTAGACAGTAGTGTGTGAAATGTCTTTCACAAGAGTATGGTGTTGGAATGACCATCACATATGACTTGAAGAAATGATTAAAGTTCCATGCTGAAAGTGGTAAACAGAAGTTAATGAAAAATAGAAAAAACATTGCATAAAGCTAAAATAAAGATCTTGATCATGTATTGAAAGAGTAGATCTGTCAGAATCACAGTGAACACCTGCCACTCAAAAGCATGCTGATTGTGAAAGAAGCAAAGATCTATCATCACAAATTGGAACTTGAAGGGAACTGTGAATATTAAACAGGCTGGTTGTAAAACTTTAAGAAAAGACATTAAAATTTTAAAGATTTGTGGTGATAAGACATCTGCTGATCACAAAGCAGTGTAGAAATTCATTAATGAGTTTGCCAAAGTCATTGCTGATTAAAATTTGACACCAGAACAAGTATATAATGCTGATTACATATCACTGTTTTGGTGTTATTGCCTCAGAAAGAGACTGATTAACAGCTAATGACACAGCTGTTACAGGATTAAGGCGGCCAAAGATAGAATAACACTGCTGGACTCTGCTAATTTAGCAGGCACACTTTTTTGTGATAGGTTAAGTCTTGCATCCTTGCTGTTTTAAGGGAGTGAATTTCTTTCTTTTTCTTTTTTTTTTTTTTTTCTCAGTGCCAAGGATTAATCCTAGGGCCTTTTGTGTGCTAGGCAAGTACTCTACCACTGAACTACATCTCCAGCCTACTAAAGGAGTGAATTTTTTTTAATCAGTCCATTATTTTAACAAAATGGTATGAGTCATCAGAGACATCTCTTCTGATTGGTTTCACAAATATTTTGAGCCAGTGGTTTATGCTCATTTGCAGGAAAGCCAAACTAGATGACAACTGTGGCTGTTTATTTCAATTAGTTAAAATTAAAATTCACTTACTTAGGTGCACTAATCATATTTCAAGTGCTCAATGGCCCCATGTGGCTAATGGCAAGTATAGTAAATAATGCAGATATTGAACATCCCGTCACTGGAGAAAATTCCACTGGGTGACACTGGTTTAGGAGCTTGTATGTTCATGACAACATCTAATTTGCAATGCGTATGAAAAAAACAAAACTATTTTGTATAAGTTTTGTTAATAGCATTTTGTCAATATGTGGAAAATAACTTGAATGAATAGTATTGTTTTCTCATTTAACAAGTTCATTGAGAACATTTGAAAAATATCAAAATACTATAAAGAAGAAAATAAAAATCACCTATAATCCCAAGGATTTTCAACAAGCCTTTTTGAAATATATACAAGTACACATATGACAAGTATACAGTTGGATTAATTTTCACCAACTAAATAATACATATAGGTCTTTTTACCAGTTTCTCTTTTTCCAGGTTCTTTCTGATTCATGTTTGGTTTTTATTTATTCTAGTTCTGGGGATTGAACCCAGGACCTCTTGTATATAAGGGAAGTGCTCTACCTCTGATCTATAACCCCAAACCTGGTTGCTTTGATTTAATAACCAAGCTGGGAACATAGATGTTTTTTATCTTACATCAAGAGGCTTATGATACCAATTTGTCTTATTACTATTCATGCTAAATTTGGCTGCTAGGCTAAAGTGGTAATAACCAGGTCTTTCCTTTGTAAAGGTACATTTTCCTTTGATAATTAATGTGTAATCTCTGGGGTGACACTTTGAGACATGTGAATATTCTTTTCCCCAACAACTTTTCACACAGTGATTTTAGTATCTATTTTTTGTAGCTTGCCTGAATCAGTTTTTATATGAGAACTGAAATGGTAAATTATTTATTTATTTTTAAAGAAATGTATCATTCCATTTACAATCTTTAGCCAGGATTTCTCTGTAAAGAAGAGCATTTCTTGCCTTCCCATCCTCCTTTTCTCCTTGGGGGTCTTCATTTTTCCTTCTGTTTTTCTTTTATACTGTACTGGGCATTGGGATCTAGGGGTACTTAACCTCTGAGCTATATCTTCAGCTCTGTAAAAAACTTTTTTTTTTTTTTTTTTTTTTGAGACAAGGTCTTACTAAGTCACCCAGGCTGGCCTCAAATTTGTGGTCCTCCTGCCTTATTCTCAGGAGTAGTTGGGATTACCAGTGCTCTGCCATCTTTTTTTTCAACACCCAAGGTATTTATCATGAACTTAGTGTGATTCATCACTACTTTTAAGATTTCTTGCTATAATCGTGTCTGTAAAGTGCTGTTAGATCAGGAGAATTTTTGCTGTATTATTGCTTCGTCATCTTTATGATATACTTGTTAAACTGAGAATTTTTATTGCATAAAATTGTTCTAATATAAATTTAGATAAAAATTATCCCACTTTGGATCTTTCTTAATTCTACTGAAACATGGACTTTTCAGAAACTGCAGTAACTGTGTTAAGGAATTCCCATTTACACTAGGCAAGAAAGTAAACAGTAAGTGGGGAGTAGGGTAACAAACACTTATGGTATCAAAAAACAACCGTGAAAAGGATCTGTCTTAATGTGCTAGCCCATTGCAGTTTAACATATTGCTTACAACCTTCACAATAGAATATGAGTGACTTCAGTTACACATTCCAGGAGACTGGCAGTCTGTTACAATCAGAGTCTGAACTTTAGAGCAGGCTAATTTACAGCGATGGGATGAAGAAAGTTGTGGATTTGTATTACACACTCTCACCTGACACTGTATCTGATCCCTTACCTGCTGATTGACATCTTGAATGAGCTCTTTGAAGCAAGTTCCAGCTTAATTAAAACGTTTGCTTGGTTAGCAGTGATCTGTGAAAGCCTGTGATAAATATTGAATCAGGTTCACCTGCTGGTTGCTGTGAGTGGATAAACAGCTGCTTTGTGCAGTCTAATCATGAAACTGGCAATAGAGTACTACTGCCGTTTGAATTTTTTGAAAAAAGAATAGTTGAAAAGGTATAGTTATGTCACTTTTGCTATCTTGCTAGAGTGTGTGTGCTTATGTGAGATTTTGCACAACGGGCATTCAGTACCTGTTTTGATGGCTTGGACAACTGCAAAAGATTGATAAAGTTAACAGTAAACCTTTTTTTGCCTCAAAGATTGTATAATTCAGTGTTCTTTGGCCTTTTACCAGTAGCTCTTTCTGTGCATGACTTTCCAAAAGAAAAAAGGGTAATATTTTGTTTAGTTAAAAAGTAGATAAAAACGATCCTGTTAAAGCAAAGATTATAAATTTCAGCTTCAGTACAAATTATGTTTTGTAGCAACTTGAAGAATTCTTTAGATTACTTTTTTGATCTGTGAAAAAGAGTTAGAAATATATATTAGTGAATAATCCAAGTATTTTAGCCTTATGTTAATATTAGGTAATTAACAAGCACAAAATAGAAATGTGTTTAAAAACAGTGTATGAATCTTTATGAAATTATCTTCTTTGACTATCACTTTGTTTATTCTTTCACAAGAAAGAATGTATCTTAGCCAACATAGTTGTAAAGAAAATGCTGTTTCCATTTGATTCTCATTATAAAATCAGACATAAATTCTGGAATAAATACCCTTACCAGATCAGTCACAATCTGCTTTGAGCATCTGATAATAGTTATGAATTCACTTTCTAGAAATGCACACAAAATTGTGTCATGGTTTCTGGATGATCTCATACCCTCTGTAACAATCCATGGACCCTGATTTAAGAACCTGTTTCCTAATGGATTGAACACTTTGGGTGAGGAGGGGTTAATATGAAAGCTGTCTGCTGGGCTTTTAAGCATCTGAGGAGAAACCAGAATGTGTTTGCCATATTATGTTCTTTTGCAGCACTTCTAGCATTTTTGAAGTACAGTTATTAGCTCCAAGGATTATCTACCATAGTGGTAATTCCAGATTGTCTTTTTGAAGGTTTTATACTTTTATTCCTATCATCAATTTATTTGGAACTTTATGGGAGAATTAAATTCAAGTCATACTCACCCTGCCCAACATTGTAATTTATGTTGATGCATATAATTCTTGCTCATGTTTTTTTATATACATGTAGTTTTCCATTGATGAAACTCATACAATTTATTTGTCCATTTTTTTGTAGATACATTTAGCATGTTTATCTCACTATTAAAACAATGGGATAATTAATATTCTTCTCTTAATCTGTTTTAATGTGCATATGTCTCTAGCATGTGCACTTGATAGTGTTATGCTGGGTCAAAGGGTAAATGTATCATTGATTTCACTACATCATCAATTTTTTTCTTCAAACTGGATATGCCAGTTTATATAGCAGTATGTGAGAGTTGTTTCATGTCTTTCCAACATCAGATATGAAATGAAAATTATTGTTTCAATTAGCATTTTCTTAATTGATGAGGTTTAACATTAGGTTAGGGGCTGGGGATGTGGCTCAAGTGGTAGCGCGCTCACCTGGCATGCGTGCGGCCTGGGTTCGATCCTCAGCACCACATACCAACAAAGATGTTGTGTCCGCGGAGAACTAAGAAATAAATATTAAAAATTCTCTCTCTCTCTCTCTCTCTCTCTCTCTCTCTCTCTCTCTCTCTCCCCCTCCCCTCTCTCTCCTCTCTCACTCTCTCTTTAAAAAAAAAACAACAAAAAAAAACATATTAGGTTACACATCTTTTTAGGTGTTTGTTTACCTTTCAACATTTGTCTTTTGTAATCTGCTTGTTCTTAGTTATCTGTTAGGTTTGTCTTTTAAAAACAGATTTGTTGGAATTCTTTGTATGTTATAGATACTGATCCTCAGTTGTTTATGTGCATTACAAATACCTTCTCTCAGTCTGCCTTCTTTTCATCATTTTTTTTTTGAAAGAAGATACCTTTTTCTTTCTCTCTCTCTCTCTCTCTCTCTCTCTCTCTCTCTCTCTCTCTCTCTCTCTCTCTCTTTTGGTAAGGATATGTTTTTAAAGAGAAGCTTTATGTTTTAATGAGGTTGTAGTTTCAGTAGCTTATATAAGCTTTTGGCTTATTGGTTTATTGTCTTAAGAAATCCTTTCCTGGTGGGTGTGGTGGCACATGCTTGTAATCCCAGCAGTTTGGGAGGCTGAGACAGGGGGATCATGAGTTCAAAGCAAGCCTCAGCAACTTAGTGAGCCCAAGCAACTCAGGGAGACCCTGTGTCTAAATAAAATACAAAAAAGGGCTGGGAATGTGGCTCAGTGGTTGAGTGCTGCTGAGTTTAATTCCTGGTTCAATTCACTCCACCCTATCTCCCTTCCCCCCACCCCACACCCCCCCCCCAAAAAAAAAAAAAGAAAAAGAAACCCTTTCCTACATTTGGACAATAAAATATATTACCTATATAAGAACAGTGACCATGTAGCCCAAAAGCCAAAAATGTTTACTGTCTGTACCTTTACGAAAAAGGTTTGCTGATTCATGCTCTGAAGAGTCTCTGAGTTGAAAGTTTTTGTTTTCCCTTGTGGAACATAGTATGGATCTTGTTAGAAAATATTTGATTTAAACATCAAAAAATATTTAGTTAAATAGTTTTTATGAATTGAAGTTTATAGTTTGCCCTTAGGGATATTTATAATTGCATTCAGAAAGTAATGCACTTAGAACTAACTTCAAATAATTCCTTAACTCATGACTGAAACCAGTATTAATAAACTTCCCAAACTATACTTTGTAGACAATTAACGAGAGAAACTCTTCATGTCAGTGAGATGAGGTGACCCTTATTATTGTCTTCTATTTGGCTTGATATATCAGGGATTCTAATGTTTCCTGAATGAATGGATTATTGAAATGACATAGTATACATAAAGTGCTTAGTACACGGACAGCCCCAATAATAGTAATTATCATTAATAACCAACATATCACCATATATGTTTGTCAGCTACAGTGGCTCAAATGTTGTTATAAATGGATTTTTCTTTTTGGCTTTGAAAAATAATAAATTGTTATTTCAAAAAGAAGCTTTTGGGGGCTGGGGATGTGGCTCAAGCGGTAGCGCGCTCGCCTGGCATGCGTGCGGCCCGGGTTCGATCCTCAGCACCACATACAAACAAAGATGTTGTGTCTGCCGAGAACTAAAAAATAATAAATATTTAAAAATTCTCTCTCTCTCCTCTTTCACTCTCTCTTAAAAAAAAAAAAAAAGAAGCTTTTGATTTTGAAGTTGTTTTTTGACACTTACAGTACTTCGAATTAGAACACCATTTAAACGTCTATCAGTTTCTTTTTTAAAATATGTTTTTGGTTGTAGATGGACACAATACCTTTATTTTATTTTTATGTGGTGCTGAGGATTGAAACCAGTGCCTTCCACATGTGAGGTGAGTGCTCTACCATTGAGCTACAACCCCAGCCCCACATCTATTAGTTTTTTAAAAAATGTGTATGAGTGTAGTAGTTGGTTTAGACATTTAGTAATAGTTTACCAATTAAAAAATTTAAGTTATAGTTATGTACAGAATACCATGCTCAATGAATGAGTTTAATAAAGAGATATAAGATATAAAGTTTCTGTCCTTAAGGACTTTGCAGTATGGCTGGAAGGACAAACATGTACATATAGAAGTTTATAGAAAAATGTTACTGTTTTATTGACTTAGTTTTCCCTTTGTTTTGTACAAATCAGTTTTTTAAAGTCTCTTCCTTTTTACTTCTTTCTTTCTTTCTTTCTTTTTAAAATATTTTTTTAGTTATTGTTGGACACAATACCTTTATTTTATTTATTTTTATGTGGTGCTGAGATCGAACCCAGCATCTTGCATGTGCTATGTGAGCACTCTACCGCTGAGCCACAACCCCAGTCCCCCTTTATACTTCTTTATATACTTATTTAAAAAAATTGTTTTTAGTTGTTGATGGACCTTTATTTTGTTCATTTATTTATACATGGTGCTGAGAATTGATCCTAGTGCCTCAGACATGGTAGGCAAGTGCTCTACCACTGAGCCACAACCCCATCTCTATATATTTATTTTTTATGTTAACTATACCCTTTTGTGCCTGCTTTTTGAACTCAATTCATAGTGGCCTTTCCTTATCATTTCCTTTTCTAAAAATATTAATCACTATGCTTACTTTAGTTTTCAAGTATTTAGGTATACTGCTTTTTGGGAGGACAGGGGAAAGTTTGGAAACGCATTAGTAAACTTTAGAAATTGACATTGTCATATCTTACTATTTTTCCAATTATAACTTTGTGAAAGGAATGGTGACAAGGATTCAGCAGTTGGCCTTTCATTCAAGATCAAATCTTCTAATCATTCACCCTTTAAAAGAATGTAGAATGTCTTTATGTAATAGGGCAAGAGAAGAAATGGAAATTATTAAATACATGGAGAATTTTCTAAAAGTCCTTGGTTGCTGACTTTCTAAGAACATTTTTGGCTATTGTAAACTTAAAAAATATTTCTGAATGATTGACTTCTGAGTATGGAAACACTGCAGCTGTCATGGTCACACATGTAACTTGTATTTCTTTTTAAATGTTGACATTTTTATTGTTACTTATGTTAGGTTTTCTTGCCTTTTGTTGAAGTAAGAGGACTCTGGACAGTTTTTAGCTGTGGAAAAGAAGCCATCTCTTAAAGAGTTTGATTCTGCCACTTATCATAATCACTTTTATGTCTTAGAATTCACAGGTGTGGGGGAGCCTATGTGTTTTACCTTTTGACCTTCAGATATTTTGGATGAGAGTGAATGCTTTTAAATTTATTATCCAGTTTCCTAATTTTAAAATTTAAGGAGTGAGAGGAAAAGGAGAAAACATCCTTCTGAAAGATAGACCTGATTATTTGTTAGCAGGAGAACTACTTAGTGAGAGGTGTAAAATTGTTTAATTTTAGTCGTCTCATTGTTTCAAGCCTCCTAGGTCAAAGGGTTTCAGAGAAAGGGGCATAGTCTGATCTCTTGTTGCCATCATCAAGATCCTATCTCTTGTTTTCTTACAGCACTGAAAGTTGCTAAATTTGATATAAGTAATTATCTTTGTTATTATATAAATGTTGAAGTCTCTTTTTGACTGCCACATTCAGTTTTTCCATTTGCAAATAAGATTATACCAACTCTTTTATTTTTAATTAGCTAAATAAGTTGTTTTCAGTGCTGGGAATCAATCCCAGGGCCTTGCATGTGGTAAGCCAGTGCTCTGTTACTGCTAAGCTACATCCTCAGTTTCTTCAAATCATGTAGATGGAAATTTTAATTGAAGATCATTTCTGAAGAAATAATTCCTCTTTAATATTGCAAACAGTAAGAATCAGCTTTTTTTTTTAAATTTCTATCTTATACTCTACTTGCCTAACTACCATTTTTTAAGGACTCTACCTCAAATTCATAAATGGTACAATGACTTCAGATCACTTTACAACTTGAAAACCAAACAAATACCTATTCAGTATAAAATTAAGCATGGTTTAAATTTTTCTGAATTATGGGTTAAAAAAATCAATTTGATGTACCTAAATAAAGCCCCACTAGTGGTAAAAGTTTTCTGAAACTTATTCACCATCTTTTATTTTTGTTGGTACAGCTATTAGCATGACATTTTAAGATAAGCGTAGTATTCATTAGCAAATTCACCATTTTAAAAATTTAAAAGTTTGAATACAAAGTAGAAAGTTATAAAACTATGTAGTTACATCCTTTTTTTTTTTTTTTGTACCGGGGTTTGAACTCAGGGGCACTCTACCACTGAGCCACGTCTCCATCCCTTTTTTTGTATTTTATTTAGAGACAGATTTGCTGAGTTGCTTAGCACCTTACTTTTGCTGAGGCTGGTTTTGAACCTGTGATACTTCTGTCTCAGCCTCCCAAGGTGCTGGGATTATAGGTATGCGCCACTGCTCCTGGAAACATCCCTTTTTAATAGAAAAAAGTTATGCAAAAGAATGTTTATGAAGATTTGTAAGTTATATCTAAACTATTAGTGATGGGGAGTTGGTTTAATTTGTTTCTATATTGTCTGAATATTTGGTCAGAATTAAAAGGTGTAGGTGGTAAACTAAGTGGAGTTAATGTTGTAAAGCGTTACATCAAAAGTAGGTTTTCTGAGCCCTGAGAAGCAACCATCTTATTGGATTACTTAGATGCCTGAGGATAATGTATCCATATAGCACAAAATTATTGATGTATTAGGCCCTAGTATTTTAATATTGAAGTGAATTTAACAGTATCACAAGGAAGAAAAATAGTAAAACTGAATAAAAAAAGATTGAAGGTATGAAAAAGTAAACTAATTCTCTACCTGGAGTTAACCTTAATTGTTTAATATATTAATTAATTAATGTGCTCATTGCAAAGACCACAAAAGAATTCACTGAAAATATGATATGATTTGCATTCCATTTTCTCTAAGTTGTTGGATATTGCAACATATGTAACATAAACCACACGTCAGCTGTTTCCTGCTTCACTGTTGACAAGAGCCCCATTCATAACTTTCTTTTTATCCCTTCAGTGAATAAGTAATTATTCAATATAGAAGGCAGGATATTTGGAACTGGCTATTTAATGTGGCAGCACTCTGTAATGAAATCTGCTTTACTAGCAACCTAAGAAGGCAGTGTAACAATTCTAGCATGGCTGTAACTTTATCTGCTTTGACTGACTGTTTATTTGGCACATCAGTGAACCTTTTATCCCAGTGAGTGACAGCTCCAGAAGGGTCACATTTACATCCATTCTATCATGTATT
Source organism: Spermophilus citellus (assembly GCF_964194105.1). Taxonomy (NCBI): domain Eukaryota; kingdom Metazoa; phylum Chordata; class Mammalia; order Rodentia; family Sciuridae; genus Spermophilus; species Spermophilus citellus. The sequence continues at coordinate 40,570,724 of NC_138199.1, read as the reverse complement.
GTAATATTTAATGGCAGACAAGGTTGAGTGAGACTGGGAGTAACTTGAACTTGCTTTTCCACTGAGTTGAGGCTAAAAGACAGCTTGATCCCCAGTATTGTGGTGTAACATACTATGACTTAGTATTTGTTCATGAAGACTACTCTTACTGATTACAATTAAAAAAAAAAAAAAACCAAAAACCTAAGAACTTCAGTAAGTAGAGTGTTTGTTCTACTAAATGAAAACTTTCCAGTACAAGTTTTTTTTTTTTTTTTTTAAGGTAGTGTGCTGTTTGCCTTTTTTTTCCCTATCAGTGGCCATTTTCACAGTATTTCTCTTAAATGAAACTTCATTCTCTTTCCTTTGGTGTGATAATTGAGGCTTTAAAGGGAGGAGTTATTAAGAACCCGATAATTCTAATATATAGCATTAAACTTTTTCGACAATTTGGAAATGAGATAAATATCAGGTAAATATTAGACTTTATTCCTTGTTATATGTGGTGTATTTTAGGAGACATTTACATAACTATTTCCCTGATGAAACTGAATTATAAGTGAAATTGTCCAGGAAGAGCTTTGCCCTATAATACTCTATATAATAATTTTTACTGATGGATTTGCATTCCTTGACAGGTAATTGGATTTGCAGGTATACTTTTTCACATAAGCAAACTGCTTTTATTGTTAAATGTTAGTATTTTGCATTTATTTAATACCTTTGCTGGAGAAGAATTTTATTTACTCATTTTTTAGTGGTACTTGAGATTTAACTTGATATTTCTGTTCTTTTGTAAACTATATTTAAAGTGCTTTTAAAAACATTGGTGTAATATAAAATATTTTAGTGAGCTATGCTATGAGCAAAACTATGAATTCTAAATTATAATCACAAGTTCATATGAAACCTAAGCAAAAATTAATATTATCTTCTTCATTGTCATATAATTTTTATAACTTATGAAAGAGAAGAGTTAAAATATACTTAAAACAGAATTGCAGAGTTAGAGTGATAATGTTAGAAACTTTTGAAAGAGGACTAATTTGAAATGAAATTTGTAATTGTTTATTTAATGGCAAGTTTTAGATATTGTAATATCTTGAAATTTCCTTTTTAACAATTGTGATTCATTATTGGTTCTGATTCTGTGAGAGGCTTGACAACATTTTATATGGTAGTCCAGACATTCGTTACCATTTCTTTCCTTCACTACAGCCTCCTGGCCAGTGTTCTAAGTGCTGTTGTTCTGCAAAACAAGGAAACAGTCAAGAGTCTTCAAATACCATTAAGAAGGATCAAGGGGGGAAATTCAAGAGACCCAAAATATATTTTGGGACACGCACACACAAGCAGATCGCTCAGATTACTAAAGAGCTCCGGAGGACAGCATATTCATGGGTGCCAATGACCATTCTTTCCAGCAGGGATCATACTTGTGTCCATCCTGAAGTCATTGGTAACTTCAACAGAAAAGAAAAGTGCATGGAATTTCTGGATGGAAAAAATGTGAGTAAAATTATTTTGTTTTAGAGAAACAATAAGGCTGAACAGATTCAAATTACTTAATGTATTTTATATGTACTTTTCTAGTGATAATCAAATAACTTATGCAAATCAAATTAAATTGCTAGTATTTTTTGTTTTTTTAGTTGAAGATGGCATATACCTTTATTTTGTTTATTTATTTTTTATGCAATACTGAAGATCAAACCTAGTACCTCACATGTGTCAGGAAAGTGCCCCACCACAATTCTAGCCCCAGTGTTAATATTTTTTGAAAAATAGTTTTACCATAAGAAAATTTTAAGTTTAGAATTATAGATTTTGGTTCTAAAGCTTGCATATATTTAATTCCGTGAAATTAATTTCCATTGGAGTCAGACATAATCATTTCTAAATTCCTCTACCAAAAATATATGTGGATGATGTCAGACGAAAAGATAAAAAAGTCTAAATGATTTATTGTACTTAGATCTAATTATTATGTTTTACATGTCAAAAAACCTAAAGAGAAGATGTTTATTTAGGCTATTTCTTAGAAAAAATTTAGAAAAGAATTTTAATTGAATGCAAAATATGATTATTCCTGTTTCCTAATTCTAATTTGCACAAACTTCTCTTTTAAAAATTATATTAGACTATTGACTTAGAAGATTTCATAAATGCTTTTGAAATTTTCCAGGAAATTAGAATATTGGGTAAAGACATGATTTTAAAATATTCTTTGAGGTAATATTATTTTGGGAGTCTGTGTTCTAATATAACTAATTTACTCTAAAGTTGAAGTTGTAAGTAATGAAATTATACTCAGAAATCATTATTGAACCAGTATATGAAATGAACAATGATATTGTAATTTATTTTGAAGATTGTTTTGTCTCTCACTACTATTTTATTGGAGTTGATTTACACAAAAGACTATCAGCTACAGCCCTCACACTATATGATATGGTAGGTCACTGCCTACTATATAGTGTGAGTAAATTATTTTGTCTTATGCTTTTCTTTCTCCAATGCTTTTTTTTTTTAAATCAAATGAGAATTTGATTTATTTAGAGCTATTCAAAATATACCTTAATAGATATTCAAAGATTGTGAGATTATAAAATATTAGTTGTAAGGAACTCCAGTGACATATTTGGAGCCAGAAAGAAAATATAGAATTATTTTATCAAAACCATTATTGAAATCCTAAAGTTATATTTATTTCCATGTACATTCTTTCTAACTAAGGAATTGTGACATCTTTTTACTATATATATTTAAAAAGTTCTCTTAGAAGAGAGATGAAAATATTAAAAAGGCAAATGTTAAAAAATATAAATAAAGAAAACATTGTTCATGACCTTCATTGTTAAGTAGACATCTTTCTATAATTGGTACCTGATCTGTTGAATTTCTCAGTGACCTGAGTACTTTTTTGGCTATGTATTCTATACAAGAAAATTCATTAGCATTGTTATTCAAAAATTTTTTTTAAACTCATTACTGAGAAAATTCTTCTTTTATGAACAAATACATGTGTTATAAAATACCTTGGAAAAAGTCATTAAAAAGTTTAAGATTATAATTTCAAGTCTTATATAATGTTCTAGAATACTGTAGTGCTGGTTTTGTTTTTGATGGATATTCACTCAAGTTTGAAACATGTAAAAATAAAAAGTTTAGAGTTTTTTGTTGACCTTTAGTTTGTCTTCAACAAGTATTTTGTTTTTGAATATTAGTGATATGAATAATTGAAAATACCTGCTTACAGTTTGCCTTGACCTAATTCTGCCTCAGAATGGTACCTCATAGGCATAGTGAACATTCTTTTTCTTGTTCCCAAGCCCTCAGAGTAATTTGGTATTGTAATGGGGGCCAATTACAAAGTCACCATAGGTGTCTGTATTTACTATGGCTGAATCACCAAAGCGAAATGATAAATAGATAACTGACAGTTTGAGTGAAAAGAGTTTAAAGTGTGATAACGCTTCAATTGACAAACTCCCCTTAGGGTTGTGTTACACTGCTAAAATGGATGAGCTTTTCTGGTTTTGCTATCAGCCTGCACAGGGCTCTTTCTAAGTGCCCTTGAAGTATAAACTTTCTGATTTTTTGGCTTGATCAGAAGGCGCATGTGTTTTTGTTCACTGTTTTATTAAAGTGCCCTCATACTGGAAAATTATGCACTTGTCTATTAAAGATTAATTTTTATTTCAATTAGAAAAAAATGATTTTAACTAGAACCAGAAATGAGAATTATAAAATAATATCTTAGATATAGAATATCTGTTTTTTATTAAAATGTAGCCTTATCAGTTCATAATCATAGATTTCCAAGGTATCTTAGTGACCATTTTGTACAAAGATAAGCTTTGGAATTGTCTGAAAGACAATTGGAATTAGAAATGGTGAACATTCAATTTTTAAAATGATATCATTCATACCAGACTTGGTATGAATGATAATTGGCACATCTCCATGTATCTCTGGATCCTCAAATCACAGAATTTTAGAGCTGGAAGGAACTCAGAGATGGTATAGTCACTGAGTCAAAAGGAATGTTTAAAATCTGATTCCACTACTCTTTTGATGCTTAGTCGCATGAGAAAAATGGGCCCTAAAGTATGCTCAGTCACACAAGTAATTACCAAGAAAGGAGGAACCAGAACTCAAGTTCTTTAACACCTACCCCACTGCTATTTTTTTAGTCAATCAATCAATTAATTAATTAATTTTTTAGTTGTAGTTGGACCCAATACCTTTATTTTATTTATTTATTTTTATGTGGTATTGCGGATTGAACCCAGGGCCTCATACCACTGAGCCACAACCCCAGCCCCCTCACTGCTATTTTGTTTACACTAGAAATAAAACTAAAGGGGTTGTTAAAGTATGGGGAAGTTGACACAGTATAAAGGGTGAAAAAAGAGTAGTAGATGTTAGACAAAGTAAATGAAAAATAATGTAAAAATGAACTAAATAAATATAGTTAGGAGAGGTCTTTCCTCCTAATTATTTTTAATACTTTGGAGAAGTAGCAGGTACTTTCTCTGAGCATGGCTGAATATAAAACTTTGGAAGTATTAGTCTTCTAGTACTTCTAGTACTAGTCTTTGAGAGTGTCTTGTCTTCTTTGTAGGTTATGAACCTTTTATGGTTTACTCTGTTTCTAGCAATTGGGCATATGAATGTACATAATGTGTGTATGTTTTCAAAACATTCTCCTTTTGGATGATTTATAGATAATTTGTGTGTGTGTGTGTGTGTGTGTGTGTGTGTGTAAACATTTTCACTTGTTAAGGATACACTGAGAGAGATTTTTACTTCAAAATCATCTTTAATTTTTTATTAGTACATGGAATTAGTAGAAATGAAATGACCTGTTATTCTACCACTTATTATTGAATAATTGAAACAGAAAATTAATGCATGTAAATATGGTTAGAAAATCCAGAGTTATAGAAAAGGATAAAATAAAGAAAGGAATTCCCCTGGCCCCTTAAGTGGTTACTTCAAGGAAACTACTGTGAAATTTAATGTATATTCTGGCAAAACATTTAGAAAATGTATTTGCTATAATATATGCATACTTATTGTTTTTTCTTTTCTTTACTTTTTTTTTCCTTTTGCGGTACTGGGGATTGAACCCAGAGGCACTCTACCACTCAGCTATATCCTCAGGCCTGTTTATCTTTTTATTTTGAGACAGGGTCTCACTAAGTTGATTAGGGCATCATTAAATTTCTGAGAATGGGGACTGGGTTGTGGCTCAGCGGTAGAACGCTTGCTTAGCATGTGTGAGGCCCTGTGTTCAATCCACAGCACCACATAAAAAATAAATAAAAATAAAGGTTTAAAAAGTTTTTATTCTGAGGATGGTCTCAAACTTGCAATTTTCCTGCCTCAGCCTTCTGAGTTTTGGGGATTAAAGGCATGTGCCACTGTATTTGGCTATGCTCATTTATTTAAAATAACAGCTTTATGAACTTAATAATTTTATGCACATTATTCAGTATCTATTTGTCTTCATCAACATGTCGTCAGGAAGCCGAACACATTATCACACAGACAAATCTAACTCATTTTAGAATTATAGCTTCTGTGTGAATTTACCATAATTTATTTAACATGTCTGCTGTAGGTGGTAGCATTAGGTTTGTTTTCAGTTTTTTTAATCTGTTAAACAGTACAATTTGTGTGTTTTGTGTACGTATGTATATATTTAGTGTGTGTATAGCATGTATATATTATATATATTATGTATATGTTATATACATATATATGCACATATATAATATATTAATGGTAAAATTTAAAATTTTGAAAATTTGACAAATTGCTTGTGTACTTTCTACTATTAGAAGTTTATTCTTCTACTAAATGGTGTGTATTTATATTTGTACTAATTTTGTACATTTTTAAATAGTATATAACATACTCTTGCTAGGACTGGGTTTTATCAAACACCTTTTATTATTAATACATGTAATAAAATTTTTTTACTTCCAATAATAGAATATAAAATGATCTCAGTATGTAACGAAAGAAATAGAAATTACCATTGAACTTTTTTGTTTCCTTTTTTTTGCAATACTAGAGGTTGAACCCAGAGTTATATCTCCAGTCCATTATTTTATTTATTTATTTTTTCATTTTGTTTTGAGACATAATCTCACTAAATCTCTGAGGCTGGTCTTGAACTTGTGATCCTCCTGCTTCAGCTTCCTGAGTAGCTGGGGTTACAGGTGTGTACCACCATGTCCCACATTGCTGAATTTGTGAATATTCAGGCAAAATAATATTAAATCTTGCTAGAAAGTATTGAAAAATACAAATAGAAACAAGAAAATGTTATTCTTCACTTTTAAAATAGACAAATAATAAAAGATAATATCAGTCATGTTAAGAATGTGGAAATGGGCCAAGTAAAATGGAATATAGTTTCTGATAGGTAATTTGGTGATATGCTTTCAAGAAACCTAAAAATGTTTTATTATTTTTGATCCCATAATGCCATTTCTAAAAATATGTACTAAGAAATATTATTGTACTGTCATGTGTAACTAATTATAACCAAAAAAAAGTTTAAAAAAGTTATTGCACATTTAAAAAAAAAAGAAATGGACATGAGGTTATTTACTGCATTATTTTTCAAGCAGAAATTGATAATAGTCTATCTAAATGTCTGGTAATAAGGAAACTGATTAATGAACTATGACACATTAATTTAGCATATACAGATATGTTAAATTAATATCTATTATATATGAATATATGTGTAACTATCTATATACATATGTGTGTGCATATATACATATATATGTATATACATATTATACATATATTTATATAGCAATAAAACAATACCTGGCATTATAAGAGCAGTTTTCTGATACCATCTTTAATAAATAAGCAGAGGAAAATAATAAAAATATTTATTTATTTTGGTTAGACTGTTAATAATCCTCAGTTCCTGGGGAAAATTTTATTCTTATTGCATTGTGGAGATATATCTTTAAATAACATGTATAGAAGAAATACAAGGGGCTGGGGATGTGGCTCAAGCGGTAGCGCGCTTGCCTGGCATGTGTGCGGCCTGGGTTCGATCCTCAGCACCACATACCAACAAAGATGTTGTGTCCGCCGAGAACTAAAAAATAAATATTAAAAAATTCTCTCTCTCTCTCTCTCTCTCCCCCCTCTCTCACTCTCTTTAAAAAAAAAAAAAGAAATACAAAATAAAATACATCAAAATGTTAATAGTACATTTTTTGTGTGATGGAATTATAATTTAGGAGTTTGGGGGATATCCTTTTGTATTTTCTGATTTTTTTTTGTAGTGATCTTAAGTTTATCTCCCAAAATGTTCCAGCCTATCTTTCTTCCTTCTCATTTATATTTGAATACTATTACACAACTCAAAATTGATCCCCAGCACCACACACAAAAGGGTACAAAAGAGTCTATAGAGAAAAATCATTCCTATGCCAGTGCCCAAGTTCCTTCATTCTCTTCCTTAAAAGCAACAAGTGACACCATTTTTCTTTGTATCCTTCCAGAAATATTTTATTCCTAATATCACGTTAATCAAAACAAAGCCACAACAAACATAATTAAAAAATATATTTTTAAAGTGAATATGGGATATCAGGAATTTAGCTTGTCAGGAGCTCTGTCTCAACTACTATTGAGTCAACTACTATTGTTTCTTTAAAATGGTTGTGATTGTAGCCAGATGTGGTGGTAACAGCTAACAGGAGGGTGAGGCAAGAGAATTATTTGAGCCCTGGAGTATGGGCAACATAGAGGGACCTCATCTCTTAGCAACAAGCAAATATGAAGTTCCAGTTTTAAATATGGTGTTTCATAAAACATTGTGGCTTTAACAGTGTTCCTAGAATTCTGAAATGAACTAATTTTTTCCTTCTATCCCAATATTGGTTCATATTTTGATTATGCATATTTGTTTTTAGGGAAAATCCTGCTATTTCTATCATGGTGTTCATAAAATTAGTGATCAACACACATTACAGACTCTTCATGGGATGTGCAAAGCCTGGGATATAGAAGAACTTGTAAGCCTGGGGAAAAAACTAAAGGCGTGCCCATATTACACAGCTCGAGAACTGATAGGAGATGCTGACATCGTCTTTTGTCCCTATAACTATCTTCTAGATGCACAAATAAGGGAAAGTGTGAGTATATATGTAAAAAAATAGAACTTTTTTTTTCCTACTTAAGAGGATATAAATGTTGAATGCAAAACTTTTAGATATTTTAATGTCTTTGTTTTTTTATATTCAGATTCTGTTAATATATTTACATAAAGAGTGCTAAAAACATATTCTAAGGTATATTAAAAACTGAATTTTAGATCTTTTAATTTTCAAAATAACAGCAATTTTAAGGATTTAGGGATTGAAGTGGGATTATAGCAGGGTTTAGCAGTAGACATTTTGGGTTGAAAATTCTTTATTGTGGGGGGTTGTCTTGTTTATTGTAAGGTATTTGGTAGTATCCCAGGTTTTACCTACTAGATGTTAGCACCATCCCTACAATCGTGACCATCAAAAATGCCTCCAGACGTTGCCAGTTGTCCCCATTTAAGACCCATTTATATCCAACTTTCCATTCTAATGAATAGTCAGAATTATTTAAAATTTTGTTTCTGAAAAAATATGTTTTGATGAACTTGTATTAAGAGAATGCACATACTATGAAAATTAGGTATTTTGAGCTTTTGAGAAATGAACTATTTGCTTTGTTCTTAGAGAAATTCAGTTACAACAGATAAAACAAAAAGTAAATAACTTGATATACTGAAATGTTATTTCTTTCTTTAGGTTTGACTCTACTTACTAGCTTTCTATTTCTTTAAGTTTAAAATTAAGTGGTATTGTGTTTGCCACCCCTACTGGTACCCCTGTGATCCTACCTCTTATTGGTTGCCTTTTTTTTTTTTTTTTTGGTACCAGGGATTGAATGCAGGGACACTTAACTACTGAGCCCCTTCCCCAGCTCTCTTTTGTATTTTATTTAGAGACAGGGTCTCACGAGTTGCTTAGTGCCTCGCTTTTACTGAGGCTGGCTTTGATCTCATGATCCTCCTGCCTCAGCCTCCCCAGCTGCTGGGATTATAGGTGTGAGCCACTGCACCAGACTATTGGTTGCCTTTTAACTCATTGTCTTCCTTCAGAGCCATTGTTGTATCAATGCTAGACCAGTCGTCGTCTTCTTTTTTTGTCATATCCTTTCCTAACTTAAAAATCTTAAGGGACAAATTAAAAATGATCCTTATCTCAATGGAGTTCCCATTCTCATAATCAGGCAGACCAGTGGATAAAATTATTATCTGAAACAAATGCTTGAATAATGGCACATAGAAAATGCTATGGAGCATAATGGAAGAAGTAATTAATTTTTCAAAGAATGACAAGTTTTAAAAATTCCCTTTGGAATTCAAATGTGATGAATAAGAATACCCATAGAATTATGGGATTATGTGAGTAGAATTATTAAAGAAATTAATTTTTTTTAAAGATGAAATAATCTAAGTACATTTATAAGCTCTGAGAAGGTATACAGAAAATGACAGACCAGAGGGGAGAAAGTATGTAAATTATAAGTGAAGCAATAAATTCCTTTAATCTAAATTGGAAAAAAAAAATCTCCCGTTGCTCTCTTTGCTCTGGGATGAAGTCCATATTTGTTAGATTGACATTCAAAATACTTTTTCAGACATCTCTACTAAAATACTCAACTCGAACCCTTCAAAAATTGTCTTACAGAGGCTGGGGTTGTGGTTCGGTGGCAGAGTGCTTGCCTACCATGTGAGAGGCACTGGGTTCAATTCTCAGCACCACATATAAATGAATAAAACAAAAGTCCATTGACAACTAAAAAAAGTTTTTTAAAAATTATCTTACAGTTCCCTGAAGATACTTTGTTCTTTCCTATGTATCTCGTTTTGATGATACCTCTGTTGAAGTATAATGCTGTGCCCTTTCTTTCTTTGTCCTAATCCAAATGCTCATTTTTAAATGCTTTTATTATTACATTATAGTTATATATAATAGTTGTGTTTATTTTGACATAATCATATATGCATCATGCATGGAATTTAGTTTGCTCCATTTCAATCCTCGGTGCAGCCTCTTTCCCTCCCCTCCTTACTCCCCCATCTTCCTTCCTTCTGCTATCCTCCTTCTTCTACTCTACTGGCATTTATTTATTAATAATTGGTGCTTTATAGATATACATAAAGATGGAATTGATTGTAGTATATTTAGATGTGTACATAGCATAACTTTGTCAATTTCATTCTGCATTTCCTTCCCTTTCCTGTCCTTCCTCTCTCTCCCTGGATCTCCTCCTACTCCACTGATCTTCCCTCTGTCTTTATATGATATCCAACTCTGCCTTCTCTTTTTCCCTCTTACTTTGCTCTAGATTCTGCATAAGAGAGAAAACATTCAACTCTTGATTTTCTGAGTCTGGCTTATTTTACTTAGTGTGATGTTCTCCAGTTTCATTCATTTACTAACAAATACTATAATTTTATTCTTATTTATGGCCAAGTAAAATTCCATTATGTATTTATACCACATTTTCTTAATCCATTCATCTCTTGCCAGGCACTTGGGCTGGTTATTGTGAACTGTGCTGCTATAAACATTGATATGCCTGTTTCACTAGAGTATGCTGGTTTTAGTTCTTGTGGAAAAATTTGAAGAGTAGGATAGCTAAGTAGTATTGTGAATCTATTCCTGTTCTTTTGAGGAATTCCTATGCTGCTTTTCATAGTAGTTGTACTAATTTGTAGTCCTACCAGCAGTATTTCAGTGTACCTTTTCCCTCTCATTCTTGCCAGCATTAATTTTTTTGTAGTGATGATTGCCTTTCTATCTGGGGTGAGATGGCAATGTAGTTTTGATTTGCATTTACCTGGTTGCTAGGGTGCACATTTTTTTCACATATTTGTTGGTGATCTGTATTTTTTCTTTGAAAAATATCTGTTTAGTTCTTTTTTTTTTTATTGGATGTTCACAACATTACAAAGCTCTTGACAAATCATATTTCATACATTAGAATCAAGTGGGTTATGAACTCCCATTTTTACACCAAATACAGATTGCAGAATCACATCGGTTACACATCACATTTTTACATACTGCCATATTAGTGACTGTTGTATTCTGCTACCTTTCCTATCCTCTACTATCCCCCCTCCCCTCCCATCTTCTCTCTCTACCCCATCTACTGTAATTCATTTCCCTCCATGTTTGTTATCCCATTCCCCTCATAACCTCTTATATATAATTTTGTATAACAATGAGGGTCTCCCTCCATTTCCATGTGATTTCCTTTTTTTTCTCCCTTTCCCTCCCGCCTCATGTCTCTGTTTAATGTTAAACTTTTCTTCCTGCTCTTCCTCCGTGTTCTGTTCTTAGTTGCTGTCATTATATCAAAGAAGACATTTGGTATTTGTTTTTTAGGGATTGGCTAGCTTCACTAAGCATAATCTGCTCTAGTGCCATCCATTTCCCTGCAAATTCCGTGATTTTGTCATTTTTTAATGCTGCGTAATACTCCATGGTGTATAAATGCCACATTTTTTTTATCCATTCATCTATTGAAGGGCATCTGGGTTGATTCCACAGTCTAGCAATTGTGAATTGTGCTGCTATGAACATCGATGTGGCAGTATCCCTGTAGTGTGCTCTTTTAAGGTTTTCAGGAAATAGTCCGAGAAGGGCAATAGCTGGGTAATATGGTGGTTCCATTCCCAGCTTTCCCAGGAATCTCCATACTGCTTTCCAAATTGGCCGCACCTGTTTGCAGTCCCACCAGCAGTGTACAAGAGTACCCTTTTCCCCACATCCTCGCCAGCACTCGTTGTTGTTTGACTTCGTCATGGCTGCCAATCTTACTGGGGTGAGGTGGTATCTTAGGGTGGTTTTGATTTGCATTTCTCTGACTGCTAGAGATGGTGAGCATTTTTTCATGTACTTGTTGATTGATTGTATGTCCTCCTCTGTGAAGTGTTTGTTCATGTCCTTGGCCCATTTGTTGATTGGGTTGTTTGTTTTCTTATTGTCTAATTTTTTGAGTTCTTTGTATACTCTGGATATTAGGGCTCTATCTGAAGTGTGAGGAGTAAAATTTGTTCCCATGATGTGGGCTCCCTATTTACCTCTCTTATTGTTTCTCTTGCTGAGAAAAAACTTTTCAGTTTAAGAAAGTCCCATTTGTTGATTCTTGTTATTAACTCTTGTGCTATGGGTGTCCTGTTAAGGAATTTTGAGCCCGTCCCCACAATCTGTAGATCGGAGCCAACTTTTTCTTCTATCAGACGGAGAGTCTCTGATTTGATATCTAGCTCCTTTATCCACTTTGAGTTGACTTTTGTGCATGGCGAGAGTAGGGGATTCAGTTTCATTTTGTTGCATATGGATTTCCAGTTTTCCCAACACCATTTGTTGAAGATGCTATCCTTTCTCCATTGCATGTTTTTAGCTCCTTTATCAAATATAAGATAGTTGTAGCTTTGTGGATTAGTCTCTGTGTCCTCTATTCTGTACCATTGGTCCACCCGCCTGTTCTGGTACCAGTACCATGCTGTTTTTATTACTATTGCTCTGTAATATAGTTTGAAATCTGGTATCGCTATACCACCTGATTCACACTTCCTGCTTAGAATTGTTTTTGCTATTCTGGGTCTTTTATTTTTCCATATGAATTTCATGATTGCTTTATCTATTTCTACAAGAAATGCCATTGGGATTTTGATTGGCATTGCATTGAACCTATAGAGAACTTTTGATAATATCGCCATTTTGATGATGTTAGTTCTGCCTATCCATGAACAAAGTATATTTTTCCATCTTCTAAGATCCTCTTCTATTTCTTTCTTTAGGGTTCTGTAGTTTTCATTGTCTTTCACCTCTTTTGTTAGGTTGATTCCCAAGTATTTTATTTTTTTTGAGGATATTGTGAATGGAGTGTTTTTCCTCATTTCCATTTCAGAAGTTTTGTCGCTGATATACAGAAATGCCTTTGATTTATGTGTGTTGATTTTATATCCTGCCACTTTGCTGAATTCATTTATTAGTTCTAGTAGTTTTTTTGTAGACCCTTTTGGGTTTTCTAGGTATAGAATCATGTCATCTGCAAATAGTGATAATTTAAGTTCTTCTTTTCCTATTTTTATGCCTTTAATTTCTTTCGTCTGTCTAATTGCTCTGGCCAGTGTTTCGAGAACTATATTGAATAGAAGTGGTGATAGGGGGCATCCCTGTCTTGTTCCAGATTTTAGAGGGAATGCCTTCAATTTTTCTCCATTCAGAATGATGCTAGCCTGAGGCTTAGCATAGATAGCTTTTACAATGTCGAGGTAAGTTCCTGTTATCCCTAGTTTTTCTAATGTTTTGAACATAAAGGGATGCTCTACTTTGTCAAATGCTTTTTCTGCATCTATCGAGATGATCATATGGTTCTTATCTTTAAGTCTATTGATATGGTGAATAACATTTATTGATTTCCGTATATTGAACCATCCTTGCATCCCAGGGATGAATCCTACTTGATCATGGTGCACAATTTTTTTGATGTGCCTTTGTATCTGATTCGCCAGAATTTTATTGAGGATTTTTGCATCTAGGTTCATTAGAGATATTGGTCTGTAGTTTTCTTTCTTTGAGGTGTCTTTGTCTGGTTTCAGAATCAGGGTGATGTTGGCCTCATAGAATGAATTTGGAAGAGCTCCCTCTTTTTCTATTTCCTGAAATAATTTGAAAAGTATTGGTATTAATTCTTCTTTAAAGGTTTTGTAGAACTCCGCTGTATACCCATCCGGTCCTGGGCTTTTCTTGGTTGGAAGTCTTTTGATTGCTTCTTCTATTTCATCTATTGATATTGGTCTGTTTAAGTTGTGAGTTTCCTCCTGACTCAGTCTGGGCAAATCATATGACTTAAGGAATTTATTGATGTCTTCACTATCTTCTATTTTATTGGAATATAGGTTTTCAAAATAATTTCTAATTGTTTTCTGTATTTCTGAAGCATCTGTTGTAATATTGCCTTTTTCATCCCGTATGTTAGTAATTTGAGTTCTCTCTCTTCTTCTCTTCGCTAGTATGGCTAGGGGTCTGTCGATCTTATTTATTTTTTCAAAGAACCAACTTTTTGTTTTGTTAATTTTTTCAATAGTTTCTTTTGTTTCAATTTCATTGATTTCTGCTCTGATTTTAATTAATTCTTGCCTTCTGCTACATTTGCTATTGTTTTGCTCTTCCTTTTCTAGGGCTTTGAGATGAAGTGTGAGCTCATTTATTTTTTGGTTTTTCCTTTTTTTGAGGAATGACCTCCAGGTGATGAATTTCCCTCTCAAAACTGCTTTCATTGTGTCCCATAGATTCCGATATGTTGTGTCTGTATTTTCATTTATCTCTAAGAATTTTTTGATTTCCTCCTTTATGTCTTCTATAACCCATTGATCATTCAGTAACATATTGTTCATTGTCCATGTGATGTAGGATTTTTCCTTCCTTCTTTTATCATTGATTTCCAGTTTCATTCCATTATGATCTGATAAAGTGCATGGTATTATCTCAACCCCTTTATATTTACTGAGGGTTGCCCTATGGCATAATATATGCTCTATTTTTGAGAAGGTTCCATGTGCTGCTGAGAAAAAAGTATATCCACTTGATGATGGTTGATATATTCTATATATGTCAGTTAAGTCTAGGTTATTGATTGTGATATTGAGGTCAGTAGTTTCTTTATTCAACTTTTGTTTGGAGGATCTGTCCAATGGTGAGAGAGGTGTGTTGAAGTCACCCATGATTATTGTGTTGTGGTCTATTTGATTCTTGAACTTGAGGAGAGTTTGTTTTATGAACGTCGCAGCGCCATTATTTGGTGCATAAATATTGATAATTGTTATGTCTTGTTGGTCAATGGTTCCTTTTAACAGTATATAATGTCCTTCCTTATCCCTTTTGATTAACTTAGTCTTGAAGTCGATTTTATTCGATATGAGAATGGCCACCCCTGCTTGCTTTACGAGGAGCGTGTGCGTGGTATATTTTTTCCCAACCTTTTACCTTGAGCCTGTGTATGTCTTTTCCAATCAGATGTGTCTCCTGGAGGCAGCATATTGTTGGATTTGTTTTTTTAATCCATGTTACCAGCCTATGTCGCTTTATTGGAGAGTTTAAGCCATTAACGTTTAGAGTTACTATTGATATATGGTTTGTACTTCCTGCCATGTTTGATTATTTATCTCTTTTTTTTCCCCCTAATTTAGATTGTTTCTCCATGATTAGCTTTCCCCCCGTCCTCTGTCTTTACCGAGGCACTTCCCGCTGATGGTTTTGGTTATCGTTTTCCATTTCTTCCTTGTGTAGAGTTTTGCTCAAGATGCCTTGCAATGCTGGTTTTCTGGCTACAAATTCTTTTAGCTTTTGTTTGTCATGAAAGATTTTTATTTCGTTGTCGTATCTGAAGCTTAATTTTGCTGGATACAGAATTCTTGGTTGGCATCCATTGTCTTTCAGTGTTTGAAATACGTTGTTCCAGGATCTTCTCGCTTTCAGCGTCTGTGATGAAAAATCTGTTGTCAACCTTATTGGTTTACCCCTAAATGTAATCTGCCTCTTTTCTCTTGTAGCTTTTAATATTTCCTTTTGTTCTGTATATTGGATAGCTTCATAACAATGTGTCTTGGCGTTGGTCTACTGTGATTTTGTGTGCTCGGTGTCCTGTATGCATCTACAATTTGTATATCTGTTTCCTTTTTTATTTCTGGGAAGTTTTCTGTAATTATTTCCTTCAGCACGTTACTCATTCCCTTGGCATGAATCTCTGTGCCTTCCTCTATCCCGATGACTCGTAAGTTTGATTTTTTTAAATTATCCCAAATCTCTTGGATGTTTTTCTCGTGATTTTTTACCAGCCTTTCTGAGTTGGCTAGACTCTTTTCAAGATGATATATTTTGTCTTCATTATCTGACGTTCTGGCTTCTACTTGCTCCACTCTGTTAGTGATACTCTCGATTGAGTTTTTAATTTGGTTTATCGTTTCCTTCATTTATAGAATTATTGTTTGATTTTTTTTATAATCTATATCTCCTGATAAAGATGCTTAACTTCTTCTTTTATCTGTTTATGTAATTCCTTTTCAATGTGCTCTTTAAGGTTCCTTTCCATCTGTCTAAGGTGTTCCTTGAGTTCTTTATATGGCCATTTTTCTGATGACTCCAGGTCCTCCTGAATATTTAGGCTGTCTTTCATTGTTTGTACTCCTTTTCTTCCTTGCTTTTTTATGCTCATGATACTTCTTGTTCTGTTTGACTGCTGAGTTACTGTTTACTCTTATAAATTTATTTGATGCTTGGGAGGAGAGGTATTAGAAGGGAAGGGAAGAAGTGACTAAAGAGAGTGAGTGTAGGCAGGTGGAATTCAAGAGGGGGAATAAGAAAATTGAAAAGAAATGAAAAGACAAAAGAAAAGAAAGTGAAAAGAAAGAAAGAAAAAACGAAAAAATAAAAATTTTAAAACAAACAAAAAAATTATAATGATGATAGAAAAATGGAAATTGGAGTTTAAAAAATAATAATAATAATAGAATAAAAAGAATTAAAAAAATTGACACCATTAATAAGAAAGTTAAAGAACAACAACAACATCAACTACAAAAAGTGAGAATAAAAAAAAATAGTAATAATAATAAATGCAGTCATAGAGCTCGATTAACTTCTCTTCCAGTAGATGGAGCTATGCCGACTGGGCCAGGCTTCTTCTCGTGATAGGTGGGAGCCAATCACTGTGCCTCAGCTCTTTTTCCCAGACTGTGCGAGTCTCCAGTCCTGAGTGTCTAGGTCCTTCTCTCGTGGTTCCTCAATCCAGGCCCCACTCAACTGTGACGCTTACCACATTACTGGCTACACGCCGGGTCTGCTGCTCCTGGGAGCCCTGTTTTCACGGATGCCTGGGCACACCCTTTCTGTTTGCCTCCCTTGGACCCTACGTTTGTAGGGCTTGGGGCTGAGGACCCCCAGCAAATTTGTTTGCCCTTAGGTAGCAACTCCCCTGGTAGCTGGTGCAAGGGACCTCTGTTGTCAGCCCTGGTGGGAGCGATAGCCGGGGTTCTGCGTCGCTAGTCCCACGTCACTCCTGATTCCCTGGGTCTGGCTATGGTGCTCAGTTGGCTTTTACCTCTGTGAGATCAGGTGGGCCGACTAGTTATTTCAGCAGGATCGTTAGTGCTGAGTCACGAGAAGCAGGCGATCCGGGGCTTAAATGCAGCAAATTCGTGCTCAGTGTGTGTTTTCTGAGGGGCCCAAAGTGTACGCCCTAGCTCCACGTCAGCTCAGCATTGCCTAGTAATCCTGAGCAAATAGGCTTTAGATAATTTACAGCTCCCTATGCCCTCGCAGTTGAAGAGGTCAGAGACTTTATCCCTCCGCGTCTGCCGTCATGTTAGACCTCCTCAATGATATTCATGTTACCCTTACAGTTTCCTGGCATAAGCAAGATCTTGGAGTTATACAAACTGCTGCTTCTGTTTCCAGTCCAGTTTTCTAGAACTGAAATCCTGCTGCCTTCGCCTCCACCTCTGGTCCGCGCTCTTTGGCGCCGCGATTGTCTGCGACCTTAGCAGCGCCGCCGCGGGGGGCCCAAGCGGCTGCCGCCGCACCTGTCCCCTTGCAGAGGGATGCCAAATGACCCCAGAGCAGGCTATGCTCCAAGGTGCAGCAGGGAACAGGCAACCGAGGCACTTGAGGCCGTGGACCTGCCTTCGGAGGACAGGGTTCGGCACGCAGCCCAGTTCCAGTCTCTAGCTGCGGTAGCTGGACTGTGTAGACAGGGCCATCAAGACAGCGTGCAGAAAGCAAATGGCGGCTCCCGCGGAGTGGATTTTCGGCCCCGAAACTACAGCCCCGCCAACAATTCCAATCCACTAACTCTCCCTGTATAGACAATATTCAAAAAAAAAAAAAAAAAAAGGGCGGGGTGTACTGAGCTTTCTTTGCCTCAGGTACTTACAATCCACTGCTGATTGCCCCTTCAGCTTCTCTGCCGGGAGCGAAGTGAAAGAGGAAGCAGATGGGCGCAAAGCGCCCGCGGTTTTGAGCAGGAAAGCGTCCGGGAGCCAAGCGTCTCTTTTTCAATCTCTTTGTTTTTTCTGCTGCTTGGCCGGGTGGTCCACTACAGATTAATGGTGAAAGGAGCTCTAACAAGCTGGGCGAAGTCTCTATTAAAGCTGCTGTTCTGAGCACCAGGCTCAGCACTTCAGCTACCCCCTTACGCAGCGGCCATCTTCTCTGTTTAGTTCTTTTGCCCATTTATTGATTGGGCTATTTGTGAGGGTGTTTTGGTGTTTTTTTTTTTTTTTTTTTGGTGTTAAGTTTTCTGGGTTCTTCATATATTCTCATTATTAATTCCCTATCAGAAGAGTAGCTGGCAAAGATTTTTTTTCCATTCTCTAGCCTCTTTCTTCATCCCCTTTATCGTTTCCTTTGCTGTGCAGAAGCTTTTTAATTTGATGCTGTCTCACTTATGGGTTCTTGATTTTATTTCTTGAGCTTTAGGAGTCTTTTTAAGGAAATTATGCCTGCGCCAAGGTGTTGGAGTGTTGAGGTTTTAAAGTTTCTGTTATAATTCTTAAGTGTTTGGTCTGCTTTGATTTGATTTTTGTGCAGAGGGAGAGTTAGGGACCTAGTTTCATTCTTCTACATATGGATATCCAGTTTTCTCAGCACCATTTGTTTAAAAGGCTTTTCTCCAACATGTATTTTTAGCAGCTTTGTCAAGTATCAAATGACTGTAACTATGTGGGTGTGCTGTATGTCTTCTATTCTATTGGTCTTCGTGTCTGTTTTGATACTGGTACCATGCTGTTTTTTGTCACTACAGCTCTGTTGTATAATTTGAGATCAGGTATTATGATGCCTCCAGCATCACTTTTCTTGCTCAGGATTGCTTTGTATATTTTGAGTCTTTTATTCTACTAAATGAATTTTAGGACTGTGTTTTCTAGTTCTGTGAAGAATATCTTTGGTATTTCGATGAGATTGCATTGAATCTGTATAATAGTTTTGGTAATAGGGCCACCAATTCCTCATAATTAAAACCCCCAGTCTATTTTGTATTCTTCCATGATTCTTTATCAGTCATTTCAGCTCTGTGTGTATTATTATTGTCTCAAAATATTATTATTATCTCATTGGCAATTGCTTTTTGGCATTTCCTTGTTGTATTATTAGTCAGGACTCATTTCAATTGCAGGTGACATGAACCCAACTTAAAAAGTTTACACAAATATCTGACTCCTCTTTTTGTGATGACTTTATTGTCAGACAAGCTCTTTTCTTGTGGGAAGAAAGATAACCATAAGCAGCTAGCTTATCTAGAGAAAAGAACATGCCCTTTTATTTGTCTCCTCAAATTTTTATGGTTGGCCTTGGATCGCATTACATTCCTTGACCAAGACACTGTGACCATAGAGGGATGGAATATGTTATTTAACCCCTAGGTTATGAGCCTTACTCCTGTTGTGAGAATGGTGATGTCCCTTATTACAAATTGTCCTACCAGCATCACATAGGAGTTGAGGAAGAACAGTACTCAAAATGAAGGGTTGTAGGAAAGACTAAAATGAAACAGATATAATACTTTATTTTATTATGTTGTATTTAGGGACTCATTTGAATCTTATGTTGTTATTTTACTTTGAAAGGTTCTGTACTCTGTTTTAAAATTACATTAGAAACATATTCATCGTGGGATTTTATAAACCCTTCCATATAGTTAGTAGTACCTTGATCCATACTCCCTTAATATGTGTTTTTTAATTGATAGGTTCACAAAGTGTTTTTTTTAAGTTGTTGATGGACCTTTATTATTTTTATTTATATGTGGTGCTAAGAATTGAACTCAGTGCCTCACACATGCTAGGCAAGCACTCTACCACTGAGCCATAACCTCAGCCCCCTGCAAAATGTTTTGAGGGTAAAAACAATGGGAAAATCTACCAAGTAAAACTGATATTCAGTTGACCTCAGTGCTCCAGAAGTTTAAGGCCTAGAATAATTTGCTTATGTAGTGTGAATTTTTAAATGAAATCTCTTGCCTGCTGCTGTTAAATCAATTTTGCTGAATGTTTTATAGGAAAATTCTTTTATCTTATAGATGGATATAAATCTGAAAGAACAGGTTGTCATTTTAGACGAAGCTCATAATATTGAAGACTGTGCTCGGGAATCAGCAAGTTACAGTGTGACAGAAGTTCAGCTTCGGTTTGCTCGAGATGAACTAGATATTTTGGTTACCAATAATATAAGGAAGAAAGACCATGAACCCCTTCGAGCTGTGTGCTATAGCCTCATTAAGTAAGAGTATTTGTCTATTAATTTATTTGGGTTGGCTTTGTAGTAAAGATATGCTTGATTACAGCAGGGTATTTTAAAGTTAGCAAACTATGATTAATTGGGCTATATGGGAAATGAGTTGTTCCTTACTAAGTAAGGTTAAAAAAATAAAAAAGCCTAGTCTAATCTTTTGTCTTTGTCAAAAGAATATAATGAACATAATTGATTTTTTAAGTTAATAATTGTGAATGGCATTCCTAATTTAGCAGGATAATTCAACAGCTCCAATTGCTGTGTGTAGGACATTGAATAGAAAACATGGTTTTGATTAATTTATTTAATTTATTTTTTATGGTGCTGAGGATCAAACCCAGAGCCCCATGCATGCTGGGCATATTTAATATATTATAAAATTCTGGATCGTGACTTTATTTATTACTTTTCCTTCAGTTTCAATAAGATTCTAGTTTGATGGGTTTTAATTAACCAAGACTTCAGTATACTTAAATAATAGATTTAGTGCCAATTTTCTTAAAATTTACATTAGATAATTTTCCTTATATTAGACTTTAAGTTGTAGATCTAGAATCTAGTTATCTCAGGAGAAACCTCCTCTAACTCTACATTTCATTCCATGTATTGTGACATTTTGTTTACTGCATTATGTATTTTTTAAAAATTTGAATGTTATAAAGTAACATGGTTTGAACAGAAAATCTTGCAAATTTACATAGTAAAAGCCTTCTTTCCATTCTATCTTCTATCTGCTTAGTATCTGTTCTTCTAAACAAGTTTATTTTCAGGGCACATTTATGTATATATGAGCCAATATAAATATATTCTCTTAGTCATCATTTTTTTTTTTTTTTGCATAAATGGTGGGTCTGCTAGACGGACTTTTTTTCCCTTAATTCAGCTTTTTTTTTTTTTCATTTAACAGTGTATTTTGGAGATCTTTCTGCATCAAGATATAGGAAGTGTTTGTAATTTTAAAAAATAGTTGCCTAGGAATAGTCGTGTAGCTCAGTGGTAGAGCACTTATCTAGCATGCACAAGGCCTTGAGTTTGATCCCTAGCACCACAAAAAAGAAAATAATTGCCTAGAATTGCACTGAATAGATAACAATAATTTTCTTAATTAGCCTCTGATTCATAGAAAGAATTGTATTGGGAAAAAAAGTGTTTCCTCTGCTGTCACACCAGTTAGCACAGAAGCCTCTATGGCTCTAGGAGGTATGAGGATTTTTCCCTGCAAGGAAGCAAGCAGTTCTGCAGCATTAGACTATTAATTGGGTGTCCTTTAATTAAACTCATTTCAAGTCTAGTACTATTTGCCTGGAGATGGCATGAGATTCCACAGGTTGAGGGCTCAATCCCAAGACTGCTCCCAACCCTTATCTTTCTATATCATTTGTGAGCTTCAGGTTGTTTGATGTGTGCTTCTGACTGACTGCTATAAATTGTGATTCCCATAATCCCCTTCTTGGGATTGGTTAATTTGCTCAAGCAGCTCACAGAACTCAAGGAAACACATTTACTACTGGTCTATTATAAAGAATTTACAAAGGATACAGAGATGTATAGGTCATTGTATGGGAGAAAGTGGATGGGGCTTCTATGCTCTATCCCAGTGTGTTTCTCTCTGGGAACCTCCTTGTAGTTTAGCTGTTAGGAAGTTCTCCAGACCCTGTCCTTTTGAACACCTCATTATACATACATGATTGATTAAATCATAATTCAACAACCTACCTGTCCTGTCTTGATCTTTCTGGTGATAGTCTCTATCATTCAACAAAAGGATATTATCACTTTGAAGAGTCCAAGGATTTTAGGAGTTGTATGCCAGGAAACAGGGAATAAGACCTAATATATATTTCACAGTGTTATAGGAGTTGTTTCTAGTCTTTTGCTATTATAGTACATTGCTGTAGTTAATAACTTTTTAAAATTTTTTTTTTATTTTATTTATTTATTTTTTTAAAGAGAGAGTGAGAGAGGAGAGAGGAGAGAGAGAGAATTTTTAATATTTATTTTTTAGTTCTCGGCAGACACAACATCTTTGTTGGTATGTGGTGCTGAGGATCGAACCCGGGCCGCACGCATACCAGGCGAGCGCGCTACCGCTTGAGCCACATCCCCAACCCCAATAACTTTGAACATATACCATTTCATGTGTATGAGAATTACATCTATAAAATTCCTTGAAGTTGAATTGTTGAGTCAAAGCATAGTTCTATTTGTAGTTTCAATAATTATTGCTAAAATTTATACAATCAGTGGATAAGTGGAGGGAACTAATGTATGCTTTTACTAGCTGTGTTTGTAAGTATGAAAGTTGTTTTTTTCCTCCTTGCCTGATAGTTAAAAAGTGGAATCCCAATGTAGTTTTCATTTATTTCTCTTAATATGAACAAAATTAAATGTCTTTAAAGGCTTGATTCATTGTTGCCCTTTGTCACAACCACATGGCTTTCTTTCAGGTTCTCCAAGAAGTACATGTATTAACTACCTGAGAATGTGCATTAGGTATACCTCCCTCCTGTTTGGAATATACCCCCCCACCCCCCATGACGGGATACTTTTGCATTCAATTTTTAAAATATGTTACTTTAGGAAGAATATTATAGACATTCAAATTAAAGTAGCAACTAGGTTATATTAACCTAATTTATTTTCATTATATTATATACCACTATCAGGTATTTTCTTGTTTATGTATTCATTTCTGCATTTATTTTTGTCTCCCTTTAGTAGAGTAAAATTTCTGTGAGAATAAGGACCTTGCTATTCTATGTAGTATTATAATTTCTACTACTCAGAATAATTTCTGGTGTGAAATAGGTATTGAAATATGGTTATTGAATGTACAAATGTGTCTGTATGTCAATAAATACATTTATATATTTTCAGATAATTCTCTTGTGTTAATATGTAGTATATTGATTTATTAGATTGTTTTACATTTCTTCTTATGTGTATTTGGGATAACCACCTAAACATGGCTTTCAGTTAGAGAGAATTAGTCAGTAAAACAGTGTGAATCCATTAATACAGCTGGGAAATCACGTGTGTTACTTTCTTCTGAATAAAGCTTAATTTTTTTAAGGTTTATTTTATAGTATGAAACATGGATTTTTTTTTAGTTCTTTTATATATGTGTATATATATACACACACACATATATATATAAATTTTTTTAGTTTTTTTATATATATACATATTTATAGGTCATACACACACACACACATAAATCTTTTTAAGTTGTCAATGGACCTTTATTTTATTCATTTATTTATATGTGGTGCTGAGAATCGAACCCAGTGCTTCACATGTGCTAGGCGAGTGCTCTACCACTGAGCCACAACCCCAGCCCCCAAACATGCATTTTTTAAAGATGTGTTAATTAATCCACACTTATGTCCTAGGAGCTTTAAGAAATACAAATTAGAGTGTGACAATAACAATTCTCTTGTGTTGTTAAATAATGCATTTAAGGATGATTCTGGTTGACAGTTATTTTATTTTATTCTAGTTGGTTAGAAGCAAACTCTGAACATCTTGTAGAAAGGGATTATGAATCATCTTGTAAAATATGGAGTGGAAATGAAATGCTCCTAAACTTATATAAAATGGGCATCACTACTTCTACTTTTCCCATTTTGCAGGTAAGATTCTTTTTTTTCTACCTGTGAAATTGATTTAATGAACTAGAATTGATTTAATAGTGAGTAAATCCAGTGAATTACCCAGAATTTATTAAAAAAATTGTTTAAAAATTTTATTAGCTTAATCTGAAAATCTTTAAGTGATGGCATAAGTAGGTTATGGGTAAAAAAATAGCATTATTTGGTTTGAAGAAAATAAGGTTTTCAAGGGATTTATTGTCTTGTTCAAAGCTAAAAAAGTCAATATAGAAATTTTATTTTGTCAATTATAAAAAGTTAACATTTTGGGAAATGAAAATGAAAAGAAACTCATACTTTGTTCACCTTAATTTGGAAATTATAATCCTGAGTGAGATTCATGGCTAGAGATTATGTGTGATCTTTGGGAACTATGATCCTTATTAAGGATCATTTTAAAAATATTTTTAGTTGTAGATGGACACAATACCTTTATTTAACTTATTTATTTTTCTGTGGTGCTGAGGATCGAACGAACCCAGTGCCTCACACCTGCTAGGTAATTGCTCTACCACTAAGCTGTAAGTCCAGCCCTAGCATATGTTTTGTTTTTAGCATGTATTATTTCTATGAGTCAATTAAGTTTTGTTTATATAGAGTCATATTATTCTTAACATCAGATTTATTTCCTAGAAATAATTCAGATGTTTAGTGCAAATATCAATTTTTGAAGGCCATTAGAGGAACAATTTACTGCCTTTTAATTTAGTTTATTACTTCTGAAGGGCACTAAATAGTACTCTAATTATCTGAGGAAGTATTGAACTTCTGAAATGCATAATTTATTATTAGAGTATCTTTGACTCTGAGGAGTATTTGGTTAATATGAGTATCCAAATTAGCACTGTGTATTAATAATGTTAAACCTAAAATTTTAAAACATGTTTCATTATACTTTATGGAAGTTTCTCTCTTCACCCTGTCCCATTCTTCAAGAGAAATATGATAATTTCTTACAGGAGCATTTTTCTACTGTTCTTCAAAAAGAAGAAAAACTCCCACCAGTTCATGGTAAAGAGGTGGCAAGAGAAGTACCTATTCTTAGTGCTTCAACTCAAATAATGCTCAAAGGACTTTTTATGGTGCTTGACTATCTGTTTAGGCAAAACAGCAGGTAAGTGAAGATATCTCTTCTGTACTTTTCGTCTTAAAAATATTGACCTAATTCCTTATTGGATACCAGTATGTGTTTAACATATTAGGTAAAATAGTGGTACAGTTATTATGATGTATTTGCTCTTTACTTATTGGCACAGACTCAGATTAATTGATCAAAAAAGATCAACCCAGCTGGGTGTGCTGGCTCACATCTATATCCGACTCAGGAGGCTGAGGCAGGAGAATCATAAGTTTGAGACCAGCCTTAGCAATATAGTGAGACCCTAAGCAATTAAATGAGACCCTATTTCAAAAAATTAAAAGGGCTTGGAAATGTAACTCAGTGATAAAGTATTTCTTGGTTCAATCTCCAGAACCCCTCCCTAAAAAAATATTTTTTTAAAATGAATATTGAAATGATTAAATAAATGTTAATTAATTCATCTTTCAGTTTATGGTCCTCCAGTGTTAAACTTCAACACATTTTCTT
Organism: Spermophilus citellus; assembly: GCF_964194105.1. NCBI lineage: Eukaryota > Metazoa > Chordata > Mammalia > Rodentia > Sciuridae > Spermophilus > Spermophilus citellus. The sequence goes on along the minus strand of NC_138199.1, from coordinate 40,545,111 downwards.
TTAAGTATAACTTGCATATGCATTTACCAGTGTCAGAGTCTCTTTCCTATATTGTAGAAAACTTTCCTTTATGAATTGTGGAAAATAAAATACAGCTAATTCATCCTACCTTGTCAAGTTATAGTACTACTTGCTTCCAGCATTTTTTAAAGTGTTTTTTTTAATTGTGGCAAAATAAACATAACATTTACCATCAAAATCATTTTTAAGTATACGATTGAATGCCCTAAGATTTTTCACAATTTACAGTCATCACCACCATCCATTTCCAGTAATTTTTCATCATTCCAAACAGGAATTCTGTACTCATGAAACAACAACACTCTAGATTCCTTTCCTGAATTTCCAGGTAATTGTACTTTCAACTTATGAATTTGCTCTTTGTAGGTTTCCCATATAAGAGCAGTACTACAATATTTGTCTTTGTATCTGGCTTATTTCATTTCACTTAGTATAATGTTTTCAGGGTTTATCCTTGTAGAGGCATATATCAAAACTTCATTCCTTTTAATGACTGAATAATATTCCATTGTATGTATATTACCATATTTTCCTAATTCATTTTTATGTTATTGGACATTTGGGTTTTTTCTCTTTTGCCTATTGTGAATAATGCTATTATGAATATTGGTGTACAGTATCTATTTGAGTCCTGCTTTCAGTTCTTCTTGGTGAATTATTTACCTTGCAGTAGAATTTGCAAGATAATATGATAATCCTACATTAAAGGAACTGCCATAGTGTTTTTTTTTTTAACATTTTTATTCATTGTTGATGAATTTTTAAATTTTATTTATTTATTGTTATGTGGTGCTAAGAATCAAACCTGGTGCCTCACACATGCTAGGCAAGCGCTCTACCACTGAGCTACAACCCCAGCCCTGCCATAGTATTTTCCATAGCATCATCTTACATTCTGATTAGTAATGCACAGTGGTTCTCATTTCTCTACATTCTTGCTAATGTTTACTGTTTTGCACTTTTTGTATAATAGTCATCCTAATGGGCCAGGCATGGTGGCACACACCTGTAATCCCAGTGTCTCCAGAGGCTGAGGCAGGAAGATTTCATCAGCCCTGGCAATTTAGCAAGACCCTGTGTCAAAAATTAGAAGGACTGGGAGTGTAGCTTGGTAGTCAAGATCCTGTGGGCTCACTCTTTAATTACTACCATACACACACCATCTTAATGGATATTAAAAGATATATGGTTACTCAATGATATTTCCTTGTGGTTTTAATTTGTATTTCCTTAACGACTAGAGATGTTGAGAATCTTTTCATGTTCTTATTGGTCACTTGTGTATCTTCTGTAGAGAATATCTATTTATGTCTTTTGCCCATTTTTAATTGTTCACTGTTTATTATGGAGTTGTAATAGTTCTTTGTATACTCTGGATATTAGTCCTGTATCATATATATATATACAGTTATTTTCTCCTATCCTCTGTGTTGTTTTTTTCAACGTCTTGTTAGTGTTCTTTGAGCAGAAAATATTTTTTTAAATCTACCTATCTATTTTTTCTTCTGTTGCCTTTCTCTTAGTGTCACATGTAGGAAGTTATAATCTGATATCACGAAGCTTTTCCCTTTGCTTTCTTCTAGAGATTTGTATTTAGGGCTCCTGGCATTTTTATAAAATTTTCTCTACTTATTGCAACCCTGACTTAAACTTTGACATCAATCTTTCTAGGAGTGAATTAGCAGTGAATTATTGAAATGAGGACATTTTGTTCTGTTTAAGCCTAGGGCATTTTATAGACTTATTGTAAGAGGTTATAAACTGGATGGAATCATATATCTTTTGCTTCAGAACCTTCATTAAAAGAAGATGAAGACAACCCAGATTTTAAAGGGACTTAAAAACTATGTGCTTAATATTTTTTAAACTTTGAATAAAAATTATTTTCTCATGTAATTTAAAAGTTTAACCTGCCTTTTAGTTTATTTATCTATAATACTGTTTTGGTTTGTAACAAATTATGTAGTAGAGAGTATAAAGAACTCTGACTTGAGGTAGGAGGCCTGAATTTTAATTCTAGTTCTGCCATGATTTATGTAATATTTAAGAATGGAATTGAGAAATGTGTGTTGAGGGAAGGAGAGATGATTTCTAATATTTCCCAAAAGCATTGGTAGATTCTGATCTGATGCCTTAATTTACATCAGAATTATTGAAGTTAGCTTAGTTCATGTGGAGAGAATGTTGTCTTTGAGGGGGAAGCCAGCTCTCTCATTTGAGTCTTTCTTTCTTTCTAGGTTTCTTTTTTTTGGGTGGTGGTACTAGGGATTGAATACAGTGCTTTTTAGTATGCTAGGCAAGCTCTCTTCCACAGAACTACATACATCCTGGGTCTTTTTTTTTTTTTTTTTTTGGGATACCAGGGATTGAAGTCGGAGGCATTCAACCACAGCGCCACACCCCCAGCCCTATTTTGTATTTTACTTAGAGACAGTGTCTCACTGAGTTGCTGTTGCTGAGGCTGGCTTTGAACTCAGGATCCTCCTATCTCAGTCTCCTGAGCCTCTGGGATAACAGGTATGCACCATTGCACCTGGCCCAGGTCCTTATTTTAAATTTTATTTTGAGATGGCCTCACTAAGTTGCCCAGGCTGGCCTTAAACTTGCTGACGTCCTCCTGTTTCCACATCTCAAACTTCTGGAATTACTAGGATGAGCCAACACACCCTGCACAATTCAGTTTTAATATAATCATCAGTTTTTGTAGTGCAATATAGCTGGGTCATTGTATGTTATAATGTTTTGTCATTTAATTAGCATTTGTTTGCATTCAGATTTGCAGATGATTATAAAATTGCTATTCAGCAGACTTATTCCTGGACAAATCAGATTGATATTTCAGATAAAAATGGATTCTTTGCTCCACCAAAAAATAAGAAACGTTCACGACAGAAAATTGCAGTTCGTGTGCTAAACTTTTGGTGCTTAAATCCAGCTGTGGTAAGCTTGTGTTGTAAATGAAATTTTTCTCTTCTTAGTAAATGCCAACAATTAAATGAATGTGTTCAACTCTTTTAAAGAAGATTTTATATATCTAATGTCTTCTTTTAGGCCTTTTCAGATATTAATGGCAAAGTTCGGACAATTGTTTTGACATCTGGTACATTGTCACCAATGAAATCCTTTTCATCAGAGCTTGGTGTTACATTTGCTATCCAACTAGAGGCTAATCATGTCATTAATAACTCACAGGTTAGTTTTTTTTTTTTTTAAGGCTCACAGTATTTTCAACCTCAGTGTAATTCCAAATTAGAAGGCAACTGAATTGCCAAAAAACAAGCCCTGACAGGAAATTCACATTTAAGCTTTATAATAAAAGAAAACCTGTTAATAAAAGGAAATACTAATTACTAGTATTCCCTTAGTTCATTAATTTTGAATGTAAAGGCTGTATTACAAATTATTCATTTAAATAACTTTTTGTTTTTCTATCAAATCTAAAAACAAGATTATTTGGACTTTGTTATTGTAGGAACTACAGTAAATTACTTTTGTGTTTTCTTTTCCATTAGATTATGGTGTATCTTTACTCTTCTTTTTATGTCTCTCTTTTTCTTCTATACCTAGATTAATACCTGGCTTTTAGCAAGTGTTAGGTATATGTTTGAATAACAGAAATGAACTAGAAATACTCATATAAGTCCTATGATTTAGTATTTTAATTTATTATAACAATATCTGTTTTAAAATTTTTTCTTAGAAATGTTTGAATTGTCATTTTGTTATTATTCCATATACTCCTTTTTATGAAGTGGTTAGTTATATGCTTAATACCATCTGTGTGCCTAATAGAATTCTAGTTTTTTATAAAACTGTGTACACTGATTTATATGTAGTAAAGTTTTGGTTCTTGCTATTACTTGGAAGCAACTATTGACATTTAGTAGTTGGGAGCCTAGAATGATAAGCTATCATTCCCTGAGAATTTGCTTTCTAAATCCCAAACGTTCCTGTTGAGAAACATTACAATAAACAGTAATGATGTTAAGAATACAGGTTCCACATTTCAATATACCTTCCCTAGAGGCACAAATAAATATAGGAAGTTATATTTTCTTATAACAGTGTTATTGTAGAATTTAATTAATTATGTTCTCAGCTGGTTGCACATGCCTATAATCCCAGCTACACAATAATTCCCCCAACACACGAAGTTTTCAATCTATTGCACAAAAGTCCATTTAACCTGTTATATCACTGAATTATAATAATAATAATTCTCAGTGTGCAGCTTATTCTGTCATACTATAATAATATCTGCCAACTTAAAAATAGTTATTTATGCCAGGCACAGTGAAGCATGCCAATTAGTGAGGTCCTCAGCAACTCAGTGAGACCATCTCAAAACAAAAAGGGCTGGGGATTTCACTCAGTGGTTAAGTACCTCTGGGTTAAATCTCTGGTACCAAAAATCCCCACAGTTTTTAATTCTAATTATGGTAAAATATACAACAAAAATTTATCCTCTTTTACTCATTTATTTATTTTTATTTTTTATTTTTTTGGTACCAGGGATCGAACCCACAGGCACTTAACCATTGAGCTACATCCAGCCCTTTTTATTTTTTATTTTGAAACAGAGTCTAACTAAGTTGCTGAGGTTGGCTTGAGATCTTCCTGAGTCAGTCTCCTAAACTGCTGAGAGTACAGGCCTGCACCACCTTGTCCAGATGTTTTGTTTTGTTTATACCGAGGATTGAACCCAGAGCCTCACACATGCTAGGCAAGTGCTCTACCACTGAGCTACATAATCAGATGTTTTCTTAAATTTTATTTTGAGACAAGGTCTCGCTAAGTTGCCCAGGCTGACCTTAAACTTGCAATCCTCCTGTCTCAGCCTCCTAAACAGCTGATATCGCAGGTGTGCATTGCCATGCTTGGCTATCTTAACCATTTTTCAGTGTCCAACTTAGTCTTGTTAAGTATATTCACTTACATGTACAACCAGTCTAAGAACTTTTCATCTTGCAAAACCAAATGCCTACTCTCATTAAACACTTTGTATTTCCTCTTCCCCACCAGACCCTGGTAATCATCATTCTACTTTCTGTTTCTATGACTTTGGTTACTCTAGATATTTTATATCTGTGGAACATAAGGTGTTTATCTTTTTGTGACTGACTTATTTTACTTGGCATAATATTGTAAAGGATGTCTATTGTTAGATATTGTCTTCAAAGTTCATCTATTTTAGAGCATGTTTCAGAATTTTCTTTTGAAGGCTGAATAGTAGTTTATTTTATGTACTTGCCATATCTTATATATCTTATCCATTCATTCATTGGCTCCCTCAACTTTTTATTTTGAAAAATTATAAATTTCACAAAAGTTGAAATATAGTATTGATATGGTAAGTATCTTTCTATTATTCACCTAGATTCATCAAATTGTTAGCATTTTGTAATATTTGCTTCCCTGTCTTTCTCTTTCCCTCCGTGTATGCCTACACTTTGGTAGATAAGTAATGTGTAGATAAATATTGGAAGATATAAATATTGCACATTTTAGTTAAATTATTTTTTTATTAAAAAATTTTTTTTTTAGTTTTAGATGTACACATTCCTTCATTTTATTTATTTATTTTTATGTGGTGCTGGGGATTGAACCCAGTGTCTCACATGTGGGAGGCAAGCTCTCTGCCACTGAGCCACAACCCCAGCCCTTAGTTAAATTATTTAAATGTAATTTGTAGACATCATGACACTTTGCCCTTAAAAGTTACATGTTTCGGGCTGGTGATATAGCTCAGTTGGTAGAGTGAGTGCTTGCCTTGCATGCACAAGGCCCTGGGTTCAACCCCCAGTACCACACACACACACACACACACACAAAAAAAAAAAAAAAAAAGTTGCATGTGTCTTCTAAGAGTAAACATGTTATCTCACATAGTCAAAATACTGTGATAATACACAAGTAAATTTAATATTGATACAATAAAGTCAGTATTCATATTCTCTAATTATTTCCAATTTTTTTCCAATATTATTAACAATTTTTTTACAATTGTTCATATTTATTTTTAATCCAGAGTCCAATTAAGTATTCTATGTTACATTTAGTTTTCATATCTCTTTAGTCTCTACTACAATAGTTCTCTTGCCTTTTTTTTTTTTTTAATGTTTTTCAAGATATTTCTAAAGATTTAAGTGTCCAGTTGTCTGAGGCATATCTTCTGATCTGGATTTGTCTTAATGTTTACTCATAAGTTTATGATTGAGCAAGAATACTGTGTAGGTTAACATTGCTATTTCCCCTTGCTTCATATCAAGAGATAAATAATATCAGTTTGTCTTAATACTTGTTGATTTGGTTAAAGTGGTACCCATAAGATCTACCTTGTAAAATGTATCTCAATCTCATATAATTTCAAAATACAGGATATTTTATTTTTCAGCAATCTCTATTATTATGTTGTCTTTAGATTCTTAATACAGTTTGTTCTTTCTTCCAGTTAAAATAACCAGACTAAAGCTAGATCTATGAATGTAGATGACTTGCAAATAAATGTAAAATTTGGTGGGTCTGCTTTTCTATGTCTGAGTATCTTTGAATACCAGTGAATTTGTGAAAATAGTTCCTGTTAAGATTTAGACTTACCTATGGCAAATCATACCAGCTTTCGCTACCAGTATTTTGGAATTATCTTACTCTGTTGATATATAGACCTAATTTATTAATTTTATGTGTTCACTTATTTAACCACAAATACTTGTTATATGCTTAATTTTTAGAAAGGTATTGAAAAAGTAGAGATAAGTGAGACATTTTTTGCTTTCAAATAATTTCCTTTCTAAGAGAATTGAGTGATCTAAGCCTATATGTTTGACAGTTTTTTCTTATTTCCTTCATCATTGTTTTCTTTTGTTTTGACTTAATTTTTTGTACTCACACATTGTGATTTCCTTCTCTTCTTATCCTGTGTATATTTTTTAGATTTTCTTTGTGGTTATCTGTGGGGATTACAGATATTATCCTAAAGTTTTAATCTGATTTGAATTGACATCAACATAATCATATGCAACTAAAGACAATAGAGAAAACTCCCAACAATTTTAAAATAAATTTCTGCAAAATTTGTTGCTTGATCTTCTTTTTATATATGTAAATAGTTCCACCCAAGTACTGATTTTCTTGCCTCAAGCATAACTCTAATATTTAAGTATTTGCATTCTAGGTTTGGGTTGGTACCATTGGTTCAGGCCCTAAGGGTCGGACTCTCTGTGCTACCTTCCAGCATACCGAAACATTTGAGTTCCAGGATGAAGTGGGAGCACTTTTGTTATCTGTATGCCAGACTGTGAGCCACGGAATTTTGTGTTTTTTACCATCATATAAGGTAAGAGAATATTATTGTTTCCTTTGCCTCTGAAAAGATCAGGTAGGATTACCATGATAAACTTCCTAGAGTGAGAAGTGACAAGGTAATAATTATAGTTTTCTGAAATCGTGTATTATTTTATATACTTATTAAGATACTTCTTGATTGTTCTATCATGATTTACTTAAAAGTCTAAGAGAATAAAAGTCTGTAAGTAATGTTATATAAGTACTACTTTTGTGTATATGATTTTTATTTTTAGAGGCAAGTTGGTATTTTCATTATTGGAAAGAAGTATTCTTTTTCATTTTCACAAATTGACTTTTAAATGTTTCATTCACATTCAGATTTCTTTGTTGCCCATTATTTTGCTTCTTGTATCTGGCCAGAAGAGACTTTTTTCTTGTTTTTAGAGTCACTCTGATTTTTAATTATTTTGTTTTAGTTAAATTGAAATTATATGGTATATTTTGGTCCTCTCACTATGCAAAGTATTGAAGCCACATATAATTGCCAAAATAATATCACATTTTATTAAAATCTAAGTCAACCTTTATTGTAGAGATGTGGCATTTGTTCTTTTTCAAGATTGTTTTGACTATGTTGAGTTTTTTGAGATTCCGTGTGCATTTAAGGATAAATTTTGCTTTGTGTATTATTATCATCCTAAAAAAAGTAAGTCTTCTAATTCATGAGCATAGAATGTCTTTCCTTTGAATTATGTCTTAATTTCTTTTAGTAGTGTTTAGGTTTTTAGTGAACAGTCTTTGACTTCTCTGGTTAAGTTTATCCCCAAGTATTTTGTTCTTTATTATGCTGTTGTAAATGAAATTGTTTTCTTAATTTACTTTTCTGTTGTTTAGTACTAGTGTATAAAAAAAGCAACTATTTTTCTGTGGTTATCTTGTATTCTATAAATTTGCCGAATATTCATTTCCTTTAAGAGGGATGTTTGGGTGTAATCTTTAGGGTTTTCTTATTATATAAGATCATGTTCTCTATGAACAGAGATAATTTTACTGTTTCCTTTCTAATTTGTATGCCTTATATTTCTTTTTTATGTCTGGCTAGAACTTCCACTACTATCTTGAAGTGGCATAAACTGATATTGATGTTGAGTTCCTTATAGGTATGGGGAAAGATTTCTGCATTTCATCATTAAGTGTGATGTTACCATTTATATAGACTAACTCTTTCCTTCTTCCAGCCCTCCTTCCGTCCCTTCTTTTCTTTTGGCAGTGCCAGAGATTGAAACCTAGTTCTCATACAGCTAGGCAGGCACTCTACTACTGAGCTGCATCCCCAGCCTTCCTTTTCTCTTTTAACCTTCAAGTCTTAGATCTAATATGAATCTCTTAGAGTCAATTTATTTGGATCATGGATTTTTAAATTTTTTAATTGTTAGTATCAGCATTTTGATTGGAGAATTTAATACATTTATACATAAAACAATTACAGATAACAAAAGACTTCTGCCATTTTTCTTTTGATCTTATCTGTACATTATAGGTTTTCCCCCACTACTTTCTCTATCAACACTTCTCTTTCATTTAATGTTTTTTTCTAGTGACACATTAGCATTTCCTTCTCATTTTATTTTATATATATTCTATAGATAGTTATTTGTGATTACCATGGGGCTTATAGATATTAACCATATATATATATATATATATATATATATATATATGCATATTAACCTAAAGTTATAATAATCTGATTTGAATTGATACCCACCTGATTTCAACTATATAGACTCCTAAACTGCTCCCCCTACCTTTATGTTATTGATGTTGCAGATTTCATCTGTGCCTAGTGACAAATTTATAATTTTTATGTATTTGTCTTTTAAATCCTATAGAAAAACAAAAAAATGGAGTTATAAGCCAAAATTATAATAATACTGAATTTATATTTGCCAGTACTTATATTTACTGCTGATCTTTGTTTATTTCTAATGATGGAAGTTACTGTTTAGAGTCCTTTGATTCATTTTGTTTTAATGGAATTCCAACATATGTGTTTCTTTTATTTTATCTTGTGGTATTGGGGAGTGAACCCAGGGCCTTGTGCATGCTAGAGAAGTGCTTTACCACTTAGCCTCACTCCCAACCCTTACAGTCCTTTGATTCTGAAATGAAGGATTCCTTTTAGTATTTCTTGTAGGGCAGGTTTAATAGAATGAATTCCCTCAGCTTTTATTTGTCTGGATATGTTGTCATAATTTCTCTTTCATGTTCAAAGGATAATTCTGACAGTTATGTGTGTGTGTGTATCTTGAGAGTACTGGATTGAACCTTCCCTAGCTCTTTTGGCTGCCCACATTTCTGAGGAGAGCCTGACTGATGATGTTATTGAAGATCCTTTTGATGTGATAATTCTTTGCTCTTGCTTCTTTCAAGAATCAGGCTTTTACTTTGGCTTTATACAGTTTAATCATGTCTCATGGTTTGGGATGCTTTGGGTTTACCCTCCTTTGAGTTTATTGAGCCTCTTTACATGTAGACTTGTGCCTTTCATTAAATTGGGGGAATTTTCAACCATTTTTTTCTGAAATATTTTGAATTGAGTAAAAATGGAAATACAAAGTATACTTTGTGCAATGCAACACAAGTTGTGGTTATGGACACTTGTAGTCTTTAATGCTTATTAGAAAAAAAGAAATCTTTAAAAAATCATAACCTATACCTCTACCCTAGTAATCCAGAGAAAAGGAAATGGAAAATTAGTATTAAGTAGAGGGAAGGAAATAAAATAAAAGTGAAAATCAAGTAGAAAACTAAAAAATAATAGAAACAAATCAATGAAACCAACAGTTGTCCTCACTATGAAAATATATTAATAAAATTAATAAGATCTAGCAAGCAAGACAAGATAAAAAGAAGACAAATTACTGATAACAGAAATTAAGAAGGAACATCATTATAGAGTCCATTGACATTACAAAGATAATAAAGGGATACTCAACAGCTTATGTCAAGCATTTAAACAATTTATATGTAATAAATTCCCTGGAAGAAACATATTATAAAAAATTGGCTCAAGAACATATACATTGAGGGCTGGGAATGTGGCTCAAGCGGTGGCACGCACGCCTGGCATGCGCGGCGCGCTGGGTTCAATCCTCAGCACCACATAAAAATAAAATAAAGATGTTGTGTCCACCGAAGACTAGAAGAATAAATATTAAAAATTCAAAAAAAGAACATATACATTGAACATGTACACTGCACAAGTTGAACTATTAATTAAAATCTTTCAGCAAAGGAAAGTGTAGGCTCAATTGCTCTGATTGGTGAATTCTACCATGAAAAAGTATCATTTCTACTCAAAACTCAGAAAATGGAGGAGGAGGAGGAGGAACTCCTACATCATCACACAAGCATTATTACTCTGATACCAAAACCAAATAAGAATATTACAAGGAAACAATTGGAAAAAACCAATATGAGTTGGATGGGCACAGTAATGCATACCTTTAATCCCAGAAACTCCAGAAGGTGAGGCAGGAGGATCAAAAGTTCAAAGTCAGCTTAGGTAACTAAGTGATACCCTTGTCTCAAAACAAAAATAGAATATAATGAAAAGTGTGTCTGGGGGGCGAGGTGCTCTGGGGATGTTGCTCAGTTGTAAAGTGCCTATGGCTTTAATACTCAGTACCACCCAAAAGAAACAGGAAGAAACCAATGTGAGTTCAAAAATTGCTACCCCCAAATTAGTAAATCTGATCTATTAATATATTAGAGGTTAATACATCATGACCCAGGAGGATTTATTCCAGGAAATCAGTCAGTTTTATTTTCAAAAGTCAATCAGTGTAACTCACCAAATCAACAGGATAAAGGAGAAAACCCACATATCATCTCAAAAACTTGATAAGGCGTTTTATGTAATTTAACACCTGTTCATGATATAAATTCTTAGTAAACAAAGAGCAACCTGATTAAAGGCATTTATGAAAAACCACAGTTAACATCCTACTTAATGTTGAAAGACTAAATGCTTTTTTCCTTGCTCTTAGGTATAAGATACAGATGTCTGTGTTCCCTACTTTTGTACTATATTCAGTTCAGTAAGATAGAAAAATAATTAAAATATATAAAGATTGAAGAGAAGTAAAATTGTCTCTCTTCAGTCATCATGATTGTATACTTAGAAAATTCTAAGGAGTATATAAGAACCTATTATAGAAATGAATTACAGTAGATGGGGTAGAGCGAGGAGATGGGAGGGGAGGGGGGGATAGTAGAGGATAGGCAAGAGAGCAGAATACAACAGTCACTACTATGGCAATATGTAAAAACGTGGATGTGTAACCGATGTGATTCTGCAATCTGTATACGGGGTAAAAATGGGAGTTCATAACCCACTTGAATCAAATGTATGAAATATGATATGTCAAGAGCTTTGTAATGTTTTGAACAACCAATTAAAAAAAAAACCTATTACAGTTAATACCTGAGTACAGCAAGCTCTCAATTTATAAGGAGGTGAATCAGTATTCACAGATTATATGTATATAATAGTAATAAACAATTGGGAAGTGAAATAAAAATAACACTAGTTAGACGAGCCTGTAAAGCATGAAATGATGAAATGTGTCCATGATATGCATGATCTGAATACCAAAATGTACAAAATACTGATGAAATATTTCAAAGTACACATGTAAGCCTAGGTGAATGTAGAGAAATGTGTTCATAGGTTAGAAGTCTCTATATTATTAAGGTATCTACTCTCCTGAAATTGGTTTATCTATTCATGATGATTTGGGCAAATATTCCATTAGGCTTTTTTGTTTTAAAGAAACTGACATTTTAATTCTGTAATTCAAACAAAAATGCATAGATTATAAAAGACATTTAGGAAAATAAATGAGAAAAGAATAGAAGGATTTAAATACCTAGTTTCAACAGAAGGCACAGTAAATCAAGACAGTTGGGTATCAGCCTAAGGATTGTCATATACAACTTTGCAACAAAATATAGTCCAAACTTCTATCTATGATCAAGTGGCTTTTGACAGACATGAAAAGGTAATTTTATGGCACATTGTGAGAAACACATTCACCTTTCCAAGCCCAAAGAATGGATTAAGAGACACAGGAACAACAAAAAGTAAGGCTTTACTTGAATGATGGTCTTGCAGGATGGTGGTCAGATTGTGTATAACCAGTGTTTTATCTCTTAGAGTGCAAGATCCCCCCAGTTCCTCATTGGCTGAGTACTGTGGGGTGCATAGCACATCACCTAGGTTTTTCTGTCCCTGTTGGGTTTTTTAAAGAAATATACCTTTAGTTTTCCCATCTCCTTTTGTTGTCTTGAGGTGGGAAAGTTCCCTTGGATTGAGTGCCTTTTGTCACATACACACTTGGGCCTCTTCCTTCTTACCTTCTGTTTGTCAAGGGGCTGTGAATTTTTTTTTTTTTTAAGAGAGAGAGAGAGAGAGAGAGAATTTTTTAATATTTATTTTTTGTTAGTTATTGGCGGACACAACATCTTTGTATGTGGTGCTGAGGATCGAACCCAGGCCACACATATGCCAGGCGAGCCCTCTATCGCTTGAGCCACATCCCCAGCCCCAAGAGGCTGTGAATTTTTGTGCTCTTGTGTTAACTGCTTGTAACTTTTTATTCTGCTCTCCTCTCCAGCTCTTTAATTTTACATTTAAAACTAAATACTGTGTTCTGAAAATGGACCACTGGACTTTCTGTTTCTAACAAAATGCAGTGGCACTCTGAGGTATTAGGAATTCAGGCTCTACCATACAAATTTTGGGAGACAATTCAGCCCACAACAGGGCACAAAGAACTTTTTCAGATATTGTAAATATCTTGTTTTTTGATTATGGTGGGAGTTTTTAAAGTGTATTTGTCAAAATTCATTAGCTTAAAATGAGTGCATTTTTGTATGTAAAATATACCTCAATAAAGTTACCTTTTTAAACAGTAAAATGTTAATCCAAATAAAATTTGCATTGCTAATATGATTTAAAGTTCGCTAAAATATGTTTATCTGGAAAGGATATAAGATCTTCCCACACAGGAATATGATGTATCTCTGTACTTTGTAATGTTTTATATCCTCAGTAAAATGAAATAGTTAAACCACAGTGCCTTTATCACTTTCCTTTTGACAGAAGTACATAAATATCCATTTATTCTGCCTTTCCTTAGATTATCTGGTGTTTCAACACAAAAAAATTTTAATTTTGACATGAAAATCTGTATGTTTGAATATAGTACAAATCCAATTCTAAAATGAATGTTTAGAATTGTTTGCAAATTTGTATGCTTTGAGTTTTCAGGTAAACCAATCTGTTTACATTCCCAACAATCTCCTGCTTATCCTTTATGAAGTCTAGAATGTTTCATAATGTAGACACAAGAAGCAGGCAGTTCAGCTGAAGCAAATTATTAGCTATTCTAAATATTAAACACCATTTCATAGTGGTGGCATAACTGCCACAATTAATAAAGTGTTGTTGTCTTGTGTACACATAATTTAGAGTTCTAAAACATATCTGATTATGATAACATTGTAAATAACTCTCAAAGAAAGGTCAATAACTCACTGATGAAGAATAACACTAAAATTTGTGGGCATTAGCATTTTTCTTTTTATTGGATACTTTGTCTTTCATGAGACATATATTGAATGAATCATCTGAGTCACAGGCCTTACTGCCTCTTATTGCAGACAGGTTGGCAACATGAACAGTAATGGTTTATATCAGTCATGTTTAAAAGCGTCTTCTATTTCTAACAATTTTTATTTCCGATACTCATAGTTTTTTTTTTTTTGCTAACATTGTTAGCAAATTGCCATAAGTATGTATATAGTGTGTTATTAATAATATTTGAAGTGAAAGTTGTCACAAATATAGACATTACTCATTAATTAGAAGCAGAATTTCATTATTTTCTGTTTCATTTTAAAATCTTTAAATATCTTTCTGTATAATTTCTTTCTGGCTAATAATTTGCTTTAGCTAAAGTGCCTGTTTCTTGTTGTCTACATTATGAAACATTCTAGACTTTATAAAGGATAAGCAGGAGATTGTTGGGAATATAACATATTGATTTACCTGAAAACTAAAAAGCATGTAGGCAATTCTCAACATTCATTTTTGAATTGGATTTGTACTACATTCAAACATACAGGTTTTAAATATATATGCTTCTGAATGTATCTTCACCTTGTTTTCTAACAATTAAAATAAATCCTATAAATGACACATCATGAGTAAGGGACTGTATTGGTCAGGGTTTTCTAGAGAAATGAACTGAGAGAGTCAGAAAGATAAAGACAGAAAGTTGTGATAATAGAGGCTGAGAAGTCTCATAGCTTGCCATCTGCAAGCTGGAGACCAGGAAATCTCATGGTCTAGTTCAAAGGCCTTAGAGCTAATGATTCTAGTGTGAATCTGAAGTTCTGAGAACTAGAAACACCCAGGGCAGGAGAGGTCAGTGTCCAAGTGTAAGCTACAGGGAAAGAAAATTCAACCATTCTCTTCCTTTTTGTTCTATTCAAGTTCTCAAGGGGATGATTCCCTTCTGTTTAGGAAGGCCTTCTACGCACGTTACTAAGTTCACCAATTCAAATGTTACTCTCTCCAGAACCCTCATAGACCTATCAAAAAATGTTTAAACAGATACCTGGGTATCCCATGGCACAGGTAAGTTGATTCATAAATTATCACAAGTCTGCTTTCCAGATAGATAACATTTAAGTCGATAAGATGTTGATTTATTAAATAAACACTGCAAATGTAAATTTTATGTTGAAATATCATATAGTTATGCTGTAGTCTAAATTCACAATAGATGGGCTACTAGTTATTTCTTCTATGAAGAAGGCAAATGCCACACTAAAAGTTCATTCATCCTGAGGCATATAACATTAAGGACATGAAAAGTTTTGACTTTTGGGGTTTGGGGGGCCATACTGGACAGAGTTAGCTAAGTAGCTGGAGCTGATCTGGAACTTATAATCCCTTTACTTCCACTTCCTGAGTCACTGGGATTACAATTGTGCACCACCAAACTGGCTGGTGTGTCATATTGAGAACAATTACTATTTTACAGTTTTTTAAAAAAATATATATTTTAATGATTTTTAAAATTTATTTATTTTGCATTACATTAAAAAATATATTTAAAGCAGGCATTATTCCTAAGGAATCAATATTATACTATAGAGTATATAAGTTTTTTATTAATTAATAAATTTGAGTTATTCTCTATTATTTAATTACTCATTTTGATTAGTTTTTTTTCAAAATCTTGAATTTTCTTTTTCAAAATCTGAAAATTTAAGATAGAAGCCTAAATTCCCTTTTATCAATTTTTTTCCTTTTTCTCCATTTTTTTTATTGGTGCATTAAATTGAACATAATGGTGGAATTGGTTGTTACATATTCATACCTGCACACAATGTAACAATATAACTTGGCCAATATCATTCCCCATTATGACCTCTTGTAATTTTTTTCTTAAATTTAAGTCAGTCTCCTTTCTATTTTTGAAAAGAAACTGATCTCTTAATATATAATTCCCATACCACATAAATCTTTCATGTAAAGTATAGAATTCAGTAGTTTTCTGTATATTCACAAAATTGTGAACCATCACGGCTACCTAATCACAGAACATTTTTCTGACTTCAAAAAGAAAATCTTACCCAGAAACCGTTCTGCATTCATTTGCTACTTCCTCCTCCTGTCTGGGTGTCACCCCCACCCCCCATCCCCTTGTAACCATTAATCTACTTTCTGTTTCTATAGAATTGCCTTTTCTGGACATTTCATATAAGTGGAATAATATAGTGTGTGGGGTTTTGTGTTTGAATTCTTCATTTCACATATTTGTTTTCAAGGTTCATCTGTCTGTGTTGTAGGATGATTAATACTTTTCCTTTTTACAATTGAATAATAAGCCTTTTACAGACTCTGTGTCTTTGAATATAAAATGTGTCTTTTGTAGACAACATAGTTGGTTCATTTTTTTCAGTTCTACCAATCTCTGTCTTTTATATGGAGTATTTACTCCACTTATATTTAATCTAATTACTAATATAGTAGTTTTAATTAATGTCATTTTGCTTTTTGCTTTCTGTGTGTTGGATGCTTCTTTTTCCTTTCTATTCTTCTATTACTTTCTCTTTGAGTTAAGTGGATATCTTAAAGTGTGCCAATTAATTTTTTCTTATGTGCCATTTGATTCCCTTGACTCCCCCTTAGTGGTTTTTCTGGGAATTACATCATATATCTTAATTGTTAACAGTGTAGTTTAGATTACTACTAACTTAACTTTCAATCGTAGGCAAAAACTTTGATTCTAGACAGCTATATTTTGTCCTATTTCCTTTATAAACTTATTGTCATAAAAATTACATCTTTACACTTTTTTATTTTTCCAGCACTGGAGATTGAATCCAGAGGCACTGTACCACAGAGCTATATCCCCAGCGCCCCCACCCTTTTCTAATTTTTTTTTTTTTTTTAATTTTGAGACAGATTGTCACTAAGTTGCTGGTGCTGACCCTGAAATTGTGATCCTCCTGCCTCAGCCTCCTGAGTCCCTGGGAACTGCATGAGACACCAGTCTCAGCACATCTTATATGTTGTATACCTATGAATATAATTTACAATTACTGTTTTATGTAGTTGACTTAAAATCAGATAGGAGACAAGAGTTATAAACAAAAAATAGATTTTTATACTACCTTTTGCATTTACCTAAGTAATTATCTTAACCAGTGTTCTTTAATTCTTAATGTGAACTTGAGTTACTAATGTCTCTAAAACCTCTTTATTTCTTTTGGCCTTGGGGACTGAACCCACGGGCACTTTACCATTGAGTTACATCCCCAGTCTGTTTTTATTTTGATACAGGGGCCCTAAATTGCTAAGGCTTGGCTGGAACTTGCAATCCTCCTGCCTCAGCGTCCTGAGTTGTTAGGTTTACAAATGTATACACCACCCCCACTCTCTTTAATAGAGTCCAAACCTTGCATCTCTCAGCTGTAATCCACTGCTATTATTCTGGAGACCTATCCAGGTGGTCTTAAGGTATGGGCAGATGGGAAGTATCTTGTAATAGTATGATTATGTCTCAGTCTTTTAGTGGAAATGTCTGTCTTGCCTATGATCTTTGCAGGTATTTCTCAACTCTTTTTTGAACTAATTACATGAGACAGGGAATCTATAGGGAGCTGGAATTTAGGTAATACTCCCTTCTTTCATGTTGAATAAGGCTCTGGAACCTTGGAGAAGTCTTCCTTACTGGTGGACTGGCCTTTGTTATGGGTAATGCTTTGACTGTATTTCAAAATGATTACTTTTTCCCTCCCACGCCAAGATCAGGAGAGTTTCTCTTGGTTCTGTACTGTGAGAACTGTGGAGTTCCTGGAAATGTGAGGGCCCTCTAAAACTACAGCCCCCAAGAATTTCTCACTTTTAAACTAGTCTGTATTCTGTTTCCTGTAATTTGTCAAAATTTAATTATGCCTATGATTTTAGTGGCTTTTGCTCCCTTGTAAGCATACCTTAGTATGATTCTCTGTACTCACCCATCTCTTGTGATTTACATGTGGCAATTTGCTGTGTGACTTCAGTTCTTTGATGAATCCCAGAAAAATTTGATTTAGCTTGTTAGTTTTTACCTTATTGTAAGGCAGGCATGATGACTTCTAAGTTTTTTACATATTTGAAATTTCAAGTCCTAATTCTATTATCTTTTTTTTAAAGTGTGTTTTTAGCTGATTTTCAGAATGTACATATAATTTATTGAAATGTCAGACCAGCACATTATAATGGTATTTTGTCAGTGTCTCTGCCAGTGGTCACATAGTACAGTTACTAGAATTAAATTTATGTGGACTTTAAATGTATTATGCCTGTTTTTTATTTTAAAGGGTTTGACATCAAACATGCAGGAGACAAGAAAGCCTATATTAGAATTTCTTTACGAGGGATATTAGGGACCAGGATTAATATAAATAGAGGAGTTATATTCATTTTCTATTGTTGCATAACAAATTGCCACTAACTTAGTGCCTTAAAACAATTCCACATTTATTATCTCTTTCTGTGGGTCAGGAGTCTGGGCACCACTTAGCTGGATTTTCTGCTCACTGTATCAAAAGACCATCAGGGGTCAGCAGTCTCATTAGAGGATTGGGGAAGGTTTCATTTCCATGGTCCCATAGTTTATTGGCAAAATTTATCTCCTTGTAGTGGTAGGTTTATAGTACCAGTGTCTTACTGACTGTTGTCTGGAGATCATTCTTAGGTCTTAGAAGCTACATCAGGTCCTAGCCATTTGGTCCTCTCAATAACATGACCATTTACTTCTTCAAAGACAACAGGTTGCCTCTTTTTAGTGGGAACCAAGATTGGATTGGTTCTTTTAAGGATTCTCACCTGAGTAAGTCAGTCCCACCCAGGACAAGTCAGGTCCATTCACAGAAATCCTTTCATTTTGCCACATAATATAACCTAATCATGGGAGTGAAATCTTGTTATATTTTATTGTTTCACTCAAGGGGAGAAATTTACACAGAATAGGTATGGGGGTGGGAATCTTAGGGGCTATTTTATGTTAGTCTTCCTTCACCAGGGTTATTTTGTTAGTTTAAGAAGAACCATTAGGGGGCTGGGGTTGTGGCTCAGTGGCAGAGCACTTGCCTAGCATGTTCAGGGCCTTGGGTTTGATCCTCAGCACCACATAAAAAAATAAATAAATAAAATAAAGATATTATGTCCAACTACAGCTAGAAGGTAAATATTAAAAAAAAAGAAGCATTAGAATAAAGATTTGTTACTGTGGTATAAGAAGATTGATAAAAATCATATGATATTTATTAGATGTAGTTAGATGGCAAAAACATCCATGATTGGCACATAATAAGCTTTCCATAAATACTTGTTAAATGAGCACACACGTGGAGGTATACTAACTTCCCTTATTCCACATTTTAATGCCTTTGAAATCAGAGGTATTATTACAACTGCAAACTAAAGTCTCTGTGATTGGCACCATAGAGCAGTACATCCTAATTCCATACACTAATATTCTATATTGAGAAAGAACTTTCTCAATATAATATTTTTAATTAGATTTCTTTAAAATATCAAAATTATTTACATTGAGAAACTTGCTTATATTTCATTCAAGATCTTTCTAAGAAATTTGATCTTCACATTTTTTTATTTTTTTAATTTTTTAATATTTGTTTTTTAGTTGTACTTGGACACAGTACCTTTATTTTACCCATCTATTTTTATGTGGTGCTGAGGATCAAACCCAGGGCCTCTCACGTGCTAGGCGAGCACTCCACCGCTGAGCCACAACCCCAGCCCCCCCCCCCCATATCTATTTATTTATTTATTTATTTTTTAAGAGAGAGAGTGAGAGAGAGAGAATTTTAATATTTATTTTTTAGTTTTCGGCGGACACAACATCTTTCTTTGTATGTGGTGCTGAGGATCGAACCCGGGCCGCACGCATGCCAGGCGAGCGCGCTACCGCTTGAGCCACATCCCCAGCCCCCCATATTTATTTTTATTTATTTATTTTTTGTGTGCTGGGGATTAAACCTAGGGCCTTGTGCATGCAAGGCAAGCACTCTACCAACTGAGCTATATCCCCAGCCTCACTTCACATTTATTTTTATTAATCCATTGAGAAAGTAATTACTGGATATATACTTTGTATATAAAGAACTTTGCTAAACCCTGTTAAAGATCTAAACATGAAACCAGGCGTGGTGGCCCATGCTTGTAATCCCCATGGTTCAGGAGGCTGAGGTAGGAGGATCATGAGTTTAAAGCCAGCCTCAGCAAAAAGTGAGGCATTAAGCAACTCAACGAGACCCTGTCTCTGAATAAAAAAATACAAAATAGGGCTGAGGATGTGGATCAGTGGTTGAGTACCCCTGAGTTCAATCCCTGTTAACCTCCTCCACAAAAGAAGATTCAAACACGAACAAGTTATTATTTCTTCAAGAAGATTTCAGTTTGGTTATGGTATTAAATAGATGTCCATACTACTGTAGTACTTGGCAAAGTCTAAAGTCATGAGAGAGGGAAGAATGATATTGGAAGTAAGAGTGGAAAGAAATCACATTTGATCGAATGATCAGGGATATTATTAAGGAAATGGGTATTAAAGAAAGCTGACTAGATTTCCACTGGTCGATATGGGATTGAGAAGTATAGTTTTCTAGACCAAAGAGATAATAACATTAGCAAAGTAATAGAAAATATTTTTATAATCATAGCTTAGCTTGTGTGAAAAGTACATCGGAAAGACTGGACAGGAAGTTACCCATTTTCATAAAAATCTGAATATTTTCAAGCCACACATTTCAGTGTTATTTTTTTCCTACATGTCTAGATAATTAGAATGAGTGATTTATTCACAACTCTTTCACTAAGAGAAATGAGACTGATTTCCTTTTATTATAAACTGCATTATTTGTGTAAGGCTTGAGATGAGAAACATTTTGGATTTCCCCCGAGCAGAATTTCTTTCACTGCCTTCTAAAGTTACTAGAAATTGCAATAGTTTCATGAAGAATGCCACTCCTCCACTAAGATAAATTTGATTTTTTTTTTAAAGAGAGAGTGAGAGAGGAGAGAGAGAGAGAGAGAATTTTTAATATTTATCTCTAGTTCTCGGCGGACACAACATCTTTGTTGGTATGTGGTGCTGAGGATCGAACCCGGGCTGCACGCATGCCAGGCGAGCGCGCTACCGCTTGAGCCACATCCCCAGCCCCAGATAAATTTGATTTTGACTCTATTGTCATTTAACTGGTAGCACCACTGTTTTACAACTCTGCAAGAGATCATTTTTATGGGTAGAAGAGTTTTTAAAATTTTATATGGATAGAAAGTTTCCATTAAATAATTTTTGAAAAGAGACTCTGGTGCCAAAGTAGCAATTTTATTTGTCCATTATAGACTTTGATTTTCTTTTATCTTTGTGAATAAGATGCATAAACCATTTTCCTTGAGGAAACATTTTGCATTCTCCACTGAAAATAAGGAACAAAATACAAATGCTTCTCTTCAGTCTCCGGTTATAGTTTTTATAAGTACTCTTTACTGTTAAATTTGTATGTTGAGAAATTTGCATTGTTACTTTTTTTTGTGGTACTGAGGTTCTAACTCAGGACCTTGAGCATGCTAGGCAAATGCTCTGCCACTGAGCTTTACCCCAACCCTAAATTGCTACACTGAAAAGGGGCTGCTGTTATTGTTGTTATTATTTTACTTATTTAGATGGTTGAAATTTCTGCATATGTTACATTTGCCTTATTTTCAGATGATCAACTGAGCCTTTTCAAGAAACATGTTTTCTAAAACTGTTAGGTAGAAGGGATTTTCATGATGTTGAAGCCTTTGCAGTATAGTAGGGAGGTTATACAACTGTCAGAGGTTGTGTCTATGTAGTTCCTAGGAATCTCTTCTTGATACTAAACAATAAACATTTATTCCTTTGTTTATTCATTTGACACACATTTATTTGGCACATGCTACATTCTGTGTAGAAAATTCAAAAGACTTGGCCAAGGTAACATGATTAATTATTAAAAACATTTGCTTTAGAAATCTTGAATTTCTAGTCCAATTTTATCTTTATAATAGCATTTTAAAGTTTAATGTATGAAGTATGGTTGATCTGATAAATATTAATTTGGCCTGTAATTTTTATTGAGGATAATTTGCAAAGATATGTAGATACTTGTATATTGCTATCTATATTTATATTTGCTTTTACATTTATTTTTTGCTTATGAGTTAAAATATAAGAGCTACTCTGAACTAGTAGACTGAAAACTGTTTTAATGAGTGATTGAATATTCTGAAAAATAGTAAGGCAGCCCGAAAGTAGCAATTTAAATGACCAAGTTATTTTTCTTTTTACTTTGTTTTATTTTGTGTGTAAGTGTACATGTATATAACTGTTCATACCACTTATTTGTTACTATCCTTCATGTATTTGTATCACATCTGTTTCTAAACAAGCTATAAAATATATTGATTATATTTTTTAAAGTAAAAACTTAGGCATAATAAGGGCAGAGAAATTAAGACTACTAGAGTTAAGGGTGTCCAGGTAACCTAGTTTGGAAAGGCAGAGATCAAGTAGTAAATTTGAAGCTGAATTCATCCTAACTCTCTGTGCTTGTCCCCCCACCCCGGCCCCTCTTTGGTTCTAAAATATGTTTTTCAAGAATGAAAAAATAGACATAGAAAGTGCTTTATGGGAATGGAGTTGTAGCTCAGTGCTAGAGAGCTTGTCTAGCATGTGTGAGGTGCTGGGTTCAATCTTCAGCACCACATAAAGATAAACAAAATAAAGGTATTGTGTCCATCTACAAATAAAAAAAACGCTTTATGAGGGGCTGGGGTTGTGGCTCAGTGGTAGAGCACTTGCCTCGCATGTGTGAAGCCCTGGGTTCAAGTCTCAGCACCGCATAAAATAAATAAATAAAAATAAAGATATTTTAAAAAGTGCTTTATGAAAAATGCAAATTGGTTAAATATAACATGACTATTAGCATAGCATTTTTTATATTAAAGCAAATATTTTGAACTTGACATGGGCTAGGAAATCTTGGAGGCTCCAGGCAGTATATATCTATGTTATGTTCTTTAATATCAATCTGTCATTAATCTTCATAATGACAACAAATTGATTTTTCTTTTAGGCTGACAGTTCAGATTGGCAGCTTTTGAGTTTAGATGATTTGGGTGTTGTCAGGAGGGAAGTTACCTTGGTGCAGTAGTAACCTTCAAATAAGTCTGTCAGGAGGCTATGCCAGAGGTCATGGGATGAAAGAGATAACAGACCAAATGAAGACATGGATCATGTAGTTTATTTTTTTTACTCAATGAAACTGGATTTATAGAGTGATTTTGCTATATTAGTTCAAATATGGTGGTTCAAAATGCTTCCATTTCATATGGATTTTGGGGGGAGCTAATATATGAAACATATCATGTGACCCTTCTTAGAAAATATAAATAACAATATCATTGTTTTGTTATTATAACAAGTACTACAAAGTGGTAATATATAAATCATAGCTTGTCACTTAGAACCATTTCTGAATATGGCAGAAAACACTGATAGTTTGTTATAAGGTTATATAGTTTAAGTAAACTTAAAACTCACATCTGGAAGCAAAGTGAAAAAGTTTGATAGGTAACACATTTAAGCTAGAATACAAGTGGACAGAAGGATGACACTACCTTGCTAATGGTATGTTTACAAAGACTGGAAATGAGGCTGGGCATAGTGGCATATACCTAGAAGAGGATTGCAAATTCAAGGCCATCCTTGGTGTCTCAGTGAGACCCTGTGACAAAAATTAAAAATATAAAGGAATGAGGATGTAGCTCAGTGATAAATGTCCCTGGTTTCAATCCCTAGTACCAAAAGAATAGAAGTGAGACTTTTATCAAGGGGCCTATCTTGGCCTAACTTGTGTTGCTGTAATAGAATACCACCAACTGGGTAAATTATAAAAAAAATTCTCAAATTTCTGGGGGCTGGGAAGTTCAGTATCAAGGTGCTGGTATCTGGCATGGACCTTTTTGTTGCATCATCCCATAGTAAAAGGTGAGAGTGAGAGAAGTTGAGAGAAAACAAAGAGATTGAACTCAAAACCTTAAGCCTTGTTATAATTGGCATTGATCTTTTAATTAGGGCTCTACCCTCATGACCTAAACACCTCTGATAAAACTCCATTACTGTTCCTTTAGGGATCCAGTTTCCAACAAATGCTTTTGCGGGGATGCACTCAAACCATAGCAGGATACAGTTCTCAAGGATAATGGCATACACGTTAATAAAGAAAGGTATAGGCAACTGCACCGGGCCACACCTGTCATCCATCAGTTTACCTGTTGGGGGCCACTATAGATATTATTTGCTTTTCTTGGGCAGAAGATACATGGAGCCAGAGTAGTTGTCAGCAATTGGGTGTTTGAATAAGATTTCATGAATACTGAATATTTTATATACCTTAGGATTATTTGCTGTATCTTGAATATCTGGTCTTCATGTATATGTAGTATTTCTTGAATATTTAGTGTCTTTCAATTCCTTTTCATCTATGTTCTGATACAAATACTGTATTTATCTGTTTAACATTTCTTAAAGGTTTCCAACCTCTATGATTTTAACATCTTAGGAATTTCACCCATCCATTTGGGTTTTTGTGTTTTACATTATGGCAAAGGCAAATCACTTATGTAAAATTTCCCAATATCTTGCCTTCAGTTTTAAGGTACTAGGTTAACTTAGGGGTCATTGGATTTTTAAAAACTGCTCTAAAACAAATGGTACTTTCCATTGGACATGGTAAATGAATGATTAGAGCTCATATCCACAGTTTGGTATTTGCCTTTGTTCAAAGAACTATGTGTAAGAAGTTTTTAGAATAAAATGGGCATCATTTGCCTGGTTTAGATAATGTTAGCTTGAAGATGATATAACTACGAAGTCATGATAGCATGAAAGATCATTTTAGGAAAAAAAAAAACCATGAAGAAAAAGATTCTACAGGTAACTCAGTGTATAAAAGACTATAGGTGGGGCTGAGGTTGTGGCTCAGCGTGGAGCACTGCCTAGCACATGTGAGGCCCTGGGTTTGATTCTCAGTACCACATATAAATAAATAAATTAAATAAAGGTATTGTGTCCATCTACAACTAAAAAATAAATATATTTTTAAAAAAGACTATAGGTTATGTGATCTTATTTTTAAATCAGTTTTATTTTTTAGATTAGTTTTAGGTTCATAACAAAATTGAATAGACATTATAGAAAGCTTTCATGTAACCAGTGACCCCACGCGTGTACAACCTCCCTTACTATGAACATCGCACACTAGCCATACTGTGCCTGGACTTCTGACCTAAAGAAACTGAAGTAATAAATGGGTCAACTATGCAGATGAAATTGTAGAATAATATACTAAGTGAAATAAGTAAATCGGGCTGGGGATGTGGCTCAAGCGGTAGCGCGCTCTCGCCTGGCATGCGTGCTGCCCGGGTTTGATCCTCAGCACCACATACCAACAAAGATGTTGTGTCCTCCGAAAACTGAAAAATAAATATTGAAATTCTCTCTCTCTCTCTCTCTCTCTCTCTCTCTAAAAAAAAAAAAAAAGAAAGAAGTAAATCACAAAAAGGCAAATACCATACAATTCCACTTTTATGAAGTACCTTGAGTAGTCAAGTTCAAATATATTGTAGAACCATCTTGCAAGGGGATGGGAGAAAAGAAGAATGGAGAGTTGTTTCATGGGTATAGAGTTTCAGTTTTGCTAGCTGCAAAGAGTTCTGAAGATTGGTTGTATGACAGTGTGAATATATTTAACACTACTGAACTATCTACTTAAAAATGGTTAAGATGGTAAGTTTTATGTTATGTATTTTTATGGTAATTTGTTATATAGCAATGGAAAACAAATGTAATGCATTTGTTTATAGTGTTGTGTCTGCTTGGACTTCACTCTCTGACTTTTTTATTATCCAGACATTTTGTTCTCTATATGCAGCTCAGAGGTCTACTCTTTTAAACTATCTTTATCCCTCAGGCAAAGTTAGTCACTCTCTCCTCTACCTGGTCACATTTATATATAGCTTTAACACTACTTACCATGTTGTATTTTTAAAAAAATCTTTTTTTCCCCAGCATTGCCAAAAAATGTTTATTTTAAATTGTTGACTTATAATTGTATATATTTACGGGGTACCAAGTGATTTTATGACTTATGAATACAATGTGGATATTCTGGTTTGGATCTTAAGTGTCCTCTAAAGGCTCATAATTACACACTTGGTCCCAGTTAATGGTGCTATTGGGAGCTGGTAGAACCTTTAAGAGGTGGAGCCTAGTGGAAGGTCATTGGGGGCATGTCCTCGAAGAGAATATTGGGAACCCCCAGCCCTTCTTCTCTCTCCCTTTTTGCTTCCCTGCTGTCATGGGGTGAGCAGATTTCTCTGTCAGGTACTCCCCACTGTGATGTTCTGTCTTGAAACGGCCAACCAACCGTGAATGTAGACCATGAGTCAAAATAATCAGTCCTCTTTCTAAGTTTTTTTATCTCAAGTATTTTGTCACAGTAACAGAAAGCTGATTAACAGTGAAATGATAAATTAAGCTATTTACATATCTATCACCTCAAGTACTTCGCATTTTTGTGGTGAGAACATTTGGAATTTACTCTCAGCAATTTTGAAAAGTGCAATATACTTGTCTTATTTAAAATACCATAGACTGGGTAATTTATAAAGAACAGAAATTTATTCCTTCACAGTTCTGGAGACTGGGTAATCCAAAGTTAAGGTGCAAGTATGTTTGGTTATCTGGTGAGGTCTGTTCAGTTTCCCAGATGACTCCTTGTTCTTACATCCTCTAGAGTGGAGGAACGCTGTGTCCTCATGTGGTGGAAGGGAGGAATGGTGGAAAAGTGAGTGAGCTGAATGCTGCAAAAAGCCTCTTTTGTAAGGAGCTAATCCTATTCCTACAGAAAGAGCCCTCATGGCCCCATCAATTACTTCTATCACATTGGATATTATATTTCAACACCAGAATTTTAGAGGGGACACATTCAAACTTTAGCAACACTACTGACTGTATGCACTCTATTGTATAATAGATCTCAAACGAAAGAAAGCAAAGAAACCTTATCCCTCCTGTCAAACTGGGACTTTGGGAGCTGGTGTTGGGGCTCAGTGGTAGAAGGCTTGCCTAGCATGTTCGAGGCCCTGGGTTCGATCCTCAGCACCACATAAAAATAAATAAAGTAAAGGTATTGTGTCCAACTACAACTAAAAAAAATATTTAACCCCCCCCTCCAAACTGAGACTTTGTAGCTTTGATCACCATCTCCCCAACCCTTTACAACCTATAATAAATATCATTCTACGCTACTTCTGTGAGTTAGATTGTTCTAGATTCCACATATAAGTGAGACTGTGTGGTGGTGTCTTTTTGTGCCTGGCTTATTTCACTGAGCATAATGTTCTCTAATTACATTCATGTTGTTGCAAATGACAGAAGTTTTTTCCTTTTTAATTCTGAATAGTGTTCCATTGTGCGTATATACAACATTATCTTTATCTGTTCATCTGTTACTCAATTTAGGTTGATTCTACAACTTGCTATTGTGAATAGTGATATAGTGAACATGGGATTGCAGACATCTCTTTAGTATGTTGATTCAAATCTCTTGAGTAAATATCCAGAAGGAGGATTGCTATATTATGTGGTAATTTTTTAGTC
Organism: Spermophilus citellus; assembly: GCF_964194105.1. Lineage (NCBI taxonomy): Eukaryota > Metazoa > Chordata > Mammalia > Rodentia > Sciuridae > Spermophilus > Spermophilus citellus. Next base: position 40,517,461 of record NC_138199.1, on the reverse strand, counting down.
TTTTGAGGAATCTCCATACAGTTTTACAGCTGTACTGATATATAATATACATTCTTACCAACAGTGTACATGAGTTTCCATTTCTCCACTGCCTTCCCAATACTTTCGTCTCTTTGATCATAACCATTCTAACAGATATGAGGTGATTATCTTATTGTGGTTTTAATTTGCATTTCCCTAAGTGACTAGTGATGTTGAACCTTTTTATCTATGACTATTAGACATTTTTATGTCATCTTTTGAGAAGTATCTGTTTGGCTCCCTCTCCCATTTTCTAAGTGGAGATACTTGTTTTCTTTCTATTAAGTTGAGTTCCTTATATATTTTGGATGTTAATCCCTTATTGGATGTATGGCTTACAAATATTTTCTCCCAGAGTAACTATATAGAGTGACTCTTCACTCTGTTAAATGTTTCTTATGCTTTGTAGAAGCTTTGTAGTTTGATGTAACCCCATTTGTCTACTTTTGCTTTGGGGATCAAATCTAAAAAACATGTTGCCTTGACCAATGTCTTTTTTTTGCCTTGGTTTTCTTATAGTTTTTCAGTTACAGGTCTTAGGTTTAAGACTAATCCATTTTGAGTTACTTTTGTATGTTGGCTTAGATAGGGTTTCTGAAGTTCCATCCTTCTGCATGTGGCTATTCAGTTTTCCCTGGACCCTTTATTTGAAAGAGTATCCTTTTGGATTGTATATTATTGGCACCTTTGTCAAAAATTAATTGATTGTATACCTGTGGGTTAATTTCTTAGTTCTTTAGTCTAATGTTGATATATCTGTTTTTTAAAAATATTTATTCTTAAAAGTTTTAGGTGGACACAGTATCTTTATTTGACATTTATGTGGTGCTGAGGATCGAACCCAGTGCCTTGTGCATGCTAGGCAAGCACTCTACCACTGAGCCACAACCCCAGCCCCAATATATCTGTTTTTATTCCAGTTACAGAGAATTATAACAGCTATAATTTTGGTGGGGGGCACCAGGGAACAGTTATAATTTATAGTATAGTTTAAAGTAAGGTAGTATGATGCCTCTGTCTTTGTTCTTTTTGCTTCTGAACATCTTGGTTTGCTGCTCCTGTTACTGGTGCTTTTGTTGTTGTTGTTGTTCAATTTGAGAATTTAAGGATTATTTTTTCTATTTCAATGAAAAATTACATTTGAATTTTGACAGGGCTTGCATTGAGTCTGTAGATTACTTTGGCTAGTATGGACATTTTGACAATATTCTAATCCATAAACATAGGATATCTTTTCTTTTTTAATATTTATATTTTAGTTGTAGTTGGACACAATACCTTTATTTTACTTACTTATTTTTATGTGGTGCTGAGGATCAAACCCAGGGCCTCACGAGTGCTAGGCGAGCACTCTACCGCTGAGCCACAACCCCAGCCCTAGGATATCTTTTCATTTATTTGTGTTGTTTTCAATTTCTTTCATTAATATTTTATAGTTTTCACTGTACAAGTATGTTACCTCCTTATTTAAATTTATATGTAAGCATTTTATTATTTTTGTGACAGTGTTAAATGGGATTATTCTCGATTTTCTTTGCAAGTTAATATATAGAAACACCACAGATTTTTGTGTGTTGATTTTTGTATCCTGCAACTTTGCTCTATTTATTTACTTTAACAGGGTTTTGGGTTTTCTGTATATAAGATTATGTTGTCAGCAAACAGTGACAACTTCAGTCTTCCTTTACTATTTGGTTGTCTTTTATCCTTCTCCTGCCTAATTGCTCTAGCAAGGAGTTCCAGTACTATGTGAATAGAAGTGACAAGAATGGACATCTTTGTCTTAACTTTAGATCTAGAGGAAAGCCTTTCAGTTTTTCATTGTTTAGTATAATGTTAGGTGTGGGCTTATCGTATATAGACTTTGCCATGTTGAGGTACATTCCTTCTATTTCTAATTTGATGAGAATTTTTATCAAGCAAACATGTTGAATTTTTATCAAATGCTTTTTCTACGTGTAATGAGATGATAATATGGTTTTTGTCCTTCATGCTATTAATGTGATACAATCACATTTATTGATTTCTGTATGTTAAACCATCCTTACTTCCCATGGATAATCCCATTTGATCATGGTGATTAAATCTCTTAAGATGTTGAATTTGGTTTGCTAATATTTTATTGATGATTTTTGTTTCTATGCCATTAGGGATATTCACCTGTAGTTTTCTTTTCTTGTAATATACTTGTCTGGCTTTAGGATGAGGGTAATGCTGATCTTGTAAAGAGTTTGGAAATATTTCTCTTTAATATTTTAGAAGAATTCGGAAAATATTGCTATTAGTTCTCTAAATATTTGGTGAGATTCAGTAGTGAAGCCATCAGGTCCTGAGCTTTTCCTTGATGAGGTATCTTGTTATAAGTTATACATCGATTCAGATTTTCTCTTTCCTCATGATTCAGTCTTGGTAGGTTGTATATGTCTAGGAATTTACCTGTTTCTTCTAGGCTATACAATTAATTGACATAAACTTGTTCATAATAATCACTTGTGATCCTTTGTATTTCTGTGGCATGAATTCTGTCTCCTTTTGTTTCTGATTTTGAGCCTCCCCCCACCCCACTCTCTCTTTCTTAGTCTAGCTGAAGATTTATTGATCTTCATGTTTTTAAAGAACTAATTCTTGGATTTGTTGATTTTTTTTTGGCATTATTTCATTTGTGTCTTCTTTGATCTTTGTTATTTCCTTCCTTCTGCTAATCTTGGGCTTGGTTTATTCTTTTTATAGTTCCTTGGGAAGTAACATTGTTTGATATATTTCTTCTTTTTTGATATAAATTTTCCTATAAACTGTTTTTGCTACATCTCATAAGTTTTGGTATGTTATGTTTCCATTTTTTTTTGTGTCAAGATTTTTTTTTTACTTCACTTTTCATTTCTTCATGGACCCATTGTTTATTCAGAAGCATGTAGCTTAATTGTCATGTATTTGTGAATTTTCCAGAATTCCTCCTTATTGACTTCTAGTTTTATACCATTGTGACTGGAAAAGATACTCAATATGATTGCAATATTATTAAATCTTCCAAGACTTGTCTTGTGGCATACCATATTATCTATCCTGAAGAATATTCCATGTGAGCTTGAGATGAATTCCATTGCTATTGGATTAAATATTTGTAATTTTCTGTTTGGATAATCTGTGTATTGTTAAAATTGTGATGAATATTCTACTGTAATTTTATTATAATCTGTCCTCCAAATCCTTAAATATTTGCTTTATATATTTATGTTCTGATGTTGGGTGCATATGTTTATAATTGTTATCCTCTTGATGAGTTGACTCCCTTTATCATTAAATAACATCTTTCTCTTTTTAGTTTTTGACTTAAAGTCTATTTTGTCTAAGTATAGCTACCTCTAGTATGTTTTGGTTTCCATTTCTATAGAATCTTTTGATTCCTTCACTTTCAGTCCTGTCCCCCACCCCTGCTTTACTAGGGATTGAACTAGAGATCTCAGACATTCTAGGCAAGCTACCACTGAACATCTACAACCCCTCCCCCTTTTTAAAATTTTATTTCAAGACATGGCCTCCCTAAATTGCTGAGTTGACCTCAAACTTGTGATCCTCCTATCTCTCAGCCTCTCTAGTCTCTAGAATTAAAGGTGTGTGCCACCATGCCCAGATTATTTTCAGTCTTTGTCCTTAGATGTAACTAAAGTCTCTTCTAGGCAGCATAGAGTTGGTTCTTGGTTTTGTAAAAACCCATTTAGTCTCTTCTGTGTCTTTTTACTGGATAATGTATTAATTCATTTATATTCAAGATAATTATTGATAGGTAAAAACTTGCTGTTGCCATTTTGTTAATTTTTTTTTCTGGTAGTTTTTATAGATTGTTTATTTTTCTTTTATGCCTTCCTTTGTGGTTTAATGATTTTCTATAGTGGTATGCTTTGAATCCTTTTGATTTTTGTTTAATACTACTTTGTATTTTAAGTATTTTTCTTTTGGGTCTTCTCTACTAGTTTGTGAAGTGATGCTTTTCCCAAAACATTGCACCCTCAATTTAAAAAAAAAAAAAAAATTTATGTAGTTGTAGAGGGACAGCATGCCTTTATTTTTTTAATTTTTATTTTTAATGTGGTGCTGAATATCGAACCTAGTGCCTCACACATGATCGGCAAGTTCTCTGCCACTGAACTACAGCCCCAGCCCTACACCTTCAATTTTTATGCCAACAAATTTATAGCAGATGTAGGCTGACAGTACTTCAAAGCAGTAGCTTTTGGTAATATTGTAGTGGTTGCTTATTATTCATTTGCTTCTCTCAGCTTAGAGTCTATCTAGATTCCAATAGTGTAAATGTACTGACCTCATTGTAGTTGACATCAATTGTAGCTTTTTACAGAAGTATAGACATACAGTTATGGTTGGTTGGTTATTTTCTGGTTTTGTCTCTACTTAATCTGCTCAGGCAGGGAATGAAGCATATAGTTGAATGTGTGTTAATAAATTTATTCATTCATGTATCAGCTAACATTTATTAAGCCAACATTTCTTGACTCTAAAATAGCAAAACTGTTTCAAATGTGTAAAAATAACTAAATGGTTACTTTAGACATGGATGATCCAGTTATGTTGATAAATCAACAAAAATTCAGAAATCATATTTCAAAGAGTTCAGAATTTCTTCCATATGTAAATAGATATTGATTCTTGCTGTTTTCTGTTTAAGAGATTTCAAAAAGTTGATAGTCAAAATGAAATGTGAGGGTTTTTTTTATAGAGATTCTATTTTTAAAAATTTTGCATTATAAATATCATTGCATAGTTTTATTAAAATATAAGAGTAAGTGACTAAAAATAAATGTGTTAGCAGGAGTGCAGATCTAATGTTTTCACAGTCCTCAATCATTTAACTAATTTTTGAGTTGTCAAGACCCATAAAGGTCTTGTTTTCACTTCAAGGCAGGATTCTTCCATATTATTCCACCACATCTGTGACTGTGTGTATATTTATTGAGAGTTTGATCCTGAAATATAACCCAGTCTCTTGAGGTATAAATACTATGTCAGATATAACCAAATAGGAAAGGGTTTCAATGGAAATAATATTTTTGGCCTTCTCATATTTGTTTGAATAGAGCAAGAATTAAGAATAGTTTGGCACTTTGCCTATAATCCCAGAGACTTGGGATGAAGGAGGATCACAAGTTTTAGGTCAACCTCAGCAACTTAGCAAGACCCTGTCTCAAAATAAAAAGTAAAAATGACTGGAGATATAGCTCAGTGGTAAAGCACCCCTGGGTACCCAGTAGCAAAAGAAGAAAAGAATTAAAAATATGCCTATTTTTTAAATAAGCAAAAATTTATTTTTAAAAATACTTATTTTTCATTTTGATTACTATTTAAAATATTCTGTGCTTTATTTCCAACTTATACCACCTAAAGTACATGTCAACTAAATAAATGTTTCTCAAATATTAATATCTCATGAAATCAATACTTAAGAATCATCTTTAGGTGGAGAAATATGACAGATTTTACCTATGAAATAAATTATGTGAAAAGATTACAAAAGATGGTAGTCTGTTTTGGCAGAACTATTTAAAAGCATTAAGACTTGAGTACTAGCTATTAAAGTGAGTAAATGGCAATATTATAAAGTTAAACACATGCCAAAAAACATTTTCCAGAGGTCTGGGATTGTAACAATACCATTAATGAGGGCAAAGAGGTCTTAATGCAATTTGCACTTTCTTAAGTTTCAAAAAGAGGCTTTGAGTTAGTGTATTATTAATGTACCGAACATCTGGAACTGTGTAAAAGCTATGGACATTGAGCAAATGCAGGATTTCCCCACTAGTTTGCATTCTTACTTATTGCCTCCCTAGTGAGATACTGGTTTTGAAAGAAGTTTGAAAAAGTAAAATGACAATGTCCAGATAAGACACAGACATTCCAAAGTATATCTTTTAATTTGTGAGATTTAACTTTAAAAAATTTCGCCTCTGAGATTAACAAGTTCAAGTAATGTGAACACCAATTGTTGAATTAAAATCATCTCCATCATTATGTGTTGGCTAGTCTCTCTGTATGGATAGTATTTACCCTTTATGAGCTATTAAATAAAATAGTATGTAACAGATTTCATATTTTTCGAATATGTAAGCCCTAAAGGCCTAAGAGACAGCTCTGTGTCAGTGTACTTTCTTTAACTTATTTTATTTTTAGGTACCTGGTTAGAATATTTAAGAGAATTTAATAATTGTTTGAGTTATTTGTATGCTTAGTTATTACTGTAATTTTTCTGGTAAGAGAGAAATAATTCAGCTGTATTAATATGCAATTTGAATGTTACCTCCAATGATATTGGAAGAGCTCTTGAACTGAATATTCTGTTATCTGAAATTGAAAAATTGTTATAGACCGTTTTCAAGTAAATACTCAAAATGTTTTTGCTATAGAACTATACTTCCAATTCACATGTGAAGTTTTTAATGGAAGGCTTTTAAGGTACTTTTGAAAAACCTCCACTGAAGAGACTGAAATAAATACATTATACTCTGTGTAAATATTGTCTCATAACCATCAAATTTTCCCCTTTTCAAAGTATTCCTTATATTTCTTTACCTGAACTAAAATCTGGACATACCCAGAGAATATTCCACTTCCTTGTCAGTTCTTTTAAGTCATGGCTTTTTTTTTTTTTTTTTTTTTTGTACTAGGGATTGAACTCAGGGGCACTCAACCACTGAGCCACATCCCCACCTTTTTTTGGGGGTGGGGGGAACAGGGTCTCACTGAGTTGCTTAGGGCCTTCCTAAATTGCTGAGGCTGGCTTTGAACTTGTGATCCTCCTGAAGCAGCCTCCAGAGCCACTGGGAGTGTGCCATTCTGCTGTCATGACCATTTTTACCTCTCACAACTTATAGTACCTCAGATTTAGTATCCTATCTACTCCATATTGTGCTTTGTGAACCTTTACATATGTATTTTCTTCTTGATTAAGAAGGGGAGGAGGGAGGGAAAGAGAGAGAGAGAGAGAGAAGAGAGATAGGGAGGAAGAAAGAAGGCTTAAAAACTGTAGTCTCTTGAGCACATTCTTATATTCCTGTCAGTCTTTTTTCTTTCTTTTCTTTTTTTTTTTTTTTTTTTTGGCCATCTTACAAATCACCCAAATAGTCTTCTTTTTTAAGGATTTTGGTTCCTGATTTCATAGTTGTTCTTACCTTTCCTTATTCTCCTTCCCAATTTTCCATTATTTTGGACCTTCCTTTTTTCTTCATTTATTAAATTCATCTAATAATCATTTATTGAGTATTTATTACCTGTCAGGTACTGTTATAGGTACCAGACAATCAGGTGTGTGCAAAACAAAAGTTATTGTCCTCTTATATGAGAGGGGGGGGGGGGAGGGAGGAAGAGAGAAAAACAGATACACTGAAAGGTACCAGTATGTTAGATGTTGCTATGAATTGAATGTGTCTTACCAAATTTTTTATTATATTGAATCCCTAACCCCCGTGTATTTATATTTGAAGATGGAACCTTTAAGAACATAATTAAAGTTAACTGAGGTTATGAGGGTGGCGCTCTGATCTGATAGGATTAGTGTCATTATAGGAAGTAGCACCAGAGAGCTCCCTTACTCAAGCACAGAGGAGAGAACATGAGAAAAGGCCACTGTCTATAAGCCAGATGGAGAGCCCTCACCAGAAATCAAGTTTTTCAACATGCTGATTTTATATTTCTCATTCTCCAGAATGGTAAGAAATAAATTTCTGTTGTTTAAGCTACCCAGTCTGTGATATTTTGGTTATGGCAGCCCAAGAGCACTAATACAGATGGTGATAAGTGCTATGTAGAAAACTAAAACAAGGAAAGAAGAAAAGATAATATTGGGTACTTGAGGAGATGGTTTAGGATTTTAATTGGATGTTTTGGGAAGACCTGTCTGAGAAGGTAAGATTGAATAAAGGTCTAAAGGAGAGGAAGAGAGAATGTTCAGACAGAGGGAATGTTAGGTAGAAGAGGGCCTTGATTATATTGTGCAGTTAGGAGATTAGTGTGACTGTAGCAGTGTTGGGATAAGAGAAGGAGAATAGGACAGACAGTTGGGGTAAAATCATGGTGTGATAAGGATTTAGATTTTATTCTACATGCAATAGGAAGCCATTGAATGATATAGACTTAGTTTTACAAGTGAAGATAATAAGAACTGTTTGACGTTTAGCTATAATTTGAAGGTAATGCTGGCAGGTTTATTGATGAACTAGGTGTGCAATGAGAGAAAGAGAAAAGGTAAGGTTTTCATGCTGGACCCATTTCTTTTTCTTTTTCCTTTTCTTTTCTTTCTTTCTTTCTTTCTTTCTTTCTTTCTTTCTTTCTTTCTTTCTTTCTTTCTTTCTTTCTATTTATTTGTGTGTGTGTGTGTGTGGTGCTGGGGATTGAACCCAGGGCTTCATGCATATGAGGCAAGCACTCTACTAACTGAGCTATATCCCCAGCCCTGGACCCATTTCTGTATCTGATTTCATTTATATGCATTCTTAGTTTCATCTTTTATCTTGTTTTCCCAATTTATAATTTATTTCTGACTTCTCCTAAGTACCACACCCATATTATTCAAACCCCAGACCAACATTTCAATTCAGGTATCTTAAAGGCAACAAACTTAATAATCTTTCCTTCTAATGTTGGCCCTTTTTCAGTGTTGACTATATGAGTGAATGATACCATAATCTATATTTGGATTACTCAGATACCAATGGGTTATCTGTAAACCCTTTTTTCCCTTTCCTATTTTGTCCAGTCCAACTACCTTATTCATTTTAAATTTTAAATATATTTTTTTAAATATTTATTTTTTTAGTTGTAGTTTATTTATTTATTTATTATTATGTGATGCTAAGGATTGAACCCAGGGCCTCACACATGCTAGGCGAGTGCTCTACCACTGAGCCACAACCCTAGCCCCAAATTTTAAATATTTTTATAATCTGTTTTCTTTATGGTATAATTCTATGGCCTTTTAAAAAAAGGTAAAATTATGACTCACATAAAAAGTAGAGACATCAGAGATTTTATTAAACTCACTGATTAATGAGGAAATGAACATGTGGTAAGGCCAATTCAGAAAACATTTTAAGAGCAATATACTTTAGGCAATTTTTTTTTAGTTTTTTTTTTTTAAAGAGAGAGAGAGAGAGAGAGAGAGAGAGAGAGAATGAATTTTTTTAATATTTATTTTTTAGTTCTCAGCGGACACAACATCTTTGTTTTGTATGTGGTGCTGAGGATTGAACGGGCCGCACGCATGCCAGGCGAGCGCGCTACTGCTTGAGCCACATCCCCAGCCCTAGGCAATTTAATAAAAGAATAGAATATAAGATTACTGGCCTTGAATACAAGACAGGTTAATGTGCTGTAGGCCAGTAAACTGTAACCTTTGGTGTTATCTTTTCTCTTGGAGAGGAATAATTTGATTTTCTACTGGACAAAAATATACAAGTTAAAATGTAATTCCACTATGTCTGGGTCTTAATAATAAATGGTAAATTCAACAAAATGCATTTCCTTACGTACATCTGTAGTGGAATCTTTTCCTCTGTTTGTAGAAATTTGTGCTATGTATTTTTTACCTTCCTATCAAGTTTTAGATATTTTTTTTCCTTAACTCTTTCTAATTCAAACCACCTTTATCTTTGGCTTGCTTTATTAGTAGCCTAAATGTATCCACTCTTATCACTCCTCTTATTTATATTAAGAGCAGAGTAATGTAGTTTGATTTTTTTTAAAACTGTGAAATATAATGTGGGTATATAGTGCAATGTGGACATTTAAAGTAATAACAATAAGATGAACATCTGAGTATTCACTACTCTATTAGTTTTATATTTTTAGTTCTTAATACCAAGGTTTTTGATTAATTTTGAGTTAATTTGTGCATATTGTAAAGGCAAGATCTAACTTTATTTGGCATGTCATTATCTTGTGTTCCCAGTTCTGTTTGTGAAAAGACTGAGTCATTCATTATCTTGGTAGACACAGACAGAGCATTTGAAAAAATTCAGCCCTCTTGCATGATGAAAAAAAACTTTCAATAAACTTGGTATGGAAGGAAATTACCTCAAATAAAGGCCATATCTGTAAAGCTCACAGCTAGCAACATAGTCACTGGTGAAAAAGATGAAAACTTTCCTTCAAGATCAGTAACAAGGCAAGGATATTGCCTCTCACCCTTAAATATGGTATAATACTAGAAGTCCTAGACTGAGCAATTAAACAAGAAAAAGAAACTAAAGACATCAGAGTAGGAAAGAAAGAAGTAAAATTGTTGCTGTTTATAGCCAACATGATCTTAGATGTAGAAAATCTAAAGAATCCATTAAAAATCTATTAGAGGGGCTGGGGTTGTGGGTCAGTGAAAGAGTGCTTGCCTAGCATGTGTGAGGTACTGGGTTAGATTCTCAGCACCACATAAAAATAAATAAAGGTCCACCAACAACTAATAAAATATTTTTAAAAAACTATTAGAACTAATAAATTCAGAAAAATTACAGAATACAAAGTGAATAAACAAAAATCAGATGCAGTTTAAAAAATATTTTTTAGTTGTAGATGGACATAATACCTTTATTTATTTATCTTTATGTGGTGCTGAGGATGGAACCCATGCCTCATGTGTGCTAGGTGAATGTTCTACCACTGAGCCACAACTCCAGACCCCAGTTGCATTTTTGTATACTAACAATAAACCATCTGAAAAGGTAATTAGGGAAGCAATCCCATTTGTAACACCACTAAAATGAATAAAATACTTTAGAATAAACTAAGTAAAAGACTTGTATACTAAAAACTGCAAAACACTGCTGAAAGAAATTTGATTTTTTTGGTAGTATAATATTTTGATTCCTTTATTATTCCTTTTGTTTTCTACAATGGCAACCAAAATATATAAGGAATTCCTATAACTCAGTACCAAATCAATAATCCAATTAAAAAATGGGCCAAGGATTTGAATAAACATTTCTCCAAAGATGACACAGAAATGGTCTACAAGTATATGTAAAGACACTCAACATCATTAATCATTAGGAGATACAAATTAAAACCAATGAAATATCACCACATACTTCTTAGAAAGGCCATTATCAAAACGCAAGAAATAGCAAGTATTGGCAAGTTGAAAAATCAGAAGAATCCTTATGCATTGTTGATAGTAATGTTAAATGTATTTTTGCCTCTCGACTTATGCAAAAAAACCATTGGGATTTTAATAGATTGCATGAAATCTATATTTGTTTTAGGTTTTCTTTAAATGTTTGGTTGACTTTAGCACTGAAGTCATCAGGTCCCAGATTTTTCTTTGGTAGGACACTTTGTTGCTAATTCAATCTTACTAAGTAAAGATCTCTCAGACTTTCTTCAAGATCAGCTTTTTACCAAAAGTGATCATGCATTTTTAGGAATTCATCAATTTCTAGGTTATCCAGTTTGTTAGGACATTGTTTTTTAATCTCTTAAATTTTTTTTTATTTCTGTGGCATCATTTGTAATATTTCCTTTTTTTCTAATTTTAAGCTCTTTTTTCTTAGTCTAGTTAATCAATTTTATTGATATTTTCAAAAATAACATTGATTTATTCATTTATATTTTTCTATTTTCTGTTCTCATCTTCTTATTTCCTTTCTTCTGCTAACTTTTTAATAGTTCCTTGAGGTATACCTTTGATTTACTTACTTGAGATCTTCTTTCTTTTTTAATGTATGCATTTATACTCCTATATACTTTCATCTTAGTATTGCTTTTGTTGCATACTTTAAGCTTGGTATCTTGTGTTTCCTTTTTTGTTAGTCTGAAGATAATTTCATTATTTTCTTTTTTGAAATTTATTTTTAATGCTTTTATTAGTACATTATAGTTATACATAATGTTGGGATTCATTTTGATATAACAACACATGCATAGAATGTAATCTTCTCTACTTTAGTCCCCAGTACTTTCTCTTTCACTCTCCTCCTCTCTCCCTCTGTTCTCCTTCCTCTACTCTACTGGTCTTCCTTCTATTTATTTATAGAGTTTTTTAAATTGGTGCTTCACAATATACATAAAGGTGAAATTTACTGTGGTATGTTCATACATGTACATAGCATAGTTTGATCAATATCATCCTGCAGTTCTTCCCCTTTCCTATTGTTCCCTCTCCTTCTCTCCCCTTCCTCTACTCCACTGATCACCCTTATGTTTTCATGGGATCCTTCCCCACTTTTTCTCCTTATTGTACTCTAGTTTTTGCATATGAGAGAAAGTATGCAACCCTTGACTTTCTGAGTCTGGTTTATTTCACATTTCACTGCAGTCAGAATGGCAATCATCAAGAATACAAATAGCAATACATGCTGGTAAGAGTGTGGGGAAAAAGGTCCACTCATACTTCTTGGTGGGACTGTAAATTAGTACAACTACTTTGGAAAGCAGCGTGGAGATTCCTCAAAAGACTAGGAATGGTTTGACCACACAATCCCACTTCTTGGTATTTAAAATTCCAAAAGAACTAAAATCAGCATGCTATAATGATACAGGCACATCAGTGTTTATAGCAGTGCAGTTTCACAATAGCCAAGTTATGGAACCAGCTCAGGTGCCCAACAACAGATGAACAGATAAAGAAAATGTGGTATAAGTACACAATGGAGTTTCACTCAGCCATAAAGAAGATGAAATTATGGCATTTGCTGGTAAATAGATGGACCTGGAGAATATCATGCAAAGTGCTTTTTTCTTTTCTTTTTCTTTTTTTTTTTTTTTTTTGGCAAGCCATGCACATACTATTCAAAACTGTGTTGCTTAATTTCCACATATTTGTGCATTGTCCAGTTTTCTTCCTGCTTTTAAATCCTACTTTTATTCCATTGTGGTTGAAAAAGATTCATGATATTGATTTTAGTCTTCTTAAAATTTTGTTTTGTGACATAATGTGATCTACACTAGAGAACATTCTGTATGCAGTTGAGAAGAATGTATATTCTACTACTGCTGGGAGAAATGTTCTGCATAGGTCTGTTAGGTAGGTCCTTCTGGTCTCTGGATTTGTTTAGATTTTCTGTTTCCTTATTGATCTTCTGCCTGGATGTCTTATCTCTTATCAAAGGCCGGCATTGAAATCTCCTGTTATTATGTGGCTTCCTGTTTCTCCTTTCAGTTCTGTCAATATTTGCTTGAAATATTTGGATTCTTTGATGTTGGGTACATATATAATTGTTAAATGTTCCTGATGAATTAACTTGTTTATCCTCATGTAATTTTTGTGACATCAGTATTGCTGCCCCTGTCTTATTTTAATTATTATTTATAAGGAATATCTTTTTCCCAGCCTTTTACTTTCAGCCTATTTGTGACCTTGAATCTACAGTGAGTCACTTATCTATGGATCAGGTTTTTGTCTATTCAGCCATTTTATGTTTTCTGATTGAGATATTTAATCCAGTTATATTTAACAATAAAGTTTTAAAGTTGTAATGCAGACCTCTAGGCCAACATAGAAAAATATAGTCTGTGTCTCTGCTTTCTTCTTTTTGTTCTTGCCTAATCCCTGACACATAGTTATTATATACTGACAATTTTGTTTAAAAATTAGGTAGAATCAACAAACTTTAGAGCTAGAAGTAACTCAGATATATCAATGAACTCAACAGTATTATCTTGCAGACACGTTTCTTAAAGACCCAGTGATATGTAAACATTTTATATTTCTTTAAAAATTTAAAAATGGAATCAATATTGCATATTGTGGGGCTGGGGATGTGGCTCAAGCGGTAGCGCGCTCGCCTGGCATGCGTGCGGCCCGGGTTCGATTCTCAGCACCACATACAAACAAAGATGTTGTGTCCACCAATAACTAAAAAATAAATATTAAAATTCCCTCTCTCTTTCTCTCTCTCCCTCTCTCACTCTCTCTTTTAAAAAAATATTGCATATTGTGCTTTGTTATTTTTGTGTTCAAGATTTATTTATGAATCTGACCATTTGCTTGTGCATAAATTTCTGAAGTTCTTTTAGAAACCAAAAGAAAGAAAGAAAGAATGTTGGGTTTTTTTCAACTTTTATAACAAATTTGAAATAATTGGATTCATCATGCCTGCTTTTACATTTTTAAAATCATGTTTAATTCCCTAATATTCTGAATTATTTTCTATATAATGGGAAAAATATCTGTGCTGGATTTCTTTAGTGGAAAATTTGCACATTGAACTAATTCTTTGTTATTTCTCAAACTTAAAAATAGAATTCTCTAATCTAGTTGTGGTATATATCCTGGAGTTATTAACCTAATTATCTTACCCAAGTAGCATGAGAGGGTTTTCTCCAGATCTTGAATATTTGTGAACTACAGTGTTCAAAGTTGTTATTCCAGGATCAATGAGTCAAAGATGAAATGTTGTCAATGTTTTCAGATATAGGAAAAACAGTATATCATGGATTAAATTCCATTGTGTATTAATAGTTATGCAAATTCATGATAGTTCATCTGATTTTATATGTTCTCAAGATACTTTATGCTTTTCTCAACTATCCTTTTCTAATTTTAGTTGAAATTTAAATAATTTAATAAATTTCAATGAATGTTTTTGATTCTTTCAGTCTTCCCTGAAAATCCAGTGTGACAGTTGCTCTAAATACTGTCAGGAGTTGGTTTTTTGTTTTGTTTGCCTATACTTTGTAAGCACTGAGAAACTTTGATTCAGAAACAGGACACAATCCAAAAGCAGATTCTAATAGCCAATTCATGAGGTACTCAAAATGGAAGACTTTTAGATTGATGATAACCCTACATTACCATCTTACAAAAATGGGTTTATTTTCATTCTTTAGGGAATTTGCATTGGTTTTTTTTTTTTTTTTTTGCCTACATTGTAAAAACGGATCCACATGGTATAGAACACATGCCATACAACAATGGGTAAAATAATTGAACTTAAATTATACTCTGTACCATTGGCTTTTGTCTTTTGCATGTATCTATCTTTTGTCTTTGTTATTTCTACTTTGTGTTTGTTTTATTTCACTTTCTAGCTCCTTGAAAAGAATGTAGTTCTTTCATTTTCAAAAAATTTAAATAAGTGTATTCTAAACTGTAAGAGTATTTCTAAATGTTGCCTTTGCTGCATTCATATGTTTTGAATTGTGAAGTTTTTTACCATTCATATCTAAAGATGATTCTCTGCAATCCATGTATTTTTTTAAGAATGAGGTTTAGTGTTGGGCTTCCTTTTTTTTCAATAACTTTGTATTATTTATTTTTACTCTAACATTCTATTATTAAAATATGTTCAATTTATATATCTATTCAATTTGGGGTTTTTAAAAACACTTTTTAAAAATATTTATTTTTTTAGTTGTAGTTGGGCACAATATCTTTATTTTATTTATTTTTATGTGGTGCTGAGGATCGAACCCAGGGCCTTGCATGTAATAGGCGAGCGCTCTACCGCTGAGCCACGTAATGATTTGGGCTATTAATGATGATCCCATTTTCAAACAGTGAGCTTAATTGGCTATGTACTTTGTAAAATCATTTTAAGAATCTTCATTTAAGAGGGGTTAAGAATATTAAGGAACTTTTCCTTAGACTTAAAGAATTTAAAATATATTTACATTAGAGTTTGAGGGTGTAGCCTAGTGGAAGAGCACATACTTAGCATGTGCAAAGCCCTGAATTCAATCCCCAGCACCACAAGGGGGGGGGGGGAAAAACAATTCTAACAGAAGTAATTTTTTTTTCTGCTTTTGAAATCACCACGATGCAATAATAGTAGTAGCAGCAGCAGCAGCAGTAGTGTTAATGGCAAAAGTATTGTTAACAGAAGCAGCTGATAATATTTATTAGGAATTTCACCCAATCACAGCTTTAATGAGATATTGCTTACCTTATTTATAGATGAGAAAAGACACTGAAAGGTTAATACATTTGCCATGGTTACATTATAGTCATATTAGCTCTAAACAAATAAAAAATTGTAAATTTATTCAGCTGGATACACAAAAATTTAATCTTTTTATCTTTCCCTGTTTTAGCTATTAGAAAAATTAAGAGAACGTTGGCTCCATACTGGTTTGTGGCATAATCTGGAGTTGGTGAAGACAGTCATTGTAGAACCACAAGGAGGAGAAAAAACTGATTTTGATGAATTGTTGCAGGTGTACTATGACTCAATCAAGTATAAAGGAGAGAAAGGTAACTAGAAATTATTTCGTGGTCAATGAAAAAATATTTTTATTATTAAGTAAGATGTTGGTATTAGAATTTCATTTCTATTATATTTTTAAATGAATTGCAGTTAGGAGAAAATTTATATTTTATTATCTTAGGTGAAAAGGAAAAAAGAAATTCTTTTGTTTGGAATTATCCCCCTACGATATTTTCACTTGTGTGTGCCAATTCCACTTTAAAAAACAGCGTGCAATCAGGCAGTATCCCATGGTTTTCGTTACACTAACTGAAATATTTTATGCAAGAAGGCAGTCAGGATATGTATAAATATTTCCTTACTAGCCAGATGGAACATATATTTTTATGCAAATAGTGTACTTTTTCCTTATATTCTATTAAATAAGATACATTTTGAGTTTTCAAAACATACTGAGGGGGCTGGGGTTGTGGCTCAGTGGTAGAGCACTCACTTAGTATGTGTGAGACCCTGGGTTCCATCCTCAACACCACATATAAATAAATATAATAAAGGTGTTGTATTCACCTTCAACTAAAAAAAAAAAAAAACATAACTGAGGACTCAGTTTCCAGGCTTGAGAATTTCCATACAGTTTAATGTGAAGGACTAATAGCAATAATTTATGAACAATGCAGCAATGAAAATACTATAATTGTCAATATCTTTTAATGTTAACAGTACATATAGTGTTTTGAACACTTTTCAATATAATATTTATTCAGTCTCATAATTAGTACAAATAAGTTATTTAAATTGTTCTGAGAATTTTACTTTGTGGTGTAAAAGGTAATGATTGAAACTTCAATTTTTAGTTCATACTTGCTCAGTTCATACACAATTGCTACTCTCGTATGGTTTTATTGCATAATTTATCTGGGAAATACAGTTTGTAAATTAGTTTACTACCATATTGCATCTAATTTTGTTTTGTTTGTATGTATGTATTTATTTGCAGTGTTGGGGATTGAACCAAGGTTCAATCACTGAGCTATCACTGAGCTACATTCGCAGACTTTATATTTATTTGTTTATGGTACTAGGGACTTAACCCAGGAGCATTCTAGCACTGAACTATACTCCTAGCCCTTTTTCATTTTGAAACAAGCCCTCACTAAGTTTCTGAGGCTGACTACAAACTTGAGGTCCTCCCATCTCAGCCTCCTGAGTAGGTGGTATTACAGACATGCACCACCACCCAGCTTATTTTCCTTATTTATTTAAGACAGTGAACTTTAACAGTATATCTCCTAAAATATGAATAATAATTAGTCTTTACAAAATGTCAAGAATAAGCCACTTCTGAGAATTTTGAATATGCTATTTAAAATGTTTATTTTCTGTTGATTAAGATGGAGCCCTGCTAATAGCAGTTTGTCGTGGTAAAGTGAGTGAGGGTCTGGATTTCTCAGATGACAATGCCCGTGCTGTCATAACAATAGGAATTCCTTTTCCAAATGTCAAAGATCTACAGGTAGGCCATCAAAGCTTTAAGAAGTATACATTTTTCTTGTATCCTCATTTTATCTTTATGAAGAATCTGAAAAAGGTTTAGTAGAAAAATGTTTATTTTTAACCCACACTATCTTTTGCTTGACAAATGTGGTTTTCAAATTGTGGTCCTAGGTCAGGAGCACCAGTATTACCAGGGAACTTGGTAAAAATACAGTTTTTTAGGCTCTATTTCAGAACTGCTGAATCAGAAATACTTGATGTGGAGCCCCATAATTTCTGTTTTATAAGCTCTTAGCTCTAGACTCATAAATCCCCCCAAGGAATTCTAAGGTCCTCTCTAGAATGCACTGCCCTACTTATTCCACAATTTTAGCTGCCACCAAATTCTGATCTCTTTCACTTCACCCCAGTAGCACCATTGTACTCTGATTGTACTTAAGTGTTATATGCTGTGGCCAGGAAATTATACCCAAGCAGAGAGCTGAAAATAATGGCTAACAGAGGCTGGAAAGTTCCACAGTGGCCACTGAAAGGCTGGTTTCAAGACTTGGTCAAAGCTGGAAGCCTTAGAATTAGGAATATTGATGATCCAGTCTAAGGCCAAGAGCCTGAGAGGCTCCCAAAGACTTCTGTTGAAGTACAAGTCTCAGAATTCAAAGGTCAAAGTACCCTGCAATCTGATATTTAAAGGCAGTAGTATCAGAAACCTGCCAGCTCTACAAGGAAGAACCATATAAAGTTTTCCCCCTGCAGCTTTTCCTCTTCCATCCTGGCTCTCAACTGGTTAGATAGTGCCTCTTTTGGTTTAAATATTAGGTGTCCCCCCAAAAGCTCATTCGTGAGACAATGCAAGGTTTAGAGGCAAAATGATTGAGTTATGAGAACCTTAACTCAATTAATTAATTAATCTCCTGAAAGAGATTAACTGAGTGGTAACTAAAGGTGGTGGGGTTTTGGCTAGAGGATGTGGGTCCCTGGGGGAGTGCCTTTGGGATATATATTTTGTATCTGGCAAATGGGAGTTCCAGCTGCTTTCCTCTGCCCCACCCTTCTGCCATGATGTTCTGCCTCATCTCAAGCCCTGAAGAATGGAGCCGGCTGTCTATGGACTGTGACCCTTCAAATAAACTTTTCCTCCCCCAAAATTGTTCTTGTCAGGTCTTTTTAGTCACAGCAGTGAAAAAGCTGACTAAAATAATGCTCATTCATGTTCAGATCTGGTTCTTCCCAGTCATTTTGCTGACCCACACACCAATCTTCTCTAGAAATACCCTCCCAAACACAAAGTAGTGATTTACCAATTCTTTAGGCATCTGTCAGACTAGTCAATACCCAAATTAATCATCACAGTTGATGTTATCTTTCATCAAGGAACATATTCTGTAATTTCTTGTAGACATTTGAAGGTGCTAGCAATTTGAAACCAAAACTTAAGGTAATTTGGCAGTGGGCAGCCTCCTGGGTACAACCAGTTAAGATGCCATACCAAAATAGAATTTCTTTCAGTAGGTTGGTTATCTTCTCTATTGTTAATACTTTTCTGGGTACTGTGAATTATATAATTTTATTTATTTATTTTCTCTAAGCCCTAGTAGTCTTTGAGTAACATTAACAATAAAAAGACTATTTGCCATGACTCCTCTGGTACCCTCTGGGCCTCTTTAGAACTTTTGAAAGTCCCACCTGAGAATTCATAATGTACATTTCAGCCTCTACTGGCTTTGGTAGCTTCTACTACCTTTCTCCAACTACTTGTGCTACCACTGAGGGCACTGATGCCCACATGCTGGGCTATGACTTCTATTCTAAAATGGCTTATTCTGACTTTACTGCTACTGGTGAAACAGTTCGCATCTACTCTAGAAAACTGTTGCTTCAACAACATTCATTAGTGCTGCATGCCACACTAGTGCTACTGATAGTACTGCTATTGACACTGATACTGTTGTTTTCTGATGTCTTATCATTTTACTCTATGACTCCATTATTGCTGCTTTGTTAAAGTGGGAGAATCCTTTTTCCTCTTTATACCACAAATTATTCCAATATCTTTTTTTTTGCTTTTTAAAAATTTTTTAATTGATTTTTTAAAAAAATAAATGATGCATTACAATTCTTATTACACATATATGGCACAATTTTTCGTATCTCTGGTTGTAAACAAAGTATGTTCACACCAATGTGATGTCCATCACATTCAACCATCCTTGCTAACCCCATGCCCTCTACCTTCCCCTCCCACCCCCTGCCCTATCTAGAATTTGTCTATTCCTCCCATGTTCCCCTTCCCCACCCCACTATGAATCAGCCTCCTTATATCAGAGAAAACATTCAGCATTTGTTTTTTGGGGATTGGCTAACTTCACTTAACATTATCTTCTCCAACACCATTCATTTACCTGCAAATGCCGTGATTTTATTCTCTTTTATTGATGAGTAATATTCCATGTGTATACATGCCACATTTTTTTAAATCCATTCCTCTACTGAAGAGCATCTAAGGTTGGTTCCACAGTTTAGCTATTGTGAACTGTGCTCCAATATCTTAAATATATACATTTTTTCCTCTGGAATTAGTTTTTGCATTTTTGCTAATCCTTCTACTTCTCAAACCTATGTGAGTTCTTGAGAGCTGGAAAAGAGGATAAGCTTTATGACTGATAGTAGACTGTCAAATATTACTGACTAATATTACACTTACAAAATAGTGAAGCTTGGAAAGATTCACATCAAGCTTACAATACTGATTACATCTAAGGATACGAGATGAGGATGATACTGGAAATAGTTATCAAAGGGGACTTTAACTTTTTCCATAATTTGTAATTAAAAATAAAAACTTTAAGAAAATATGATGAGAATATTTATTATGTTATTCTTTTTTTTAAATAAAAATTCTTAAAATTAAAAGGTATTTATGAATATGGCATTTTACCTTCCATTTTCTCTACTTTTACCTTATGATAAGGGAAATTGCCCAATTTTCCCATGGTAGAATAAATTGCCCACCTAATGGCAGCCAAAAAAAAAAAAAAAAAAACACTGGTGACCTGCTCTGACAGTTCTGTCATGATCCTACTTGTTGTTGTTCTGCTTATCCAAATCCCAGTGGCTCAATTGCATAAAATCACAAAGCAGAAGTGTCACTGGATTCTGGATAGAGAAAAAGAGGGTGGTTATAAAGGTTTTCCCCTAGTGCTTCCCAAAAGGTGCAAATGTGGTGGACCCAAGAATAGTCCAAGCTGTAGCATCCAGGGACAGGAAGAGAGAAATGCAAGGGAAGTGTATTTCTTATTGCCACATGTCTAGACTCATCCTTCCTGTGTAACAGTTCTAAAATTCAATGACTTAAAACAACAATCATTTGTTACAGATCACACATTTATGGAGTGGCTAGGCAGAACATGTTACTGATAATATTTATTTGTATGCACCTATGGGATAGAAGAGAAATAAAAAAAACTTTCATGTTTTAATAAAGTCCAGTTTATCTTTTTGTTTGTTAACTAAGGTTTTGGTATCATACTTAGAAACCATAGGCAAATGCAAGGTTATGAAATTCACCTCTAATGTTTTCTTTGAAGAGTTTTATAGTTTTATCTCTAGTTACTGATGGGGAAAGACTTCTGCCATTTAGCAGTTTTCTGTATGTCATATGCTTTTTGTTCCTCAATTCCATCATTACCTTTTTTTGTATTTAGTTGATTTGTGGTATAATACAGACTGAATATATATTATCCAAAATGCTTGGGACCAGAGTGTTTCAGATTTGGGAGTTTTTCAAATTTTGGATTATTTGCATGGGCTTTACTGGTTGTGTTATTAAAGAGAATGGCTTTACTGCTCATCACTCCACTGAAAACTTAGGAGGTAGGTGAGAAAATAGGTTTATTCAGAGTCACCTTTGAGGAAGACAGAGGAGAATTTCCTGTCTCAAATCTCTATCTTAATGGAGATCAAGGGGATAGAAAGCTTTTGTTTTATTTAATTTGTGTGTTTGTTTATTTATTTTGCAGTACTGGGGATCAAACCCAGGTCCTTGCATATGCTAGGCAAGCATTCTACAACAGAGCTACATCCCCAACCCTTTTTTATTTTTCCCAGGCTTGAACTTGAGATTCCACTGCCTCAGCCTTCCAAGTAGCTAGGATTCCAGGCCTGCACCAAGGCCCCCAGCTTAGAAAGCTTTTATAAGAGAAGGCAGAGTTGGACAAAAGACAGGAAATATACATTTGTAGATTTAACCTGTGTTAATCAGAAATATGTCAGTCTCAGTTTCCCTAGTGTCAGTCAGGCTTGTAGACAACCCTTCAGCCTTTACTCTTGTTATGGGGAAATACAGGATGCAGAAAAAGTTATCAAGAAGGTTCCCTTAATTTTAAAGGGAGTCTTTTTCAGTTGAACACCCCTAATCCAAAATCTGAAATCAAAAATTCTCCAAACTTCAAAACTTTTTGAGTTTCATGTCGGTGGTCAAAACGTTCAGATTTCAGATTTTCACATTAGGGATCTTCAACCTGTGTTTTGATTCTCTTCTTTTTGGGGTTTTCTTTTTAGTTTTTTTTTTTTTTTGAGAGTTTATGTTGTGGGTTAAAACTATTATCTTAAATCTTCATTCTTCCTCTTTTATATTGCCACAGATTGTATCTTTATACATTGTGCACAAGTTAATATATAATTATTGTTAAAAATGATATCTATTTTTTCTATATTATCTTAATCAATGGTTGAATGGAGGTTTGATATAAGCTTAAGATTACATTTGGTTTTGTTGTTTTTTAAAAAACAACTCTTCATTCCTAGACTTCATTAAGGCACAGTAATAATAGTAATTATTAAATGATAATGAACAGAATGGTAATAAACATTAAAGTGACTCATAAAAGGGCAATCAGAACTAGGCACAGTGGAGCACTCCTATAACCCCAGTGGCTTGGGAGGCTGAGGCAGGAGAATAGCAAGTTCAAAACCAGCCTCAGCAATGGTGAGGCACTAAGCAACACAGTGAGACCCTGTCTCTAAATAAAATACAAATAGGGCTGGGGATGTGGCTCAGTAATTGAGTGCCCCAAAATTTTTTAAAAAATATTTTTAAAATAAATAAATAAAAGGGCTATCAGTGTATTATAGTATTAAGTTATTAAAGGAGTTATGGAAGAAAATGCTCAATCCCAAATAGTATCTTACATTTTATATAATAAATAGTAGAACATAATAAACATATCTTATATTGATTATACTGGCTATCACTCTTTGTATTAGTTTACAGTTTCTGTGTAACAGATATCACAGAGTACCTTAAAACAACACACATTTATTAACTCCATGTTTCATGGATCTGGGCATGGCTGAGATGAGCCCTTCGTTCAGAGTTCCACAAGACTATATTCTGATCTGGAGCTTGGGATGCTCTCTCAAGTTCTTTCAGCTTCTTATCAGATAATACTTCTGAATTGTTATCAGAATTAAGTTCCTTGTGACTGTTAAGACTGAGATTCTTTATAACCCAAGACAACTCTTGACTCTCAGAAAGCTACTCAAAGTTCCTTGTCATATGGCCTTCTCACACACCCTCTTATGGCATAGTAGTTTACTTCTTCAAGACCAACAGGATACTTTCTAACACCAGTCAGCTAAGACAGAATCTTAAATAACTTCTAATCATAAGACTGACTTCCCATCCCTTTGCCTTATAACACAACCTAATTTAAGGGAGTTACTGTCCCATACTCTGCCATATTCTGTTGGCTAAAAGGAAGTCAAAATTCTACCCTTACTTAAGGGAAGAGCAGATAAAGTGTCACCTTAGGATGTATCTGCCATCTTGTAATCTGTAAAAGGAGTTGACAGATTAAATTATTTCCATAAATGCTTTTTCTAAAACTATGCTTCAAATTACTGGACTTTAAGCTAGAACTTTATAGTTTTCTTTTACATTAATACTCAGTTTAACATACAAAAATAATGGAATTTATTTAGAAGTGAAAATTTTAAATATTCCATCTTATAGAATTGAAACAATCTATTTCAGCATTATTTTTCCCACTTCATTTTATTTCACATTTAAAAGGTTCAGATCAGTGAAAAATGATTTGAGTGAGAAAAAGAAGACAGCAACATTAATTTGATATTTGCTTTTTTCTTAAATTTAAGAAAGATTATGGAAGTAAAAATTAAACTACAGTTTAAAATACTAACTTAAGACTTTAGGTCTCAATAGCAGAGTTTGGCTTTTAGAAAAGCAGGAAAATGTATGTTAGAGCCAAAAATACGACTTCTTTGGCTGTGACCAGGATTTCCTCTTCCCACCTTGGGGACTAGAAAATAGAGGTAGGAAAATTTCATTTTGGAGCCAAGTGTGACTTGTTTAGTTCAAGTCGTAATTTATTGCACATACCTCAGGGACCTGAAAATAAAGAAACCCACTATGAAATGTTGATAATGGGCCACTCTGAAGGGCAAGCATTAAGCTAACTTTCCCAGTGAGGATTTTTTTCCTCTTCTACCTTTCCCAGATGCTTCTGATCATTCTATAAGAACATACTTAATCGTATAATAGTTAAAAAGAAAACTTTCTATGCACTAAAATGAAGTATTTGAGGGGCATGAGAGTGAACCAAGGCTTTTATATGATTAGATGTCAGTGGAAAAATATAACTAAAAGAGAAGTTGTTTTCTTTTAATGCAATTAAGTCACAGTATAATAAGACAGCCTATTTAGTGGGTATTTAAAGCAAACCCTTTGGTCAATTACAATTACAAAAGCCTTCAACATTATGATTTAGTCACCCACATCTCAAACTGGTAACATGGACATAGTTTGTGAGACATGATAAAATAAAATATTTAGATTTTAAAATGTCACTCTGTTTTGTATTCCTTAAGGTAGTCTAATAGGAAAAAAAAAAAAAAGATGATCTAGCACTAGAATAGAAATATTCTCCCTTTGTGAGTTTTGTACCTTTACTCTGAGGAAAAAATAATAAACTAAGCACATGATAAAAAATTTTATACTTTAAAAATGTTAAAGTAGCATGTTAAACTTTTTATAATTAGTTTAATAAAATTTGATAGTAATATTCATTGTCAGAAGTGCTTTTATAATGATGGAAATAATGTATTCAGGTAATAAAATTTTTTTAAGCAGTATAGTATGTTTAGTTTCCAAAATAAGTTTGTTTTTTTTTTTCTTCCAGTGCTAGGGATTTGCATGTTGGGCAAGTGCTTGCTCCGTCATTAAGCTACATCCCCACACCCCAAAGTAGATTTTATTTGGAAACTACTTAAAATTAAGGTAGTGGGGCTGGGGATGTGCCTCAAGCGGTGACACACTCACCTGGCATGTGCAGGGCACTGGGTTTGATCCTCAGCACCACATAAAAGTAGAGTAAAGATGTTGTGTCCACCGAAAACTGAAAAATAAATATTAAAAAAAATTAAATTAAAGTAGTGATTTAAATATCTATTTTAGTATTAGCCTATAATAGCTATTTGGATTTGTTTTGTTTCTTTTTAATTTTGGAAACTCAGCTTTGAATATATTATTTTAACCAATCTTTTAAAATTACATTCTTAACAAATAAAATTACATTCCTGATTGAAAAAACAAGCATCTACTTTAATTTTGTTACATCATTATTGTCTCCAACAAACACACACCTGTCATACTAGATTTCCATGCATTGTGAACATTTTATAAGACACAGTCCTTGCCCTAAAGGATGACAGAGTTAATAAATATACAGCACACATTAAACTAGTGCTTTCACTTGTCAGAATATTAGATGGCCGAGCATGGAGGCACATACCTGTAAGTCCAGTGTTTTGGGAGGTGGAGGCAGGAGAAGTGTGAGTTCAAAGCTAGCCTCAGCAACTTAGCAAGGACCTAAACAACTCACCAAGACCCTGTCTCTAAATAAAATATAAAAAAGGGCTGGGGTTGTGGCTCAGTGGTTAAGCACCCCTGGATTCAATCCCTGGTACCCCCTATATATATATATAAATGTCAGATGATGGCAGTACTAGAGTTCTTAAATCTGACAGATTTCTTTATAAGGAGAATGAGTTTGTCCCTTCATTATTTTGGTTTTGGTTGCTGTGAGAGCAGTATGAATATTCATGAGAAGATGAATAGGGCGAGGGATATAAAGAACTGTAGTATATCAATCAGTTTCAGAAACACACTTTTTGAGTAGATTCATCTATCCTTTTAGAGTAGATTCATTGAGTTCTTTAGAATTACTTTTCTATCCTAATTATTTTAATGATCTTGAGTGTTTCAGTATTCATTTATTAATTCATTTAACAAATATTTACTAAAATCCTAATTTGTATTAAATGCAGTAGATACAAAAGTGAGCAACATGGTGATATCAATCATTTAGTAAAGGACAAGAATTTTGGTGGAATACAAACTAGGTTCTCAGAAGCTTAGGAAAAATGAAGTTGATCACCATCTTTCACCTTCTCTATAGACATCAATTTACTTCTATTGACTTGCCTAAAAGGAATGGAAGAACCAGAAAGGTGAGATTTGAATGTTGTCAACACTGAAATTTAAATATACAAACATATGATAAAGTGGAATCGGCTCATTAGAGACCAGATTACAACAAAAACTTTTCAAATTCTAACACTACTCAGAATAATGAAACAACCTTTTTTTTTCTTTTTTTCTAATACCTGGCTTAAAGTACAACGTACTATTGTAGACTGTGGGAACACCGTGATATACTACACAGATTATAGCCCCTTTTCTCATAGAGTTTACAGTCTAGCAAGAATGTTCACATTAATGTAATAAACAATCACAGTTGTGATGAAGGCCATAAGAAAAGTCACAAGAACCATGAGAATGTTATAACAGGTCTTTATGGGTCAAGAAAGGCTTCCCGAGGAAGTGATATTTAAGCTGACACAGGAAAGAAGGCTGGGAGTTATGTAGGTGAACAGAATGGATAAATAGTATTCTCAATAGAGAGAACAGCATATGCTAAGGTCCTAATGTGTGAAAGAGGATAGCAGTTTTCAGAAATTGAAAGAAGCTGAGTTAGAGAGAGAGTTGGGAGACTGGCATGTGAATACGGACTAGGAGAGGTATTTAGGAGCCAAATCACTTAGGGCTCTATATGCCATTTTCAGGATTTGGGAGTTTATTCTAAACTGTAGGAAACCAGATCCAGGAACAGAGCCTGAGGTCAGAGTGGAGTGGAGTTCTGGTTATAGTGTAGCATCTGATACAGAAACCCACCTGGATCTAGCTCCAATAATAACATGTGGTTACCCAAGGGAAATGCTATGTATATAAACTAAAAGAG
Source organism: Spermophilus citellus (assembly GCF_964194105.1). Taxonomy (NCBI): domain Eukaryota; kingdom Metazoa; phylum Chordata; class Mammalia; order Rodentia; family Sciuridae; genus Spermophilus; species Spermophilus citellus. The sequence continues at coordinate 40,490,490 of NC_138199.1, read as the reverse complement.
CTGTAATCTTAAACTCTTTAACATTTAGGAGTCCAGCAACTTGCTGGTAGAATTATTGGAAACACTTAGCCAAAATCAGAGATAGGGGAGAAAAACCTTGTCACTTCTAAAAGTCTAGAATAAGTTTAGCTTTCATTACTTATGCTTTTTTCCCTCCCTAGATCATTTTTTACAGCTTAAAAAAAAACTTGGCCCAAAGTATTACTAAAAGCAGTCCATAAGTATATCTTGAAGTTCTAAAATTAAAAATTAGTTTGAATCTAAGCAAATTGACAACTTATATATCTACCTGGGCAGTGAACACTGAGAAAATAAAATGCTTTGTTCCCATCTCTTCTGAAAAAAATGAACAAATAACAACAGAACAGCAAGCAATACCTCAAAGAAAGCTGTGGAATTGTTGTTTGACTTTTGTCTCTCTAAAAAGAATTATTTTTCTTCAGGGGAGAAATTTGGTTTTAGATTTTAATCAGTTTACTCATCAGGTACCCTCAAAGCTGACACGGTGCAGACATGTGGATGGGCTTTTGATGTGTTGTGTCACTTGTTTGTCCAACAATAAAGTTTTAAATTCTCAGATAAACTATACTGTAGTAGACATCACTGTTCAATGTTTACAACTTCAGTCCCTCTTGTTTTTAACTGAGATTAAAAGTTTGAAACTTTGAGAATGAGTTCAGTTTGAGAGAGTTCATACTGTCATAGACAGTTCAAACTAAAACTTTGAGATAGTTCAGTTTATACTGTCGTACAAAATGATTTCTAACTGTAGGACAGATAACACCAAAATGCCAGGGAGAATAGTAAACTGTACAATAGCTCATAGTGTCTTTTCCTGTTGTATCACTGTGGCTTAAAATTACTTTACATCAGGGTTTCTTAAGTTTGGCACTGTTGACATTTTGGACAGGATAATTCTTTGTTGTGAGGTCTGTCCTATGTATTATAGGACATTTTGGGGGCATCTCTGGCCTTTACCTACTAGCTGTCAGTAGCAACAGACCCTTCATCCATGCCTGCCATTTTTTTCTTTTACATATTTTTTTAGTTGTAGATGGACACATATCTTTATTTATTTATTTTTATGTGGTGCTGAGGATTGAGTCCAGTGTCTTACATGTGCGAGGCAGGCACTCTCCCACTGAGCTACAGCCCCAGCCCCAGCCCCATGCCTGCCATTTGTAACAACCCAAAATATCTCTAGAGATTCAAATACCTTCTGGTAGGCAAACTTTCTCTCAGTTAAGCACCACTGCTTTATATAGTAAGACATACAAATGTATGTCATGAATTAAAATGAACTATCTGCATTTATTTTTAAATTATTTTTTATCAAGTTGAAAAAAGTCCAATAAAGCTTTTACAAAGAGTCTAATATATACTAAATATAGTAGATGACTTCTTATAATAACAATTCCTTGGCTTCTACCCCATTCCCAGCCCCTGCTTCTGAGAGGAGTGGTTTTTCACTTCTTTTAACTGTATTTACCTCCATATTTTATTTTTATTTAATTGGTTTTAGACATATTATTAATTTCATAATTGAAATAAGGATTTAGCTCACTCTACTTTTCCCATATATCACCTGAATATAGTTATGTCACAATTTTAAAATTAAGCCTATTATCAATATTCACATTACCATGATTATGAAAATACTATTAACTGTAGTCAAATGATTTCCTTCCTATTTTGAAATGTTAATTATATATTCCTCCACCCACCATTTTTCTTTTTTTAGGTCTTTCATCTTCATTTAACTCTGTCTTCTTCAAATAGATCTGTACAAGCCTCTCACTACAATTATTTTTTAATTGGCCTATCAGATAATATGTCATTTTCTCCCTCTGGAGTGGAGTTATCACTTCTTAAGCCTCTGATCTGCTGCTTCAGTTAGGACTAAGTTGCTCTTTCAGCCCATCTAAGTGTTGGTGTCCTGAGGAATTTTTTTTTCCATTGCTATTATCCTAGGAATTTGATTTGCATATGTTTTCTGTGTTAGATCACCAGTTTCCTGGGTCTTGGGTTTCCCCCATCTCATTTATTTTTTTCATTTTTTGTTCATGTTTTGTTCCCCTTTTTGCAGTGCTAGGGAATGAACCTAGGTTATCAAGCATGCACTCTACCAATAATCTTGGTATAGCCTTCTTATTTTTCTTATAAGAGATAGTGTCCTCCTGTGTTGCCCAGCCCAGCGTCAAAGTTTCAATATTCCTGTCTCAGCCTCCCAAGTAGCTGAGACTATTTGCGAACACCACTATACCCAGCCTGCTCTTTGATCTTTGTGGTACACATTTTCTCTAACAGTTTCCTGAGTTAGTTCCTTATACTTCCATTTCCTGAGACTTTCTGGACTTCTGCAGGCCAAATTGGCTTACTTCCCAGAATAGTTCTGTAGGTACATCAGTTTGAATTTTCTCCTTTCTGCACATTTACCATTTGTCCATCTGCTTTTCATATATTGGGGATTGGAGTTAGATGTGACTTAGTTTAATTGAAGTTGAAGATTGTTTCTCTATCTTTTAATGAAGGGCAGTTTTTGAGAAGTAAGGGAAGAGGCAATGTCTTTTTTGCTTTGTTTTGTTTTTTACTTCTTGAAACCAGAAGTCTTCATTACTTTCTAAAATAAAGCATTAGTTTCCAAAATGCTATGATTCCATATGCTTTACTTTCACACTTTCACATTCATATTTGAGAAGGTCTGAATTGTATATTTTGGAAATAATATTTTAAAGGTAGAAAGTACTAGTATAGTTTTTAATCAGATCTTATATTTAGAAGATAATTTGGGTGTAAATAGTAAAAAAATAGAAATCTCTAGTGGAGGTAATCAACTGAGTTTTAACATTTTAGGTGTGTTTTCAAATAGTCATTTAATGTTTGTTGTTTTTTTTTTTATGTACATACTTTCTCTTGCTGATGTTTTTAAATGTTTGATCTTGCCTGAGCCCACTGTCATTGGAATTAACTTCTCCTTCTACACCTGCCATTGCCAACAAATCTTTATGTAACTCCCCCAGGGCCATCATGCTTATTATTACATCATTTGGCTTCCACAAGCCTCTTCCATAAGAGATCTGACCACCTTCCTGAGCTACATGGATGCAGGTATAGATGTAGGTGTAGTTCTCCGATCCTCACTGAATGCTGCACTACTCATTCCCTTGACAAAGCCTCTTAATATTGGCTCATTCTTTTAAACCTTACAGTGCCTGCCTGCCTGCCTGCCTGCCTTCCTTCCTTCCTTCCTTCCTTCCTTCCTTCCTTCCTCTTCTTCTTTTTTTAGTGCTGGGATATTGAACCCAGGAAATAAAATATTTGAATGAAACAATATTTAGCCTAATGCTCTAATTCTCATGCTGTCATTCTCATACATTATAAAACTCTGATTTGGGGGTCCATAGCATAACAAATGACCATATAGCCTAAATAGTCCTATGACTTTTTTTATATACCTAAAACAGTATATTACAACAGAATGTAAAGTCCACAGAAACCTTCAGTGGGTTCCAGAAGTATGAGACAAGTAATGACTTTCTAGCCTGCTTTTCCCTAATATAGGATACTTTACTCTTTCATGTTCATTGTCATTTATGCATCCAACTCTGTGAGATAAGGTTGGCAGGAATTATTTTCCTCTTTTTACAGAAGAAGAAACTCAGGAAGCTAAAGCTATATGGCCGTACTGTGGCCTACCCAAGGTCAAACAACTGCTTGACTTTAAGCCATGTGCTTTTGCCAGTCTACTTCCTTTCTTCAAAATAGACCATGGCATGCATGGTGGCATTTTCTAGAGATGATAATTTAAGCATTTGCAGGTTTATCTGAACAGTATTTTAATATGGATGGCCTAACTAAATTGCCACAAAGTCTATTGCTTTTTTTTTTTTTTTTTTTGTGGTCCTAGGGATTGAAGCCAGGGCCTTGTGCATGTGAGGCAAGCACTCTACCAACTGAGCTATATCCCTAGCCCAAGCCTATAGCTCTTTTTAAAAAATTTGAACTTAGCCCTTTATTGAATAAGCATATTTAAAATTTCTTGCAGGTCTTAAAGTAGTAATTGTTTTTCTTTTTAGTAGGAAATATTAATTTTTACTTTGTCCCATGCTTTTATATTGACAGTTGTTTTTGTAATAATAAAAAATTAAAATCCAATGTTCCATCCCAACTGAAATGTTTTTGTATTATTATTGTTGAAGCATTTACTCAGGAGTGTTTAAATGTTACCCAATAAACTATTCTGGATAGTAGCCACACTAATAACTTATTTTAACCAATTAAGTTGAATATGTGGAGGCCAGAAGATACCTGCCTTGAATATATATTTTTTTCTCTATTCTCTTTCTCTCCCTCCCTTCCTTTCTTTCTGTGTGTGGTGGGCACTGAACCTAGGGCCTTGTGTATGCTGGGCTAGCCCTCTTTTCCTGAGCCATACACCCAGCCCATTTTCTTAAATTTGAAATTTTCAGGTCCCTCCCCCACAACACTGACGATTTATAGCACAAAGTTTAATTTAACTAATCTTATTTGTTAAATAAGCATCTTATCCATGCGTGAAATAAGTTATTTTGTTGTTATGTCTTGAGTCTTACTTCTTGGTAGATTATTTTGTCAAGTCCTAATACAACAGAAAGTAAGTACTATGAAAACTATTTCTAATATAATTTATTTTCATTTTTAAAGTGATCCTGACTTCTTAACTCTGGGCAGAAACTTTTTTTCCCCTTCATTTAGAAAAAATATGTACTATATTTGGTTAACCAATGTCTTAAAAATCTTGAAAATATGCCAGATGAAATAAAACCAGCTATATTCCTTTTATCTAGCTAAATTATTTCACATATGAGATCTGATGCTGAATTTAGACTTCTAACTGTCGGAATTTATATTGTGATACAATGATAAAAGTGTTTATACACTGTAATGATATGGAGTAGTAAATGTCTCTAATGCACAGTCTCTGTCTTCCAGATTTGGTTTGCTATAAATGTTTAGGTTTTAGGCCCTGTACCTTGGCTAGAGTTAAAACTGTTCTTCCTGAGTGTTTGCTAGACAAATGTGTTTATTTTTCCAAAGAAAAGTTTTCTTAATATTTTTAATTAATGAGCTTAGCTGGTTATTTGTTCTTTATTTTATTTGGAGACTTGAACTTTTGTCTTCAAGCTTACATGAAAAAAAAACTATATTCAGCTAAGTAGATTGCTTTCAGGAAAGTATTTATTACTGAAATCATAGCATATTTATCTGAAATGGGATAAAATCCATCATTTTTCATGTGAGGTAGAGGTAAAGTGAAGAGATGCATTTATAGTTTCAGCTCATTTGTCACACCATTTATTTCTTCAGAAGCTAGTTATAAAACTTCTAAAAGGCTATTCTTGCACAGAGCTATTTAAGGCCAACACAGTTAGGTTTGACTGAAAGTTGAAAAAATGATCCAGTATTCAAAATTGTGACCTAAATTTGTTGTTGACATATGGAATACAATATTTTTTATTACTTTATGTTGTCTATTACTGCTATAAGTAGTATACTACTTGTACCATTTCTAATAAAATTAAGACATGGAGAATTTAAGGAACTTGAAGTTTAATCTCAAGTATATCATAATGGTAAAAATCAGAATACAAAGTCATATAATTTCTACTCAAATACTATCTACTGGAAATCTTTACAAAATTCTCTAAGTACAAGACAAACTTGATTGTCAATGTCTGCTATTTTGGATTTCCTACTTAAATTTTGATCCAGATATGTTTTTATTTGTGTAAAAGCTACCAAATTAAGGGTGCTTTTTATTTTGTATGAACTTTGAGATCCACTTATCAAAAATTTTTGTGAATTCATGTAGTATCTGAACTGGTGGGTTACAAACTCCAGTGGCTACATGAGTTAAATAGATTATTTAAATGAGTGAGGTGGTTGAGGACACTGGTAAAACAGATAGATTTTTAGATTTTGGCAAATAATGCTCATTATTTGAAGCTGTGGTAAGGTCCACACAAAACACATCCGTGGACATTTGAATATGCAGCCTTGATAAAATAACTTGCCTTCTCCCTTCTGTTCTCACACCCCTCCAAATTTACACATACACTAATTTATTATGGTTGGGGAGCAAATGATTGAAACTCCTTCCAGAGAGTACAGTTAAATATAACTTTCTATTTGGGGAAAGGCTTGTAAGATGTATTTGAGAAGTAATGTTAAATGGTCTAAAAGATCATCTTTCCAAACCACACTTGAGCTCAATTTATGGTGTTTACTTTTTGTCAAAACTCAGAAAAAACATTCACAGTTAACTTCCATAATATGAAATGTCTGTCTCATTAGGCATTAAAGAAGCATTGGTCAACAGGTATAATATTGTTAGACTATATAGCTAATGTGAATGTGGGCAGTGACCTCCCAAATAGATCAAAGACTAATCTCTTTGACAGTTACAAGATGGCAGAGCTTGCCTTGGGCCTTATGCTGCTTCATATTGAAACTGTTTGTTTGGAAAGCATGCCTGAGGGATAAGAATGTGTTTATAAGGATGAGCAGGTAAAAGTAAAAGGTTGTCTTTTGACATTTCAACTAATCCCTTCCAGCCTTTGGTTTACTTAACATTTAGGCTCTTTGCTGGCAGGAGAAACTGGCTTTTTCACATATGCTGTATGTCATTTTAAATTGAGCATTGATTTTCATGCCTGATAATCACTAAATCTACAATGTAAAATAGATTCTGGTGTCATTAAAATAAGATGTATTGTCTTCCTATCTTTTCTAAGGCATTAGTGTTATCTTTTTCTAATTAAATATGATTACCCAAAGATACTTAATTTATTAATTAATGAATTGTTTACTAATTTAAAGAGTATGAATATAATAATAAAAATATTTCAAAGTTAACCTTTATATATGGTTCATTTCAAGTTTGTTTTGTTTTTGTTGTTTTTTTGTTTGTTTGTTTTTTACTTTTTACATAAAATAATTCCCCAAGGTAAAATATTGGCAGTATTTTAAAGGTCTTTTTGGATTGCTAAAAAGTGTTTGAAAATTTGCAAGAAATGTATTAATATAGAGTAGTTATACAGTGAAATTCATTTATTTTAATGAAAGATAAAAGACCAAGACGAGCCAGGCATGGTGGCACACGCCTATAATCCCAGTGTCTTGAGAGGCCACAGCAGGAAGATTGCAAGTTCAAAGCCAGCCTCCGCAACTTAGCAAGACTCTGTCTCTAAATAAAAATATATTTTTTAAAAAGGGCTGAGAATGTGACTCAATGGTTAGGCACCCCTGGGTTCAATCCACAGCACCAAAAACAAAAGACCAAGAAGACATAATTTTACTTATTTCATCTAATAGTTGCTACATTATCTCTAAATATTTCATTTATAAATACTTTCTAAAGTAACTATTGTCATAGGAACAATCACCATTACAAAGCATTAGTCTGGCAGAGGCAATTTTGAAAACTCCTCAACTGTTAGGTCTAACAAAGTATAGAAGTCAGTTTCTTTGAGGAAGAAAAAGACGAAAAAGTGCTTTAGGTGCATTTTGAGAGACAGGAAATTTTTTTTTTCTCGGATAGAATTTTTAAAGTTGTTCTAAATATTATAATGAGCCTTATTGCAGAATTTTCAGAAATTTTTTGACATTATCTAGTATGTGAAATTATCTAATGGTGCTATATTTTTTATTTATTTATCTTACTATACAAACCAAATTTACTTTCTTAAATTCTAAATATGCAGCTTTAATTTAGAAATCTGACCGGTTCCTTTGAGAGGATATAAAATCATATGTCTTCCCTACCAACTTGAAAGCTCTTTGTCAGAGTATATTGTTCTGTTTTCTTTTCTAAAGCTTGTCCTTTTGTTTGAAAAGTTATGAAATTACAGTTTCAATATCTTTTATTTGAAATGCTTGGGACAAGTAGTATTTTGGATTTTGGATTGTTTCGGGGTTTTAAAAAATTTTGGAATATTTGTGCACATCTATTAACATATATATGTAAATATAAAATTAGATATCTCTTGGATAAGAGTCAAGTCTAGATACAAAATTAATTTATTTCCATGTACACCGTATCCACATAGCTTGAAGGTAGTTTGTGCAATACCTTTAGTGTGCTTGCATTTTGACTATAATCCACCACATGATGTCTGGTATCTGCGCCCAGGAGATTTCAGATTTGGGAGCATTTTCATTTTCAGATTTCCAGATTATAAATGTTCAACCTACACTGAAAAGACTGCTTTTTCTTGCATAGTTTTACATCTTCCTAAAAGTATAAACTCTGGTAATTTATCTTGAAAGTCCACAATTTTTCCAAGAATGTATGTTTAATTAGTCTAATACTACAAAAATATATACTTGCCTAGGAATACTAAATGGAAGATGTCCTTTAAGTTGACTAGCTGAAGGTAGCCCAAGTAGCTCCTGCTTTTTAATATTAGATTAGCTAGTTGCTAAGAATCATAGTAAATTTCTGTGAGCTTTCAATCCCAGAAGTTTGTTATAGGTAAATAAATTACTGTTCTTAAATTTTGGAACCATTTTTTTACTTACTTTATTTATTTATTTAGTAAGTACGTACCAAGAATTGAACCAAGAATTGGTTAAGGAGGCCCTTAACCACTGAGCCATATCTCCAGTCGTTTTTATTTATATATATATTTTAAATTTTGAGACAGGATCTTGCTAAGTTGCTCACTAAGTTGCTAAGGCTCAAACTTGTAATCCTCCCGTCTCAGTCTCCTGTTGAATCACTGGGATTACAGGTGTGTGCCACCGCACTAGGCATTTTTACTTAGATTTCTTCATTCATTCAGTTTTTAAAGAGGCACAATAAACTTAACTTACCTAAGGCCACTCAGAAAAGGTATACAATGTCAGACTCTAGTGTTTCCGTTCTTAAGTCAGACAAATCCTTGCTAGATTCAAATCCTTGCTCTACCTTAATGTTTTTAATCTTATTTTTTTATTTGTAAAATGAAATAGTAACATCTATTTTGCATGAACTTGTATGAAAGCTCAATAAATGTTCCTATCATTACTAAGATCTTTGACTCCCAGTTTTTCACATTTTTGACTGTTTTAACTCTTGTGGTCAAATTTAGCTCAGAGTTTAGAAATTTCTTCTTTAACATTAAGCTAAATTTATCTTCTCCTTCAAACATATGTCTTTTTGTGTTCTCTGGGTGGATCATTGGACTCCTCTTAGTAGCTGGAAAATCAGAAAAATTTTTGGCTTTTTTTCTCTCTCTCTCTTTTTTAGTTTTTGGCGGACATAACATCTTTGTTTATATGTGGTGCTGAGGATCGAACCTGGGCCGCACGCATGCCAGGCGAGCGTGCTACCGCTGGAGCCACATCCCCATCCCAGCTTTTTTTCTCTTAAATAAGTTCCACATCTACATGGTAATGTAGGCCTGTAGCTCCACAATGTGTAACAACCCGGACCTCTTTTCCATTCCTTCAACCTTTGGAGTCAGGCTCTCATTACCATTGAACCAAATTCATAACATATCTTCATTTCTCAATTTTCCTAACTTCTTCTATACACTGTAATAAAAATTAATGTTTAATACATTTATTTGATAGTCATTTGTGCTTATATTCTTTTCCGCTTACTGTAAGCTGTGGCTAGGCAGAAAATATTTTTAAATTCCCCTTTATATTCATAAAACCTAGCAGAGATATCTTATACCAAGCCCAAAGTACAAATATTGAACTGAATTCAAGTTTTCTTTCAGCTCTAAAAATTTTTTTCTTCATATTATCAGTTTCTCTACTTTGAATATTGTTTTTAATGTGTCTGCAGCATTCTTGAGAGATGCTTGAAACTTCCTTCATTCAGTGTGAAAAGTCTAAAATCATAATACATTCATCTTTCAGTATCTGTGGGGGATTGGTTCCAGAACCCACTGTGGTTATCAAAATACACAGATACTCAAGTCCCTTGTATAAAAGGTGTAATATTTGCCTATATCCTATATATATCCTCTCATATACTTCAGGTCATCTATATTATTTATAATACCTAATACAGTGAGTGTGAATGCTACATAAATAGTTGTTATACGGTATTGTTTAGGGAATAAAAACAAGGGAAAAAGTGCATACATGTTCAGTACAGCCACAATTTTTTTCTGAATATTTTCATTCTACAATTGGTTGAATTCACTGATACAGAATCCAACAATATATTTCTCTTTCACTCAAAACTTGCATTTTACTTTTTAAAGGATAAATTTTTTTACAAGGAAATTTCATTAATTTATCTGTGTGTGTGTGTGTGTGTGTGTGTGTGTAGATTAGTGAGTAGATTAGTCTGAATCATGTTTGCCATATAAACATTTTTAAAATATGTGAAATAATTCACTCTGGTGATGATAAAGTTTTAAATATTTAAGAGTAGAGGGCTTTGAGGGCTGGGATTGTGGATCAGAGGTAGAGTACTTGCCTAGCATGCGTGAGGCACTGGATTCAATCTTCAGCACCATATTAAAAAATAATAATAAAATAAAGATTGTATCCACCTATAAATAAATAAGTATTTAAAAAAAGAGTAGAGACTTTGAGACACTACATATTATATCAAATGCATTAGTGCTATTTCAACTTTGAATTTTATTTGTTTAGATCAATAGTGAATGCATTTATATATTCTTTTATACCAAAAATATGTCTTCGTGTATGTGAAGTTTCTTTCTCTTATTTATGTGTTTTATTGCTTCTGTTGATCTCTTAATTCAAATTCTTTTTCCTTCTTCAAAATTGTTATTAAATTTGTTGGATGAATTTTTATTTCAGTTACTATATTTTTTGTTTTAGCATTCTTCTTTGAACCTTTTAAAAATAATTTTTACTCTGCTGAGATTCCCTAAAGTTCATTTATTAAACAGTATTTTTTACATGTATTTATAACAGCTATTTTAAAGTCTTTGTTATTATCTCCCTCTTGGCTGGTTTCTATTGACTGCTCCCTTTTATTTCTCCCCTATTTGGGGTTACTTTTCTTACTAATTTTTATTATATACTAGACATTGTGGGTGGTACATTACAGAGATTCTGGATTGTGTTATCTTCCTCTGAAGAATATTAATTTTGTTCTTTGTAAGAATTTCAATTAGAGTATGATCATCTTGAACTTGTGTGGGCATGACTTGATGAAATATTTATCAGGGGAGACTTGGGGAAAACTCAAAGCATCCGATCTTAAACATCCTCTTCCCAGTGGATCTTGTTACGGTTTGGTTTAATTTTTTTTTTAATATTTATTTTTTAGTTATAGGTGAACACAATATCTTTATTTTATTTTTATGTGGTGCTGAGGATCGAACCTGGTGCTTCATGCATGGTAGGTGAGCGCTCTACCCCTGAGCCACAACCCCAGCTCTGATTTAAGTCTTTACTGGGGTTGGTTAGAATAGGATTCACTCTGAATTGTGATCCTTATTTCTGACTTGACACTTGGCCTTTCATGTTTCAGATGGTTGGGGGTTAACAGGTGTAACAACATATCTTTAGTCTGGCTGGGTCAGAATTCCAACATCTTCAGACATTCCTTGACTATTTTATTCTCTGTTCTACTCTCAACTTTAATTAGGTGCTTTCTGTTAAGTCTTGGGTAGTGTTGTTATATAGACATGCTACCAGACAGGAACTAAAGAGACCTGCATGTGGACTATGGGACTGTTCTCCGTACTACTTTATTTGCTTTGCCCTACCAATACCAGAAACGTTGAATGCTCTAAACTTTGATAAGCTTCCTGAATAAGCTCAGCAGAACCACTGTGTTCTATAATGCAGCTCATTGCACTGTGGTTGGGAAATTATACCCATAGGAAGATTGAAATGCTTACCTCTTGAGTATTCCTTTTCTTATGAGGTGCTGTCTATCCTTTGTCCTTTGCTGTGGTTGTGTAAGGTAGGAAATTTAGTCCTAGTTACTTCATCATAACTGGCATGGAAATGAAATTATCCTTCTTTAAAATACTTGCCATTCTTATATATGAAAAGTAGCATTTTATTTTAGTATTCCTGGTTACTAGTAAGGCATCTTATTTATGTGTATATATGCTATTTGCATTTTTGCTACTAATAACAATTTCATATGACTTCCACTTGTTTTTAGAATTTTGTCTTAGCCAGATGTGGTAGTACATGCCTATAATCCCTCTGACTCAGGAGGCTAAGGCAGGAGGATCAAAAATTTGAGGCCAGCCTGGGCAACTTTAGCAAAACCCTGTCTTAAAATTTAAAAAGTAAAAAGGGCTGGAAATGCAGCTCAGTGGTAGAGCACTTGCCTAGTCTATGAAGGCCCTGGATTAAATCCTCAGTAGTGGCAGAGAGGTGGGGGAGCCTTTTAAAAAAATATATGTAGAAATTCTTTGTGTATAAAGATATTATTAATACTTTGTTATGTAGTGTCACTTTTTTTAATCTTCATTTTTGGATTTCTTTTACCTTAGAAATTTTTAGTTTTCAGGTAGAGAGTTTTATCAAAACCTCCTCTGTGGCCTTTGTTTTATAGTCTTGCTTGAGATGCTGTTTCCTACTTTAGGATTATAAAATTATTTCTGTATTTTCTTTATAACTTCTATAGTTTTTCAACATATCCTGGATTTATTTTAACAATGACAAAAGATAGATATCCAACTTTACTGTTTTTTAAGTGATAACTTTTTCAAAGGTTATTCCTAATGTTCAGTCGTTTATCTTTTTTCTCTCTGATTTAAAATTCCATCTGTAATATGTGCAAAATAAGGAATGGTCTGTTTCCAAACTCTTCTGTTTTCCAATATTCTCTTTTATTAGGTCCCATATCAGTATTGCACTATTTAAATAAGGATATGTTTTGACATCTACCTGAAAAATCATTTTTATTTTATACAATTTTTTAAAGTTAACTTTGGAGTTATTTTATTTAGTTCAGTACAATTTTCAGCTCAATTTACAGAATGATTTTATTGTTGAGGATGTCTTAAAACAGTGTTTTAGATATAGGACAGTATGCACAATAGAACAGAGATTCCTGAGAGGAAGAAAATATAGAAAATGAACATCCAGTTGTACCATATTATTTCCTGGAGATAGTTACCAGGTCACATTACATAGTGCAAGAGAATAAACTCAAACTGAGCTCAGCAGTCTCAGTGAGAGGTGGAGACAGTTTAAGGAGGGCATGGCAACAAGAATTTGCAGAGTGCCAGAGAGGATGGAGCTAGCTATATAGAAAGAAAGTTCTAAATGCCTGAAAACAGGTCCCCTTGACTCTTTGGTTGACTAGTAATTGGCACATACATAAGAGGCCAAGAAGAGGAGTCAGAACAATTTCTTGAACTTACAAAGGGATGGGAATAATTTGTATTCTCACTAGCCAGAGTGAGGGGGGGGGACCCTAATAATATATATTAATATTTTGGAATATAATCAACAGAAGAGTTTCACCCTTATACTGGGGATAAATTAACTCTAAAGGCTGCTCAGGACCTGCCCTAAGAACACGTAAAATTAACCCTCAGAAAAAATCAACTGGTTCCAAGTAACCTAGCTACTCCAGTAGAAATACAGCACTATTAAAATAATACAACAAAATCCAGTAACTATTGATGCAATATTTACAAGGTCAAACAGTCTAAACATACCAATTAAAAAGCAAAGATTACAGGTGCACACCTGTAATCCCAGTGATTTGGGAGCTAAGGCAGGAGGATCACAGGTTTGAGGCCAGTTTCACCAATTTAGCAAGACCCTGTCTCAATGTATAAAAAGGGGCAGGGTACATAGCCCAGTGATAAAGTGCCCTGGGTTCAATCTCAGTACCAAAAACAAAAAAAAGAAGAAGAAGATGATGATGAAATTATCAGATTGGATAAATATAAAAGAATGAACTACTTATATACTTTTAAACATGGGTTAATTATAAAAATGCTAAGCAAAAAAAAAAGTTGCAAATGATTATACACACTGTATGATAACATTTATGTGACATTCTTGAAAAGGCAAACAAAGCAGATCACTTGTAACCAGGGCCAGGAGTAGAGGAAGGAAATCAACTGAAAAGAGATAAGAATGAACTTTTAATGGCAATAAAAAGTTTTATATCATGATTGCATGGTAGTTACAGAACTATGTTGTCAAAACTCATTTACCTGGGGTTGGCTCAGTTGGTATAGTGCCTGCCTTGCATGCACAAGGCCCTCGGTTCAATTCCCAGCACCAAAACAAAACAAAACAAAACACCCAACAACTCACCTACTCATGTACTGCAAGTATGTGAATTTTACTGTATATATATTATCTCAAAACTGACCTCATCACACAATTATATGCCTGAGGGATTTAAGGGAATGTAAGGATGAATAAAACTATTTTAAATGAATGGGGGAATAAAGTGAAAAAAAAACAAAATATCTCTTCACCCTAAAAAAAAAAAATACTCTAAATGCTAGAAGTTAATATGATTTTTAAAACTAAGCTTTAATTGTCTACCACATTTCTAATATGTTTTTAAATTATTAGGTTGAACTAAAGCGACAATATAATGACCACCATTCAAAATTGAGAGGTCTTTTACCTGGCCGTCAGTGGTATGAAATTCAAGCGTATAGGGCCTTAAACCAGGCCCTAGGTAGGTAAGTAGAGTAAAATTTATTATTATGTTATTGTAATACTATCTGTGATCCCAACTATATGTATAACTAGCATTGCTACTTTACTCTTTAATAAGTGTGGTAAATTTTTATTTAATTAGAACCCTAAGAAGATATATTTTTAGTGTTAGAGGTCCCAAATCAAGCTTGAAAAAAGTAAATAGAATAAATTAGACCCCCCCAAATCCTCAAAATTTGCTAAAGTTTAAAGAAAGTTTATGATGGCTAAGCAATGAGTGGCATACAGAAGCTTAGTAAATGTTTATTAAAAGAAGCTCACCAAATTGGTGCAGCCAATTTGGAAAGCAGTATGGAGATTTCTTGGAAAGCTGGGAATGGAACCACCATTTGACCCAGCTATTCCCCTTCTCGGTCTATTCCCTAAAGACCTAAAAAGAGCATACTACAGGGACACTGCTACATCGATGTTCATAGCAGCACAATTCACAATAGCAAGACTGTGGAACCAACCCAGATGCCCTTCAATAGATGAATGGATAAAAAAAATGTGGCATTTATACACAATGGAGTATTACTCTGCATTAAAAAATGACAAAATCATGGAATTTGCAGGGAAATTGATGGCATTAGAGCAGATTATGCTAAGTGAAGCTAGCCAATCCCTAAAAAACAAATGCCAAATGTCTTCTTTGATATAAGGAGAGTAACTAAGAACAGAGTAGGGAGGAAGAGCATGAGAAGAAGATTAACATTAAACAGGGACGAGCAGTAGGAGGGAAAGGGAGAGAAGGGAAATTGCATGGAAATGGAAGGAGACCCTCATGGTTATACAAAATTAGGAAGTGAGGGGAAAGGGGAAAAAAAAACAAGGGGGAGAAATGAATTACAGTAGATGGGGTAGAGAGAGAAGATGGGAGGGGAGGGGAAGGGAGGGGGGATAATAGAGGATAGGAAAGGCAGCAGAATACAACAGACACTAGTATGGCAATATGTAAATCAGTGGATGTGTAACCGATGTGATTCTGCAATCTGTATACGGGATAAAAATGGGAGTTCATAACCCACTTGAATCAAAGTGTGAAATATGATATGTCAAGAACTATGTAATGTTTTGAACAACCAACAATAAAAATTTAAAAAAAGAAGCTCACCAACAAACCAAAAAATTTTGTCTAATGAACATCAAAACCCAGATAATAATTTTATAGGTGAAAATTGTGTATCTCGCCCAAAATATGTCAGGGAACAAAAGTGACAGGCCAGCTGTGAGAGGAAGTATTCTGTTTGCAAAGGGCACTCAGTCACTAACGATGTATAGAATACTTGTATTTGTTAAGTAACTTTTATAAAATACAGTCTATTACAGAGTGCAGTAAGCTCTTGAAGTTGCATCATTTTTTATTCTTTTTTAATATAAAGAAGGCAACTGATAAAAAAGTATTTTCATTTTAATGTCGTTTCTAAAGGTTAGATAACAATTGACTGCAATCTACTTTGTCAGTGTCTTCTCTGAATAGTAATAATATTGATGGATAACCTTGAAACTGAAGAATATTGAATAATTTTAAAAAGAAAAGATAAAATAGTTACTTTTTAAGAAGTGGAATTGGCAGTAAAGCTATGGTCCTGGTAGTGAAGAACACCAATGAAACATTTAATCACTCCACCCCTGGTACTGGGGATTGAATCCAGGGACACTGTACTCCTGAGCTATATATCTCCAGCCCTTTTTATTTTTTGAGACAGGGTCTCTATTTAGGCAGGCCTCAGTCTTGCTATCCTCCTGCCTCAGCCTCTCCAGTTGCTGGGATTGCAGGTATGTGCCATTTTGCCCAGCTAACATTTAATCATAATACTTTTTCCAGGGATTCTGGTCCTTCAAAATGTGTGCTTTGTGGAACAAGTTTTTGAATCATCATTTTATGCCAGAATTTCTTATTGTAGTCCAACTTCCAAATTTCAAATACTATGCTCAGATTTTGTACAGACTAATTTAAAATTTTATATTCTCTATTTATAAAATGTAATTAGCTTATTCATGTAATATTTTGTTTCCAAGGAAGCTATAAGATTTAGAAATAATTTAAATAAAAGAAACAGGTTAAAGCTGGGCACATACCTGTACTCCCAGTGACATATGAGGCTAAGGTAGGAGGATCACAAATTCAAGGCCAACCTCAGCAACTTAATGAGATGCTCATCAACTTAAAACCTGTTTTGAAATAAAAATTAAAAAGCGCTGGGGATATAGTGGTAAAGCACCCCTGGATTCAATCCTCAGCACCAAAACAAACAGATAAATAAATAAAATTATGAAAAATTAGGTTAAGAATAAATTATGCAAACATAACACATGGCATTTGCAATTCAACCAAAAGACTCACAGTTAACACTAATGTGACATAAACAAATCCAGAATTTAGATTTTTTCAACTACCAGCAAGTTGTTTTTGAGTTTGCATGTTGCTAATTACATAGAAATGTGTTTTTTTTTCCACCCACTCTCCTCCCCATCATTTCAAAGTGGCATTTTGTATGTGTTTCTCTTCAAACTAAATGACTGAGTTCTGTTTTTCAGCTACTGATATCCTGCTACCCTTTTCTGCCTAGAAATTCCATTTTACTTGGCATCAAATTGCACTGCAAATTGTTCTTGAAATATTTCATTTCCTTTCTGCCTGTTTTGTTTGAATTTTAGTATTCAGCTAATACTTTGTAGGGGAGGTTTGAAAAAAAATCAATATATATTGTATATATTGTATTGGGAATTGAACACAGGGGCACTTTACCTCTGAGCTATATTCCTAGTTCTTTTTTTACTTTTTATATTGAGATAGGGTATCTAAATTGTTGAGGCTGTCTTCAAACTTGCAGTCCTCCTGAATCAACTTCCCCAGTTACTTGGATTACAGGTGTGTACCATCATGCCTGGCTTTATATTTTAAAGTTCTTTACTTTTAGTTACTATAATCAGCTTCAGGAAAATAAATATTCCTCATGATTTTTTTTTCTTTTTAGTGTAAACAGTACCTTGGATTTCAAGAAACCATGAGAAGCCAAAGTAACCTTCTTTGTGGGCTGGGGATGTGGCTCTGAGGTAGAGTGCTTGTTTAGCATGTGTGAGGGCCTAAGTTCCACAAATAAACAATATCACACAAAAAAAATAAATAAATCAAATAAAAATCATGGACAGCCCAGCTCTCATTTTACTGATTTTTCAGGTAAACAGCACTAACAAGTAGCAATTTGTTAGAAAGAAACATATCCTTTTAATAATCAATAAAAAATTTAACAATTATCTAGGTGTATGGGCACATTCCTGTAATCCCAGCTTCTTGGTAGGCTAAGGCAGGAGGATCACAAGTTTGAAGTCAGCCTGGGCAATTTAGCAAGATTCTGTCTCAAAATAAAAAGGTCTGATGATGTGGCTCAGTGGTAAAGCTCTTATGTATGTATGAACCTTAGCATGTGTGAACCCCTGAGTTCAGTCACCAATACCACACGCAAAAAAAAAAGTTTAAATAAAAAAGTAAAGATAAATAAATATTTCACATCATTTGATGAGACTCATAATGTATGTTAATTGATAGAAAAGGCACTTCTATTCTGAGGTGCTCTTTTTTAAGTGATACATCTTAAAAATCTAAAGTAAGCAGAAATCAATTGATTATTTTAATACTGTCTTTTTTAAAAAGTACTTCGATAACATTACTCTATGAAATATAATAACAATCTTCAAAACATACCAGATAGTTTTGTAACCAGGTTTCAACTGCACTGAGTTTTTTCACTAGTCTGCTTTACTAAAAGTAAACTCTTTTCTCAAGTGAGCATAATTTATTTGAGCAAGGCAATATGGAAAAAGGAAAGATAGAGCCTTTTTTTCTCTTAATTGTTTTATTCACATAAATACCTCAATAGGATACTTTAAACAGAAATCAAGGACTGGGGATATAGCTCAGTGGTAGAGTGCTTGCTCTATCCTAGGACTGCAGGAAAAAAAAAAAAAGTGGACCCAAAATAGAGTGGTATCTTGATTTTCCATTGATTTTGGTATTCTATAATACCAAAATATTTATTTAAAAAGTTAATCTGGATGGAAGAGGGGGCTGTCTATCTGCTTCACATCTGCAACTGATACTCCTGTTTTTAACTTCACTTTCATTGACATTTTAGAGTGCCTCAAGTTCTAAGTTTTTCCAGGAATTAATCTGATGGCCCTGGGTTCAATTCCCAACACCACCACAATAATAATAATAATAAATAATAATAATAATAATTAAAATAATTATAATAATATCTAGAATGAACAATATCAAGGATGCAGGGAACAGGTTCCAATTATCAAGAAGGGCAAAGAGAATTCTCAAAATAATTAGGAAAGGAAGCTCTGAGATGAAAGCTGTGCAGCAGGCCTGACTGTTATCATAAATTGGGTCCAGAACATAAAGGGTTTGACCATACTGAGAACAGTTTTTATAGCTGTGGCAAAGTTTGAGAATCAAATAAGTCACCAAGAAGACATAACAATCCTAAATGTGTATTTATCTAAAAGCAGAGTTTTAAAATACATGAAACAAAAACTGACCGATCTAAAGAGAGAAGTAAATCCATAATCGTAGTTGAGAGGTTTTAAAATTTCTCTTAGTAATTGAACTAGTCAACAAACTAATAATGATATAGAAGACTTGAACATTATATTTTTTAAAATACCTTTATTTCACTTATTTATGTGGTGCTGAGGATCAAACCCGGGTCTCGCAAGTGCAAGGCGATCGCTCTACCACTGAGCCGCAACCCCAGCCCTTGAACATTATTAATCAACTGGATAAATTGACATTATAGAGCACTCCACCCAATAATAGGAAAATAAACATTGATTTCAAATGCATATGGAATATAGATCACCAAAAAAATCATACTAAGTATATTGTCTAACCGTAATAGCAATTGGTTATTTTTTTAGTTAACAGTTAAACTAGAGGGCTGGGGTTGTGGCTTAGCCATAGAGCGCTCGCCTAGCATGTGCGAGGCCCTGGGTTCCATCCTCAGCACCACATAAAAATAAATATAAAATAAAATAAAGATGATATTGTATCCAACTAAAAAATAAATACTTTTTAAAAAACAGTTAAACTAGAAATCACAAACAGATAAATGTTCACATCCTTGGAAATTAAACAGAATGCGTCTAAATAATCTGTAGTAAAACAGGAAGTCTCAAGGAAAATTAGAAAATGTTTCAGACTGATCAAAAATGAAAATACAGCATATCAAAATGTGTAGTTTGCAGCTAATGCAGTGCTCAGAGGGAAATTTAAACCATTAAATGATTATTTTAGAAAAGAAGAAAGAGCTGGAATCAATCTTAACATTCAAGAAAAAGAAAAACAATAATAAATGGGAAAAAAGGAAATAATAAAAATAAAAGCAGCTTCTTTTGAAAAGAACAATAAAATTAATACCTTTAACAAAAATTGACTTAAGAGAGAGAAGCCACAATTACTAATATCAGGAATAAAAGATGTAATGTTACTACAGACCTCACAGGTATGAAAAGACCATGAGAATATTGTAAAATGTACTGTTGTTAACAAAAAATATGACATGGGCAAAGAAAGAATAAGGTACTTCAACACTCTGGGGAAAAAGGTAATCAATAGACTTTTCCTGAGGAAGCCCAGGCATTTTACTTAGTAGACAAAGCCAGTTAAACATATTCAAGAACTATGAATAAACAATTGTAAGAAACTATGTGAATGATGTATCACTTCAGCAAATAGAGACTATCAATAAAGGTCTAAATTTTTTTTTTACAAAACTAATATAAATTCTAGAGTTAAAAAGGACAATTCATTAGCAGATTTTGATAGTCAAAAGAAAGAATCTGGCTACTTAAAGATAACATCAATTGAGATTATCCATTTTCAGGAACAGAAAGAAAAAGAATGAAGAATAACAATCCCAGAGATATGTAGAATCCTATCAAGCATATTATACACATAATAGTAGTCCCAAAAGGAGGAAAGAGAGAAAAAGAAACAGAAAGAATATTTGTAGAAATTATAGCTGAGCCAGGCACAGTGATACATTCCTGTAATTCCAGCAGTTTGTTGTTTGTGATTCTGGGGGTTAAACCCAGAGCCTTGTATATGCTAAGTAATCTACCACAGTGCTACATCCCAAGTCCCAGAGGATTTTTTATTATTTATTTTTTTTTGTATACCTACTTTGATACATTATATTGGGTAGCTTTTTCTGTAAATGTTCTCATAATAACAGATTTGATTATAGGTGTGTATAATTGATTCACCATTGATTTTCTTAATTTTCTGTAAATTCCTCTAGAAACCTGGCTTTAATCTTTCATGTTATATGTATTTTATTTTCCTTCTATTTTTTGTAGGTGTATTCGACACAGAAATGATTGGGGAGCTCTTATTCTAGTGGATGACCGTTTCAGGAATAACCCAAATCGCTATATATCTGGTAAGATTCTAAGCTAGGTTTAAAGTAAAAACTAGTAACAATTTTTTTTTCACTGTAGTAAAAAACATTAAAATCTGCCTGAATAGTGCAACATTAAGAATAAGCACAATACTTATAACAGATCTCTAGATCTCATATAATTAAAAGGTACAAAGCAGTACCCTATTTCCCTCTACCTCATAACCTGGCATCCACCACTTTCTGCTTCTTTGAGTTTGATTATTTTGGATATCTCATATAAATTGAATTGTACTATTTGTCCTTCTGTGACTGGCTCATTTCACTTAGCCCAATGTCAAGTTTCATCCATGTCAAGTATCTGACCAGATTTCTTTCCTTTTTATAACTGAATTATAATTGTATGTACATACTTATTCTTTTTATTTATTTGTCAGTAGACTTTTAGGTTGTTTCTACCTATTAGATATTGGGAACAATACTACAGTGATCATGAGAACACAAATATCTTTTCAACATATTTCTATTCTTTTGAATAAACACCAAGAGTGAAATTCCTGGATCATATGATAGTTATAGAACAATAGGTATTTACCAAGACAATATTATGAAGTTCTTCCCCTGTTTTCTTTCTTTCTTTTTTTTTCTTTTTTTTTTTTTTTTTTGAAGGTCTGATCTTATTTATATGTTACTGATAAAAATTCTTATTTTTGACTGGACTCAGACTTAAAAGTAGAAGCTCTCAGAGAAGACAGCCTGTGTCTCTTGGCAATCTGTTCCTATTGTTTTTCTTTGGCTTCTTTCATTCTCTTGGCCAAAAGTTTGGCATATTCTGCAGCCTCTTCTTTATTCTTCTTAGTATGCTGTTTCTTCAGAGTAATACTCTGGCACTTGTGTTGCAGGACACATGGAGTAACAAGACACTGAATCTTTGGGGGTTTGTTTCTGGGTTTTTTACCTTCCTTGTTTAAGGGTTTTCTGAAAACATATTGGCGGACATCATCTTCCTAAGAGAGATTGAACAGTTTGCAGATTCTACTAGCTCTTTTGGGTCCCAGTCTTCGAGGTACAGTAGTATCAGTAAGTCCAGGAATATCCTTCTCTCCCTCTTTTTTACAATAACCAAGTTGAGAACGCTCAGATTGGCATCCACAATGCAACCTCAAACAGATTTGCGCTTTCTCTCTCCAGTTCGCTTGGGTCTATAACAGGAGTGCCCCTTACTCAGTAGTAGGCAAACACGGCCATGGGTCAAGATACCCTGCTTCATGGGGAAAATTTGTTTGTCATTCCCACCACTGATTTGGGCCACATAACCCCTTCCATTCTTCACTCAGAACATCCACAGCAACTTCTGTGGCCATACACTTCTCATAAAAAGTACCAAGTTTGTGTTCATCGTCCACTTCAGTGAGTTTTTGACAGCCAGTGGCTGGGAAGGAGATATTCAGCTTCATCTTGGAGCAGCTCTTCCCCTCCCTGTTTCTTCTATGAGTTTTACAGTATTGATTTATTCAACTGGTTCATATTGACTTTCTGTCTGGGGGTGTTAAAATCTTTCATTATTGTCATTTCTCCCTTTAGTTGTCAGTATTTTCTTTAGAAATATTTGGTTGCTAGAATATTAAGGACATATATATTTGTAATTTTTATATCTTCCTAGTGGATTGACACATTTATTATTATATAACATCTTTTGTAATCTCTTGTGACAGAATTTTTTTTCCTCAATACTGAAGATTGAACCCAGGGCCTCATGCATGCTAGGCTAGTATTTAACTACTGAGCTACATCTGTAGCCCTTCTTGTGACCGTTTCTGATTTAAAGTCTATTTTGTCTGGTAAAAGTATAGCCACCCAAAATCTTTCCCATCCTTTGACTTTCAGTTTGTCTTTTTCTTGAAATCTTCTTAAATGAATCTTTTATACAGCATATATTGGATCCATTCAGCCCCTCCATGGATTTTGATTAGATAGTGCTTTAGTATGGTCCACCCAACATTCAGTGTTGAAATCCTCAACCACAAGGCGATGCCATTAGGACATGGAGTCTTTGAGAGGTGATTGGTTCATGGAGGCAATACCTTCCCGAATGGGATTATTGTCCACACTAGTGTCTCTTGGAAGGACAATAATTCCATTCAGAGGAGTGTTCCTTTCTCTGTGTGAGATTAAGCATGGTGGCAGGGGTCTGTGAACAAGGAAATAAGTGCTTATCAAGATACCAGATCTGCTGGTATCTTAATCTCGGAATTCCCAGTCTCCAGAACTGAAAAGGATAAATTTTTATTTTAAAATCACTCACTCTAGAGTACTTTGTTATAGCAACCTGAGTAGGGTAAGACAGGGAGCAAATACACTTACATTAAGGTAATTATTGATAGAGAAGGATTTACTGTTGCTATTTGTGCATTGTTTTGTCTGATTTATAGCTCTTTTGTCCCTCTTTTCCTGACTTTGTGTCTTCCTTTGTATTTCATTGATTCTTTTGAAGTGACGAGCTTTGATTCCTTTCTCATTTTCTTTTACGTGGCTTTTCTAGGTATTTTCTTTGTGGTTACCATGGGTCTTACATGAAACATTTTACAGTTATAACAGTCTATTTTTAGCTGATAAATTCAATTGCATACAAAATATTTACATTTTTATTTTCCCTCAACACAGTCCATAATCAAAGTCACAAATTACCCCCTTTTTGTACTGTGTATCTGTTAACATTTTTATAATTAGTTTTTATAGTTGCATCTTTTAAATTCTGTATCAGCATTTAAAGTGATTTATGGGACTGGGAATATAGATAGATCAATGGTAGAGCACTTGTCCAGGATGCGTATTTCCCTGGATTTGATCTCTAGTACTCCTAAAAGAGATGGAGAGGTTTATGTATCATTGTTATAGACAACATTTTCAACAAATTACACTTTCATATGCTTTCTGTGGTTGTTTAGTAAACTTCCTTTAGCATTTCTTATAAGGCAGGTCTTAGTGGTTATGAACTCCCTCAGCTGTGTGTGTGTGTGTGTGTGTGTGTGTGTGTGTGTGTTACCGGAGATTGAACCTAGGGGAACTTAACCACTGAGTCACATCCCCAGCTCCTTTTTTGTATTTTATTTAGAGACAGGGTCTTGATAGTTACTTAGGACCTTCCTAGATTACTGAGGTGGCTTTGAATTCCTGATCCTCCTACCTTGGCCTCCTAAGCCGCTGAGATTACAGGCATACGCCACCACACCACACCCGGCCTTCCTCAGCTTTAATTATCTGAGAAAGTCTTTATATCTTCTTCATTTAGATGGACAGTTTTGCCTAGTATTCTTTCTATCTTTTTCTTTTCTTTTTTTTTTTTGTAGTATTTATTATAGATGATATTCATCACATTCTGTATTTTGGGGGATCCCTCTTCCCCAAATAGAAATCAATTCAGGAAGAGATCTCAGTAACATCAAAAAAGATGTTACAAAAATGTTTATGTTAAAATATCCTAATTGATTACTGAAAAAATTATCTATTTTTAGATTGCCTAGTATTTTCTTTTGATTAGCAGTTATTTACTTTTGTTTTCGTTTTCTTTCATGCCACTCTGTTCTGACCTGTGAGTTTCTTCTAAAAAATCCATTTACAGTCTTATGGAAGTTCACTTATGTGTGATCAATTGCTTTTTTCTTCCTGCTTTTAAAAATTGTTTTTTTCTTTGCCTTTGGGCAGTTTTGTTATAATGTATCTTAGATTATTTCGATTTGTTGGGTTACTTGAACCTGGATGTCAGTCTTTCCCTTGGTTTGGGGATGATTTTTATTTTTATTTCTGTAAATATGCTGTCTGCTCTTTTTTCCTCTTTCTAATTAATTTTTTTAAATTTGTATGTGACAGCAGCATGCATTACAATTCTTATTACACATATGGAGCACAATTTTTCATATCTCTGGTTGTATACAAAGTATATTCACACCAATTTGTGTCTTCATACATCTACTTTGGATAATAATGTCCATCACATTGTATTCTCTATCTCTTTGTTAAAATATATTCATTTATTTTCTCCCTCCTTCTCTCTCTCTATCTTCTGAGTTCATGAGCGAGCATCCTTTGACATTTATTTTAAGTCCTTTGTCAAGTGATTCACATACCTTTATTCCTTTAGAGTTAGTTTCTAAGGTTTTGTCTTGTTTTTTGGGTAGGTCTGTTTTACCTGTTTCTGTTCTCTAGCTTTGTCATGGCATTCACACATTTGAAAGAACAGCCACCTCTCACAGCTTCACACAGGAAATGACCTTTACTCTTCAGGTCTACTAGGCATTCTGGGAGCCTCTCAAACCTTTTCTGTGGATCTGTCTTCTCTGGACTTAGGTGCCTAGATTCCTAATTAGAGGAATTTGCTAGTTTCTTTTTCCCTTTCTTTCTGTTTTTGGATGGACTAATAATCTCTTGTGTTGTGGAGTCTCTTAAACAGCAGCCTGCTGCCCAGCTCTTTTCTCAGTGGGTTCCAGGCATAATAGAGTATGCCAGGTTCTGCCAGTGCTCCATGGCAGAGTGAGCAGAAACCAGTCCCTGGGTAGCTCATGGAAAAGCCAAAACCTTGGACACACACTCATCTTCTCTTACCCCCAACCCCCGAAGTGGCAACTGAGCTACATCAACCTCCATCTCCTGTATCATGGTTCCTCCAGAGCAGCATTGTGCTGCCCAGTTCTTCTTCTGTTCCCAGTAGTCCCCGGTCATGTGGACTATGCTTGTCATGTCAGCACTTCCAGACAGCAAGACAGGCAAGTGCCTCATGCAGCCAACCTGAAAAGTCAGAACTTTGGACATACAGTCCAGTCTTCTTTCTCTTCAGGGAGAAGCAGGAGCTGGGACTTTACTCCCAATCATGTGGCACTGTTCCAAGGGAGGGACTGTGGTGAGAAGGTGCCACAAATTCTCCTACCTGCTTTGATGCATCTGGTTTTGCACTAAACTAGGTTCGGGAGCCTCTTAATTGGTTTCTGGATATCTCGTAAAGGAATTTGAGGTGTATATGGTTGAATCCATGTCTCCATAGATGGAAGGTGGGTCTGAGGCTTCCTGTTCTACCATCTTAAAGGCTTTGTATTTAGTGGCTTCTATTTTGAAAGACAAAGAGTTGAACAGAAAATTTGAATTATTAGATCAAACATGGACAATTCCCATGGACTGGAAATCTAATCTTTTAATTCTCATATGTTTATAAAAATTCT
Organism: Spermophilus citellus; assembly: GCF_964194105.1. Taxonomy (NCBI): domain Eukaryota; kingdom Metazoa; phylum Chordata; class Mammalia; order Rodentia; family Sciuridae; genus Spermophilus; species Spermophilus citellus. The sequence continues at coordinate 40,464,218 of NC_138199.1, read as the reverse complement.
ATGTAAATGAGAATTTTGGTTATCAACAAAGATTAGATCAGCTAGGATTCTTTAGTTTCATTGAATATGAGATATAATTCAATAATATGCATTTTTATAATATGCTTTGTTTGCCATTTTCAGAGTAAAAGCTCTTCCACAGTATTTAAGAAATACTGTTTTTAAATTTAAATTTTTTAAATTTTTTAAATTTAAATAAGCAAGTGTGTCTCTTTTGGCCACTTAGGTTTCTCTTTTGCTACTTTAGAGATGCTTCAGTTGTTTTGAGTTTATGTTAGTCAAAATTTCTGAAAGGAAATAAAGCACCTCTCACTACATGGGACAAGATCAAGTAGAGGGTCATTTTTTTCCCACTCAAATCAATAAATATGTGCCTCTAGTGTTTATCCAGTGTTGACATTCTTGTTCAGAAGCTAATATGAAGAATTCACTCATTTTCAAAGAGCTGTGGGATATACTTGCATCTTTTTAAAAAAAATTTTTTAAAGTTTTTGATAGACCTTTCTTTCTTTCTTCTTTCTGCCTTCCTTCCTTCTTTCCTTTTTTTTCTTTCTTTACTTATTTATTTATATGTGGTGCTGAGAATCGAACCCAATGCTTCACACATGCCAGGCAAGTGTGCTACCGCTGAACCACAGCCCCAGTCTTACTTGCATCTTTATTTATTTTTTAAGCTAAAATTTTCAATATGCCATAATAAAGACATGCTAAACTGATTTTTTTTCACTAACTATGTGTGGACATGGTCTCTAACTTTCCATTTTAGAGTCTAATTACTATATTTTGACATTAAAAAGATTAAAGTAGGAAATATTGCTTTCTTAGTTTTTTTTTTTTTTCCTTGACTTTCTTTCCATATAAAACAAGCAGTAGTTTAGATTAAGTAGTAACCAAAAGTAAAAGTGCTAAGTCCTGGTATTTAGTCACCAGGTGGAGCTCAGATCCTTTCAAGTTTTCAGTAGCAAATAATGACATCTTATACTGAAAAGGTTTTCTTTGATTGCAAAAAGGTCAAAATGAAAAGGCAACTATATAATGCTAAAATTTTTCAATTTGGGGGAATTTCATTTTTATTTGGTCTAATCATTTTTCCTAGGAAACAAAAAAGTTTAGAGGAAATCTGTTTAATTTTTCTTTAATTTTAAAATCTAGAACCTAAACTTTTACTTCCTAGTTCAGAATTATTTAGAGATTTTTAGAATTAAATATTTCCTGTTATTTCTAGATGGTTTTTATTTTCTTTTTCTGACATAAATTGTAAAATGTTTTCCTGGTAATATTGGGACAACATCACACAAAATTTTTTTTTTGGTGGGGTACCTGGGATTGAACTCAGGGGCACTTAATCACTGAGCCACATCCCCAGCCCTATTTTGTATTTTTTTATTTAGAGACAGGGTCTCACTGAATTGCTTAGTGCCTCACTGTTGCTGAGGCTGGCTTTAAACTCGTGATCCTCCTCCCTCAGCCTCCTGAGCTGCTGGGATTATAGGTGTGTACCACTATGCCTGGCATACAAATTCATTTTGATGACCACTTTTTATTTAAATTCAATTTGCATAAATAGATAATTGACAGAAAAGCTCCCATTAAAAAATTTAAAGGGGTCTGGGGTTGTGGCTCAGTGATAGAACACTTGCCTGGCATGTGTGAGGCTCTGGGTTTGATCCTCAGCACCACAGATAATTAAACAAATAAAGTGAAAAACCCATTGGCAACTAAAAAATATATTTAAAAAATTAAAGGAATGTATTTGAAATGGAAATATAATAATTTGGGTTTCTTGAAACCCTGTTTTATCTTTCTCTGAACTTATAATACTATAGTGACTTTTAAAACTAATTGCTCCAAAAAAAAAAAACCAACTACTAGTTTTAGTAACATTATGCAGGGAATACTTATTTTATAAAAATCAAGATTTTTTTTTAATTGTGAAGTGAACCATAATACTTTATACTCTGAATATGGTTAATTTTTATGTAGTTTTCATATATCTCAGGTCAAATCATATCCTATACATTGATTTTTTTATATATTTTTAAATTATTTAATAAAAATTAAAATCAGATATGATTTGTCCACAAAAGAGTGTTATTTCTTTCACCTTCACAGTAGTTTAAGATGTATTTGGAATTGATCAAGAAAACCTTTGAGACTGGAATTGCAAGTTTATTTTTTGAAATAGAGCCAAATTTGGAAGGATAGAATGGAGGATTATATTGTTTACAACTTCTAGATTCCCTATGAAAAAAGTAGGCATTTTTTGTGAGGAATTATGATATAATTTATTTGCTTTATTCCCTAGATATTCTCAAATGAGGTGAATAAAGACATATCCTGACTTAACCATGGTACCACTTAAAATTCTTCAACTTTACAATTATGAAAGAGATGCACATTCAGCAGAAACCATACTTTACTTTTGATCTTTTTCAATTTTGATATTTTTCTAACAAGTGATACATGGTGTAATTCTCATTTGTGAAACTGGGCAGCAACAGTGAGCTGCATGTCCTAGGCAGCCAAAGTGATCATGCCAATAAACAACTGGTACTCTATAGTATATACTGTGTTGCTCAGCTATCATGTAGGATAGGTTAGGTGCATTAAGTGCTTTTTCAATTTACAATAGTTTCAGCTTAATGATGGGTTTCCCAAGATATAACCCCATTATAAATCGTGTGCATATAAAATAAAATTGTAGGAAAAAATATTGAAAATCATTCTGAATATTCAAATGCAAATTAGATTACTTCATTAGAAAAATGTAGTTTTTTTCTTAATACATACTATCTTACACATACCTCTGGGTTTACTTTTTCTTTAGGACTTTCTAAATGGATAAGGCAGCAGATTCAGCACCATTCAACTTTTGAAAGTGCACTGGAATCCTTGGCTGAATTTTCCAAAAAGCACCAAAAAATCATTGATATATCCAAAAAGGAACAAAAGTGTATACAAGACAGTAAATCTACTCTTGAAGAGTCCTATTTGGAGAATGATAGCCCTACTTATTTACTTGATACATTAAGTTATCTACCACCAGAAAATCCTATGAAATGTGAAACAAAAATGTGTGTCCAAGAACTACAGTGTCCTAAAGTGATTACTAAAAACTCATTTCTACCAAGTGATATCATCTCTAGAAAAGAGAAAGGTATGAAAAGTTCTGCCCATTTATATTTGATAAAGAAGTCTTTCGTGATAGAGAAATGATATTTATTTTGGGATAGATTTATTTCCTTAAATATGTTGACTTATAATAGAAATTGTTATCAAAAATAGTGAAATAATACAGTGGACTGGAATGGGGAACAGACCTTTGTCAGGGCATGCTTTTTGGTTTTCTAACTAGCTGTGCCTTTTCTAGCTTTGTGATTCTTAACAAGCCACTTAACCTTTTTGAGTCATAATAGAAGAAATATATACCTGCCTAGCTATCCCTCCAACTTGGGTTATAAAGGTCAAATAAGATATATTGTAGAGATGATTGTTATTTTAAAGTTTATGTAAAAATTGGTTTAATTTGGAGATGCTTCTCATATGAACATCTTTGTTTTATGCCATATGATAAAATAAATATTTTAGAGTATATTAGAAATAATGGTCTATATCAGATTAGCAAACAACGGTGGGTGAACCAAATTCAACCTGCTGTGGTTTTGTAAATCAGTTTAACAGAACTCAGCCACACCATTCATTTACATGCTTACAAACAACAACAAAGTTGACTAGGTGTGTGTATTTCACTAGAGTAGTACAATTAAGTAATTGGAACAGAGTGTAACCTGCAAAGCCTAAAATATTTGCTATCTGGCCTGTAATAGAAAAAGCTTGCCAAACTCTGGTTATTGTATATAAATTTAATTTTTTAATTCATATAGCATTGTATCTTAACATCGATTTTTAAATATTTATTTTGTGGTATATGCTTCTGAGTAAGTGTCATAGTGAAATCAAGATTATTGTACTGGTAATCAGGAAACCTAGATTCTAGTACTGGTCTTAACTACTAACCAGTTTTATAACTTTGAACAAATAATAATGGTCCTGTGCTTGTTAGTTTCCTTATTTGTTATATAAGGAATTAGTCTAGGGCAGCTTTTCTCAATCATTGATTGGTGAATTTTCAAGGCATATTTTTATGACTTGTTCCCTCCTTTACTGAGCCCTTTTCCTTTTTCCTTTTTACCCCTCTTTTTCTCATTCAGTATTGAGGTCCCTGATGTGTAATTTGAAGTTTGAAGACAGCATTATAACTTGGGCTAGGAAACAGTGAGATTAATATTCCTTTCAGAATTAAAATTCTGTTCTTTAAGTTCTAAGATGAAAGTCTAACATTACTGATCTTAGGCTCTAAATTATGTATTCTACATAGTTGTTTAAGCATTCCTAATTTAAGAAATACTTATAACAATTATTATGTTAGCTAGGAGCAGAAAGTTAAAGTTTTTAAATTTTTTTATTTCTTAGATGATCCAGTATTATTGGAAGAGTCTGTCCAAGCAAAGAAAGCTGAAAATTTTGTGATTTCCAGATCCTCAAGCCCAACTTTCGGTAAAGAAACAAAGAAAGTTAGCTGGTCTAACTTTAATTCTTTAGGACAGTATTTTACTGGCAAGATGCAGGCTGTTACACCCCAGCTCAGTACATCAGAGAATTGTGCCTCTAGTTCTTCCACTTTCAAAGAAGAAAATAAGGAAAATAAAACTACTTTGCCACTTACTGATAAATATGATTCCTCAAATATAAAAGTAAACATGCCGTTTGGGCTGTGCCCTCAATCGGAAAACATTATTTCATCAATAAAGATTGACACTACTCTTTCTAAAAAAGATCATTCAAAACAACTGTTCTGCTCTAAAGAAGCCCAGGATCCAGATTTGGAACTGATTCAGAGATGTGAAGAAGCTAAACATTCCAGTTTAAATACAACTTTTGAAACAGAAGTAGAAGATGAATCTATCTATTTTACACCTGAACTTTATGATTCTGTAGAAACAGATGAAGAAAAAAATAAGCTAGTTGAAACTGATGGATTCAGTAATAATTCAAATTGCATTTTAGCTGGAGACTTTTTTGAAATTAGAACTATGAAAGGAGTGAATTCAGTCAGAGATGTGAAAGCTGAGGATTACACAGAAACAAAGTTGAATAGAATCACTCATATTGAAGAGAATAAAATTAATGACATGTAAAGAATAATTTACGCATTCGATAAAATGGTCTTGCTTTAAATTTTTCACTTTAATTCATTGTTATCAGATTTTTTTAATCTAATTTTATGTTCAGAAATGTAAATTTTACTATTCTCAAATTTTGATAAAGTGATTCATACAAAGTTTATTCCTCTAATAAGTCTTACTTAGCTAAATGTAATTTAAAATTAATCAATCTGAAAGATATCTACAGTTTACTAGGGCACTTCCAATTTCACATTAACTGTTCATATTTTGTAGTCCACTTTATCCATTTATTTTCACGCTGATACATAAATATTAGTAGCAGTTGCATCTAGTCATATCTCAGCTACATTTCACTATATGTTTTACTTTCAATTGGTCTGACTTTTTTATTAGATATCAGAATTTGTCTTGAAGAATTTATTCCCTAACCAAACTGCCAAGTCAGAAAAATTAAGGTAGGAAATAACATGCTTTCTCCACCCCTAACCCTTTTTAACTTTACTTTGAGGCACAGTTTTGCTAAGTTTCCCAGGCTGACCTCCAACTTGTGATCCTCCTGCCTCAGCCTCCCAAGTAGCTGAGATTACAGATGTGCACCACTGCACCTAGCAACAGCATGCATTCTTAACTGAAGTTGTTTTACCTTTCATTTGATAAAGCTAAAATTAAACATCATGAACAAAATTATGTAAAGTTAAAAAAAAGCCAAATGAAATATTCCACATATTCAATTCTTAATTATTTAACTTCATCATCATTACATTGATCCCCAGCTCTAGAGGGGAAGAAAGTGGTATTTTATAATATAACTTAAATTATACAACTTTTATAAAGATAGAAAAATTGATGTATAAATTTAATAAGCAAACCCATATATGTACTACAGCTGAAATATGTTTCCTTAAAGGACATGAATCCTTTCTGTAAATTTTGAGTGTGTTTATGCTTTAGTGAATGAAATTATACATCTGATCAAAAATGGTTATAAAAGATGCTCTTCTAAACAGGCGTGATGGTGCATGTCCGTAATCCAAGTTATTTAGGAGGTGAAGGCAAGCGAATCACAAGTTTGAGGCCAGCCTTCGCAACTTAGTGACATGTGTCTCAAAAAAGTGGCTGGGGTCCGGGTGTGGAACTCAGGATGAAGCTTCGTGGTAGAGTGCCCCTGGGTTCAATCCTCAGTACCACAAAAGGCAGGGAGGCTGGGTGGTGTGGCCATTTCTGACTTCATTCCAAAAATACATACACTAATCTTTTTCTAAGAAACATCTGTTATTCAGTGGGCAATTTGGACTTCTTGTGAGTGACTTGAATTGTTTTGTTTGCTCCTAGTGATAGAACCCAGGGCCTTGCATATGGTACTCAAGCCTTCTACATTCCCAGACAAAACTGAAATTTTATGAGCTGTGCAAGTAGTTCATATAGCATGTTATCAAGTCAGAATTACTAGTAGTCAGATATTTTTAACATTCATTTAGAGAAATTATTACATATACATATATTTTGCTTTCATTTTTATAGCATTTTTATTTAATACAGCTTATCTCCTTCTATAGCATTGGTTATTGCAACCCTAAAAATAGTTAAGAGAAATTTAAATTGACAGTTTATCAGTTAAAGAATTTATCTCTAGATATTGGGATATATTAGATCCCAATACTAGATTCCTAATATTATGTATTTTTCTTAGTTGTTCAGTATATAATAAATACCAAACATTAGATTAGAATATAATTGCTACATTGTTTTGAAAGAGTGAAACCATTATTCCCTTCTAAAATTGATTAAACTACAGATAAGGGTAACATGGTAGTGGAAAGAGTACCAAGTAGAAGATAGGAGACTTGGACTCTATTCCTTGCTCAGGCTCTAATTTGCTAAGTCATATTGGCAATACCATGTCTTACACAGAATTAATTTTATCTATGAAATGTAAAATTTAGTACTATAAAGTCATACAAACCCCTTTCAACTTTAAATATATAAGATTTAATGGAATATCTGTTGACATTTTACTCTGAGTCAGTTTTTACTTGCTTTTATTCCAAAATTCTTAAAATAAAACATACATTTAGGGAGCATAGGATAGGTACATGATGACTTGGAAAGCTTAAGACATTTGGGGGACTTTTAAATTTGACTTTAGAAGAATTGCTAAAGTACATGAAGAAATCAAGCATATTATTTTGTAGTTAGATTCTACCGTCATTACCCAATTTTATCATCCCCTTTCCCAAAATAAGATTTTTTTTTTATTCTTTCAAGAATCTAATCCTTTTAGGCTAAGATTTTTCCATTACTGAGAATGTGCATAGACATGTGCCACAAGCCTTTAGTAAAACTAAAAGGTGTTTCAAAATTTTGCACAATGATGTCACTGTTGAAATAGGTCTATAGTCACTCCTCAAATCACAATTTTGACCAAGATGATAGTCCAGAAGTAAACTACTGGCTTTTGTAGAATAGAAGGTATTCATTACTGATAACATGTTTTTTCTTAAGATGTTTATATCATTGTTAAAACATATGAAAGCATTTGAAAGAGTACTTGGCATTTGGCGGGCTACCAATTAATTATTAGTTAGCAGTTAATTATTAGTAACCAATCATGTATCTGATGTACACTCTTGCTTTATATAAAGCTTTCCCTAACTGTAGATTGATGGATATAGATCATCTGACAATGAACCATTCTATAGGAAAAGGAAAAGTTATTTGACTGGTTTATTTTTTAAACTTTTTGAGATATATGTTAGAAATTGTTTTATCAGATAATTTGTCTTATATATTCAATGCATATAAAATAATATGGAAGAGCTAAAAATATATATAGATACAGGCCATGAACCATGAAAACTACCAGTTGCAGTAAGGGATTTATTCATGGAAGAAAGGTACAATGTAAAGAATAGATGATATTTGAATTTTAGATGAATCATTTAAAACTTTATAAATTGTAGCCAGGCGAGGCACATACCTGTAATCCCAGAGGCTAAGGAGGCTGAGACAGGAGAATCCCAAGTACAAAGCTAGCCCTAGCAACAGTGAGGTGCAAAGCAAATCAGTGAAACCCTGTCTCTAAATAAAATACAAAATAGGGCTGGGGATGTGTGGGCTGAGTGGCCGAGTGCCTGCCCCCAAGTTCAACCCCCAGTATCTCACGCCCCCCAAAAAACTTTATAAAATAGTGTTGGAAATTAATGAGAATTCTTACTATGCTCCTACTATGCATTTTATTTTTACATGGTTTTAAGTTTGGCACTACTTTTACATTCACATAAGGCTTTGTTTTTATTCTTATGATCTTTCTATTCAAAACATTAATTTTAAAAAAGGGTATTCCCATACTATTTTTCTGCAATAGGACTTTGTCATGTTATTATTTTCCTATAATAAAACACACTCAAAATATTTAATTCTTTAGAACTGCTTATAAAACTTCTTCATGAAATCAAAGTGCCTGTTGTAAAATCACTTGAAAGACTGGTTATTGTAGTCATCTGTAAATGATGGCATTCTTTGTATATTTGATTACCACGCAGTTATTCTCACTTACACTCTTTTTAATCTCAAATTTCTCAGCTTACCACACAAGAGTTTATTTCAACTTTTATGAATTCTTGTTATATTTCTTGTCTATTTCCATAGCAAAATGATGTCAATCATTTGTAAAGATAGTATTAATGATGAAATTTTTCATAATCAAAAAAGTTTAAGACCACATCAGGCAATGAATGTCTAAGAAAGCGAAAACCTTAATGTGAAATATCTGTGCAGCTATGAAACATACAATAAAGAACATCATTTCAGGAAATGGAAATTTAGAAAAATGACCAAGGCTTATGATTATGATCCCTTAGCTCTAAACGATTTTCATGTCTCAAAAAAAAAAAAAAAAAGAATTTTGTTTCGAAGGGTTTCATTTGATGGAACCATTAGCTGCCTGGCTTCCTGTACTCCACAATGGAGCCTTGTTATAATATCCATGGGATCTGAGCCAGTGGATCACCTTATTGGTAAGACCACCTTATAATGAGGTACTTTCAGTAACTAAACCCTCTTGGACTAGGGCCAAAATAACCCATCTTATACCAAATTTCACTCTGTAATAAACAAGTTTCAATGTATTGAAAAGAAAACAAAAGCCATATGAAACTTACTGTTACCAGAAATTACCTTTGAAAAGCTAATGGTAAGTACTGATTAAAAGACTCATTGGTTAACAATTTATAATTGGGGAGTTTTTTTAGTGCTTTTTTTATAACTTTTTTTTTTTGGCTTGGTCTTCCTTTCTTAAGGAATTTATATAATTTTGATTTCCCCCAAAATTTCATCATTTTACATTAAAATGTTCTATATCAACTTTTATAAATCTTAGGGCTGGGCGTGTAGTTCAGTGATAGAGCACATGCTTAGTATGTGTGAGGCTCTGGGTTCAACTCCAGCAATAAATACATACATATTTATTTTTACAGAACTTGATATTAAAGTAATCTGGCTCCTTGCTATTATAAAATACCATATTGTACAAGTGGCATATTTATATAAACTATATATATATATATATATCTTTGAAAAGTTTTAGCAGTATCAAGCACTGATTTGTTATTTGGGATGGAGTGTTGTCTTGGTAGTTTTTTCCAACTGATGATACTATATTTATATTTAAATGTTCTTTGAAATCCACTTGAATGTTAAGCTTTTTTATCTGTTGTAAAAGGACCCAAGTAATCTTACTTTGCACCATCTTTAACACTGTATTTGGAGATAAAGCATAACCATAAACTAAGAAATTATTTGCAGTATAGATTTACCAAAATATGTTATAATAAAATACATAAAATACATGTTAATATTTCCATATTTCATTCTTTAAAGTTGGTTGGCACTATACATGGATTTTGTTACCATTTGATTTGGAAACATGTTCTAGCCCCATCTGCTAACTCACTTTGGGTAAGCTATTTAACCTCTCTGAACTTAAAATGGCGATAAATAATAACTTCATAAGAAATAGACCAAACATGAGAAAAAGTGCAGTATATAGAAACTTTGCATCAGGTGAGGAGAAAGATAACAAGTTGGAATCAAGGGAATGGGTTTTGAGCTTTGCCCTGCTACTTACTGATTGGCTTGGTCCTATTACTTTACCTCATTGAGCCTCAGTTTATTTTTGACAACAGCAGCAAAAAGTGAGCACAAAATTGTTATGAGGATACATGAGATGATGTGCAATATGTGAGATGTTTTTGAAGCATTGTCCAAATATTGTCAGGAAACTGAAACAGTGATCAAGTGCAATTGATATCTCTGTATCCTGAAATTGAGCTTTCAAAAACTAGTAAATCTATTAGAACTTGGTCCATGTGCAAAAACACTTTCACCTTTGTATTTTAAAAAGTCTATATAATTACTTTTTACTAGTGAACCTCAATATTATGACAATTTATTTCCATTTTTATACTTCACTGTGCTGTTTTGAAACTGGTTAAATTTGTTTTGATTTGTTAATCATATTGCCTATTACTTTTTAGAGTCGAACTAGTATTTTTAGAAGTCAACTACTTTCCTTAAATATGAGGTAACCAAGGCTCAGAGAGAGCAAGATTACATTGATAGCAACACACCATATGCTTCTCTTTTTTTTTTAATGTAGTTTAATTCATATTAACTTGACTGTCTCAAGGCATTCTTAGGAAAGGTGTAATCACAGATAACCGAAAAGTGAATAAATTAAAATACTAATTTAAAGACACATATTTTGACTGCATGTAACCATAGAGTTTATTACAAGAAGCAGTACATATTTGTGATAATAGATTGTAATGATATGTTTCATTATTATTAATAATAAGATATTATTAAATAATATTATATTATTATCATTAACAATTATTATCATTGTTACCACTTTGTGCAGTAATCTTCCACAGAGTCTTCTGAGTAACACACTTCAACAAATTACTGTGAGGAATGGTGGTGCACACCTGTAGTCCCAGCTTACGAGGGATACTGAAGCAAAAGGATAGCTTGAGCCCAGGAGATGGAGGCCAGTCTGGGCAGCATAGCAAGATTCAGCCTCAGAGAAACTAAAGTAAAAACCCAAATTACTGCAATCAGCAGTATTTTAAAAGGAAATTAATATAACTATTTGTGTGATGTGTCTCCTAAACCTTTTTTACCTTGTTTTATTTTTAGGAATATCTTCCAGAAAGTTTTTCCCAAGAATACTGGGCCAATAAAAATCCAAAGAATCTTCCTGGATGTTAAACTAAATTGTACAAAACTCCTTTGCCATTGCTTGAATGAGTCAGAGTACATATCAACAGAAAATTTTTGTCATCAGTGACAGTGATGCCCTTTAATGGTTTAAAGGTCACATTTATGGTTTAAGAGAAGAATGAAAGTAAACTTTGCTGCTTTGCTTATCACTTCTGAAGTCTTCAAATGTAAATAAGTCACCTTTACATTTTAATTTGAGTTCCAAAATGAAAAAGAAATATTGCTTTTTAAAATATGTTCTATTGTCTTAAGAATTGCAAAGTGGGGGAAAAAAACAGAATCCCAAATTCAATTTGTACAAAACAAAGGCATGTACAAATACAAATGTCATGGTGAAATAGGTGAGACACTGATCCATCTGTTTCTGATAATGACTCCAAAGAACACATTCCTATGACTTTCAAATCCAAATTCATGCTTTGGCAAGCTCAACCTGGGTATAGGATGAGCAGTAACTCAAGGAGGCAATTACAGGATAATAGGAACTGGCTTGCATCAGCTGTTACTGAAAACAACTTTCTGGGTGCTAATGTACAAACAAATGACCCATCAACCCAAGTCCTTTTCCCTTTGCATAAATTTCTCAGGTTGCCTGTTGCCCTTTTCAAATTTCCAAATACTCTCAAAACTGCTTATCATGTTCATTTTCATCCTGCTAATACCTGTTTCTAGTGTTTCACAGAAGGGACTAAGCCACACATTGTTTTATCCCAGACCCTGTACTCACCCCATAATAATCCTGAACTCCACTCATTTCTAGAAGTAATGGCTAAAGGGAAGCATATCACTCATATTCTAAAATCCTGCCCCAGCATCTATTATTTCCCCATTTTCAAAATTAATAAATTCATCTAAGCTCTCTTTTCTACCTATTTAAAATCTAAGGGTAACAAGTTCAATGATAACAATATCCATTCATCCAACACTTAAGTATAAAAGACACTTAAAACCAAACTTGGGATTTTCTCTGCTTCTACCCTCTCAAAGGTGGACCATTCATGACAAATCTGTATGTTTACTTTTGTTACAAATGTCTATAGAAACATATGGTCAGATCATATGGTTCTAATAAAGTTTCCTTTAGTACTTTGCAGCTTTGACCAATTTCAATATTTTTTCTGGAATTGGGAATTCTTTCTTGTGGTAATGTACTCATTTATCAAAAAATGAATATGTGGTTGTAAAGAATTTTGGCTTACTGCAATATGAAAAATTGTAACAAGTTTTTCTGAGAACTACAACTTTACACAGTTTCACAAATTCATCCTATTTTTAACTGTTATGTCCTTGAGTGTAAAGTGAAAGGTCATGTTACTAGTTCTCTGACCTACTTCATCCAGTGTCTCAATTCTGAATTTTCACTCTTCTATTTTATTCCATGGACAATGACTTCTAAGCACAAATGTAATAACATCCCAACTGAAATTGGGGGACAAGTAAGTAAGAGAGGTTTCCTCTTAATCTACTACCTTCCCTCTCCACGGGTACCTCTGTTGTAGAGCACCATTAATTCCTGCCAAAGGTGGCATATGCTCACTCATGAGTCACTAAGTCATTCAGCACCTAGAGTTTTCGATTCCTCCATGAAAACTTATATAAATAGCAATATAAATAGAGAAGGTAATCCCTGCAAGTTTGAAATTTGGATTGTTTACTTGATTGTTAAGTTGAAGAATAAGGAGAAATTTCTTGCCTTGAAATCAGATGCACAAAGGTGATACCTATTATTATTTTTACTATAAAAGGAAAAATGCTATTCCCACAGATGTATTACTTTGCTATTTCTAAAGGCTGGGAGATATTTGCATTTTTAAAGTTTTTCTTTAATAACCTTTTTCTTTCTTAAAGTTCAGTACTGGGAATTGAACCCAGGTGAGTTCTACAACTGAGCTATGCCCCAGCCCTCTCCCCTTTCTGTTTTGAAACAGGGTTCACAAAGTTGCTGAGGCTGGCCTCAAACTTGTGATCCTCCTGCCTCAGCCTCATGAGTAGTTGGCATTACAGGCAAGCACCACCATACCTGATTAAAATATCCTTTCTTAGAAGAATATGAATTTTCAGGATTTATATTATTTGCATTATAGCCTCTATCATGGGAAAGATTGTATTCTCATATTTTTATATGATGAAGTTCTGTTTTAAAATTGGAGTTAAGGACTGGGATTGGGGCTCAGTGGTAGAGCGCTTGCCTAGCATGTGTGAGGCATTGGGTTCGATTCTCAGTACCACATATAAATAAATGAATAAAATGAAGGTCCATTGACAACTAAAAATATCTAAAAAATAATTTTTAAAAAACTAGTGTTAAGAGACGGGGCAATGGCTCAGTGGTAGAGCGCTTGCCTAGGATGCATGAGACACTGGGTTCAATCCCCCTCACCACATAAAAATAACAAATAAAATAAAGGTATTTAAAAAAACTAGTGTTAAAATAAATTTTGGAAGGCTCCATTTCAAAATTAATGTAGAAATTTATTATTATAGACGGTGGAGTTTTAATATTCTTAGTTATACATAATTTTATTTGGGAACAAGAAATTATGTTTTCTCTTGAAAAAAAATTGATTCCTAAGAAGGCAGTAAGTCAAAAGGACCTGCGTGTAAGTTCTGGACTTGTACATTTTAAGCCCCAGCCTAATGCATTGCAACTTTTACTTTTGCTCCCTGAAACAGTTTTCTCCTCCATAGAATGAAGACAATAGTACTTCTCAGAGTTGCTATCAGGATAAAATTTAGTAATGATTTTACATAACATGTGCTAGCAAATAGAAGCTTTTAAAATTTTAATTTCTATACTTTTCTATACTAATACTAGACTAAAAATTCTTAAAATTTCCCCTTTAGTGTGTCAGTTAATGTTTTTCAAAACCATTACAGTATTAACATCCAATCCACATTATATTAGACCTTTACAAGTGAAATTGAGATGTTGAATCTGGTAGTTTGGGGTTTATGAAAGTCGTTTATTTTTTGTAGGTGTGGAGACAGGTTTATCTTTAAATGCCATCTGGAATATGAAAGAATTTTATTTAGCCAGCTTCTTACAGTGTAGAAATTGTATCAACCAGCCTATTTTCCCATGTCCTTACATGGCTGAAATAACTGACCCTACATACCCTACTGAATCAAAGGTAAGTTTATATTTTTCTTGAAATTTAATATGGGGCTGTATATTCATAACTATGCTTATGCAGTGATAAAAGAGATGAAATATTGCTGTGCAGATAAAATAATTAACAATACTATTTTTCTTATTGATAAAAATAGAGTACAGTATACTATTAAACATGAATCATTCCTAGATATATTACTTTAGTAAATTTTCATTAAACCTTAAGTATCAAAACCAAAACTCAAAAGGCATTTTGTATATCAACATAAAAATGTAGACATATTATGGCCAGTGAAATTACACTTTAAAATTTTATATTGGTAAAGTAATCTAGGCATTTCTTTGTGTGTTTTTTAATCTGCTCATGTAAGCCTAATCAGGATTGAATGTACACTAGAGAGGAGATGTAACCCAGAGATTAGCCTTGTAAAATGGGGATCGGATTTCTAACTCAGCATAAACTCCTATTGCACATCCCTGAACCAAGCAGATTCAAAGTTATAACAGTAATGTAAACAATTTGACTATAAATGCCGTTCCATCAGGGGAGGTAGAACTTTCAGCAAATATTTTCTATGGATAAAACTGGATATGTTCTTAAAGTACCATGAAAAACATCACTTTAAAAACATCAAATCCCAGGTAACTAAATATATTTAATTTTTAAAAATGTTTTCTTAGTGTAATATGGTGTGGCAGTAAAGAATGTGAACACAGCAATAAGACCAGTTGGATATCAAATTTTACTTTTACCTTTTTATGAACTGCATGACCTTAAGGCAGTTACTTAATTTCTCTGCACATTAGTTTATTTTTGTGCAAAACTAGGGAAATAATACCTAACCAAGAGAGTAGTTATGAGAATTACATGAGTTAATTCATATAAAACACTTAGGATAGTACCTGGCATGGTGCAATAGCTCTTAAGTATTAACTGGGTATAATGATAATAATGATATATGGTTATTAGTATTGATATTACCTTCAAAATTAGTTCTTATAAGAATGTGCAGGATCATTCATTCTACCAATATTAATTACTATAATTAGAAGTTAGAATGTTGTCTCATTTTGATACTTAAATTGCCTGATGATATCTGGACACATGAACAATTTAAACTACATATTCCTATTTTAGCATCATGAAATAGTATCATAGTCCCTTAGCAATAAGAAAGGATCGACTGCTGGGGATTTTATAAGGTGAATTTCAATACACATTCAGAGGAAATGCCATTTATAAGCATACAGTTAATTGAGTGCTCACAGGAAGAGCATAGTTCAGTACTATTCCTTTGTGGGCATGTGAATTACACCTTACAATTAATACTTCTCTGTGGGAAAAAAAAAAAATCAAGCTTGTCTTTCTTCCAAGGAAGGGAAAATTGGCAGTATGGGAACACTGAAGGAACCCTGAAAAGTTCTGGCAGAGTTGTATATTTTATTCTTTAAAAATTACTCTTCCCAATTGGAAATGTAATAAAGATTTTGTAACAAGGTTTTGTTCCATTGTCTTGCCTGATAAGAAATTTAGACATAAGATAAGCATAACCTTATTTTGGTAGAGATGAGTGGGAATTATTTTTCAAATATCTCCTTCTCTTTTATAGTTATGCCCATATCATATCTATCCATTATTATACTCTTAGTGAGTTAGGAAATTACATCATTACTTATTATATGAGTTAATTGAATATAACCACCACTTGCATTTCTTAGTAATGGCTCACTTTTTATACTCTTGTTCAGTCTTAATATTAGCACAGTAATAGACTTTTTTTTTTTTTTTTTTTTTTTTACTAATTTAATGGAATGGTTCTTTTAAACTGTGAAGGTGTTTGGAAGTCTGAAATCTGAAATGACTGCATGCAAATGTACTTTGTACAAATGAAGGATTATTTCTGCTGTTTCTGGCCTTACCAAAGATGGTTTTTATAGCTACTGTTGGCGATCTTTATGAAAATGAGATGTGTTCTAGAGATGTAAATATTTTTAATCAGATGGATCATGTGTAATTGAGTAGTCAGAGTCCCTGCAGCACAGTCAAGATTTTGTCCAAACCTGCAGCTCCCTGGAAATCTCTACTTCCGGGATGTTGTGACTGTTTGACAGAGTGGGAGGTGGGGGGCTATTTCCAGGACACTACTGTAACAATTGCAGCATCACAGCTACCAAAGACTGGGTTTTAGGTTGGAGCACACAAAAACCTGGCTAAGAATTCACCCAGAAAACCCCGAAAAGCTCTGATATATTCCTGGGGATCTAAAAGGCTGTATGCATTAATAAGGCAGTGCATAGGATTACAAAAGGTTTGGGAAAGGAGAAGGTCCCAACCCAATCAACAATAGCCAGCTTTGAGGTTCCTCCGCAAAAAGAAATGAAAGGCAAAGCTGCCTTCCACTCTGGGTGAAGTTTGTGCGTCCTCTCACGCAAATTCCCCTTGGCAAACATAAAGGCAAAGCACTTCATCAGGCAATCTTTTGACTAGTCACTGGCTGACCACTTAATTACAGTGACCCTGAGGTGACCACTAGCAACCCATGATTAAAAATAAGAACTCAATGTCAGGGAATACAAAACCCATGCAGTTAGTCCAAAAAAAAAAAAAAAAGTTGCTAAATAAGTAAACAAGAAAAACAAGTCCCAGAGAAGATGGACCAAACAGCAGAATTGTTATGATGTATTACCTAAAGTATCCACTTTTCAATGAAAAGTTACTTGCAAATAAACAGGAAAATATACAGGGCAAAAAGCAGTCAAAGTGTCCCTGAACTGGCCCAGATTTGGGATTTGATAGAACATATTAGTGATCACAATGAGCCAAGCGATTATGCCTGAAACCACTGAGTCTTTCCTCCTCTAAGTTATATCTCTTAGGTCTTTAGCGACAGGGAAAAGCTGGCCCAACACAGACTACTTTTCTCTTATCCACCTAGAAACATGAAAGGATTTTTCTCTGATCTTCAGATTGAGAACCTGGTTGGGCTCTTAGAGATAAATTGTGGAGGTCTTCCCAAGACTGGGTCCCTGGGTTGTTTTTCACTCTCAGACTTGTCTATCCTGAGCCTCCGGTCATTCCTTAATTGAAGTTTTCTTGCCCCATGTGGTTCCTACAAATTTCCCTTTAGCAGCCTGTGTGTCTCCACAGTTTTGGGGATTGCAGTTTGCACCATGATCTCAATTCCCTGACAGAAAAGTTGTTGGTTTTCAGTTTGTTCAGCCTTTTCCTCAGAAATGACTTCCAAGCTCTTTATACCCTGGATTGATCTCATCTCCATGTTTCAAGGAAAACTTCACTGGACATAAAAGTCTAAACTGGCAGGATTTTTTTTCCCCCTTAGCACTTGAAAGATGTCATCCAGTCCTTGTTTTTGATTAAAGATTTGAGGGCATTCTTATTAACCTGTATGTTATATGTTTTTTATTTCTTACTGCTTTATAAGACTTCTCTTCATCTTTGGTTTTTATCATTTTAACTATGATATTTCTATGTATGATTTCTTTTTGTTTTGATTTTATTGTTTGGTTTTTCTTTTTTCTTTTCTTTTTTTTTTTTTTTTTTTTTTTTTGGCTTTGGGGTCCTGAGAGTTGAACTAAAGTTGCTTTATCACTGAGCTATATCCCCAGTCCTTTTTATTTTTTATTTTGAGAGTCTCCCTAAATTGCTGAGGCTGGCCTCAAACTTGTAATCCTCCTGCCTCAGCCTCTTGAGTTGCTAGGATTACAGATGCACTGCTGTACCCAGCCTTCTGAAGAATTTTGAATTTTATTCTGAAAGGCAATTAAATTACTTGAGAACAATTCATCTTATGGAGGCTTGATTTCCAGCTTTGTTAGGATGGTCTGTTTTGATTTTGCTCTTTTTCCTGTGATTTGCTTTTATGTGTGAAGTGTAGTCTTCCTGGGGTTTAATAAAAAAGTTCAAGTGGGACTGGGGATTTGGTTCAGTGGCAAAGTGCTTGCCTGGCATGGCACTGCCATGAAAAAAAAAAAAAAGCAACAAAACAAAAAACCTCAAGTGTTCCTCTACTTTAGTGGAAACTGAACTCCAAAAGGTTTCCCCAGCATCAAGCAGCAGCTGAAATCTGCTCAACAATTTCTAGTGATAGCTGCTGCTTTCCACTGGGCTGCTAGAGGCCTGCCTTCCAGACGGACAATAGTTCAAATTTTGACCAAGGACTTGAGAGAGAGATTTGTACATTTTTAGAGTTACCTTCTTTGTGTTACAATCACGCCCAAGATTCCTCACTCAATTTCTAGCCATTCTAGAAGTCCCAAACACAATCTGTGTTTCCTTATCCTGATAAGGCTACAACTTTTGTTGGAGGTTTATTCCCTGCTGCCTGAACCAGGACATTTGCTCAAGGGAAAAGCTGATTGAATGAAGATCTTCCCTACCAAGTTTCACATCTTTCAAGAATTGTGCCTCCTCAAGTCTTTTTTTTTTTTTTTTTTTGCTTTTGCTTTTGGTTACTAATACCTAAAAAAAAAAAAAACTTTATTCAGAATGTATAATTGTTTCTGACAGAAGGGATGGCCTAATAGGAGCTATTATAAGAAATTGTTTCTTTATAAGTATTATAAAATTTCTTAAGTTTTAACATTATTTTTGAATTAGGATCCTAATAAGGCTTTTACATTGAGGTTGATTGACATGTATTTTAAGTCTCTGTTAAACTACAAATTTCCCCATCTATCAGTTGTTTTTCTTGCAATTTATTTGTCTGATAAAAACAAACAAGTTATTTGTACAGTTGTTACCCCACCTCATTAACAGTAGAAACATTATAAGACCTCTGGTGAATGCCTAAAATCACAGACACTACCAAACCCCAAATATACTATTTTTTCCATATATATATATATATTGATAGATATAGATATTAAAGTTTATTTGCAAATTAGGTGAAGTGAGATTAACAACAATAACAGAATAATAAATTATAATAAAATAATTATAATATGAAATAATAATAGTTATGTGAAAGCACCATCTTTGAATATTTTATTATACTTTACCATCCTTGGTATATGAATTTTTTTCTTTCCTTATTAAGAAATTTCACCCTGGGGCTGGGGTTGTGGCACAGTGGTAGAGCACTCACCTCACATGTGCGAGGTCCTGGGTTCCATCCTCAGCACCACATAAAAATAAATAAATAAAATAAAGGTATTTTGTCCAATTGCCACTAAAAAATAAACATATTTTTTAAAAAGAAATTTCACCTTTTCAATTAAAGGAATCTCTTTACAGCTTCTCTTTGGCCTCTCCAAATTTCCAGCACCATGATTCTTGTGCTTGGGAATCACTATTAAGTAAAATAGAAGGTACTTGAACACAAACACTGTAACACTCTGACACTGTGACGGTTGATCTGATAACCAAGGTGGTTCCTAAGTTACTAATGGGCAGGTAGCTCACATCACATGTACACTGGACAAAGGGACAAGATGACTCACAGGGGCAGCCTGAGGTTTTACCACACAATTCAAGATGGTATGTGATTTAAACTCATGAATTATTTTGTGGAATTTGCCTTTCAATATTTTCTGACTTCAGTTGCTCTGTCTCTACTAATTGAAATGGTGAAAGTGAAATCAGGGTAGGCTAGTGTACTGTAGAGTTTTCTCGAGTCTGAATCTGGTTGTTTGTTGACCTGTGGCATGGTTTAACAAGCTCCTCTGACTTATGTATTTTCCATAAATTGATAGTTATATAGAAGCTAGGCATTTCTGCTTCATAGGTGGTATTGTGTTTTCCCATCAAGAAGCATATAACATCAAAGTGGCTCTTTTTTCATGATGCTTAATACCTAGGGACATTTATTCGCTAGGGTTTGCAAAACAGTGATACACTCATTCTATCATCCCTGGTTCAGTTATTATATAGAGTACTTTTAGAATGAACTTCCCCTTTTCTACTCTTTAGTTATTCAGAGGTATAATTCAAATACGAATATTTAATATATTATTTTACCTTACTGTAATATGTTGGTTCACTCGCATCCTACAATAATTTTTTTGGTTGTTTCTTAGTTTTACCATAAGCTCAGAAACTTAAACATGTGGATGTATTTCAATCTGTATCATGTTTCTAAAATTGAATAAAAACTCAAAAGTTATATACTTGTTAGTTAATATAACTGCATTCAGGAGACATTAGTTTGTCTTAGAACACAAAATCATCATGAATAACACCTTACAAAAAAAGTTATTAAAATGGCCAATTATTCAAATGGCCAAAAAAAAAAAAAAAAACTATGAACAGATGCTCAGTGTCAGTCTTCAGAGAAATGCAAATTAAAACCCATAATACAACACCCCTGTGCACTGAACAGAAGACTAAGATGAAAACAGGAAATGCTAAAGATTCATGAGAATGTGGAACCAGCCAGGCATGGTGGCACATCCTGTAATCCCAGCAACTCAGGAGGCTGAGGCCAGAGGGTAGCAAATTGGAGACAAACCTCACAAATTAATGAGGCCCTATCCCAAATAAAAAATACAAAGAGTTGAGGTTATAGCTTAGTGGTGAAGCCTCCCTGGGTTTAATCCTGAGTACAAAAAAAAAAAAAAATGTAGAGCAGCCTGAATTCTCATTACATTGTTAATGGTAATGTGAATTGGTATAACCATTTGGAAAACTATTTCATACTCTCTACTAAGATCAGACATATGTATATCCCGTGTCCCAGCAGTATTTCTGGATACATAACCCAACAGAAATGTATACATATTCACCAGAAGATATATAAATGTTTTGTAGCAGCACAATTCATAGCTGCAAAAAAGTGGAAGCAGTAGTAAATGTATAAGTAATCCAAAAACCCACCATCAACAGTATACTGAGTATATAAATTGTGGTGTATTTGCAAAGAGAATAGATGAACTATAACTGAAAATGTTGATGTATCTCACAATATTGAGAAAAAAGGTGAGACACAAGTTCAAAACTAGGAAATCAATGTTTCAAGTTAGGTGATAGGCTTCCGGTGACTGAAAAGGACTCCTGGGATGCTCCTTGATGATTTTTTTTAATCTGGTTATGGATTAATGGTATGCTTATTTTGTGAAAATCCAATGAGCTCTTATATTTGTATACTTTCTACATGTATGCTATACTTCAATAAAAGAATTCAAAATATAAAATGATATCCTCATCAAACTGCTTCCAAACTTTATTAAGTAGTGCTTCTTTATAGAAGAAGTTCTCAAACCCTATATATCCAAAACATTATAGGAGCCTAAGTTTAACAGAGTCTCTTTCCGTCACTCACAGTGGGTCATTGGTAGAAAAATGTAAGCAACAGAACTGCTGACTCTGTGATACAGTTTTATCATGCTCTCAGTGTTTGAAGATCAAAACTAAATTCATTTAAAACTACTTGAAAAATCAAATACATGCAACCCATAGAAAATGTGTAGTCGGTTATTTCCACAACTAATGGGACAAGTCAGCTGTTGAAAAGGTAACCTTTGTGTAATAGGGATTTTGCTGGTTTTTCAGGTGGATCCATGTTAACACATTTGATAAACTTTTATCTTTAATGCGCCTTTCTGGAATACCGGTCTGACCTCAATCTGAACAAAGCCTTAGTTGATGATGTTTGCAGGAGGTTAGCTTGGTTGTTTTCTCTGCTTGTATGTTTATTGTTGAATGTTAATCAGATTCATCATTAAAGATTTTATGTGCCACACAAACGCATAATTGGCTGTCTGGGTAGTTACCTTTTGTCTTGAGCAGATTGCTAAAACTGCTTTAAGCATCATTAGACCAAAATGATGACCCTATTAATTTTTTACTTTACTTGTTTTGTATCAGATTAGGCCTTATTACTATGCAAACTCACTCTCAGAATTGTCTCAGAAAAAGCTCATGAAATTCCCTTTGTTTATAACAGATTTTCTGCTGAAGAATGTACAAAAATAATTGCTAATTATACTAATGAAACTGTTCTATTTTGTGTATATTTAAGAGGACCATCCAGAAGCTGTGAGTTAAAAGTAGTTTAAGTGAGAAATCTATAAATCAAGCATTACTCTTCTACCTTGATCTATTTTATTATCTTCTTTGATTGATAAAATGGTACAGAGGAAAAAAAAAGATTCTTAAACTTGCATGTCAGCTTTCTCCTAAAATGAATCAATGAAATAAAAATAAAATAATCATGAGTATAATTTTAAGCAATGCATTTATTAAAGCCACATTTTCATTAAACATATTTTTCTTTAAAATCACATTTGCTGGCACTGGGGAAGTGGCTCAGTGGTAGAGCATTTGCCTAGCATACAGAAAGCTATAGATTCGTTCGATCCCAGCATCAAAAAAAAAAAAAAAATGCTGTTTTTTTCATAGATGACCCATAGATGACCCACAGAATTTTATTTGTAAAATATTCATCTAAGTTTGAATTTCCCAAAAGAAGATATGTAATGATACCTTTCTTGTTTTATTTCTATTACTGTGATTAGTACATTTGGTGGAAATGAAATTGGCTGTTGTCTGTGATCTGACAATTTCAGCCTAATTGGTTTAAGCAAGATGTACTTCATACTGATCTCCTGGATGTCTTTGGTAATCTGTAATCTGTCTGCTCCTGGAGCTGAGACTTGGCCACAAATGAAGTTATTACAGCCTTAGAAATGAAATCCTCACCCATTAAGGGTTCAGGTGGACTTAGCTTTATAATCTGCTTTAAAAGTTTTGAGAAGCAGATTTAGATGATTATTCTTCATTTCTCATGATCAGTGAGTTTTAGGGAAGGATATTTATGATTTTATATTTTAGCAAAGAACTGAATTCTCTCACATTTATATATTATATATTACACTAGTGAAAGATGTGGTTAAGCATTTTATAAGGTTACTTATGTAAAAATTATTTCTATTGCCTCTATTTAAAAGTGAAAATATTTGTTCTTTGGTGGAAATATTTTTTATAGAATCTGAACCAAACTCTTCTATAGCTCTATCAAACAGAACTGGCTGTTCAAGTAGGTGAGTAATAGTGTAAATGGATTTAGTTACTGAAGTGCCAAAATAATTCATTATGAGTTGACAAATGATACAATGTCAAATTTGACAAAATGCTATCAATTTATAAAATGGCAAGTATCAGTTGATTTATACTAAACAAAACACTGCTCTGATACAGCTGATCAATTGGCCAGTTTTGCTTCAATGCTAGATATTTTTTGCAGAAATTTGACTCTAGAATATTTTCCTGTCCATCCACTTTGACTTGTCTTTTATACCTGGACTCATCTCCTTTGTGAAGGCTTCCCTTAACCTTTGTGACCACATTCATCCCTCATTTTTCTGAAAATGCTTCATGTCTCTTCTACACATTTAACAACTTAATCATAAATAACCTTTGATTCTCTGCTTAACTGAAATAGGTCTTCCACTCCCATTGAAACATAGCCTTCAGAAGCAGCAACTCCAGAATGAATTAATGGGTGAATAGAGACAGATGGTAGGTAGGTAGAAAGATAGAGATAGACATGTTTTATCAAAGTGAATTATATATTTCCCACACCATCTCTTTTTATTCAACACCTCTAAACTAATTACCCTTCTAGTTATTCCTATCATTCTTGCTCCTACTTTTGATATCTCTTGTTTTTTTTTTTTTGTTGTTGTTGTTTTGTTTTTGAGAGGGGTTTTCCCTATGTTGCCCTGATTGGCCTTGAACCCCTGGCTTCAAGCAATCCTTCTCCCTCAGCCTCCCCAGTAGCTGGGACTACAGGTACCCAGCTTCTGCTTTCTAGAATAAGTTTTCCAAAGTATAAATGTCTATCGGGAGTAGTGGGAATGTGTATGTACTACATACACAGTGTATTCATATTATTTCACTTGTTCCTAACAATAGAGTAATTTTGTGGTTAGAAGACAGTGGATGTTAACAGAGACTGATTTTTAAAATCTAATTTTTAGTGAGCCAACCCACTTTTTCCCTGATTTCACAGTGGAATTAACAAATTCTACTTTTAGGGTTGGGGATGTAGCTCAGTACCAAAGTGCTTGCCTGGCATGTGCGAGGCCCTTCGTTCAATCTGCAGTACAGCAAAAAAATAAAATCAATTCTATTTCTAGAGATTGCATAATGAAATAAAATCAGTGTGCTTTTAAACCAAGTTATGTGTAACTATACATGTTCAAGCAGATATAGAATATGTGTTTAAGTTATAGGTGACCCAGATTTAGCTTACTTATCTAGAGAACAGGAGATTTCTTTGCAAAGCATTGATTTCTCTGACTTAACTATAGGTGCTCTCATGGGAGCTAAATTCTTATCTATTCTAAGCACTGAAATTCACAAGAAGAAAAATCTAGTAAGAATATAGGTGTATCATCCCTAAAAAGAAGGGGCATATAAAGCACCATGTCCCTGAATGCCCCCAAAGCCTAGCCAGAATAAGGAAACAATGAGAGCAAACCTGGGCCATCTGGATACCTATTATCTTGAAGGACACTGACTCTCTTTTATGCCCACTGGGAACTAGGGCAAGTCAGTGTTACTGGAGAAAGCTACTTTCTTGCATGTACTCCAGGACAGTTGCTCGTTGGTCAGACAAGCAAACTAAGCAAGCCAGTGCTGATGATATCACTGCTTCTGCAGCCTAACAGGTACAACCCCTCTCTGAGTGGGGATGGGTGTGGAACTGAGGACACTGTGGAAAGGATTCATGTCACTCATGCAGCTGGCTGCCACCGGACAGAATACAGTGAGGGAGAGGAGGCATCGCTGGGCAAAGCAACACGAGGGACCGAGGTGCTATCTGTCAGCCTGCACCACTGAACTCTTCTGGGAGCTTTCCCCAATAAACCACGTTGTCTCCCATGCTGTCTCTAGGCACTTTCTTTGGCCTGTCTGCAACCCAGCCCACCGCCCTTGGCATGACTGGACTGTAGATAGAACAAAAAGAAAAGGGAAAAGAATAATTATAAGCAGTATCTAACAATCTAAGTGATGACCACACCTTTTTAAAAAAAAATTTTGTAAAGTATTTTTTAAGATGTTGCTGGACCTTTATTTTATTCATTTATTTGTAGGCAGTGCTGAGAATCAAACCTGGTGCCTGAAACATGATAGGCAAATGCTCTACTGAGCCACAACCCCAGCCCTCACCACACATTTAAATATGAATAACCACTGGGCATAATCAGAGACTTGCATCAGAATATGGGATTAAGGCAGTTAAGTTCAAAGATTTGCCTATTACTTAATATTAACTATGTCAACTTGCCATTATTTGGCCTCTTTAAACTACAAAAAATAGTAATATCATATGGGTAAGGCTAATAGTGTTAATGTACTGATTTACCTGACACAATTCCTAGTAAGAGCTTCCTTTATATTGCAGTGACACAGGCAAGCAGCTTGAATGACTTGCCCCATAACAGGGTCAGACTATACTCAAATTTTGTTGGTTCTTTTCTAGTTTTACTACATACATATCAAGCCATCTCATTTCATCTTTGGTGCATTACATTGTTCTTTACAACATTATCTAAATCATCTCTCTCACAACTCGCAGACCTTAACTTCTGGCCTATACTTGCACCATGGAGTTAATAATCCTCTTCAGCTCTACAAAGATTATTGGGCTAGGAATTTGAAAACCAGGTGTTAGTCTCAGCTTTACCACTGTAATTCCCTTAAAATGTAGATAAGAATGGCATATGGAAGACTGATTGCTTTACCCACGATTTCTGTGATTCTGGAGGGTGGGATTGACATGCTTTCTTCTTTCCACTGAGTCCAAACTTATGCTTCTGTTGAATTTATTGTTATAGATTATTTCCTCTTACTCCTCTTACTTCAGATAGATGTCTCTATCTCACCCTGTGCTGATCCAGGCATAGAATTGGACCTTGTTCCTAAATTTTCTTGTTTTTAAAAGAGGAGGATAAAAAGGAAGAAAAACAAGAAAGGAGGGGCTGGGGTTGTGGCTCAGAGGAAAGAGCGCTGTCCTAGCATGTGTGAGGCACTGTGTTCCATGATCCTCAGCACCACATAAAAAATAAAAATAAAGGTATTGTGTCCACCTACAACTACAAAATAATTATTTAAAAAAGAAGAAAGGAGAATAAAAAAGGGCAAAGAGAATCTTAAAGAATTTATGTATATATAGCAGGAAAAAAGGAAGGTTAAATTTAAATAATTTATGCATCAAATTGAATATCACTGCTAGGTACTGTGACACACACCTGTAATCCCAATAGCTCTGGAGGCTGAGGAAGGAGGATTACAAGTTCAAGGCCAGCCTTAGCAATTTAGTGAGCCCCTAAACAATTTAGCAAGATCCTGTCTCTAAATAAAAATATAAAAAGGGCTGGGGATTTGGTTAAGTGCCCCTGGGGTTCAATCTCCCATACCAAAAAAAAAAAAAAAAATGAATATCCAACATTTCTACTTTTTAAAGATGCTTCAAGGAGGTCCAAAAGAGAGCTAACAATCCCTTGCCTTCCTTTCTCTTCTAGTTTTTCTTCTACGCTACCCTAATCCCCAAGTTCCTGCTTATTTCTAATGTAGAACAGTTTATCTATGTCCTGCTTTCTTGTCTCCAGCTACCTATGTTCTCAAAATCTCATTTTTCTATTCTCCAATGTCACAGTGAAGTATTTTTCTAAGCAAAATGCAGTTGCCTTCCTAATAGGAAATTTTTCTATCAACAATAAATTTTTATTACTCGGCTACAACAATAAATTTGGGCAAATCCTTATACTCCTAAGCCTTTTTAAAAAAAATTTAAATAAATGACAGCGGAATGCATTACAGTTCTTATTACACATATATACCACAATTTTCTTCTAAGCCTTAAAAGGTTTTTATCTGGGGAAGAGAAACAATAGGACTGAAGCGCTGCGGGACCAGTCTGTGGCTGCAGAGCTTCCTAGGGACTGAACAGAAGGAGGATCAGACAGACAAGAGGCCTGCGACTGGAGGATGAGTCCAGCCTTCAGGGCCACGGACAAGGGCGTCCTGCTGGAGCCTTTTGTCCACCAGGTTGGGGGACGCTCTTGTGGTCTATACTTCAAGGAGACGACCCTGTGCAAGCCCCTGGTCCGAGGGAGCATCAGTTCTCCGGGACCCTCCTAGCTGAGATACGCAAATTCACTCCCCACCCCACAAAGGACAAAGCCAGAGTTGCCTTGTTAGCTGGCCACCCCTGCCTGTCCCTTTGTTTCCGCTGGTGCTTTTTCCCATGGTCACAGAGAAATGTGGTCCCCTGAAATCCCCTCCCTGGCTCCTCTGCACCCAGAGCTGGAGGCCACCTCAGAAGTGTCATCTCACTCAGCACTCATTCCCCTGCGGCAAGCAGGGACTGAGCAGATTGAGTGACCCTGGGGCAGAGAGGCCTGGGAGGAAAGGTGTTCAGCCAGTGGGTTGTAAAGTGCTGGTCAGCACCTGCTGAGATGCCCCTACTGATAGCCCCCTCCTCAAAGACTCTCATTACACATGGCAGGTTCGGGAGACTCCAGGGGGAGAGCTGCTCTCTAGGCCACAATGTGTCTGTCCTCCTGGTCCAACCCTATCTGCCTTGTATGTATGTATGTATTTATTTATTTAGAGTGACAAGAAACTGCAAAGACTAATAAAAAGCATAATTGAGAAGGACAAAAGGCGTGGGGCACCTACCCAAGTGGGGGTGCTACAGGAAGCCTTTGCTAGGGTGTCTGTTGTGCTGCGTGGTTTGTTTTGTTTGCCCCTTTGTTTTGCTTTGCTTGCTCAGCCTGCCTTACCTTTAGATGCTTCTCAACCTGCGACAGATTTGTGTTTCCTTGTGTTCAGTTTCTGCCTTAAAGCAACCTTCCAGGCCATCAGAGTTTCTGTTCAGGGCATTAGAAATTTCCACAAGATATAAAGAGCAGTGTTTTTGCATCTCTCTTAGTATTAGAAGAGTTGCATAAAAATTAATAAACATGTTCAATGATGGGGAAAAAAAGATGTTTAACTGTAATTTGGAGATGTTCTGATTTTCCTGCATCTCAAACTAATAAGTATGATACACACACACACACACACACACACACACACACACACACATGGAAGTATCATAAAATATAAAGTTTTATGCACATTTAGGAGCTTTCATAGGGGAGAAAGCGTGGAAATAATACTCAGTTTCAGTTGGAAAGTGTAGGTGCATTCCCTGTGCATTATTTAATTTATTCCTTACAATAGTAGGAAATAGTCATTACCAAAAAATTTTACAAATGAAGAAACTGAGACACTGAAATGCCAAGTAATTTGCCTAATGTCAGATAGTTATTAAGTAAGACAGTCAGGATTTAATTCCAAGTCTAATTGCCTACAAAGCCTACAGATCTGCTTATCAGTTTGCCAGATTTGAATTACTAGGTATACAATCTTTGACAAGTCACTTAACTTATTCAAACTTGAGGAGATTTCATTTCTAAATCAGAAATAATACACATGCTGCCCACTTCAAAAGGATTTTTTAGAATTAAATGAAACACTTTGAAAATTTGAGGAACCATCTAAATTTAATTAATATTATTTCATTGAGGAAAATTACAAAGTGATAGCAGATAAACACATATTTAAGTGAAGAAAATTTAGAATGCAAATGAAAATTATTGAGACTATTTTTGGAGTCCAAAATATTCTATAGGTATTTCCTCTTTGACCCCATAGACTGACTTTGCAGAATGTCAGATTTTCCTGACTACAGAATGATGCAGGCATGCTTTCTACACACCTATTTAATGATAAATAAATAAATTATAAGGCATTTAAACACTACATAGGCCTTATTCAGGAAAGGCAGTTCTGGCTTATGCTCCAGAATCAGTCCAGATTCAACTCAATGTCCTAAATCAGCTATGTTAATGATCCTGGATCATTATGAAATATCAAGAGATGTTAAGTGTGCTCAACTTTGTAAATAAGGAAACTATGATATATCATAAATATTTATATCAAACATATTTAAAGAACAAATTTTGGAAAGTTTTAAATACCAACTGTTATCTACTCAAGAATTCTATTTTTGAGAGGTTGCATTAATTAACTAAGATTTTTCCACACTTAGATTCTTTTTGAAATGGTGTAATTTTTTGCCTCTTAAAAAACTTATAGCTTTTCCAAATTTAGCAAAGATATCTCTCACTCTATTGGTAACAAAAACTGAAGCTAAAATAATTATTGTAATAAATATAACCATTGGAGCTGGGGTTGTGGTTCAGTGGTAGAGCGCATGCCTAGTACGTAAGAGGCACTGGGTTCAATTCTTAGCACTGCATATAAATAAGTGAACAAAATAAAGGTCCATCAATGTCTAAAAATTTTTTTAAATAAAAAATATAATTATTAATATCTAAAAATATGCACTGTATCTTTCCAAATATCAATAATTTCAGGCAACATTCAAAATGCTAGCAAGGTTCTTTAAACTTTAAATCAATTATGATTATGTATAATCAATTTAGAATTTCTAGGTAAGTAGATGAGTATTAAACAAACTTTAGAAACATTAATGTATATGCAGGTTTTCCTTAATCATTATATTCTGAAAAATCTTATGAAAGAATTGCTGTATGTTTTATTAGTTAATATACACATAGTTGTATTTTGGGTCGCCATTTAACTTTTTTTTTCTTTTTTTTTACCATTGGTTGTTCAAAACATTACATAGTTCTTGATATATCATATTGCACACTTTGATTCAAGTGGGTTATGAACTCCCATTTTTACCCTGTATACAGATTGCGGAATCACATCAGTTACACTTCCATTGATTTACATATTGCCATACTAGTGTCTGTTGTATTCTGCTGCCTTTCCTATCCTCTACTATCCCCCCTTCCCCTCCCCTCCCCTCTTCTCTCTCTACCCTCTCTACTGTAATTCATTTCTCCCCCTTGTATTATTTTTCCCTTACCCCTCACTTCCTCTTGTATGTAATTTTGTATAACCCTGAGGGTCTCCTTCCATTTCCATGCAATTTCCCTTCTCTCCCTTTCCCTCCCACCTCTCATCCCTGTTTAATGTTAATCTTCTTCTCATGCTCTTCGTCCCTACTCTGTTCTTAGTTACTATCCTTATATCAAAGAAGACATTTGGCATTTGTTTTTTAGGGATTGGCTAGCTTCACTTAGCATAATCTGCTCTAATGCCATCCATTTCCCTCCAAATTCTATGATTTTGTCATTTTTTAATGCAGAGTAATACTCCATTGTGTATAAATGCCACATTTTTTTTTATCCATTCGTCTATTGAAGGGCATCTAGGTTGGTTCCACAGTCTTGCTGTTGTGAATTGTGCTGTTATGAACATTGATGTGGCAGTGTCCCTGTAGCATGCTCTTTTTAGATCTTTAGGGAATAGACCGAGAAGGGGAATAGCTGGGTCAAATGGTGGTTCCATTCCCAGCTTTCCAAGAAATCTCCATACTGCTTTCCAAATTGGCTGCACCAATTTGCAGTCCCACCAACAATGAACAAGTGTACCCTTTTCCCCACATCCTTGCCAGCACTTGTTGTTGTTTGACTTCATAATGGCTGCCAATCTTACTGGAGTGAGATGGTATCTTAGGGTGGTTTTGATTTACATTTCTCTGACTGCTAGCGATGGTGAGCATTTTTTCAAGTACTTGTTGATTGATTGTATGTCCTCCTCTGAGAAGTGTCTGTTCAGGTCCTTGGCCCATTTGTTGATTGGGTTATTTGTTATCTTATTGTCTAATTTTTTGAGTTCTTTGTATACTCTGGATATTAGGGCTCTATCTGAAGTGTGAGGAGTAAAGATTTGTTCCCAGGATGTAGGCTCCCTATTTACCTCTCTTATTGTTTCTTTTGCTGAGAAAAAACTTTTTAGTTTGAGTAAGTCCCATTTGTTGATTCTAGTTATTAACTCTTGTGCTATGGGTGTCCTATTGAGGAGTTTGGAGCCCGACCCCACAGTATGTAGATCGTAGCCAACTTTTTCTTCTATCAAACACCGTGTCTCTGATTTGATATCAAGCTCCTTGATCCATTTTGAGTTAACTTTTGTGCATGGCGAGAGAAAGGGATTCAGTTTCATTTTGTTGCATATGGATTTCCAGTTTTCCTAGCACCATTTGTTGAAGATGCTATCCTTCCTCCATTGCATGCTTTTAGCCCCTTTATCAAATATAAGATAGTTGTAGTTTTGTGGATTGGTTTCTGTGTCCTCTATTCTGTACCATTGGTCCACCCGCCTGTTTTGGTACCAGTACCATGCTGTTTTTGTTACTATTGCTCTATAGTATAGTTTGAAGTCTGGTATCGCTATACCGCCTGATTCACACTTCCTCCTTAGCATTGTTTTTGCTATTCTGGGTCTTTTATTTTTCCATATGAATTTCATGATTGCTTTCTCTATTTCTACAAGAAATACCATTGGGATTTTGATTGGCATTGCATTAAACCTATAGAGAACTTTTGGTAATATCGCCATTTTGATGATGTTAGTTCTGCCTATCCATGAACAGGGTATATTTTTCCATCTTCTAAGATCTTCTTCTATTTCTCTCTTTAGGGTTCTGTAGTTTTCATTGTATAAGTCTTTCACCTCTTTTGTTAGGTTGATTCCCAAGTATTTTATTTTTTTTGAGGATATTGTGAATGGAGTGTTTTTCCTCATTTCCATTTCAGAGGATTTGTCGCTGATATACAGGAATGCCTTTGATTTATGCGTGTTGATTTTATATCCTGCCACTTTGCTGAATTCATTTATTAGTTCTAGTAGTTTTTTTGTAGACCCTTTTGGGTCTTCTAGGTATAGAATCATGTCATCTGCAAATAGTGATAATTTAAGTTCTTCTTTTCCTATTTTTATGCCTTTAATTTCTTTTGTCTGTCTAATTGCTCTGGCCAGTGTTTCGAGAACTATGTTGAACAGAAGTGGTGAGAGAGGGCATCCCTGTCTTGTTCCAGATTTTAGAGGGAATGCCTTCAATTTTTCTCCATTCAGAATGATGCTAGCCTGAGGCTTAGCATAGATTGCTTTTACAATGTTGAGGTATGTTCCTGTTATCCCTAGTTTTTCTAGAGTTTTGAACATAAAGGGATGCTGTACTTTGTCGAATGTTTTTTCCGCATCTATCGAGATGATCATATGGTTCTTATTTTTAAGTCTATTGATGTGGTGAATAACATTTATTGATTTCCGTATATTGAACCATCCTTGCATCCCAGGGATGAATCCTACTTGATCATGGTGCACAATTTTTTTTGATATGTTTTTGAATCCGATTCGCCAGAATTTTATTGAGGATTTTTGCATCTATGTTCATTAGAGATATTGGTCTGTAGTTTTCTTTCTTTGAAGTGTCTTTGTCTGGTTTAGGAATCAGGGTGATGTTGGCCTCGTAGAATGAATTTGGAAGTTCTCCCTCTTTTCCTATTTCCTGAAATAGCTTGAAAAGTATTGGTATTAGTTCCTCTTTAAAGGTTTTGTAAAACTCTGCTGTATACCCATCCTGTCCTGGGCTTTTCTTAGTTGGTAGTCTTTTGATGGTTTCTTCTATTTCCTCAATTGATATTGGTCTGTTTAGGTTGTCTATATCCTCCTGACTCAATCTGGGCAGATCATATGACTGAAGAAATTTATCGATGCCTTCACTATCTTCTATTTTATTGGAGTATAAGGATTCAAAATAATTTCTGATTATCTTCTGTATTTCTGAAGTGTCTGTTGTGATATTGCCTTTTTCATCCCGTATGCTAGTAATTTGAGTTCTTTCTCTTCTTCTCTTCGTTAGCATGGCTAAGGGTCTGTCGATTTTATTTATTTTTTCAAAGAACCAACTTTTGTTTTGTCAATTTTTTCAATTGTTTCTTTTGTTTTGATTTCATTAATTTCAGCTCTGATTTTAATTATTTCTTGCCTTCTACTTCTTTTGCTGTTGTTTTGCTCTTCTTTTTGTAAGATTTTGAGATGAAGTATGAGATCATTTATTTATTGGTTTTTTCTTTTTTTAAGGAATGAACTCCAAGAAATGAATTTTCCTCTTAGAACTGCTTTCAATGTGTCCCATAGATTCCGATATGTTGTGTCTGTGTTTTCATTTAACTCTAAGAAGTTTTTAATTTCCTCCTTAATGTCTTCTATAACCCATTGATCATTCAGTAACCTATTGTTCATTCTCCAAGTGATGCATGATTTTTCCTTCCTTCTTTTATCATTGATTTCCAGTTTCATTCCATTATGATCAGATAAGATGCATGGTATTATCTCTACTCCTTTATATTGTCTAAGAGTTGCCCTGTGACATAATATATGATCTATTTTTGAGAAGGATCCATGTGCTGCTGAGAAAAAAGTGTAACTGCTTGATGTTGGGTGGTATATTCTATATATGTCCATTAAGTCTAGGTTATTAATTGTGTTATTGAGTTCTATAGTTTCCTTATTCAACTTTTATTTGGAAGATCTGTCCAGTGGTGAGAGAGGTGTGTTGAAGTCTCCCATGATTATTGTATGGTGGTCTATTAGACTCTTGAACTTGAGAAGAGTTTGCTTGATGAACATAGCTGCACCATTGTTTGGGGCATATATATTTATGATTGTTATGTCTTGTTGGTGTATGGTTCCCTTGAGCCATATGTAGTGTCCCTCTTTATCCCTTTTGATTAACTTTGGCTTGAAATCTATTTCATTTGATATGAGTATGGACACTCCTGCTTGTTTCCAAGTCCATATGAGTGATATGATTTTTCCCAACCTTTCACCTTCAGACTATGTATGTCTTTTCCTATCAAATGCGTCTCCTGTAGGCAGCATATTGTTGGGTCTTGTTTTGTGATCCATTCTACTAGCCTGTGTCTCTTAATTGGTGAGTTTAAGCCATTAACATTTAGGGTTATTATTGAGATATGGGTTGTTCTTCCAGCCATATTTGTTTATTTATGTTACTAAACATGGTTTGTTTTCCTCTTTGATTATTTTTCCCCCCTTTACTGTCCTACCTCCCACTGTTGGTTTTCATTGTTATTTTCCATTTCCTCTTCCTGTAATGTTTTGCCGAGGATGTTTTGAAGAGATGGTTTTCTAGCTGCAAATTCTTTTAACTTTTGTTTATCATGGAAGGTTTTAATTTCATCTTCCATCCTGAAGCTTAATTTCACTGGATACACGATTCTTGGTTGGAACCCATTTTCTTTCAGTGTTTGAAATATGTTATTCCAGGATCTTCTAGGTTTCAGAGTCTGTGTTGAAAGATCAGCTGTTATCCTGATTGGTTTACCCCTAAATGTAATCTGCTTCCTTTCTCTTGTAGCTTTTAAAATTCTCTCCTTATTCTGTATGTTGGGCATCTTCATTATAATGTGTCTAGGTGTGGATCTCTTATGATTTTGCACATTCGGCGTCCTGTAGGCTTCCAGGATTTGGGATTCTGTCTCATTCTTCAAGTCTGGGAAGTTTTCTCGTATTATTTCATTGAATAGATTGCTCATTCCTTTGGTTTGGACCTCTATACCTTCCTGTATCCCAATGAGTCTTAAGTTTGGTCTCTTTATGTTGTCCCATATTTCTTGGATGTTCTGCTCATGGTTTCTTAACAGTCTTGCTGAGCTGTCTATGTTCTTTTCAAGTTGAAATACTTTGTCTTCATTGTCTGATGTTCTATCTTCTAAGTGTTCTACTCTGCTGGTAGTATTCTCAATTGAGTTTTTAAGTTGGTTTATTGCTTCCTGCATTTCTAGGATTTCTGTTAGTTTTTTATAACCTCTATCTCCCTGTATAGTTGATCTTTTGCTTCTTGGATTTGTCTATATAATTCATTGTCGAAGTGATCTTTCATTGTCTGATTTTGTTGTCTAATGTCTTCCTTGAGACTCCAGATCATCTGAAGCATGTATATCCTGAATTCTTTATCTGACATTCCATCTGCTGCAGCTATTACCTCTTCTAAAGTTGAGTTGAACTGCATTGCTTGTGGTCCTTTCTTTCCTTGTCTTTTCATACTGCTCGCGTTTCTTTCTGCTTGGTGAAACTGTTGTGTTTTTGAAATTTTCCCCCTATATATTTATATTGCTCTTATATAGTTGAAAAGTCTCCCTTGCAGGGGCGGGCAGCAGCTGTGCTCCTCCTCCAATTGGGGTGATCTGTCTGCCACGCTGGCGGGCCGCTGGGCCTGTTCTGCCGGTCGGTCCCAGGTCTGCCTATCTTGCAGGCATGGGCAGCGGCTCTGCTCTGCCCCTACTCCAATTGGGGTGACATGTCTTGTTGAGAGCCACAGCCAAAGGGGCCCCAGCAAACTTCCAGCTGCCGGCTGATGATTGGTTCACAGCGGCCCCAGCAACATCTAGTTGATTGGCTCCTCTGCGGTGATGTTCATTGGGCTGTTTCCCCGCCCTTCAGACTGCCAGCTGATGATTGGCTCACAGCGGCCCCAGCAACATCTAGCTGATTAGCTCCTCTGCGGTGATGTTCATTGGGCTGTTTTCCCGCCCTTCAGACTGCCAGCTGATGATTGGCTCACAGTGGCCCCAGCAACATCTAGCTGATTGGCTCCTCTGCGGTGATGTTCATTGGCTCTTGAGGCCGATTGGCTGGGTTGCATGGGTGGAGCCAAAGAAGTCCCCCAATGAGCAGCTCCGTGGTCTGAAAGGGCAGGGAAACAGCCCAATGAACATCACCGCAGAGGAGCCAATCAGCTAGATGTTGCTGGGGCCGCTGTGAGCCAATCATCAGCTGGCAGTCTGAAGGGCGGGGAAACAGCCCAATGAACATCACTGCAGAGGAGCTAATCAGCTAGATGTTGCTGGGGCCACTGTGAGCCAATCATCAGCTGGCAGTCTGAAGGGCAGGAAAACAGCCCAATGAACATCACCGCAGAGGAGCCAATCAGCTAGATGTTGCTGGGGCCGCTGTGAACCAATCATCAGCCGGCAGCTGGAAGTTTGCTGGCAGCTGGAAGTTTGCTGGGGTCCCTTTGGCTGTGGCTCTCAACAGTGTCTACCGCGCCGGTGGGTTGCTGGGCCTGTTCCGGGCGCGGGAGGTGGCTCTGCTCTGCCCCTACTCCAACTGGGGTGATGTGACTTCCACGCCGGCGGGTGGCTGGGCCTGTTCCTCCAGTTGGTCGCAGGTCTGCCTACCTTGCGGGCACGGGTGGCGGCTCTGCTCTGCCCCTACTCCAAATGGGGTGATGTGTCTGCCGTGCCGGCAGGCCGCTGGGCCTGTTCCGCTGGTCGGTCACAGGCCTGCCTACCTTGCGGGCACGGGTGGCGGCTCTGCTCTGCCCCTACTCCAATTGGGGTGTTGTAACTACCACGCCGGCGGGTCGCTGGGCCTGTTCCGGGCGCGGGCGGTGGCTCTGCTCGGCCCCTACTCCAATTCGGGTGACGTGTCTACCACGCCGGCAGGCCTCTGGGCCTGATCCGCCGGTTGGTCGCAGGTCTGCCTACCTTGCAGGCGCGGGCGGCGGTTCTGCTCTGTCCCTCCTCCAATTGGTGTGACGTGTCTACCATGCCCACGGACCGCTGGGCCTGTTCTGCCGGTCGGTCGCAGGTCTGCCTACCTTGCGGGCACGGGCGGCAGCTCTGCTCGGCCCCTACTCCAAATGGGGTGACGTGATACCATGCTGGCGGGTCGCTGGGCCTCTTTCGGGCGTGGGCGGCGGCTCTGATCTGCCCGTACTCCAATTGGGGTGATGTGTCTACCACGCCGGCAGGCCGCTAGGCCTGTTCCGCTGGTTGGTCGCAGGTCTGCCTACCTTGCGGGCTCAGGCGGTGGCTCTGCTCTGCCCCTACTCCAATTGGGGTGACGTGGCTACCACGCCAGCAGGTCGTTGGGCCTGTTCCGGATGCGGGTGGTGGCTCTGCTCTGCCCCTACTCCAATTGGGGTGACGTGGCTACCACGCCAGCAGGTCGTTGGGCCTGTTCCGGATGCGGGTGGTGGCTCTGCTCGGCCCCTACTCCAAATGGGGTGATGTGACTGCCACGCTGGCGGGTCGCTGGGCCTGTTCCAGGCGCGGGCGGCGGCTCTTCTCTGCCCCTCTGGCCTCCATAGTATTCAGCAGGACCCAGACCGAGCAGTAGTTTCCGCGGGTTCTTTAGCCCTGGGCCAGAGCAGTTCCGGGAGCCGGAATTCTGCCGCTCCTGGCTTGGTGTATGTTCTGATAGAAGCAGGCTCCAAGAAGCAGTTTCCACCAGTTCTTTAGCACTGAGCCTGAGTAATTTGTCTGCGAGACGCAGGCGAATGGCAGCCTGAAATTACCTGTTCTATAGCTGAATGAGCTGCGATCAGTCGAAAACAGGGATGGTGATGTCAGCTCACCAAGATGGTGGCCGCTGGCTTCCTCTGTGGTCTGACCGGTGTGGAGAATCGAATTGGACCACTTCCTTCCCCCGTCTCAAACCCAGAATTCAGCACTGAGTACAGTGATTGCACAGCTGGCAGGAGCCCACAGAATCCACAGTGCTGTATCTTTGCGTTGCTATCTCGTCGTTTCCCAGCGTGCGCTGCAGACTCTAGCTTCGGGGTGATTTGCTGAATAAGCAGCATGACCCTCCGTGCTGACAAATCGCTCGAGTTTGAGCCCCCATAGCTGATCCTCGTGCAATGAAAATCCTTCCTCTAGGTTTTGGAGCACCTCAATTTTGCTGGAAATTCCTAACAAGATAGCTTTTAGCGGTTCTAACTCGTCATTCTCCCGCACAGTGACGCGGTACACGGGGGTGATGCACTCCCTTCGCCGCCATCTTCCCTTCCCAGAATGGCCATTTAACTTTAACCCTCATAAATTCATTTATAAATAAATTTCTGTAAACTGTATGAGAATAAAGGTTTTAAATTTTGCCACATCATCCCCCTGTAAGTTATGGTATAATGCAGTTTGAAGGGAAAAAAAAGTTCATTTTGTTTTAAAAATTTGTCATGTGAGATTTAAAGGTCACATGAGTTTGCAATAAGTGCTTAAAGAACATTCTGCATATGTCATTTTGCAAATTAATGTGTCTCTGCCTCCCTGAATTGAAACTTTAGGTTGTGTAGTCTTAAACTAGAAATCAGGATATATTTAAGGCCTACAATAACAGCTAGTAAAATTAGGAAATAAAGATCAGATTATTACATATCCTAATAAATAGTCCTTAGTGTGGGATATTATTTTATGCTGACTGTGTTGCCTCTGGCCCCTCCACGAGTAAGAAAACAGGTCACTTCTTTGTTTTAGGCATGTTATTTGACCTTGTAGCAATGAATTCTGAACATCAATCAACAGAAAAAGTGAAAATCTTGTTTTCAACATTGTGCAACTTTTATAAATGATATATATTGGATTATTTAACTTCTCTGTGATTAGTTTTTATTGTTATTTATTTATTTTGATGCAAAAAGCTTTCGTTTCATTTGGCCCAAAGCTTGGGAGAGCAGAGTGCTTACAAAGCTGCCCAATCACTGGAGGGAAAGGCTCAGGCAGAAGCCTTGATACCAAGAACTGTAGAAAGCCCCTCAAAGTCTGCTGGGATCAGGAGGTTCTCAGTCACGCCTAAGATGAGCCTTTTGAAGAACTATTCACCCAGCCTAGCCAGGGACCTGCCGGCCTACAGAGGTTAGTCAAGTGGTCGCCCATCTTCCTGATGAGTCTTACCTCTTCATCTGGGAAAGTGTTTCTCCAGGAAGTCACAGAGATGGGGGTCTATGCAGGCAGAACCCAGGGCATGAATATCTAAAACAACTTGGTTCAGATTTTCCTCCAGGGCTACGGCGGTTTCCATGGGGCTCAGAGTTTTACACTCATCTTTGAAGAGGAAACAGCTGCCTCACTAGTTTAACATCTTCAGGAGACACTGGATGTTCTAACACTTCTCAGCCAGCTCACACAAATGGCCCACACTGTCCAGAGCCACATTGTTGTGGAAATAGAAACCCAGGGGCAGGTGTGTGTGTAGGAGGCCTGCAGATGTCAATTGACCCGCCGGGTGAATGTGGTCTCCACCTTGGTGGAATAATTCTAGTGAGTTTGAAAGACAGTGAGAGGCTGGAAGAAAGGGAATTGCCAGGTCTGTTCCATCCAAGTACTGTTGAAGTAAGAGATGGACCTCTAGATGTGCGACTCTATTTCATTTTTAATTGATAATTAATAGTTGTATGTGATCTTTTTTAAAAATATCAATGGAACTAAAGAAGGTTTTAGAATTATAAAAGTTGCAAATAGATTTGTCCCAAGAATGTTAGTTATGTAGTTTATCGGAAAAATGAATCATTTTAAACAATAGTCAAATGATTTATGAAGTAAAGCTCAACGTCTTGAGATACACTAATAGATTAAGGAAGTTATAAAACATTGTGAAACTTGCTAATGTTTAAATTTGTTTGACAAAAAGTTATGGAGTGCCTTTGCATACCATGCATTATTCAGGGCACTAGAGACACAATGGGAAGCAAATCCTAGAGATCACAGTCCAGTGAGAAGGCAGGCAGACTTTAAAATTATGCAAATAACGGATTGAGCAAGGGATGAATGTAACCAAGGAGATAACATCTGTACATTTTTATTGATAAAAGAAATAAAAGACAGTGGCAAGCTATCCCATGTCCGAGGATTAGAATTAATATTGTTAAGATGTCATACACTACTCAAAGCAATCTACACATTCAATGCAATCCCTATGAAAATTCCAATGGCAGTTTTCACAAAAATAGAAAAAAAAATCCTAAAATTCATATAGAACTGCAAAAGACCCAAAATAGCCAAAGCAATTTTGAGGGGGAAAGAACAAAGCTGGAAATCTCACTCCCTGATTTCAAACTCTTTTTTGGAGGAGGTACTGGGGAGTGAACTCGGGGGCACTCAACCACTGAGTCAGTGTATTTGTATTTTATTTAGAGCTTAACACCTCGATTTCGCTGAGGCTGGCTTTGAACTCACAATCCTCCTGCCTCAGCCTCCCGAGCTGCTGGGATTACAGCTCTAGTAATCGAAACAGTTTGGTACTGGCATAGAAACAGACACATTAAGGAATGGGACAAGATAGGAGCCCCAAACAAATCCATGTATTTAGGGTCAACTGGCTTTTGACAAAAATACTAAGTTACATAATTGGGACAGGACATGCCCTTTAATAAATAGTTTTTGGGAAACTGGATAACCACATGCAAAAGAATGAAATCAGATCCTCATCTCATACCTTACATAAAAATCAACTCAAGGGCTGAGGATGCAGCTTGCTGTTTTAGTACTTGTTCATCAAGTGTGAGGCCCTGGGTTTGATTTGCCAATGACACCAACAACAACAACAACCACCACCACCCTCAAAATTGATCGAAGACTTAAAGCTAAGACATGAAACTATAAAACCACTAGAAGAAAATGGAAGAGGAAGGCTTAAAAGTTTCTATATGGCAAGGCAAAGGAAACAACAGAGTAAAATACCTAAATAATAAGAAAACAACCTGATTTAAAAATAGGAAAAGGACCTGAGTGGATATTTCTCAAAAAGCAGTCATAAATATATTCAACAGATAAGTGAAAAATGCAGTGCTCAGCATCACTAATCATTAGGGAAATGCAAATTAAAACCATAATGAGATAGCACCTCATGCCTGTCACAATGGCTATTATCAAAGAGAGAAAAGATTATTGGTATTGGTAAAGATGTGGAGAAAGGAACCTCTTGAACACTGTTGGTAAGAATGTAAACTAGTATAGACACTATGGAAGACAGTATTTTTATGAGTTTCCTCAAAAAAAAAAAAAAAAACAGAACTAAGTATGATTGAGCAATCCCACTACTGAGTATTTGTCCAAAGGAAATACAATTAATATATCAAAGAGATTTTTATTGTAGCACTAATCACAATAATATGTTTCAATACACAATAGCTTATGTTCCAGATTCAACTCAATATTCTAAATTATGTATGTCAATGATCCTGGATTATTATGAAATATTAAGAGATATTAAGTGAGCTTAGCTTAGTAAAAAAGGAAAGTATGATATATCATAAATATTTATATTAAAAGTATTTAAAGCACAAATTTTGGAAAGTTTTAAATACCAACAGATGAATGGATAAAGAAAACGTGATGTATATATGTGATGGAATACTATTCAGCCACAAAAATGGCAAAATTCTGTCATTTGCAGCAACATTGGAACCAAGGATCATAAAATGTTGAGTGAAATAATCCAGGCACAGAAAGGAAATACCATATGATTTCACTCTTATGAAATCTAAAAAAGGCTAAACTCATGGAACTAGAGAGCAGAATAGTGATTACCAGAGGTGAGAGACAGAAGGTAAAGAGACTGCTTATTTTGTACAAAGTCAAAGCCAGACAGGCGGAATAATGTTGGTGTTCTGTGGCTCAGACAGTGATTATAGCTAAGAATATTGTATCATATAACCCAAAACAGCTAGAGGAAAGGATTTTGTTCTCATTACAAAGAAATGATAAATATTTGAGATGATAGATAACCTAAGTGTCTTAAGTTTATCATACATAATGTATAAATGTGTCAAAACATTACTTTGTGGGGCTGGGGATGTGGCTCAAGCAGTAGCGCGCTCGCCTGGCATGCGTGCGGCCCAGGTTCGATCCTCAGCACCACATACCAACAAAGATGTTGTGTCCGCTGAAAACTAAAAAATAAATATTAAAATTCTCTCACTCTCTCCCTCTCTCTCACTCTTTTAAAAAAAACCAAAAAAAAACCCACATTACTTTGTACCCCATACAAATATGCAACTATTATGTGTCAATAAAACAAACATTCACCATCATAGCCACTAAGGAAATACAAATTAAGACCACACTGAGATATCACTGCATGCCTATCAAAAATGCATAAAATGAAAAATAGAGACAATATCAAATCCTGGCAATAACACAGAGAAAATGAATCTATTAGAGAAATGTACGTTTCAGCCACTTTGGCAAATATTTTGGCAACTTCTTAATAAACTAAACATGTGCTTATTAAGCAATCCAACATTTGCACTCCTAGACCTTTATCTCAAAGAAATGATGCCCACACAAAAAAAATTGATACAAAATCATTTATAACAGCTTTATTTGTAGAAACTGAAAACTAGAAACAACCAAAATGTTCTACAAAAGGTATAGTAGTTAAACAATGTGTGATACATCTGTACACAGGATGCTGCTCAGCAATAAAAAGGAATAAATTATTGTTATAAGCACAACTTGGATGGATCTCAATGGCATATGCTAAGTTAAAAAAAAACTCAAAAGATCACATGCTGAGATGGCTGACTTTGAGTGTCAACTTGACTGGATTATGGGATATTCAGCTAGGAAAGCATTACTTATTGTCAGTCCTTTAATAGGTACTGTGCCCATCTCTCTTCTGCTGACAGGGAACCCCAACCACTTTTGATTTTTGCTGAAAAATGCCTCAGGTGAGTCCGTAAGAGTATTTCTAAGAAGATTGCATTCACTCTAGATATGGGTTTGCCTTCCCTGCACACTACAAATCTGTGAACTTACAGAAGTCTCATCCACCATCATCCTCAACCCACACAGCATTGCTTCTGACCAAGGAACTCACTTGACAGACAAACAAGTTTGTCATAGACTAATGCCAGTAGAATTTACTCATCGAATCATGTTCCTATCATCCTGAAGCACCTAGCTTGATAGAATCATGGAATGAGGTTCTATAACAGCACAGTGCAAACTATGTGCCATTCCTTTGCAGATCTTCTCCCAAAGACACTATATGCTTTACTATGTCTCCCATTGGCAGGATTTATGAGTCCAGGAATCAAGGGATGAATATTGCAGTAGCACCATTCCCATTTACCGAGTGACTGACAGGTGAAATCCTTGCCTCCTTTTCATGAGACTTTATGCTCTGCTGGCTTGGAGTTCTTAGTTTCATAGGGAAGGACATTTCCATCATGAAACAGAACAATGATTCTATTAAAGTGAATGTTAAGACCACCACTTTGGGCTCCTCGTGCCTCTAAATCAGTAGACGAAAAGGAGAGAAAATGTTGTAGACTAGGGTGATTGATCTGGACTACCAAGGGGAAACTGGATTAATAACCCACAAAGAAGGTAAGGGGAAAAATGTATGAAATACAGAAAGTTTCCTAGGGCATCTCTGAAAAGTATTGCCATCCCCTGTAATTAAATTTCCCCTGGGAAATTACAACAACTAATCTGGGTAGGACTTGAATGGTGCAGATACTTCAAGAATAAAAGTTGG
This sequence comes from Spermophilus citellus, assembly GCF_964194105.1. Lineage (NCBI taxonomy): Eukaryota > Metazoa > Chordata > Mammalia > Rodentia > Sciuridae > Spermophilus > Spermophilus citellus. The sequence continues at coordinate 40,420,459 of NC_138199.1, read as the reverse complement.
ATAATTCTACAAAGTAAAGAACCATCACCAGCTGAGGTGTTTATTGCAGGTAAAGGGTATACTAAAAGGTTAGTCGGAAGGTAGAATACCAGCTACCACCACTTGACCAGTTACAAAAATGAGGGCTTCCCCTATTACATTAAGAATGTGTGTATGTGTATGTGTGTGTGTGTTTTCATATATTTATAGCAAATATCTTTGGGGTTTTTCACTTTCTTATATTCATGTATTGAGATATATAATAAGTTTTATCAGTATTTAAGTATTATTAATTTTACATCATAGTATTGAGTTGTGGGATATCAGGAAAGAGATAAACCTAACTCAAAAGACTTTACCTCCTCTTTGGAGGAGGGGAGTAGTGCATTTGTATTGTATTTAGGGCAGCTGTATCCTGGCATGTGGAATGATCATCTTGTTATTATCCTTATTTGGAGAATAAGCACAGTGTAAGGAAATGCATATGAGTGCCATGTTGACAAGACAAAGACTTCTGATGGTTGATTTTGAGTGTCAACTTGACTGGATTGAGGGACACTCAGATATCTGCTATAGCATTATTTATTCTCAGTATTTCAATAGGCCCTCAGCACATCTAGCCCATCTTTCTTCTGCTGAAACGGACACCCAGGTGAATTGCTTTAAATAAATGATTGATTAGCATATGAAGCCTTGACTGAGAGGGGAAGATCCCCTCTCAGTGTAGACAGTCACCGTCCAATTGGCTGGGAACCTTGAACAAAAGATGGAAGAGGAACAATTGCAAATTCTCTTTCTCTTCTGGAGTCAGGACTCTTTTCTATTCCTACTCGTGGGCATCAGAACTCCAGATTTCCAAGCCTCTGGACTCTGGGATTTACAAAGTCGACATCTAGGCTCTTGGATTTTCTGCCTCAGACCGATAATTCCACTATCAGCTTCCATCATTCTGAGCTCTTCACTTGGATTGAACCAACCTGCCAGTGCTCCGTGTTTTCCAGCTTGCAGTTGGCCTCTCATGGGACTCCTCAGCCTTCATGTTCAAGTAAGCCAATTCCTCTAAAAAATTCCTTTTAATCTCTCTGTCTGTATATATCCATTTCTCCTTGAAAAACCTTGACAAAAAACACATCATGGGATTCTGCTTACATAACACCCCTGAAATGACAAAATTATAGAGAAGGAAAACAACCAGGGATCTTCAGAGGTTAGCAATGGTAGCAAGGAGGGAAATGCATATGGCTCTAAAGAGGCAGCATAAGGGAGACCTTTATAGTAATAGAATGGCTGTGGTTATTATGGTAAATGGTGCTTACATGAATCTACACATATGACAAGATGACATAGAGCTATACGCATAATTTATACCAAAGACAATTTCCTGGTTTTGATATTTGTCAGTATTCCATTCCTATAACAAACACCTGAGATAAACAGGTATTTCTCTTTATAAAGAAGAATTTATTTTAATTCAGTTTTGGAAGTTCTGGTCCGCGGTCATTTAGCCCCCATGGCATTTGGACTTGTGACAGTGCAGCTCATCCTGGTGGAAGCTCATGCTGGAGCAAGACCATTCAAGTCATGGCCAGGATGCAAAAGAAGGGTTACAGGGACTGGGATCCCACAGTCCCCTTTGAGGACATGCCTTCAATGGCCTGAAGAGCTCCTACTGGGCATTACTTCTTAAAGACTCCACTACTTCTCATTGGCATTAAGCTAGAGACCAAGACTTTAACACGTGTTTTTGGGGAAATTCCAGATCCAAACTATAGCAATACTGTAATTATATAAATATATACAGTAGGGGAAATCGTGATGCACAGGACCTTTGTATACTAATTTTGCAATATCCTTGAATCTGTAATTTTTTAAGTTTTTTTTTTTTAAATCAATGAATAAAGAAAATTCTGGGGTCTCAGTAGATGTAGAAAAAGCCTTTGGAAAAATGTACCATCCATTTATTTTCACAAACTTAAAAAAAAAGCATCTATGAGAATGTTACAGTCAACAAAATGCTTAACTATGAGATAAAAGATTAAATGATTCCCTGTGATAGAAAGGGGAAAAAAAGGACATCTGCTATCATTACTTCTATACAACATTGTACTGATGTCCTAACCAGAGCAATAAAGGGAGAAAAAGTACAAGTAAAGGCATATGAGAAAGTAAGAATTAAAACTGTTTTTATTCACAGACAACAAGATCACCCCTATAAAAAATCATAAACTCCAAAAAAGCTATTAGAACTAGTCAGTGTGTTTAACAAGGTTTTAGGACACAAAGGTCAATGTACCAAAATAAATTATATTTTTATATAGTAGTATATCTTTTACTGTTGGCTCCTGGTAACAAATTCTTTCAATGTTTAATTGTTTAAAATGGTTCTTTCACATTCAGCTATTAAGAATATTTTTTTAGGGAGTATAAAAGCTTAGATTGGAGTGATTTTCTCTAACAACTTTGAAAAATTTCTATTGTCTGCTGACTTCCATTGTTTTCATTGAATGTCATGTGTCCTTTCTTTTGGGTACTTAATTTTTTTTTTTCCTCTTTGTCTTTTGGTTTTTACTACTTTTGCCATTGTGTTCCTATTGTACTTTTCGTTTATCATTCCTGGGGTAGCATTTGTTGTGTATGTGGCTTCATATCTTTTGTGAGTTTCAGAAAATTCTCTGGCATGATCTCTTCAAATATTTCTTGGCGCATTCACATTCTCCTCTCCTTCTGGGACTCTAACATGAGTCTCAAAACTTTGTGAACAACATATCCCATATTCAGTAGAACAAATCAACTCAAAGTACCCTCATCTCTCTAATATTAGTATTTTTAGATGATTATGCCATAATTCTGTGACATATCACTTAAAAAATTTCTTTCTTAAGGATAGGCACCAAGGGTTGGGGATACAGACCTATGGTATAGTGCTTGCCTAGCAAGTGCAAGGCTGTGGGTTTACTCTCCAGCATTGCATTAATTAATTAACTAATTAATTAAAATAAGGATGGGGATGAAATTTCTGAATAACTTTCAAATAATAAGTATAATTTCAAAATTTTTATTTTATCTACTTATGAATTAAATGGAGACTTTTGCTTTTAAAAAAAAAGAACCATCAATCTCAAATACTGTTTTGGTACTTACACTGCATTTTATAAGCATTAACTTCTATTCACCCACACTTATGGAAAAAGTCTGTATCCTTCATTTATTACTAACAGCCAGGGATATATGGTTGTGGATGCATATTTCTGTTTCAGCTTTTGTTTGAGTGGCTTCCAAAACATCATCCTATAGGTTTTTGGAATCTTTGCCAAGTTCAGCTCAGATTAAGTTTCTTTGTTAGGATTGCTTTTTAAAGCATCTGGATCAGAAATCATATACTTCTGCTGCATAGCAAAGAAACATTTGGAAATCATCAGAGACATCATAAGAAAGGATGAATAGTATTGCATGCTTTTTCTTAGGGTAGGTAAGAGCTACAACAAAAATAATTTCATTAAGAATTTAGAAAATGCTAGGTGGATATTGTTAAAACATTTTAAGCAACTGATAGCTTACTTTGAAACAATATTATTCTAGGTATTATTGTTCCTAAAACTATAATGAAATATTTCTGAGTAAAACTAGAGGTTTCTTCTGTTGACCTATTTTTAATGCCTACTTACACACATTAAGAAGGCATGTAAGACTAAAAGTTTTTAGCTTAACATCATCCTATCATTTTTATTTTGTTTCCAATTTTGAAGCAGAAACCTAAATGATTATTCATGGCATTTCAGCAAATAGCATTCATTAGAGGAAAAGAGGTTGTCTTAAGCAACAATCTATCTACTCTCCTATAGAGAAAGACCTATTTTTTATTAAAAGAAAAATCTCCGAGGAAAGACTTCAGTTTCTAATATAGTGAACTGTATTGTTTTCAAAAGTAGGCCAGAATTTCAATATGAGTGTCAGAACTTTTGTACCTGTGAAGTGAACCTACATATATGATTTTTATGCTTTCCAATTGTGCCAAAATGATTGATGAATTTGGGACAGATCAATGATTATCCCATGCATCGCCATGAGAAAGTGCATTTAGGTTACAGTATGGGAATTCAGATGATTTAGTGGATAAGCTTCAGACTGTGGAATCAAAAGAAAATAGGTCTTTTTTCTAATTGGAGAGTGACCATTGGTATTCTCCCTTCTGTGTTACTCTCAAATTTAGAAACAGGGCTGGGATTGTGGCTCAGCAGTAGAGCACTCACCTATCACGAGCAGAACCTGGGTTCCATCCTCAGCACCACATAAAAATAAAGGCATTGTGTTGTGTCCATCTACACCTAAAAAATAAATATTAAAAAATTTAGGAACAATTTTCTCCTTCACGTTCACTTCAAAAGGATGCTACAAGCCTATGAAGTCATCATAGTATATGAACCCAAATGTACCTTCATGTCACTACATAATCCAGTGATGTCTCAAAAACATCAATCTTGAAATCATTCATTGACCATTCAGATGCTAATTACAACATCCCTAGGAACGTGTATGTATGTGTAAGTGAGGGAAGTCTTTCCTACCGGTGAATCTTTCATCCCTAATACATGTTTATTCTTCCTTATCTCATTAACAAGAAAATATTAAAAGAAAGGTGGACAGATCCTTCAGGGAGTAAGGAAATGCACTTTTGCTTCTTTATAGCTTACCTTATCCCCACCTTAAAGACAGAGCTAAAATGTGATGTCTGAGATACATGTAGCAATGAAATTTTTATTGATTGATATAAATATGTATGGCTTTGTTCAGCTGAATACTGCGGGTAGGAGTTACTGGCGTATGTCATACATTATCTTATTACACTCATTTTATGGAAGCTGATCCTGATGGGACAGTGGAAGGAGAGCTTACTCCAGCTTTCTGGAAAAGCAATTAATCCTCCTGCTTATGTCGCAACCATGTCTTGGATCGCACTGGTGTGCTGGCACCCTCTCCCCTTTTATTAAAACAAAAATGCAGCTGCTGACCAGAAGTGCAGCTCTACAAGCAGGGCTTTCATCATGTTGGTAAGAGATTCATATCCAGGGTTGACATCATTTCAGTTATGGCCCTTTCTTTATTAAAGTTGGGAATTTCGAGTTTGTTTATTAAAGATTTAAAGCTATAGGTTAAATCACCAAATTGAAATCCACTTATTTCCCTATACCATGATAAGTGGATAAGGTGTGCTGGAAAATGTATTTTTCAGATTTTTTTTTTTTACCAACAGAGAAATTATTTTAATGTGAAGTGCATTGTATCAAAAAGAAACTGATGTCTTGTTTCCCCCTGAATCTTTAGCACTTCTTTTTTTTTATAAGTAACTCTCACATCCCTTGGTTTCTAATTAGAGCCTTTAGAAATGTTTTAGAGCTGTTGACTATTAAACGTTAGTAAAAATAGTGGCCAAGGCTTTGACTTACCTTTGTGGCAGCTCTGCTGTGCAGTTCATCTGTTTCTCATCAGTTTCTAAAATTGATAATTCTTTAAGACAGGTGGCATTCACCAGTGTTTACAAAGATTTTTTTTTTAACTGTCCGTATAGTCTTGTGCTCAATGGCTCTCTTAATTCATAACCCAATCTTTTTCATGACAAGACATCTTTTATTACAAAAACAAAAAATAGCAAAATGCTTTTTATCTATATTTTGATGTAAATTCTATTTTATTTTTTTATTTTTATATGTGGTGCTGAGGATTGAACCCAGGCCACATGCATGCCAGGCGAGCGCGCTACCACTTGAGCCACATCCTCAGCCCCATATTTTTTTATTTTTAAAATATTTATTCTTAAGCTTTAGGTGGACACGATATCTTTATTTTATATTTATGTGGTGCTGAGGATCGAACCCAGTGCCTTGTGCATGTTAGGCGAGCACTCTACCACTGAGCCAGACCCCCAGTCCTGTAAATTCTATTTTAAATAGTAGAATTAACATTGTAGAGTTAACAAAGATACTTTTATAAAGCCATTAATGAAACATTTTATAATTTCAAATTTTTAATGTTTTGGACATTTTAGCTCTTGTTTTCCCATTGAATCACAGTCTAGTGGGATTCACTTTTGTCCTCCATAAAATTATTGTAATAAAGACCATGGATTACGCTTACAATGTTTTTTTTTCTTGTCCAGCGAATTCTGCGTATTTTTTAAAATAAGTAATAATTGGTTTTTTGTTGATAATAATTTTGTTACTAAAGATGAAAACATTTAGAAAAAGCAGCTGGAGTAAGGACTGTGACATCACTCTGAGCTCTCTCCTAAGAGTTTTGAAGTTGTTGAATTACATATTACTGGAGGCAGTACATCCAAAAGTTTACTTTCTTGGTACCAGGGATTGAACCCAGGGACACTACCACTGAGCTACATCCCCAGCCCTTTTTATTTTTTATTTTGAGACAGGGTCTCACTAAGTTGCTCAGAGTCTCCCTAAATTGTTGAGGCTGGCTTTGAACTTGCAATCCTACTATTTTAGCCTTCCCAGTGGCTGGGATTACAGGCGTGTGCCACTGCACCCCACTGTAATTCTTAACATAAAAGTGTTTGTTACTGGCACATTGGTGTGTGCCTGAAATCCCAGATACTTGGGAGACGAAGGCAAGAAAATAGTTTTGAGACCAACCTTGGTATCTTAGTGAGGGCCTGTTTCAAAATAAAAAGGCTGGATGTAGGTTTAAAAAAAATAAAATAAAAAGATGGATGTGGTGGCGCACGCCTATAATCCCAGTAGTTCAGAGGCTGAGGTGGGAGGATTGAGAGTTTAAAGCCAGCCTCAGCAAAAGTGAGGTTTTAAGCAACTAAGTGAGACCCTGTCTCTAAATAAAATACAAAATAGGGCTGGGGGTATGGCTCAGTGGGTTGAGTGCCCTTGACTTCAATCCCAGTACATCCCCCTAAAAAAATTAAAAAGTGTTTGTTTCTGTGTTTCAACACCCAAAGGTGTGATGCAACGGGGTAATCTCACATTCAATTTAATTCTGGTCTCAACTACCCAGTGTTAATGGCAGACTCCACAAGTTTAGGACAAAGTCCTTTACTGCCCCCGCTTTAATTATGAGTCATAAGTTTGGGGTGTTTCTAGTCAACTATAAATTGTAATTTTCCATCACTTCCTCAAGTTCAGTAGTTCCCCGGAATGACTCACAGAACTCAGGAAAGCCACCACCACTTAACCCAGTTATCCCACTCCATAATCAGCATACTGTAGTGACACAGCCACATCAACATTTATAGCAGCTCAATTCACACTAGCTAAACTATGGAACCAACTAGGTGGCCTTCAACAGATGAATGGATAAAGAAAATGTGGTATATAAACATAAATAAGAATGAGATTATGGCATTTTCCAGTAAATGGGTGGAATTGGAGACTACCATGCTAAGTGAAATAAGCCAATCCTCAAAACCAAAAGTCAAATGTTGGACTGGGAATATAGCTCAGTTGATAGAGTGCTTACCTCACATGCACAAGGCCCTGGGTGCAATCCCCAGCACCACACACACACACACACACACACACACACACAAGTCAAATGTTCTCTCTGATATGCAGAGGCTGTCACACAATAAGATGGGAGGGGGAAGAAGTTCAGTGGATTACAAAGGAGAATGAAGGGGAGGAGGGTGATAGGAATAGGAAAGACAGTAGAATGAATCGGACATGACTTTCCTATATTCATATATGAATACATGACCAGTGAAACTCCACATCAGGTACAACTACAAGAATTGGATCCTAATTAGAATAAATAGTACTCCATGTATATATAATATATCAAAATGTACTCTGTTGTCATGTATATCTTTTTTTTTTGAGAGAGAGAGAGAGAGAGAATTTTTTAATATTTATTTATTAGTTTTCAGAGGACACAACATCTTTGTCTGTATGTGGTGCTGAGGATCGAACCCGGGCCACACGCATGCCACATCCCCAGCCCCTGTCATGTATATCTTAAAAGAACAAAAGAACTCAGGAAAGCCCTATACTTAAATTATGGTTTTAGCATAAAGGTTATTATTTCAGCATAAAGTCACATGAAGGATCCTGGGCTTCTTTCCCTGTGGAGTCAGGGTGTGACACTGCTAAATCTATCTAATCACCAGCTAGGAGACTTCTTGTCATTATGTAGGCATTGTTGATTAAAACCTTGGCCCCATGACTGACTCTTTAGACTACCCCTCTTCCTGGTTCAAAGTTGTGACTTTTTAATCAAGTGATCAGTCTTTCTAATGACCAATCTTCCTCCTGAAGCTACCTAGGGGCCCTATTAGCATAAGAGACATTCCTATCACAAAAAATGCCTTGGGCCAACTGTGGCTTGGTAGCAGAGCGCTTGCCTGGCATGTGTGAGGCACTGGGTTCGGTCCTCAGCACCACATAAAAATAAATAAAATAAAGGTATTGTGTTCCTCGACAACTAAAAAATATATTTTTTAAAAATGCCATGGGCTTTTGTCTGTGCCTAAAACCAGGAACAAAGGTCACATGCACATACTGCCCCAGTTTCCTTGTACAGTGGTTAAAATCACAAATACTTGTCATATGGAAAAAAAAAACCAAACAGATCCTATATTTAGAAAGATAATTGGGTGGAATTTCACATGCAATGGTAATCAGTAAATTAATGGTAGTCACACTGAATAAATCTCCTGAGAGAGTTACAATTTTTTTTTCTTTCTACATTTACCAAGGTCTTGAGGTCTTTAAACACCCACCATAACTGGTCACTTGTTTTGAACAAAACATCACGTTCCAATTCCTGACTTGTATATTCAAAGACCTTAGACTTAAAGGAAATACCAAAAACCATGAAGGATACTTGAAGTATATGGTTTCTACCGACTGAAAACAGTTATTATGTGCCTTCTTGAATCTGCAATCTATTACACTGCATTTTTGCTAATACTAAGATCAGTTTATTTCTTCAGCCACCCATCGCTGGTGTCAGTGCTGTAGTTTGGAAGTTGAATGTCCCCTACAGGCCTCAGTGTTCAAAAGCTGTGGGTTCCTGGGACAATGCTGTTGGGTGATGGTGGCACCTTTGAGAGTGAGATCAGTCCTTAGGTCACAGGACCAGTCCCCTAAGGGGGACTGTGGGACTCTGGTCTCTTCCTTTTTGTCTTTGCTTCCCAGCCATGAGATGAGTAGTTTTTCTCCATCAATATTTCCACCATGATGAGCTGCCTCACCATAGCCCAAAGCAAAGGGAAATAGAACCTCCCAAACAGAACCACTTTTCTTTATAAATTAATTATCTCAGGTATTTGTTATAGTGACAGGAAGCTAACAGAGCTAGAAAAAAATCACATCTGAATATTGACTTTCCATAAGCTTAAGCTCAAAGTGTTTATCCATAGTACTGTTCAAAAACAAATTATTTTTTCTCTAAAATATTTTGATGTCCAAATGAGACACACACACACAAAAAAAAAAAAAAAAAAAAAAAAAAAAAAAAAAAAAAAAACAACCTATGGAATTATACGCATCACACGATTCTTGCTTTCAAAGAATATAAAACCCAATAGAAGTGACCAAATTAATGTACATAACAAACTAGCAATACAAGTTATGTGATACTGGTGTGGAATGAGTTAAAATTTTCAAAGAAGACAGAATTTGCCACCAATAATTCCTGAAATCGGGAATTTCCATTAGGGAATTATGATTTCTTTGCTAAAGAGTATGGTGCGCCACAGCCCCTTTGACAGAGCAGCAAGTCTATTTTAATGCTATAACACTACTCTGTTCTACTTTTCTAGAATGTAGCTGCTGAAGATTTAAAGCTGTTTTTACAGACCTTCCTGTAACTGCTCCAAGAGCCAAATAAAGTTAAACTGATGTTTTAATCCAAACCCTAGCATTAGGCTAGGCATTCTCCTACCTCATTCACCCCGATCTTCATGCATTACATTAAAAAAAAAGTTAACAGAAAGGCTCTGTAGACTCCCTTAATTTATCAAAGAGGACAAATCTCTGAGAAATAATTTACATGCTATTCCAATACTGCTAAACTTATTTCAGATAACATCAGATTTTGATAGGAAGATTAAAATTAACCTGTACTTGGTGAGTGGCATTTTTTTCTAGAATTGTTCAGATCAAGATTGTTTTACAATAGAGAAGTGATTTGTGGTCAATGGGGTATAAAATGTGGCTTCAGATGCCAAAGTGTAATGAAATTTAATTTATGGCTCTTTTTGCTTTCTTTTCAATGAGCTAATCATAAATCCACTCTGTCACTTGAGTTTGCTTAGCAGCTGGTGTTGATGAAAAGATACTGGTCTTAATATATAGTAAGGAGGGTTATAATAAACCTAATACAATATGCTGAAAATTTTTATGAGTCAATTCATAATGTACATGTGAACTTGTCAAAAAAAATCAATAACCTTCGTGAAGGATAAATTTGGAGAGAAGGTCTGAGATCAGAATTTTTAAATCATTCTACCACGCATTATAAAGTTTTTTTAAAAGTAGCTATTTTAAAATTATATGTGGATTACACTTGCTTATTTTTAGCTAGATGTTTTCCTTCATTGAACTAATGAACAAATATAAGATTCTTTCCTAGGACGCTCTTCCCCATCTGATAGTTTCTAGATGTTAAGAAAAACTAGGTATGATGATATTAATTTGCTGCTAACTAATGTTGTACAACATTGCTAGATGACAGTCCATCTGTCAAATTAACGTCATGACATCCCACTTGTTATTTTAATATGTTATGAGGATGAAATGTGTTTTTTAGATATGTTTTACATTTGCACGAAGTAATGGAAAGTACAATATATTATGTGCCTGTGCCCTGAGGAAAGTTTTTAACAAAAATAATTGAAGGTAATAAATCTTACCCCCCCCCTTTCCCTGGGCACTCCTCCTTCCCCAGTTTACCTTATGCATTATTGTATCTTCTAAACTTTGCAAGCCTTCTAGATAGTGACAAGAGGGAGCAGAAAACTGTGTGCATTGTAGAACAAAACCCACTGTACCTGCCAAAAGTTGACTCTGCCCTGGAATGTTGATTTACTAAACATTCTCTATCATCACTTTTATGAGGGTCTGATTCCCTTTCCTAACATCGAAATATGCTCTTGAATGATGTTGCTATTGAACACAAGACAAGCTTTTCAAATAATTAGGAACATCTACAAGCTAATAAATCTCTCCTGCAGTTTTAATTTGATTGTATACTTGGTAGGTGTTTTGCTTCAGAGAGTGTGGGGCGGGCGAGTGATTTATAATGTGTTTGGGTTTTTTGTTTAAATCGTCATAGGCAGCAGTGATAAAATTTGGCGCAAAGAAATGTTGCAATTTGCGTTTGATATATAACTCATTATTATCTCTAATTATGCCTTGATCTTGCCAACTCTCCCCCAATGTGAATTTTTAAAATCGGAAGGTGATTCACTTTGAGACACATTGTTCTAACAATTGATGTTCCTCTGGGTGTTTGTGTGTCTAAATACACCACACGGTTGATTGTACAGTGTCTTTTTAAAAATGATTATAGGGTTTTGTAACTTTTGTGTAACGTTATCCAGAGCATTTTCAGTCTATGTTTAAATGGGACAATATATTATGAAAAGTGAATTTTTGAACTATTTAAGTGGAATACTTTTCAACAAGAAATAATGATGTGAATGTAAACTAATCCAATATATATGAATGTAGCCCAGGCTTGCAATATTGGTTTATCCATTAATTTTCTGGGCCCAGGTGTTTGTTTTGTGGGAAGTCATCTCACAAAGTGATGATAGATGTATTTTACTCAGAGCTGGTTATACAAGCCCAACATCTTTTACTCTTCATACTCAAAACTGTTTGGTTAGAAACTATTGCACGTAAAGCTTCAAAGTCACCATTCAGGAAAATTATTTAAGTTCTTTCAATAGAGAAAACATTTTCTAAAAGCTTCCAGTGAAGAAATTAGAACATTTAAAAGTCTAAGTCAAAATAAATGTTATTGATAATTTTATAGATAATTTTTTTGGGAATACTTTTAGACCCGATTTTTTTTCTAAAATGAAAATGTTTAACACTTAAAAAATAATACCCTTTAAAAAAAACATACAATATAGAAGTCTCAAAAGTGGAAATCCCTTCTATGATCTTGTCTCTCAGAGAAAAGTCATTGTTAACCTCTGCTGTATATCCTTCCAGGATTTTTTTTTTAACAAAATGCTTTTAAAATTTAATTATACTTACACGTAGTACTTTGCAAACTATCCTTTTTACTTAATGGATATCCTTCCATGTCAACATATGTGGATCTCCATAATGATTTCTTTAATCTTTAATGATGACATGGTATTAGGTAAACCACAATTTATTTGATGATTCTCTCTCTCTCTTTTTAATGCATTGCTGGGGATCAAACTCAGGGCCTCATACATGGTAGACAAGCACTCTATTACTGAGCTATATCCCCAACCTTGATGAATCTCCCTATTGATGGACATTTAGGGTTTTTCCAGTTTGGAGCAATTATTTCACACACACACACACACACACACACACACACACACACACTACATTTGTTTAATGATTTCCTTTAAGTAAATTTATAAAATTCAAATTACTGGGTTTAAATGTTGAGATCTTTAAAAGTTTTATGTGTTAGGCCAGGGCTGGGGCTCAGCGGTAGAGTGCTCGCTTAGTGTGTGTGAGGCATTGGATTCGATCCTCAGCACCACATAAAAATAAATAAACAAAATAAAGGTATTGTGTCCAACTACAACTAAAAAAAAAATTTTAAAGTTTTATGTGTTGAGATCTTTAAAAATTTTAGGTGTCATGCCAAATTGTTTTCTGAGAGAGTTAAAATTAATCAACATACAGATTATATAGTCGCATCAATAGTGTATGAGAATTCTCATTAGCCATCCCGTATGTGTGTTTTATTTACCAATTAAATGGGATTGAACATAGGGGCACTCGGCCACTGAGTCACATCCCCAGCCCATGTTGTATTTAGAGACAGGGTCTCACTGATTGCTTAGCACCTCACTTTTGCTGAGGCTGACTTTGAACTTGTGATCCTCCTGCCTCAGCCTTCTCAACTGCTGGGATTTACAGGAATGCACCACCATGCCTGGCTATTTCATTGTTTTTAAGCTACAAATCTTCTATTATTGATGGAGCAGCACATTTTAGACATATATTGACAATTTTAGTTTTCTTCATTTGTGAATTACCAGGAAACGCATGGCTTTTCACAATTTTATATATAAGTACTCTACTTTTTCTTATTAATTTCTAAGAACCTTTTATGTAGTAAGGATATTAGGCCTTTGTGTATCATATATTGATGTTTATCTTTTTTTTAACTTAGTTTATGATATGCGGTTTATTTGTGGCCACTTATGTGAGAAATTTTGTTATGAATTTTATTATCTTTTCATTGATAGTTTTAGCTTTAGTGAATGTCATGAAATGTCTTCCTCACCCAATATTATGAAAAAATGTTATTTATTTTCATCTACTGCTTTGACAGTTTTGTTCCATTTATGTTTAAATTCATTTTAATTGATATATAATTAACACAACAAATGGCACAAATTTAGAGTATATAATTTGATAGATTTTGACATTTTTGACATTTATAACTCATGAAACCATCAACACAATCACGATAATGAACATATCCATCTCCTCAAAAAGTTGTCTCCTGCCTCTTTGAAGTTCTTCTCTCCCATCTCTTTTTCCATATCTCCCACCCCATCCCCAAATAACCACTGATTGAATTTCTCTTACTGGGAATTAATTTATATTTTCTAGAACTTTTTATGAATGGAATAATACAATCATACTGCATATATTCTTTTTTTCTGACTTCCTTCACTCATAATCATTTTGAGATTTCATCCATGTTGTTACATATAACAATAGTTTGTTCTCTTTTATAGCTGAGCACTATTCCATTGTATGCATAGGCCAAAATTTATTTATTTAGTTACATATCAATGGGTTATTTTCAGTGTTTGGTTATTACAAATAAATTATGAATATTCATGTTCAAATCTTTGTATATTGCTTTGTATATTGCTTTCATTTCTCTGGGTAAATATCTAGATGCAGAATAACTGTATTATATGAAAAGTTTGTGTTTAACTTTTTTTTTTCTGGTACTGGGGATGGAACCCAGAGATACTTCATCATTGAGCCACATCCCCAGCCCTTTTTATTTTTTATTTTGAAACAGAGTCTCACTAAGTTGCTTAGAGCATCACTAAGTTGCTGAGGCTGGCTTTGAACTTGTGATTCTCCTGCCTCAGCCTCCCCAGTTACTGGGATGACAGGCATGAACCATTCCATCAGGCTGTGTTTAACTTTTTTAGAAGCTACCAACCTGTCTTCAAAAGTGATTATACCTTTTTAGATGCTTATCAGCAGAGCATGAGTGTAAGTTCCTCCACATTAGTCAGTTTCTTGAAATTTAGCCACTTTAATGTAGGTATTATAGTATTTTATTGTGATTTTAATTCACATTTCTCTAATGAACAACAATGTTGAGCATCTCTTCATGAGTTAAAATGTGTCATCCAGTCAGATGTGGTGGTATACACCTGTAATCCCAGCAACTCAGGAGGCTGAGGTAGGAGGATCACAAGTTCAAAGCCAGCCTCAGTAATTTAGCAAGGTCCTGAGCAACATAGCAAGACCCTGTCTCAAAATGAATCGTGTTATCCATATATCTATATAATGATTGTGGGAATAGTTCCATGACTACAGATTGATCAAACTTATCTACGTGTACACTGAAAATGTAGAAATTTTATTGTACACAAATTATATGTCAGGAAAATTGAGTGACATCATCACAGTTGATTATAAACATGAGAGTATTTAGGGAATGTAAGGATAAATAAAACTGTATAAAACAAGCAGAAAAAAAATCAGTACTGAATAATATAATACCTCTTCATTCCTCCAAATAATTGTCTACTCAAATCTTGTGCTCATTTTTTAAATTCATTTGTTTGTTTTCTTCTTACTGGGTTTTTGAGAGCTATTTGTATATACTGGTTTTGATTCCTTGATCATATGTGTGCTTTATGAATATTTTCTTCCAGTCTGTGACTTGTCTTTTTGTTTTCTTAATGGTGTTTTTCAAAGTAAAGAAACTTTTGATGTCATCAACATTTTCAATTCTTCTTTTATGGATCATTCTTTCGGTATCTTATCTAAGAAATATTGTTTAATCTTCAATTGCAGAGATTTTTTTTCTTCTCCATTTTCTTCTAGAAGTTTTATAATTTAAAGTTTATGATGCAATTTAGAGTAATTTTCTATGTAGTTTGAGGTTTGGGTCCAAGTTTATATTTTGTATCCAGTTGTTCCAGGAACATTTGTTGAAATTGGTATTTTCTCTCCCCTAGATTGGCTTTGTACCTTTGTCAAAAGTAAGTTGTCCATGGCTGGGGTTGTAGCTCAGTGTTGAGTATTTGCCTTGCATGTATGAGGTACTGGGTTTGGTCCTCAGTACCACATAAAAAATAAATAAAATAAGTAAAGATATTGTGTCCATCTACAACTAAAAAAATTTTCAAAAAAAGTAAGTTATTCATATATCTGTAAGTCTATTTCTGAATTCTATATTCTGTTTTTTGTTTATATTTGCAATTCTACCCTGTCTTGATTACCACAGCTTTAAAAAGCTTTAAACTAGGTAGTGTTAATCTTTCAACTTTCTTCTTCTTAATCAAAGTTATAGTGACTATTCTGGGTCCTTTGCATCTCCATGTAACTTGTAGAACAGCTTACCTGTACTAAAAAGATCACAGGAATTTTGATTAAGATCACATTGGGAAGTGCCGCAGTCGGGCTGCAGCAAAATAACCAGGGGGGGGGGGGTGACGAGCAACTTGTGTACATTGATACAGCAGGAGTGGGAGCCGTTTATTGTAGGACAACAGAGGTATTTATACATTCCACACAGCTTATCTAATTAACATAAACTCGATACAGCAGTCAACCAATAAGAAATCTCCACACTTAATGGCTCGCTGGCGTTACTTCACAAACCACTCCCTCTAGAAAAATGCCAGGCGCCATCCAGACTTGTTTACAGACTCTAACAGGAAGAACTGGGCATCTTAAATGTATTGAGTTATCTAATACATGAACAAGGCATATGTCGTCATTATTTGAGTCTTGTTTAATTTCTTTCAACAATATTTTGTTTTTGTAGTTTTCAGTCTAAAGGTCTCACCCATCTTTTATCATACTTATTCCTAAATATTCCATATTTTATGCTATGGTGAATATGTTGGTTTTCACTTTGATTTATGATTATTTGTCATGAATTTACATAAATATAATGATTTTTGCATATTGCTTTTGCATCCTGCAACCCTAGAAACTCACCTTTTAGTTCTAGTAGGGTTGTGTATATTGCAATGAATATTTTACATAAATGATCATATCATCTGTGAATACTTTCTTTCCAACTGGATGTTTTTTATTTGTTTTTCTTATTTTTTTGCATTTGCTTAAAACACAAGTACCTTGCTGAATAGACATGATGAGCTGAGGCAAACTTGTTTTGATTCCAGAGAGAAAGAGAGAGATTTTTTGTAACGAACTTGAAGTTTTCTTCTATCAGGAATGTATGTTCAGTTTTTGTGAGTTGCTTTTTCTGTGTCTAAAAATGATTGTACGATTCTTTTGGGTTTTTTTGTTGTTGTTAATATGATTCACACTGATTTATTTTTTAATATTAAACTAAGCTTGCATTCCTGGGATAAACTCAACTTTTTTGTGATGTATTCGCCTTTCTATATATTGTTGTATTTGATTTACAAACATTTTGTTTAGAAGTTTTACATCTATGTTCATGAGAAATATTGGTCTCTAGTTTTCATTTCTTATAATTTCTTTGATGGTTTTCAGACAAAGGTAATGAGGAAATATAATGAGTTGGGAAACATTTCTTCTCTTTATTTTTGTTAAAGAATGTGTGTAGAATTAATATTATTTTCTCCAAACGCTAGATAGAATTCACAGTGGAGTTTTCTCTGTGGAATTGTTATTAGTAGTTTTAATTTCATTAATAAATATAATACTATTAAAATTACTTCTTGAGTAAGCTTTGGTATTTTGGATTTTTCAAGGGATTTAAGCTGTTACATATACGGGCATACAATTATTCATAATTTCATAATATTCTCTTATTATCTTTTCAATCTCCGGGATGTAATGAACCTTCTTTTATTCTTGTTATTGGAATTTGTGTTGTCTTCTCCCACTACCTCTCACCACCTGATTAAGCTAATTATAGTTCCTTCAATCATATTGATTTTCGTTAAGTATGATGCTTTGGCTTTATTGATTTTTCTCTATTACTTTATTTTAGTTTATTGATTTCTATTATGCTCCTATTTCCTGTTTTCTTCTTCAACTTTAATTGCTCTTCCTTTTCTGGTTTCTTAAGGTATATGTTAAGGTCAATTGAGACATTGCATCTTTCCTACTATGGGCTATTAGAACTAAAAATTTCTCCTAGTTAAAAATACTTCCTGTTCCTTTAGGTTTTCTTCTTTGACCCATGGGTCATTTAGAAGTACATTGTTTAGTTTCCAAATATCTGGTGATTTTAGCCAGGTGCCATGGCCCATGCCGGTAATCCCAGCAGCTGGAGAGGCTGAGGCAGGAGGATCACGAGTTCAAAGCTAACCTCAGCAACTTTGAGGCCCTAAGCAATTCAGTGAGACCCTGGCTCTAAATAAAACACAAAATAGGGCTAGGGATGTGGCTCAGTGGTTGAGTCCCCTGAGTTCAATGACTGGTATCCCACCACCACAAAACAATATGGTGATTTTAAATATACCTTTCTGTTATGAATATCTAATTAAGTTGCACTGTTTGGGAAACATGCTTTGTATGATTTAAATCATTTCAAATTTAGTGAGACTTGTTTTATAACTTGCTAAATGTTCCATGAACACTTGAAAAAAAAAATGCATCCAGCAGTTGTTAGTTGGCCTGCCCAGGTTGGTTGACAATGTTATTCAAGACTTATATACTGATTTTCTATTTATTATATCAATTTTTGAGAGAACTTTTAAAATCTCCTATAGAATTTTGAGTTCGTCTGTTTCTTCTTTCAGTTTTTGCTTCATATATTTTGAAACTCTCTTATTGAATATATAAGCATCTAGGATTGTTTTATCTTCTCGGTGAATTGAAATAACGTAAGACTTGAAGAACAGGAAGTCACACAAGCAGGAAAAAACATGTGTTCATTGCAGTTAGGTTGATCCAACCAGATTTGTTTGTGCTTTTACCTCATTTGGAAAGGATTTGAATCAGATACATTTATCTAAAACTTCTGTGTTCTAGATACTCTTTCTTCCTTTTCTTTTTCTCTCCTCTCTTCTCCTTTCCATCTCTCTCCTTTCATTCTTTCTTTATGCCTGCCTCACACATGCTAGGCAAGCACTCCACTGAGCTGCATCTCTAGAATACAGAGAGTGTTTCTTTATAACAACTTAAAAAAATTTTTTAGTTGTAGGTGGACACAATATCTTCATTTTATTGATTTATCTTTATGTGGTGCTGAGGATCAAACCCAGGGCCTCACACATGCTAGGCAAGTGCTCTACCACTGAGCTACAGCCCCAGCCCCTAGAGAGTGTTTTTTAAAAAGTTTTACTATGATCTTAGGGCAAAAATACATTGTACATAGGAACCTAATGCATGCATTCATTTATACGTTTGTATATTATATGTGTGCATACACTAAAAGCTTTCATACACATAAAAATTACCCCTATTACCTGTAATGCAGTCTGATACTTTCTTTTCTCTTCTATGTCATTTTTAAAACCAATACTAATCATAATTCACTAAGTTGATTTGATGGATGATTAATGGATTGAAGGTTAAAAAGACTATACAAGGATAATAGAAATAGGAGTAACACAGAGTTCACATCCCAAGGATCTTTCATTGTAACAGTGGAGGCAGACACATAAACAGAACAATTTCAACACAGCACAATAGTCTGTGACAGGGACTGTGGAGGCTTAGAGCTGGTGAGGCGAAGAAAGCGGTCATAGGTGACCTAGGCCAAGGGAACAGCAAAGGAAAGGAAGAGTGTTTAAAATAAGAGCTAAAGAGGAGTTGAGAAATGAAGGTAAAGATAGATAGGAACCAAGTCACCTAGTGCTCTGATGAAGAATTTGATCTTCATCTTGCAAGTGATGAAAAGCTACTGGAGGGTTTAAAGGAAAGAAGTGACATGATCAGTCAGACACAGTGGCCCATGCCTCCAAACCCAGCTATTGGAGAGTTCTAGGCAGGAGGATCTCAAGTTTGAGGCCATCCTGAGCAATTTAGCAAAACCCTGTCTCAAAATTAAAAAATTTGAAAGGGCTGGGGGTGCAGCTCAGTGGTAGAGTGTTTGCATAGTATGCAGAGGGCCCTGGGTTGGCTCAATTTGTTCAATCCTCAGTACCAATTAAAAAAAAAAAATCAGACATCACTCTGGCTGTAGTGTGAACGATGGTTGAGAAAGGATCAAGACAGGAGATAAAAGTACCAGTTAGGAAGTTATTGTAAAGGTCCAAGAAAGAAATAGTAAGCCAAGTATGGTGGCTCACCCTTGTAATCCCAGCAGCTCGGGAGGCTGAGGCAAGAGGATCGTGAGTTCAAAGCCAGCCTCAGGAACCTAATGAGGACCTAAGCAACTCGGTGATAGCCTTCTCTAAATAAAATACAAAAAATAAAAAAATAAAAAAAATAAGGCTGGGGATGTGGCCCAGTGGTTAACTGGTTAACCACCCAGTTTAATCCTTGATACCAAAACAACAACAAAAAGCCTGAACTACATCTGTAACAATGATGATTTAGAGATTAAATGAAAGTGATTTATTAATTGATTTAGTATAGGAAATAATGATGGAGGGATGGAAAAGAGATTAAGATGTGGTGAATCCTGTCCTTTCATTCAGCCATTTGATTCAAAGATAATTTTTTTTCCCCCACCATGTTGGTGAGGGAACTCAGGGCCTTGCAGGTGCTGGGCTTGTGCTCTACCAGTGAGCCAAATCTCCAGCCCAAGATGACTCTAGGATCTTCTGTGAGTCAGACACCCTGCTGTGCAGGAGGTCCTGCTGTGAGTGAAGCAGATAGGATTCTCACCCTCCTGAAGAACATCAGAACATGGCCCTATGTTGTCACGTTCATGAACAGGCATTATGTAAGCAATGACAAATAGAATCTTAAAAATCCTGATGGCTACTATGATAGAAAGGAGCAGAGTGCTCTGAAAGAGGAGAGCAAGAATAAGTTTAGATCAGGAGATAAAGAAAGGCCTCTTCTAATGACAGGCTGGGGTGAGACCAGGATAGACCATTGTCAGGCGGATGATTGACAGGGGAGAAGTAGACCATGTGGAGGGCACAGCTTGTGGGATGCCTCTGAGATAACAAGGAAATTAAAGTGTTCAAGATCCAAAGGAAGCCACAGTTGCTGGATCTTAGTAGGGATGTGGGCAGAATCTGGTACAACAGGGTTGGAGAGGTCATCAGGGATTAGATGATGAAAGATGTTGTAGGCCTTGTTAGGATTTAATTTTTAATTTTCTTTAATTTTCTTCTAAGAGCAATGGGAAACAATTGAAGAATTTTAGACAAAAAAAAAATCATGATTGGATTTGGATTTTGTCAGAGTGGTGTGGCAGCAATTTGGAGAATAGATTAGATTCAAGGATGACAGCAGAGGAAGCCTGGAAAAGTCCTGCCGTGATCTGAGTGAGAAGAGGCGGTTTTGAAAAATAAAGCTGGGAGTTGGGGGATGGAGCTCGATGGTAGAGTGCTTGCCTGGCACTCAGGAGGACCTGGGTTGGATCCCAAGCACTGCAAAATAAGCTTCAAAAATAAAACAATCGAACCTGGATTGTAGGTGATGGCAGAGTGGCTACAATGAAGTGAATAGACTCAAGATCTATTTAGAAAGCAGGATTAACAGGACTGAACGATGAATAAAATGGAGACAAAGGGATATTGAGTTAGTTAGAGTTCTTCGGTGGCAAGATAGAAAAACCAACTCGACCCCTAACTTAAACAAAAAAAAAAAGGAATTTAAAAAATAAGGATGACCACCCAGGTATGGTTGGATCATGCCTGTAATCTGGAGGCGGAGGCAGGAGGATTGCAGGTTCAAGGCCAATTTTAGCAATTTAATGAGGCCCCATCTCAAAATAAATAAATAAATAAATAAAAGGCCTGGGGATGTAGCTCAGAGGATGTAGCTCAGTACTTTCAATAAAGAAAGTACCCCTGGATAATCCCCAGTAACCATCCCCCGAAAAAATAATCTGATAGGGACTAGGGAGGAGGAGGATACAAAGAAACTTCATGGTTCTTGCCCTCAAATAGCTTACTCTGTAGTGAGGGAGGGGGAAGTAAACACAATTAAATACAAGGTAAGTTTAAATGAGAAACGAAGCCCAAGAAACAGAGGGCCATTCAGAGAGGCCAGACAACGCTAGGAAAGACTTCACAAAAGATATAAGAAAGCATCATGATAGCAAGAACCTAAGCCAGGCACAGAGCCTCATGCCTGTTCAAGGCCAGCCTGGGTAATTTTGTGAGACCCTGTTTGAAAGTAAACTGAAAAGGGCGGGGGATGTGGCTCAGTGGTAGAGTGCTAGTGAGGCCCTGAACTCACTATTAACAGAAAAAGAGAGAGAACACAAGTTTATTTAGCATCATATATCAGCTACTGTTCTAAGTGACTTACATATATCAACTCATTTTTAAAATTATTAATAGAATCCTAATCTAGAATATGGAGGGGAGAGCACAAGTCAAAGCCCGACTCTTTCTCATCTGTAAAAGGGAAAGTTGGACAAATATTTCATTTTTGAATTGACCTGAAAAGCATCAAGATTAGACTCATTGGAGAAGCAGGGGCCAGAGACAGAATAGAGGTACCCAGAAACAAGATCTTTTCACAGTTTATTCTCTGTGCTAACAAAGATCATGGACCTACTTCACCTGCAGATAATTGTCAATCTACACATTTATTTTTATAAATCTCAACAAGTAGTAAAGAACTTTTTTGTTCCCCATTCAAAGAAAGTGTGTTGAAGGCCTGTTGCTATAGGCACCCAGGAACACACCACAGAAAGGAAGGCTGCTTTCCCAAGCCACGAACACAGGAAAAAGCCCCAAGCCCTTGGATAGTGGCAACAAATGCAAAAAGGTTTAGCATCTTATTACAGAATGCAAGACCATAGTCTCCATTTATGCACACAGGGAAGACAAACCACTTAGACAATTTATCTCGTGCTCATAAGGAAATTGTATTGAACCATGGATTAAATCTAATTCAGCTAGTATATTTGATCAGATGCAGTTAGATTAACCTTGCAGGTCGCTAAATAAGCAAGAGGTTGAATGCGTGGCTCTGTTAATTGTGCTTAATTTTGAAGCACTGTATCCTGCTTGTAACTAAGCTTGCTGCCATTTTAAAGCCAGGGTCAGCCCTTCCATTTATAGGACTGTGAATCCCTGAGGTATATAAATTAAAGCTGGCCACTTCTGGAGATCTCTTTGGGACCACTTATATGAAATGACTAATGGGGTTCAATTTTTTTAAAAAAAATTAAATCCAAAGAAATTTCCCAGAAGTTATGTATAAACTTTCATTAGGTACACTTTCCATTTTGAATTCTTGTGTTTGAGCCAATAGGTTGGCAAAGCCAGCATCACATACTGTAATATACTCAAATGCTTAGTATTTGAATATTTCATATTTTTGGCTGAGTATAAAGCAGTATCTTTCCAGCCAAGTGAGAATAACAAAAAAAGAAAAAGCTTCTGAGGGTTAAAACACCAATTTTAATAAGATACGAGGATCAGGTGATGTTTGACACCTATCCCCAATGTTTTATTGCATAAAAAGAAAAATATATTTAGTTTTGATGGCTTTTGTTTTTGTTTTCCAGTCTTCAGGCCTACGCAGTTTTGCAGAGAGAGACAGTATTATTACATACTTACAATAGCTGAAAAGACAGTTCAGAAAAACAGTAATATCCATTGGAACGGACAGAGCCTGATGTGGCATCTTTCCACATCTGCTGTTGCTCATTCTAAGAAAATGATGCATACCTAATGCACTTGGAAGGGTGATGAATTGAGAAAATGGTCTCTGGTAAAACCCTTGCATTTCAATGTGATCATGGGAAGCTTCACATCAGCCGTCACTTTCCAAGCCCAGCTTCATTATCACGACAGAAACTCTGGAGTTTCCTTAGACGGAAATCCAAGAGACAGACAAGGAAAGGAGAAGGGGATGGAATTCTTTGAGATGCCAGCCCACCTCTATCCGGCCCTTTTTTCCGTTCCTCCTCACTGCTTACAGTAAAAGGAAAAACTTGATACCACTGAAAAATAAAATCCTCAAGACCTTCATAAATTCAGACTTTTAAAACTGAGGTAGTGATTTCAGAACAACCACGAGAGTTTTAATGAAGGAAAACAGAACACAAAACCAGGCATTTTTTAAATTGAAGAAATTCTCAGTGTTAGTGAAAGGTTTGGATTGGGGAGATTTAAGGAACTGAAGAAACTGACTTCCCAAGGAGAGTCTCAGTGCCTCTGGGACATTTTTTTTCCTGGCATTCATGCTGAATACTATTCTTCTTCTTCTCCTCCTTCTTTTTCTTTTCTTTTTTTTAAACCTTTCCTGAAATTCTTGGCACAATTTTGGATTTGGCGATGGGGACTAATTACATTCTCTTGTTCGATGCAATTAGAAAACGTTGTTCGTTTTAGAACACAAAATTTATGTGACTCCCGCATTACTGTATTCTTCCTATGAGCCAATTTGCTGTCATTAAGCTTAAATCAAAATATATCTATGAGTCATGTAATTTTAGTTCCAATACAAGTTCCATGACTTAAATTTAATTTCTCAAAAGATGATGATGTCAATTAGTTCTCGGCTTCTAGGGTTCAAGAAATAGACAACTCACTGGAACGTGGCTGAGGATTTCCATTCATTTTGTTTTCTTTACCTTCACCTTTGCTCGGGTCAAGGTCAGGGCACTGTGTAGGAAGAGGAGGAGAAAACCAGAAGTCGGAGAAACAGGAGTCCTCATCTAGAGTTCATCACTTACTACTTAGGTGACCTTGACCAATTATTTAACCTTGCCAAGTCTTGGTTGTTTCATTTCAGTTTTTTGAGTTGGGGATTGAATCTAGCATTCCCATCCGTGAGCTTTGTCTTCTTTTTTTTAATGATACTGGGGGTTGAATCCAGGGCCTCGTGTGTGCTAGATGCTTTCTAAATCACCGAGCTACATCCCAGCTACATCCCCAGTCCTATCAGTTTTAAAGTTCTCAAAATGAGAACAATTATACTTATTCTGTATTCCTCATGGGCTGTGAGAAACTCAACAAATAATGTGATAGAGAAGCCTGTGTAAAGAATAACGTGTTCAAAGGGAAAGGATTATTCTCATATACAAAGTTATATAAAACTATCAAATAACTACTATCAGAATTTTAAAATGTAATACGATTGTACTATTCCTGGCTTATTAATCTCCAATGACTCTGTGTTGACCATACATTTGAAACACTTTATCTTGGGGAAAAAAAAATACCCTTCAACAAAATTTACAGCTTAGGGGCTGGGATTGTGGCTCAGTGGTAGAGTGCCTAGCATGCACAGGGTCCTGTGTTCGATCCTTGGCACCACATAAAAATAAATGAATGGAATAAAGGTATATTAAAAAAAGAAGTTTACATTTAATGCATTAAAAAAATTTACAGCTTATCTTTTGCCTCTTTTACCATCCCCCAGACATTTGTCAGCCATATTGACCTCCTTGATATTCTGCAAGCAAAATATACCCTTTCACATTGCCAATTCTTCACTCCTATTCTTGCCTTGCCAACAAGGTATAGTCTCTTTATCTGCCAAGACTCATATGGAAGGTGATAGAGAGTAGTGGTTAAGAGTGATTGGAGGAACGTGAAGAGAGCCTATAGAATTGGAGAAAATCTTCACTACACACACCTCAGAGTATTAATCTCCAGGACATATAAAAAACTCAAAAAATTTAATACCAAAAAAACCCCAATAACCCAGTCAATAAATGGGCCAAGAAACTGAACAGACACTTCACAGAAGAAATACAATTGATCAACAAATATATGAAAAAATGTTCAACATTTCTAGCAATTAGAGAAATGCAAATCAAAACTACATGAGATTTCATCTCACTCCAGTCAGAATGGCAATTATCAATAATAAAAGCAATGATAAATGTTGGCGAGGCTGTGGGGAAAAGGATACGCTCATACATCGCTAGTGGGATTGCAAATTGGTGCAACCACTATGGAAAGCAGAATGGAGATTCCTTAGAAAACTTGGAACGGAACCACCATTTGACCCAGTCATCCCACTCCTAGGTTTATACCCGAAGGACTTAAAATCAGTATACTACAGTGACACAGCCACATCAATGTTTATAGCAGCTCAATTCACAATAGCTAAACAATGGAAGCAACTTAGATGCCCTTCAACAGATGAATGGATGAAGAAATTGTGGTATATATACACAATGGAATATTACTCAGCCTTAAAGCAGAATGAAAATATGGCATTTTCTGGTAAATGGATGGAACTGGAGAATATTATGCTAAGCAAAACAAGCCAATCCCTAAGAACCAAAGGCAGAATGTTTTCTCTGATATTCCAATGCTAATTCACAATGGGAGGGAGAATAGAGGTACTTTGGATTAGACAAAGGGGAATGAAGGGAGGGAGAGGTTCAGAGGGTAGGAATGATAGTACAATCAATTTGACATTATTATCCTTTGTGCATATATGATTACACGACCTGTGTAACTCCACACCATGTACAACTAGAAGAATGAGAAGTTATGCTCCATTTATGTATGATGTGTCAGAATGCATTCTGTCATGTATAACTAATTATAAAAAATTAAAAAAAATTTTTAAAAAGAGTGATCGGAGGACTAGGGCTATAGCTCTGTGGTAAAGTACTTGACTAGCTACATGAGGCCCTGGGTTTCATTACCAGTACTGCAAAAAATAAAAAATAAATAAATAAAAGAGAGTAATTGGAGTAAAATAAAGATGAGTTAGCACAACTGCTGTTTCTTTCCCTTTTTTGGGGGGGGGGGTGCCGGGGATTGAACTCAGGGGCACTCAACCACTGAGCCACATCCCCAGCCCTATTTTGTATTTTATTTAAAGACAGGATTTCACTGAGTTGCTTAGTGCTAATGTGGCATTGGGAAAGTTGATTTATTTCTCTGTACCTCAGTTTCTTTCTTTCTTTTTTTTTAATAAAAACTTTTTTATTTATTTATTTATTTTTTTAGTTGTAGATGGACACAATACCTTTATTTATTTTCATGTGGTGCTGAGGATCGAACCCAGTACCTCACATGTACAAGGCAAGCACTCCACCACTGATCTACAACCTCAGCCCTGTACCTCAGTTTCTTTATCTGAACAATGGGAAGTATAACATTTAGCTCACACAATTGTGAAAATTATATGAAATAATATAATTGAAAAGTATATTACAATGTCTGATGCATACTAAGTATCAATGCTATTATTTTTGTTTCTATTTTTCAATGTTTCCTCTTCTGTGACCCCTTTCCTGATGCCTTCGGGAGAGTTGTTCTTGGCACCTTTTCCGGTACTCTGGTAGCGCTAAGGGAAGGTATCATATATGGCAGACATGCCTGTTCTTTTATTGATTGATCCATTAATTGATGGTCTTCTTTATTATGAGTTATGATAACTTCAGAAAAGTATTTAACCGTAGATCTATATTATGATACATAATTATAAAGTACAACTCATGTGACCACCTGTGTTGGGTCATTTTGTTTCAAAGTGACTAATCTGGGAACAGCAGAATCTCTTTCCCTGCAGGGCTCTGGTTTAGGGTTGGCCCAAAGAGCAGCACATGGGAGACTTAGGAGGCAAGAGTGAAGCAGCGGCCATTACGGTGGGAAGGTTGTTGTGTTAGGTGTGGAGCCAGAGATCCCTCGGGTTCCTGCTCCTCTGCTCCCCAGCAGCTCTTCCCAGCAGCAGTCCTGGGCTCTTCTCAACAGACCCCGCTGCAGACCCACAGAGGCAGCAGTTTCCCGTAGACTTTTCCTCTATGTATCCCTTTGCAGTCTCATTCCAGCAGCAGGGTGCGCTCAGCCTTTGTATATGGTGGGTGACTCCTCTGGTCCTCCAACTCCTTCTTGAAGAACTTTACCTCCCCATCTCCTCCCGCAATTGTCTAAGGTCTAATTTCTGCAATAAATCCTTTATCCTATGACCCAAAGTGGTTCACTTCCCAGGCTGAGTTACAATAAAATACACCATCATCCAGGTCAAGAGTGAAATACCACTAGCACCCAGAAAGTTCCCATAAGTCCCTTTCAGATCATTCTTCTCTCTTTTCTCCATGATCTGACTGTTATGGTAACTGGTCTTTTGCTTTCCCTTATATTTTATAACATATATACGTATGCATTCCTAAAACATATACTTCCATTTTATCTGTTTTGAACTTTATCTAAACGGGGATTACAGTCTATTTCTCTCCTAAAGCATAATTCAACATTAAGTGTTTATATATATCCTTTAAAATTTGTTATTTGTCTCTCTTCCCCATTTGACCAACAGAAATAGTCTTTCTTCTCTTCTCAGGCTCTTCCCATTCACCTATCTCAGCCAGGATCTCAACACCGAGTTACAGTCCTCTACTGATTATTGTCTTGCTCATCTGCAAAGATCATTGCAAGTCTTTTCCATTAACTCTATTTACCTCTCCTGCCTTCCCCCTCACCTTCAGCAGATGGCTCCTCTGACTTTTCAGGAAAAAAAAATAATAAATGTTACCAGATGTAAACTCCTTTGACTTTGCTACCACACCTGAGACCTACCTGCACCCCAACCCATACTTTTGTCTCCCTTCTACTATGAAAAAGATGCCTTTCCTGTTATCCAAGTTTAATTGTTTTATATATGCAGTGGATTCCATTCCTGCCTATGTCTTGGGGCCTTTATTGATCGCCTTCCCTCTTTCCTTTACATTTTACTACTCCTTCTAGAATATAAACTTACCCAAGTCCCCTCTATATTAAGAAGACTAGGTGTTTCCTGCCCACCAATTATAGTTACGACTTCAGTTACTGCACTCTCTTCTCCCTCCCCGGCAAACCATTTGGAAGAGTGATCTAATTCACTCTTTCCATTTCTTCATCTCAGCTCACTGCAATCTAACTTCCTTCTGAACCACCTCCTAGAACTAAAATAAAGTAAAATCTCCTGCGGTCAACCCCTATTTAACCAACACAATGCAAGTTAACGGGTACTCTCCATGGCCTTTATAAAACACTGAGTGATGCCTGTGGCACACTGAGTCCTTGTAACGAATATGCCTCTGCCTGGTGCACACACAGACTTTAGATCTCATTAGGCAGGTTTAGGCGTTTATTCAGCCTGTTATGCCAGGTATACTTGTTACATAATCACATAATTTAATTATTATGGGAACCTTTATATAGTGGTTATAGGAAATATAAACAGGAAAAAGAAAATGTCTGTCTCTGTGAAAATTAAATCAAAGCTTTGGGAAGATTTTACAAAGGAAAATCACTTTAAATCTTTCCATTGCATTGAACTGAGCAAGGAAAAAAATAAAAACTGGAGAAATTGTAAATACCTAGGATTCTGCACTCAGGTTGCTTTGTGAGCAGCCTTTAGTTCTTGATCTAATTCAAATAAACCAAAACATAGAATTATGGACAGTGCATCTGGGGATATGCTTTATGCAAGAAAACTGGGGCTGAAGTCCAATAAACAGATCATACTCAAAGGAAGGCTTAGGCCTTCTATCAAAAGATTGGCAAATAAATGCACAGTTATATGTTTTAGGTTAAACTGTGTTAAAGAATGTACATTTTAAATGACAATTCCCCAAGTTAGTCATTTTTCAATGAACTGACCGTTGACCAATCCAATTCCCATGCTCCATTCACAATGTATTAAATAAGTGGGTTTCTACAGTACCCTTGCCTGGATCATCTATAACTTGTATTCTCTAAATATACAGGAGCTACTTTCCAGTCTCGACTTGACTTGACCTCTTGATAAAATTTGACACTATTGACAATTGTCATTTGGAATGTTCTCTTTTCTGTGGTCTCCTGATGCCTCCCTCTTGTCTGGTTTATGCTTCTGTTTCCTTTGTGGTCATCTTTTTTCCCCCCACCCAGCTCTTAAATATTAGTATCTCTCAGGGTCTTTCCTAGCCTTGTGTTCTTTTGGCTATACACACCACCTTAGATGATCTGATTCTTTCCTTGTGTCTTTAAACACTTGTTTATGATTTTTACTTGAATACTCTACTGGAACCTCAAAAGTATCTAAAAGTTTTCTGAGCATCTCTCCCACCCTGGATCATTAGAGCTTCTCCTCAGTGCCCCCAGCTCAGCAGAACTCACCATCAGACCCCTAATTCCCAAACCTGCAATGTGATTATCACTGTAACTCCTCCCTTTCCTTGTCTTGGATGAAACACGACATCTTTAAGCCCCATGGCTTTTACTTCCTGAGCATTTCTCAAACCCATGTGTTTCCCTCCATCTCTACTGCCATCATCCTCTCCTAGGATTTAAAAATAATCTTTGTTAGCAGTCTCCAAACCTTCAGTCCCTCTTCTTTCCAATTCATTCTGCAACCAGAGTTGCACACCTGTGCTTCAGTGTATGTGCAACCAAAGGAGTCTGAACTCTAATATGGTTCAGTAGGGCTTGTGTGGTCTTCCTCTGCCAGTCTTCTGCTATTCACCCAAACACTCCAGCCATTGTGGACTTCTTCCTGTTCCTGCAGCATGATGCTCTTTGGCTCTCTACCTGTAACACTCCTATTCATCTTTCAAATCTCAGCTTTATAATAGTTTCCTCAGGGACATTTACCCTGATCCCTAGACTAGCTTAGGTCTCCCTGCAATACTTTCCCTGATCGTCTGTCTTTACTACGGTTCCCTGGTAACATTTGATTTCATAACTGGATGAAGTCTGTAGGAGAGTGTCTGTCCTATTCACACTGGATCATGGACACAGTGCCTTTCAAGTAGTGGGCGCTCCTTAAATACTCCTTGAGCAAATTGAATGAAAGAACAAATTGAAGCCGGGAGCGGTGGCGCATACCTGTAATCCCAGCGGCTCTGGAGGCTGAGGCAGGAGGATCGAGAGTTCAAAACCAGCCTCAGCAAAAGTGAGGCACTAAGCAACTCAGTGAGACCCCTGTCTCTAAATAAAGTACAAAAAAAGGGGCTGGGGATGTGGCTCAGCGGTCGAGTGCCCCTGAGTTCAACCCCCAGTACGCCGCCCCCCAAAAAGAAGGAAGAAATTGATAAAAGTTAACACTCAGTAACTGTCAAACCACAACTTGCAGTCCAAAGGAAAATTGTCCTCAGCAAGCTCATTGCCATGGGGGATGTTGTTTCAACATCCATCTTTCTGGAATTCTCTGTGGATTGCCTTCAAAACATGTGATGTGTTCTCCTCAATCCCCTAGAGAGTGACAAACAGTCACATTTTGAGATTGGATTTTATTTTGGAAGTAGTAGGCCAAGATGGGTAATCAAGCTGGGTGACGGTATCAGAGGTGAAAAATTATGTGTGACTATAAATTAGTGGGTCTGACTTTTTTGTATGGCTCATAAACCGAGTCTTAGGGCAATTCCAGTAGAGAAGTTCCAAAAATGTTTTGAGCGAGGGCAGGATTTTTAAAGTGTTTGTAGAACTTCCCAAGGGAATCTCTTTGCAGGGGACACTGCTCATTTAGATATATACACTTGAAATTTGTTTTAAAAATTCTTGCTTCCTGTAGACACACTTTCTGTGTACACACGAGCTTTTCTCAAAGCTTCAGGAAGAGCATAATATAGTAGATAGAGCCCATAAATTAGAAGAAAATGTTATTTATCATCATCGTTATGGTGAACACCTCATACTATGCAAAGCACTTACAAATTAATCATCACCATAATTGGATCACATGTCACTACAAAGCTGTTACTTTCGCCCACCTACTTCAAATACCTCCCCAAACAAAAATGTTATGAAATATAGAATAATCCTTCATCAACTAAGATAGCTCTCCAGGGTACCAACCACTGTGAGGCTGAGTTGGCTCAGTTTATTGAAGTTAACCAGTAAGTCCAAGGTTCACTGCACAGACGGTGCCTTCAGACGCTGGTCAGACATCTTGAAACATGTGTTATTGGTCACATGGGAAATTATGGTCAAGAACAGAACTATGGAAGTAAATCTATCTTCCCTATTAAGAGTAATAATAATAGATCTCGTTTAGACTCCCTGCTGGGTGCCAGAAATTATGGGAAGTACTTAATAGCACAAGCGTTATTTTTCTATTCTGAAACTGAAGCCAAAGAGGTTAATTAATTTGCCCATTATCATACAGCTAGCAACTGGAAGAGCCAGACTGCGGACCCATAATCGATATGATTCCAAAGCCCATGTTCTTCCCACTTCACTCAAGGTGCTTAATGAACTGGGACCCAGCCACCAACAAGTGCAAAGATGGTACCTTTTGGATCTCACCTCTATTACCTTGATTCTTTTTGTGGCCCGTCTGTGCCTAACGGTCTCAGTCTTCCTGAAGCTTTACCTTCTTCAAAATGAGCATCAGAGTAGTTCTGTTATCTTTTTCTCAACTCTTTACCATAACGTTCAGTGTTTTCTGTCCACGTACTCAACATTTCTTGAGACGATCTTCTAACTTCATTGACCAAAAAGTTGTTTTGGAGGCTCCCACCCTGCCCGTCCTCAGGACCTGTCCTCTGGAAAGTGGCCTTACATCATCTTTGCCTGTCGTGGACTGTCAGTGCACCAAGCCTTCCCTTTAGGGAATTTTTCTGACCACTGGATAATTAAGTATGATATGGGAAAAGGCAAGTAACTAAATTAAGTTACTGCTTTTAACCTGGTGCCCTTGGTGAGGTGCTTGGAGAGAAGCATGATTTGTCTTGTGTAAGCAGGTTAACACATTATCTGGTTTTGGCCGAATATGAGAAGCAAAAACACTATGACTCAAGAGCCCTTTGGATGCCAGGCAGGTGGCACATGCTTGTGATCCCAGCAACGGTAGAAGATGAGTCAGGAGGATTGCAAGTTCAAGGCCAATCTCAGCCACTTAGCAAGACCCTCAGCCACTTAGTGTGGCTTAGTGGTAAAGCACCCCAATACCAAAAAGAAAAAAAGGAAAATTGCCCTTTGTACCCAATGACAGGGAAACATTCAAGCTCCTTAAATACTTAAAGCTTCCTCAAAAGGAAATGAAAAGAATTGGTAAAGCTTTGTTTCATAAAAGTCACGGGCTGGGGATATGGCTCAAGTGGTAGCGCGCTCACCTGGCATGCGTGAGGCACTGGGCTCGATCCTCAGCACCACATAAAAATGAAGTAAAGATGTTGTGTCCACCTAAAGCTAAAAAATAAATATTAAAAAAAATCAGCAGTACACCCAAATATATACAAAACTGTATCTATTTTTTTTTCTGCCAATTTATTAGCTAGCATGCTTTAAACCCACCTCCTTTGTCCATCTCCTCTGGGAGTTGATTTTAAGGTCAACAGAGACTGTTTCCAGTTTATCATAAAGTTTAACTCTTCATCTATCCCCATTCATCAGGGTTTATTTAATTTTTTGTGATAAGCATCTTTTAAGTTGTCTTTAAGCCCTAAAATGATATAGAATCACATAAGCCATGCTCTCTGTTCTCAAAGAGCCTCTTAGATTGTACAGGAAGATTAGACACATGAAAACACA
This sequence comes from Spermophilus citellus, assembly GCF_964194105.1. Lineage (NCBI taxonomy): Eukaryota > Metazoa > Chordata > Mammalia > Rodentia > Sciuridae > Spermophilus > Spermophilus citellus. The sequence continues at coordinate 40,387,602 of NC_138199.1, read as the reverse complement.
CACATCCCAAAAACTTACCTAAGAGAAAGATTTTCAGGGATATAAAGAACAATCATAGAGAAAATATGTAATGAGGAGAATTAATAGAAGCCTTAACTGCTGTTCTAGCAGCTCTCTCTCCCTCCATCCATATATATATATATATATATATATATATATTTAATTTTTTTTAGTTGTGGATGGACATGATACCTTTATTTTATTTATTTATATGTGGAGCTGAGGGTGAACCCAGTGCCTCACACATGCTAAGCAAGTGCTCTACCACTGAGCCATAATCCCAGCCCGCCTCTTTCCATATATTTATCCAACATTTTTCTCAGCACAGATTACAATATTATTAGTCTGCTACTACTAATGTTCCAAGGGTTCTGGGAAGCAATCTAGTAGCAAGAATTATTATTCTGACTAAATATACCAGGGAAATAAATAACAGCAGGACTTGTACAATGATATTTAGATGTCTAGTCTCCTACTTATTTACTAAAAAGTTGATTTCCAGGGAGGTTTAGACATATGTTTCTTTGTTATCTGTTAGTGCACATATTTCTTCCTTCTGAAAAGCTTTAAGTGTGTAAAATAAATTCCAAGATATAATACGTAGCAAATAAAGAGTTAAGAGAAACATGCATAAAATGTAGAAGGAAATTAGCAATAATTTCCATAATTATTTTTAAAACATTCTCTTTTACACTTTTAAAATTATGATTCAGAGTAAGAAATATATTTTATCTTGGGACTCAAAGTACTTCTCTACACTCTATGTAATGTACCTTTGATACTTTGTCTATACATTTTCTAAAATTCTGGTTAAGAGCCAAATAATGGGCTAAAATAGTTTGGAAATCCCTGCTTTAAATTGTCCACAACTTAAAAATAAAGTGTAAGTGGATGGCACAGGCTAGACCAAGCCAACTTTAGCATGAGAGATATTTAACATGGTCCTCTTTTTTCCTCACTGACAAATATGTACATCTTCTTTGAAAGAAACCTAGTGTGCTTGGATTAATATTTTATTATAATGCTTATCTGGGAACTTAGAACGTTTTGTTTACCATCTATGAATCATACAAGAAACATCTTTTCTGAATTTTACGCTCATCTTTTAAACAAAGGAAATGGTACAAATGGTATTCTAATCCATTTTGTAAAAAACTTTTTGGAAAGAAGGAAGCTGTATGTGTTCAGCATTGCATATTTTTAGGGTGCCAAAGAGTTTTTGAGTAGGTTGCCTATTCTTATTTCTGTGTACTAGTACAAAAGCAAAGATGTATTTGTTGTTTTTAAAAATGAGCTAGTGTGAATTTTAAATAGCAGATTTCTGCTTTCTCAAATAAATCATTTGTATAAAATTCATCTGATCTTTTTCACATGATGTATACAAGTGGGTTGCAGCTGGCTGCTTTACAAACTAGAATTTGGATTCTATTAACATCGGCAGTGTGAAAGATTCCTCCCCAGTATCTGGGCTTCTTCAGAGCTCTACACACTGAACATGGCTTTACCACAATTACTTAAAGCTCCCTCAATTAGAAATTGCAAGATAGCTGTCATCAGACTTATGTACTGTGGACCTGCTAAGTATCTGGTAGAATTCATATGTGCAACAGATTAATCACAAACATTGTTTTCTCATCTCGAAGCGAATACATTGCTTTTATAGCTAATGGAAAAATCAGAAGTGTTTCCATTATCTTGCTTTTAAAAATACACATTCAGAAGAGCTAATCTCAAAGTAAAATGCATGTTTTTAAAAATACCACACTTAGGAAATGGATAAAATAGCTTTATTTTCATCAGAGTGAACGCATCACTTTTGAGACAAGAATTATAAAAATCGTGACCGATTGATAGCTTTCAAATAAGTAGCATGGTTGCTAAGTATAATGAATTTTACTGTCTGGAAAGAACATTTAAAATTCACTCTCCTTTTAAACAATATTGTGTCATATATTAGAAAATTCACTGGGAGGTGTGGAAGGCCTGGGATTTGGTCTTAGCTCAGCTGTTAACTGATAGTGTAACTTTTAGGTGATTTGACCGATTAACCTTTCTAGGCCTCGATTTTCTAATTTTAAATATGAAGGCGTTGAACCACATGGTTTCTAAATTCCAAAATATCTTGGGAATTGTTTTGAAATAGTTATTTAGTATATGAATGCTAACAAACAAGAATTACCCATTCTTCTTTCCACACTAATCAGTGGGTATCTGGTATCTTATGGGTAAGAAGTAAAGCAGTATCTTTGAAAATTTTATAAACCATTCTTTTTCCTTTTAAATCTCTGGCCTGTCTTAGAAACTAATAGTAAAGAGGTTTCTAAAAGTATCTTCTGATTATCTGGGGAAATCTTGTGATCTCCAAGAATAAATCATCTATTCTCAAAGAATAAATCATACAGAAAAACACATTAACCAAGACTGAAGAGAGTAATGAGATAAACCAGTGTGCTCATCCACCCGTATCAGTGAAAAAAGGCAATGTGTTTTTATACAATTGAATTGAAAAAAAATTATGCTTGCTTATGAATATGAGAGCTACCAGAGGGAGGGAATGGTCACCATCTGGAGCTCAGAGGTTCCTTCCTCTTGTAATCACAGTGGTGACATCATTCACAAGTGGCAGGACATAGTTAAGCATTTATCTCTCATTCCATGAGGTGGTGTGTTTTATATATAAACTCGTCGGGTTTGTGTTTTTATTCTGAATCTAATGATGTGCTCTTTAAATGGTTTTCTTAGTCTTGCCTTCTTGGTACATCAGAATCCTGCCTCTGGGTCTAACAAATTGCCTGATGCCAATGCAGATACATATACTTGTTCCCAAATTGAGAACATATGCCAAGATTTTCTGTATCGCCCTCAATAAACACACTTCTGGGCGTATTCTTGACCCTGATCCCCTTGAGAACTCCAAATGTATTCCCTCTCAGCAAGAAGATCAGCTTTGTGGTTTTTCCGCTGTGGTTATGGTTTATAGAATTAAATAGACTATAGAGAAATAATATGATCCTTTACCTATAAACAGTATTTGCATGAAATATAGGACTGAATAAGGTTTATGAAAAATACTAGAAATTATTTAAAACAAAAGTTGAACAACTGTTGGCAATAAGGTTCACCAACTTTAACCTGAGAATCTACCTGAGACCTTCTAAATACCTAGGAGTCTGTCTTTTCCTCTTCCATAACAACATTCAACTAAGCTCACTCTCAAATACTTAACTCTCCAAAGAGTTCCAAGGTTAGTTTCAAGGAATCTAGGTTATAGCTGTTTAATTTCTGATTCTTTGTGTTTGACTGCTACATCTTTTGTTTCAGATATGTCCGTAAACCCAACATCGTTGGTAAAGTATATTCATGATTTATCTACTCATTCATTCATTCTCTCACTCATTTGTCACATGTTTATTGAATGCCTTCATTGTTTATTCATTGTTTTAAGTATTGAGGATAAAAAAAAGTGGGATAAACTCTCCGTTAAGAGTAATAGTAATGAGGCCTGGCGGTGTAGCTCAGTGGTAGAGAACTTGCCTAGCAAGTGTGAGGTCCTGAGTTCAATCCTCAACACACACACCCCCAAAAGGTAATAGTATTAAGCTTTATATTCAGAAGGTAAATGAAACTTAATAACTTTTTAAAAATATTTTTAAATTTTAAACAATCCTTCTGGGCACAGTGGTGCACGCCTATAATCCCAGGGGCTCAGGTGGATGAGGCAGGAGGATCTCCAGTGCAAGGCCAGCCTCAACGGTTTAGTGAGGCCCTATCTCTAAAATAATAATAATAATAATAATAATAAGAAGAAGAAGAAGAAGAAGAAGAAGAAGAATGGGAATGTGGCTCAGTGGATAAGTGCCCCTGGGTTCAATCCCTAGTACCAAAAATAGAAATGAAAAATAATCCTTTATTTTAAATTATTTTCTCTATGGTTTTCTATTATTGATTTGAAGTTATTATTTCATTTATTTTCTGTTTCCTATCTTAAATATAGTTTAAGATGAGAGTTATTTAAAGTTCAAACACCACATCTTGCCGGGGGGTGAGGGGGAAGATCAGTAAATGCATTTAAACATGTTATAAGCTTTGCTTATTATTGTAATTTTTGCTTTGAAGTATTTTTTGTTCTCATTGTATGCTTGGGTCTTACAGTGTTAGGAAGTGGAGAGAAATGGTTTCTGCCAACAGGTCTTTGGGGTATGGAACTTGACATTATTTAGAGATTATAATAGGTATGAGCTCAGAGATCAGGAGACAGTACACACTACAAAAGCAAATATGATTGTGAATGGGACACACAATGGAAGGTTTAACTGTATATACAATAGAAATGAGCAGTCGCTTTGCACTCTGGGAGGGGCTGGTTGTCTTGTTAAAGAGTGTCTCTGCTGAAATGCAAAACAAAAATCAGTGATCAAATGCTTCCCTAAACTAGAGATTAGCTCTGGTGTTTACCTTTAACAGTCTTTCTATGGACATTAAAAAAATGCATGTTAAAAATGAAATATATATATATATATTCTGTGTACTGAAAGAAAATGGAATTGCTAAATGGAAAGCTAATGCTTATTCAAACTAAAAATATCTTTCTCTTTCACTCAAATTGAGTCATCAAAACTTTCATTATTACACTAAGTCAATAAAAGAAAGAAAGAATAAAATATTTAGAAGTGAAACATGCCCATACTTGTTACATGGTCTCAAGTTAGAATGAAAACTTATCTTACTAAGGTGCTATCCACTACATTGCTTAGTGGTTTAAATTTCCAAAGTACTGCAAAAATATCAACAAGTGAATTCTTACAACACTATAATTTGTTAGTGTTGTCGCTGATTTTTCTAAAAGGAGAAATATTTCAAATCATTTCAATGAAGGTACTCTCGGCTGGATGGACTACAGTGAATTCATGATACCCTGAGTAATTTAGTTCTCTTCTGAAAACAGGAACTTCTGGAACAATTAGAGAATAAATCAAGATTGGACATGATTGCAGCCAAAATAAACTATAAGTGCTGAAGATCAGAGCAAAAGACACAGATAACCAGATCTACAGTTTATTTTAGAGCAAAGGGCTATTTTGCTTCTTGGAATGGGAAGCATTAATAGACTGTTAAGTTCATGTTACTCCCTAATACCTCGTAGTTACCTTGAGATCAGGGCGGGTAATTGCTCTTGCTTAGCCAGTTCTGAATTTGTGCATAGCATACTATCTTTGCCCTCAAAGTTAGTTTAGCAACTAAGATGGGAACGACCCTGTGTGTCAACTTTTTTCCAAAACAAGAGACAATCAAAACCAGCCACTCCCCAGAGGCAGGTCATAAAAGCTAGAGAAATGACCAGAAATTTGGGGGGCCAAAAAGTGGGGGAGTTTGAAGGCAGAAAGAGTATGGGGGTAAATGTGCAGTTTTCTATATATATAAATTTCCCCCACCCCCAGATTTTTTTTCAACAAATTAACTCATTCATGATATTTCCAATGCATTCTTTTGACATATGGTAAGAGCTGTAAACATACTGGATTTATTTGGAGGGAAGAAGTAACTGATTGATTCAAACAGTGCCTCAGAATTTATTCAGTAATGTCAAAAGTCACAACTTCTTTTTATCACTTTGGATTCACAAAATTGCATCAGAGGAAGATATATGCGTGAGTATGATTGCTCCCAGACACACATTTTTCTTCCATCAAGGATCTGAAATAATACTAAAAAGGAAACTTGTATTCTTGTGGTTTTAGTGGCACTCGTCCAGAATGATTTCCCACTGAATGTTATGCCAAACCCTGTGACACAATGAGAATATATCCTGACACCCGTTATTTTCTCTCTGGCTTCTAAAATTCAGATTCTTCTGTTGACATAACAACAAGTTGAACTAGCCATCTTGCATTGTTTTTTCCTCCCCTTCTGGGTGAGGATGCAAAGTTGAGCAAGCCCCATCAGGGAGTGAGCATGGGAAAAAAAAAATCAAAGGAGGGTAAGAAGTTGTTCAATAATAGAAGAGTGCTAACAGCAGAGATAATGATATTCTTAAACTTTGAAAGGAGCAATGCAAAGTTTGAAGCCCATTTTCATTGAATGTAGAGAAAATACACCCTGGAATGGAGTCAAGTCCTGCCGCGGATTAAGTCTTCATTCCTTTTCATTTGGGAGAGTCAGTCCCTCCCATGCGCACACCACGCTAATCGGCAGCAGGAGACACTGTTGCACTGTTGCACTGTGTTTTCTTCCCAACACGAGAGAGGCCTGGGGATGAAATCAGAGATCATCTGCTTGTGAATATGGGGAAAAGAACCCATTTTTTACTGCAAGGATTTAATGTGATGTTGATGGTAAGTGACATGATCACTGAAAACAGATGCCATATGGAGTCTCGTTGATTGATGTGCAAATCTGTGACAGCAGAAACCAGGGTTGTCAGTTTGCCTTCGTGGTTGTCTCATTGAGATTTAGTCAGGAAAGGATCCTCTTCATTTCAAAAGTGGGAACATGAATCATGCTGACAGAGGAATAAAGCGTTCTTCTATCTTTATTGTTCCAAAGTATAAGCAACAGGGGGAACCTCTCTAAAGGTGAGATTGAGGAGTTTTGAAATCCCCTTAACAAATTCTCTTCTTCAGTGAAGACCATTTTGGCATGATAACTCACTAGGACTTGTTTTCTTGTTCAAAACAATGCTTTATTATCCTCTTAGAATATTGCTGTTTAAGGGCTTGATAGCCTTCCAGATCTATGTGACAACTTTGGTTAATTTGGGACTTGGTAGGATGAGGGATTCTGGCCCCTCATACTGCTGTGTGAGTTGAGATGCTGCCATGGTACAAAGAGAACACAGGACTTCAGCATGTGGGGCTGACCCTTCAGGGAGCGGCCAGGGGAGCCTCCCCCACCCACCTGGAGTGAGTTTGGGAGACACGCGCAGTTTGGCTTTAATTGGTACGATCTGATCAAGAGAATCCAAGGAAGGAAGTACTTGTCAACTCTGGAGTGAGAGATATTCTTTGGACTCTCAAGTAACTATATATTATGTTAATTACATTAGATATCAATCGTACATGATTCTGAAAAACAACAACAAAAAAGCATTTGGCAACGACATGGGAAGTAAGGGTGTATGATAATGTGTTATAGTTGGAGCGTGTCTGAACCCAGAGCCTGTACAGACTTCATTCCCACAGTAGATTCTAAAGATATTTTCTGGATTTCTTTTTTGGTTGATTGACTCATTTTTAAATTTAATTTAATAATAACATTTATTAGAGATTTTTCTACCACAAAAGCAATATATTTTTCATTAATAACTTGGAAATATGTGAAAACCCCCTATTTTACCACATAAAGATAACCACTATATTTCTCTGCACAGCTTTTTATATTTTTAAAAAATATACCACATGTGCAATTTCGTATTCTGCTTCTTAAGCTTCCTACTATATCCATAAAATACATTTTTGCGTTAAGTTTTTCTATTTTTTTATTAGCTACAATGATAATCATCAAATGAATGTACAATGGTGTCCTTATTGATGTTTACCACTTTTTATCATACACTTGATCTTAGCCAAAAGGCCAAGAAGCGATTACCACTTTTTATCATCATAATAAATAGTGCAATGAACATTTTCCTGCAAAATTGTATCTCTGGACCTTAGCTTATATTGATATAATTGGCCCCCATACAAAGATTTTTTTTTTTTTAGGTTAAACTGCAAAAACTTTTTAAAAAGCTTTAGATAGAAAGTGTGAAATTGTTTTCCAGAATGGTTGTTTCAGTTTACATGGTCTAGCACAGTGTGATAGAATGCATTTCCTGGCTCATTCAAATGGCTGATTTTTTAAACTCTCTTGAGACTTCCTGAGGCACAGTGGACTTTGGATGTAGATGAAGTTGCTGTTCAATCCTTTCCTTTACCCTCTAATCTTTCTCTGTCCAATTTTCTTCATTATTATATTAATTACATGATCCCTCAAGTTGTATGTAGAAAAACAGTAAAATTAAATGGAAATTATTCACAATTTAAAAATATTTCTTAGCACCTGCTGTGCATGAGATTATGCTATCTACAACTTTTTTTTTGTTTTGGAATTGAGAGTACTAATAATTTTTTATTTTTCTCAGATGATAGTACAGTGGTCCAGGGAATGAGGGTGAAAAGCTTTGGTGAGGGAGTGAGGAGATCCACTCCCTACCTGGTTCTTGCACTAATTTGCTGTGTGAACTTGGGCAAATAGCCTCTTTGAGGCTCCTATATCTTCATCTAGGAGAGCATTGGATTCAACTAAATTATCTCTAAAGTGCTTCTGACTCAATACTATTAGAACCCTTTTTCCAGAAAAGAATGCTTCGTCTAGTTCTTTCAAAATCCAAGTGGAGAGTGCCTACAATATTTATTTCCAAAAACTGTCAGTGAGTTCAAATCTATATTGTTCTACTGGGATAAGTTTCCTGTTTCTATCCAGAATGACTCTAAAGAAATATCATGATAAGAGTGTAACCTCACCTGATCCTTTTCAGTCAGACAAAAGCAGATGAAAGTGATAACAGAAAATCCTTTAAAAAATGTAAATATGCTGCAGAATGTGCCCAGTTACACCCTATGCTTTGTAGCATAATGATCACTGGTTCAGTGGGAATTTCACACAAATCTTTGAAATTATGAATCTGAGTCTTATAATCACATCACAAAAGGTATCCTAATCTAAACACATCATTTTATCTGAATTTCAATTAACACTTGGCTTATTTCACTTCTGTATATACCCTTAAATATGGTGCTAGCAAGGAAAAATATTATACATTCTTTTCTAGCAGGATATTCTTAACTGAATATTTAGTTAGATGTGTTTTTTAAAATAAAAGCCTTATTGAGATATAATTTACTTAATATAATTCACTTTTGGGGGTACAGGGGTTACTGGGGATTGAACCCAGGGTGGTTCATCTCTGAACTACATCCCTGGCTCTTTTTATTTTTTGTTTTGAAACAGAGTCTTGCTAAGTTGCTCAGGGCCTTGCTAAATTGCTGAGGCTGACCTTGAACTTGTGATCTTCCTGCCTCAGCCTCCTGAGCCCTTGGGAGTACAGGTGTGCGCCACTGTACCTGGCTAAAATTCACCCTTAAAAAAAAGTTTTTTTTTTTTTGTAGTTGTAGATGGACAGACTGCCTTTATTTTTATTTGTATGTGGTGCTAAGGATTGAACCCAGTGCCTAGCACATGCTAGGCAAGCACTGTGCCACTGAGCTATAACCTCAGCCCCCAATTTCACCCTTTTAAAATGTACGATTCAGTGACTTTCAGCTTACTTGCAGATTTATACAACAATCACCATAGATGTATTTTTAAAATATAAATTAAAATGTCTAGACAACACAAATTATTGCTTCTGTTTACTGGATTTAGTATTATGTGTAGATTTGTTTTTCATTTAAGACCTGGTTTAATTGTAAGAATTTAAACCAAGGTTGTAGCTGAAGCTCAGCAATAGAGCACTTGTCTCGCATGCTTGAATCACTGCTTTCAATCCCCTGGATCATAATAAAGGAAAAAAAAATAAAAGATTTAAAACCATTCAGTTAACCAAATAATTTGGTGTGTGTTATAGGCACATTTGTAGTTTAATTTGAAACTAACCAGCTCTCAAATCCTATCTGGAAATCTTTTGTTTACATAATATAGAAAAAAGTGTATATTTGATGTTTTTAAAATACCATGAAAGATGAGAAACATGCTGAAACATGTTCATATATTTCTGACTTTATTGGAAATAAAATTTAAATGAATTTATTTTAAATATTTAGAGTTACTTAAAATGTTTGCTTCTTTTTTAACTTTTAATTCTAATGAATGATTAAAAATATCATGTTCAGGGCTCGGGGTGGTAGAGCATTTGCCTAAAGTAGCTGAAGGTAATTGAGCGATAGTAGTTGCATATGAAAAAAAAAAGAAAGAAAGAAAGAAAAGAAAGAAAGATAAAAGAAAACCCAAACCCAAACCCAACAACATTAGCAACCTGCCTGTCTCTTGAGGAAGCTAGGAATGGCTTAAGCTGATGATAACCATTGAGACATTTTTATTTAATCCTAAGTATAAGATCAATATTGAAAGAATTAACTCAATTTTTCTACTATAATAAGGTTGCTTGTAGTTTTTTTTCTTAACTTTTATAAATGAGTGGAATAACTTCTAAACTGAATGTCTTTCTAAAAACATGTTCTACTGGAGATATAAAAACCATTTTAAAATCAGATAAAATCTTTTCTCCTTTACACTCAATAAGCTTCCCAGTATACCATCTCATTTTTCTTCTCCATTTCATCTCTTAGGAATTGAATGAATTGTGATAAGTTATTTTCATACTACCTAATTTGAGAAATTATTAACCACTTTATAGGTAAAGAGAAAATTGTATTAAACATAGAGGTAAAAATGGGACGTCTAATATTCTTGCTAGGACTTCAGTACAGACCTGAGTGACAAGAACTTCTTACATGTTCTTACAGATTGTGAGAGATGACCTTGAATGGGTAATTTAACCCATCCAGGCTTTATTTTCTTATCTGCCAAATGAGAGTAAAGAGTAGTTTAGTTACATGGCTGCTTATGATGATCAAAAGCAGTCATATAACATCTTGTAGTTGGATGCGTTCTGTTTTTTTCAGATAGATATCAATGAACCAATATTTTTAATCTGATCTATAAATTTTCTGTGGTATCTTTATTTGCATTTGAAAAACTAGATGAACTCTTCATCCAAAATACCCATGAACTCTATAAAGATACAAATAAGAAAACTCAGATGATGGTATTTTAGAGAGATTTCGAGCATCGATTTTTGCTATTTTGTTCTTCAGTGAGCGTTGAGATGTATGAGAAGCAAATTTATCCTGAGGAAAATAAATGACTCATAATGAGACTTAAGAGAAATTCAGGGAAAAAAAAAAAACTATGATAGAGTAGCAGCGATCAGATTTGAGAGAGAGAGAGAGAGAGAGAGAGAGAGAGAGAGAGCCCGAGCCCATTAATGATAAGTATGATTTTTGTTTTTGTAAAACTGGTTGGTTATCTCTGGAAAGGTTCTGCTTTATAAATGCAATTTCTACATTAGTTGGATGCTAATTACTTAGGCACATTGTGCTCTAGAAAGTGGTCCTCTACAGTCATCTTCTTTCCTCTGCTTAGGGTGAAGCCCAAGGCAGAGTGGTCAGGCAGGAACACTGTGGCATCCAAGGTCAGCATCTGCCTCTGTGTGACTGTTTCACACCTTCACTCCTAGGTGACTTCACATCATTACTCAAGCGCACCAAATGTACTCCTTTTAAAGAGATTTCTGTAGTAACAACATCTGATAGAATGTGTGCTGTAGAATTTCAGGAAAGCTCATCTCAGGGGAAAGCATCTTCTATAAGGAGATTCCCTTAAAGTGAAACTAAAACAGGTTCCTTTGGTAACCACAAGAAATCCCAGGTAGAAATTCTTTTGGAATTAGCAAGGTCCTCCTCAGTAGGTGAAGCAACCCAAAAGATCAGTTAAAAGTGTGTGCAGACCAGCTGGGTCTAGAATTGTCATTTTTAAAATTTTTATTTGTCTTTCTTTCTTTCTTCTTTTTTTTTTTTAAATCAAGGCATATGAAAAGTCTGGCTGTAGATGGCAGCACTACACTAAGCCATCCTTCCGGAGGCTTCCTGTGGCTAATTTGTGGGAAAGACGCTAAAAGCTCTTTGGTGCCTGGAGGACTGTTTTGTTCATTAGGAAACAGCCACAATTTTTCTTTGCTGAGGATGAAAACTTTTCTTAGCTCTGCAAGCACCCACCTCTAAATCCACCCTAACCAGACTTCTCCTCAAGCTTTGAGAAGGTTCCTCTGGTTGTGAAGCTTGGGAGACACAATGAATGTATTTTATTAGAGCTTCTGAGAATACCAATTGCAGGGTCTTTGAAAACACAGATTTGTCAGCATTTCACATTAATGGGTCTTTTATTTGTTTGTTTTTCTTCCTGATTTATAGACAGCACTCCATTATAGAGGCCATATATCTTCATTTAAATAACTTCCAAGTTATTTATGACTGGCAATGACTTTGAGGCTGGGGTGTTTTACTTTGTTTTATTTTTGTTAACAGGTTAATTCTAGTGCGAGCGATAACCGTAGAGCCTAAAATAAAAGCAGTTTAATAGAGTTCTCTGGATGATTGAAATAATCTGAGTTAATTGCACGACAGATCTACATTTTTTTCATGAAAAGCCCTTTTTTTAATTTCCAGCTATATTCTAACTTAAATGTATAACAAAAGAAAATAATAAGTAATCAGTAAAGGATGAAATTTCATCATGTGACAAGGAATAGGTAAGGTTCTTTTATTTCATTTAAATATTGCTACAAAGTTTTTCAAAATAAGTTTTTTTCTTTTTTCTTTTTTGCTCTTGCTTGTTCAGGAGCAAAGAGATTCAGTAAGTGGCCCAAGATCTCACCATGAATAGTAGTGGAACCCGGATGTAGTACAGGTTTTTTAAAAATTGCAAGATCAGTTCCTTCAGAATAATTTCAGCTGCTACTCTGAGGAGAAAGGCTAGTAAGTGGGTTGGGAGAGCTTCAAAATTGTAATGTGAATGTGATTCCCAAACATGTGGAATGGATGGTGGATGTTTTCAGAAATTTGCTTCTTTATTTGATCAGCATTTGTTGTGTTCCCTGGGCATAGTCCTCCCTTTTGCTGAACAGTTCTGCCCATCCTCTGACAAGATCTGACAAAACTCAATTGATCTTTCAAGGGCTAATTTAAATGCCACTTCCTGGGTGGAATCTCTCCTTATCCTTGTGGATTAAATTCTTATTTCTGCCAGGTGTGGTGGCGCACACCTGTAATCCCAGGAATTTGGGGCTGAGGCAGGAAGATGGCAAGTTCAATGCCAGTTTGGGCAACTTAGTGAGACCCTGCCTCAAAATTAAAAAATGAAAAGTGCTAGGGATATAGCTCAGCAATAGAGCACTTGCTTAGCCTGTGTGAGGCCCTGAGTTCAGTCCCAAGAAACAAACTCTCCCTCCCTGTCTCTATCTATCTATATATTTCCATCTATATACTTCCATGGAACTATTTTTACCTTTACTTGTACACTTGTAATTTTTTAAAAAAATGCAACATAGAAATTTTAACAAAAGTAATAAGTCAAGTCAGATAGGCACATAATCTTTCAAACACCCTTACAATAACCTGCTTGCAATATGTTTAACGAAGCTATGTTGTGTGAAGAATACAGCTCATGAGGTTATGGATGAATGATATGTAAGTTCTTCAAGTATTCACTGAGTATAAATTTTTATTTATATTTTATTTATATCACATTATCTATTAAATTTGAAAAAAAGTTGAACTGATGGTGTCCACATATACTTCATTTCTTTGGAAAGAAGCTACCTAAAGAGAAGAACACATGGTTCTAGATCATGAATCATGAAATGAACTCAGCTTAGACTCCATTGGACACCCAGTCTCCTCCATTCCTCTTCAGACCTCAGGTGGGTTTGGGGTACTTCTTTGGAAAGTTCTCTGGGTAACATGACATGCTAGTCCTACTATTTGTAGAAGGGCTTGTTCAAGTAGCAGATGGCTTGTTAGGCCATCCTGCCCCCATGTAGCAGGTCAGAAATGAAGGGTACACCAGGAGTGGTGGCACATCAAGATCACCCCATTACTGAGACCATTGTTTTATTCTACAGTTAACCAGGTATACATACAGCTCAGCTATCAAAATTCACAGAGGCATTAAAAATAACGAATGAGGAAGGGAAAAGGAGATTACTAGTTATGGAAACATACTGACCATGGCAAAAAATTAAAAAAGTGACAGCTCTCTGCAAGAGGAAAGTAGAAAACCATATACAACACAGATAACTAAAAATACCAGTCTGGAATTATTTGATGTGGAGTCAAACGCCCTGTTTAATTCAGTGGCTCTTGAGATGGTACTGTTACTGCACATACAGTATAATTGATACTAAGAGTAATGATCCTGTGTCATTATGAAAGAATTTCTGAATTGTTCTCTATAGACTAACCATCCTTTTGCAGGGTGGCATAAAGGTAGACATATAGATCACTAGCACAGACTTGGCAGTCCAGAAACAAACCTATGTGTATGTATAAACTGCTATTTGTTTGTTTGTTTATTTATTTATTTATTTACTTACTTACTTACTTACTTACTTACTTAGGTTTTAGCAATTGAGATGAACCCAAGGCTTCTTGCATACAGGGCTAGTACTCTACCACTGAGCTATATCCTTAGCCTTTTTTATCTTTTTGATATACGGTCTCACTAGTTTTCCCAAGATGGCTTCAAACTTGTCATACTCCTGCCTCAGCCTCTCAAGTAGCTGGGGTTACAGGTGTGTGCCTCCACGCCCTGTTATAGTCAATTGATTTTCTACATAGGGACCAAGACCAGATAATGGGGAAAAAATCTCTTCAAAAAACAATACTGATTCAACTAGATATCCACATTTAAAAGAATAAAGTTAGGTTCCTACCTCACACCATATACAAAAATTAACTCAAAGGGATTAAATACCTAAATGTTAGAGTTAAAAGTATAAAAACTCTTAGTAGAAAACTTAGGTGTCAATCTTTATGACCTTGAATTTAGCAATGGATTCTTAGGTATGACACTAAAGGCACAAGGAAAAAGTAGATAAAATAGACTTTATGGAAGTTGAAAAGTTTGTACATTGAGGAACACTATCAAGAAAGTGAAAAGACAACCTATAGAATGGGAGACTATATTTGCAAAGCATTTGTCTGAGAAGGGTTTAGTATCAGAATATATAAAGAAACTCTGCAGCTCAACAACTATCCAATTTAAAGACAGGCAAAAGGACTTGAATAGTTAGTGGCTAATAAGAACATGGAAAGATATCAATATCATTTGTCAGTAGGCAAATGCAAAGGCGAACCACAGTGAGATGCTACCTCACACCCACTAGGATGGCTGTCATATAAAAAAAGAAGAGGAAATCATAAGTTTGGGCAAGGACATAAAAAACTCACAATTTTCATTCATAGCAACATTATTCTATTAGTAGCTAAAAGATAAAAAACAATCTAAACATCCATCAATCGATGAGTGGTTTAACAGATGTTAACGTCTTTCTAGATTGGCTTCAATTTTGCTTCTGAAGAAATAAAATATTACAGGTACAGATACAGAATCAAGTCTCTGGCTCCCTCCTTTCCTCTCCTACCTCCCTCTTTTTTCTGCTTACATCCTCAGCTGTAAGAACTCTAAAGATGGGCTAGAGGTTTGGCTGGAATAACATTCTCTGGCACCTGAGCCATTAGGTTGGCAATCCATTTATGCATCTTTCTGGCTAAATATTCCTCCTGATCCCACTCAATAATAGTATTTTCCTGGGTGGTATTTTTTTGTGGTTGATCTTTCTGCTTAAGTGTGGGTTCTTATTTTTCTCTGTGAATCACTGTGTCAACATAGGTTAGGTAAACATAGAGGAGTTAAATGAGTGAAATTAGAATCTATAGAAATATTTACTGTTTCCAGTGCTTACAGTGATGATTCAGATGTAATCTTTCTGTCTTCTTTTGCTGGTGGGTATTGAGTCTAGAGATAAAAACAGAGAAGGCACTTCCCACCTACAGCTCAAGACCTAAAGCCAAGGTTTGCTTTTGAGTGACAAAAAGGCACCCTGAACCGCTGAAAAGAAAACAAAGGTACCTAATAGATCTCAGGGAGAATTAGTCACCCTAACTCGCAAAGTGTGCCTCTTTGAAGTTTTAATTGAAATGAAACCTGAGCTAATTAGCATGCAGCTTCTTGTCAGATCAACACCATTCAAAAACAGGGTGGAGAAGTCAATTTCAATGTTAATCTAGGGTGTTTGCAACATCTTTTACCTTTAAAATGCTTTAAAGTATACAACCCCTTAGCTCTATAGAAAAAGAGGTGTTTGTTAAGAAACTTTTCAGTTTTCCCCTTCATCTTCATTATTCCTTTTCACAGTAATGATAGTTCCTAGTACTAATTGTTTTCAGTGAAAAGAGTTTGAAGGCAATTGAAAGTATTTTTGAATGAGCTCAGGCAATTCACAACTGATATGGAACTAGGCGCCATTCATTCTGTACTCTTACTCATAAGTAATATTGTTTGATCATTGTTAACGGGTATAAGATCAATGATTTTGCTTGATAATACCTTACACTTTAAAATGTAAGGTTAGTGTTTATTTATCGGTCTGGTATTAATGTGGTGGAGTCACAATGCATGAAAGAGAACATTCACTATCTTTTGGGTTGCACCCTAGTAACACAAAAGTTGTAATGTTTTCTAAGATGCCTTCATTTAATTACCAGTTACCTGCTGAACTTTTCACAAGTTGCATCAATAATGAGTCACTTAAATAAAAAGCCAACAGCAGTGTACAACAGAACAAAAGCAGGAGCCCAAAACAAGTTTCAGCCTCTTGGACAGGTGTAGAATTCTCAAAAGGTACAAAGAAATAACCTTTTATTGACTTCCCATCCTATAGAAGAGCTGTAAGAAAAATACCGAAAAGGTTAGTTAGTAGCACATAAACATCAATAGAAAACAAATATTTCAGCAGGTGTGTGGTGTTGCTTTCTACATTGAACACAGTCATCCTTTGATCATGTCTCTGAAAAGGTTTTCTTTCCCAGATACGTTGCAGTAACTTTCCTTAAAGGTAAAACTGCTTTTTCTGGAAATTTTCTGATAGGCCTATTATTTTTTGCTTGAGAAAAAAAATTCCATAAAAGTGATTTTGAAAGTAATTATTAGACATTGTGAGAATATTTCTTTTTTAATAATTTCTCTAGAATAATAATTAAGCTGCATAAGCAACAATTATTTACCACATGTCCAAGACTGAGCTATAAATACTGCCTTTGAAGAACTTACCATCCAGTTGAGTGAATGACATTAGCATAATTAATATAATATCTTTAATGTATAGCAACAATATAATGTAATAGTCATAATTTAATAGCCATAATAACAATATAACAGCCAGGTAACCTGCCAACGATTGAAATAGTCATTTTTTTTAATATTTATTTTTTAGTTGTAGTTGGACACAATACCTTTATTTTATTTATCTATTTTCATGTGGTGCTGAGAATTGAACCCAGGGCCTCGAATGTGCTAGGCAAGTGCTCTACCGCTGAGCCACAACCCCAGCCCCAGGAATAGTCATTTTTTAAAGAAACTTATCAAATTGGTGGTATATGGTTGTGATGTGAGAGTATCACCACTGCAAGTGTTTTGTTGGTTTGGTGCTGGGAATCGAACCCAGGGCCTTATGAGTTACACCCTCAACCA
Source organism: Spermophilus citellus (assembly GCF_964194105.1). NCBI lineage: Eukaryota > Metazoa > Chordata > Mammalia > Rodentia > Sciuridae > Spermophilus > Spermophilus citellus. Next base: position 40,370,256 of record NC_138199.1, on the reverse strand, counting down.
CCTAAGTGTTTTGAACAGCTTTTTACCAAGTTTCGTCAGTGCCCTGCAGACACAGCCCAAGGACAAACTTCTCCATCCCCATCTCTCAGGCTCCTAGTTAGGTGTCCTGCCTCCCTCTCATCTTGCCTTCTCCTCCCTCTGCCACCCATACTGGGCTCAGAACAGTCTGCCTAAAACTACCATTTTTGGAGCATTAGTATGCATTCCATAGAGTACACAGTAAATTCCACATTTTAACTAATTTAGTACCAGGTACTATTTTAATATCTAATCACAATAAGATAACGGAGGCAGACAGAGGAAGCTGGCACAGCAGGTAGAGCCTGGATTCAAAGGCAGCAAAATAAGTCAACAATCAGCACACTTGACCGTGGAGCTGTGCTACCCTTCAAATATTAATTATCATAACCGTAGTTTCTGTGTCCTCCCCAGAGATGAATTTTGTCCCCCTCCTAGATCTTCCCATTTATTGCATCATATGTATCTGAAAAAACATATGGTTTCATCAAAGTGGGTTTATTCCACTTGAAACCAAGAGGAAGGGCTATAAAAGCAAAACATATCTCTCATGCAAGTAAGGTAACCTGCTTGGCTCCTTCCTGTGCCTGTTTAAAGGTAGACACTGGTGTGCACTACATGTACTTTTACACATTTGCTGCTTGTCAGTCTAAGAAATCAATGAAAAATTCAACTGTGATATAGATGTCAAAATATCCTGTCCATTACCTATTTCATTGCTTTTGAAATAAGAAATACCAGAATTCTATCCTCTGAAAAATTATAGCATGTGAAACAGAGACTTTTTTTTTTTTTAAATCCTAAATTGGGAGCCACAGCTTCATGGAAATGGGAGATATGAGCTCCAAATGCCCTGACTTTGGAGGGGTTAGATGAGAAAATAGAGTGATTTCATTTTAGTGCTGGTTTTTAACATTTAATTTCCTTTTATAAAAGTAGTTTGACCTTTTGTGGAACACGGGAAATGTAAAAGAACTGGAGGAGAAAAAAAAAAAAACCCTCAGGGTTTCTCTCCCACCCGTCCAGAACCATCTTCTCCAAAGGCCCTTGGCCCAGACCACCTGCTCTACCATTACTCAACGGTTTTCGGATGGATGGACTTATGCCTCCTAACAGCAAAAAGGCTACATGAGTCTCCTGCATGAGAGACTTGCAGGATAATGTTGTCCTTAGCAGCTATATGCTTGGCATAAGATGGCATGTTTACCTAACAGCTGGCTATATGCTTAGAATGTGAAGTTCCTTTTTCATGGCTGTTTGTTTCTGTTGGACTGTACGTGTTAAAAATAATATAAGGTCAAATTCCATAGGAAAGCATGGTTCTGATTGAATTTCCAGTCCCAAAACCTGGACCCAAGCCAGCAAGATCTGGGAATGTGGCAACGATAGTATGCCTTACACTGCAGCTCTCAAAAGTGACTCCTTAGGTTGATTAACTAGTGGTGAGGATAGGTTTGGAAAGGTATTTCAACCAGACTAATTAGCAAGCAGTCAGATGTGACAGAAAAGTGGGTAAAATATATGCCACCTCTGGAAGAGAACTAAAGGAACACACTGGAAAAGATGGAAATAAGCAAGATGTGTGCTGGAGCCCTCGTAAGGAAAGTTCCCTTCACGGAGTGCCTTGTGCTGCTTAAAAATAGAAACAAGAGCCCTTCAACATGATTTGAGTTAAACTGAAAGAGTCCAAGCCCTAAATATATGTTTTAGCTATGTAATCTTTGGTGCAATTATTATAGGTAATGTTGCCTTTAAGCCTATTTTAGAGTACAAATTAAGATATGAAATCTGTTTTAAAAGAAAAAGAAAAAACAGAGCCGGGCTCAGTGGCACACACCTCTAATCCCAGTGATGGGGGGGGGGTGGGGTGGGAGGTGTGTGTGGGGGTGCTGGGGCTGGAGGATAGCAAGTTCAAAGCCAGCCTCAACAACTTGGTGAGACCCTGTCTCAAAATTTAAAAAAGGGCTAGGGATGTGGTCAGTGGTTAAGTGCTCCTCCTTAAATTCAATTCCTGGTACAAAAAAAAAAAGGAACAGTCTGATGTCTTTCAAATTGCATTAGTCTAAATTTAAGCTGTGAAAGGATCAGTTTCTTATCTTTCCAATTTTCTTCGTAAAATACCCTGCAAAACATATTTATTCATGCTGACACTTTTGGAATTAACAATGCAAACAATACAAACAATCTGCCCAAGAATACTGCCCTTATAAAACAGACTGATTGTAAAGATGGTGACTTCTCTCCCATGGCTCAAACAACTGAAATTCTAACTGTTTGATCAGCCTCCTCCTTAGTTTCTCTCCCACTGGATTTGGTTTCTAACTTATCTTTCAGTCATCTGCCTGGAATGCTTTGCCTGCCTTTTTTTTACCTTAATGAAATCCCATTCATCTTTCAATGTATAGATTAAATGTTATCTCCTACAGAAAAATCTTCTCCATTCCCCACCCACCCTCCATTGTACCCAAACCGAAGTAGTCCTCTACTCTATGGTTCCATAGGACCTAGTACTTGTCAAATTACAAATCATTAAGTACTATGAATTTGTCGTTCTGTCAAATTAATTATTACTTTTTTTGGGGGGGGGGTACCGGGGATTGAACCCAGAGGTGTTTAACCATGGAGCCACATCCCCAGCCCTTTTTATATTTTATTTAGAGACAGGGTCTTGCTGAGTTACTTAGGGCCTTGCTAAGTTGCTGAGGCTGGCTTTGAGCTTGTGATCCTCCTGCCTCAGCCTCCTCAGCTGCTGGGATTACAAGTGTGTGCCACCGCACCCTGTGAATTATCAGCTTCTTCAGGGCAGAAAGCATCTTATTTATCCTAGAACATCTATCTCCTCCCCAATTTAAGAAGTTAACATAAAGTCTTACACATAGTTGGAACATGAATGTCTTTTGAAACCAAAAAATCTTCAAAATATAAAATTTTCTCTGGGGCAAAATAAAAAGCATTTTCCCAGACACTCTGCTGCTTTGTCATTGAACTAAGTCTCCCTATTCATCCACATTCTCCAGAGTGTGGATATACACTCCCCCTGCTCCTTATATCTGCACATTTGTTTATCAATTTTTCTCATTATTTGATTGAACATGTTACATTTAATCCATTTATTTATTCAGAAAGTATCTTTGACTATGTACTACGGCACTGCTGACATTTTCATCAACATTAACTCATAGTTTGCTTAAAATATTGATAAATAGTGATACTATTACTACTATCGTTTGTTTAGCATTTGACAGTTTTATAAAACACTTTTGCAGCCACCATTTCACCAGATCTTTCTAAAATGAATGAAGTGGATATTATTATTATTATCATCTCAACTTTTAGGCCTTCCTTAGATTACCAGATAACTTCACCAAAGAATGCCTTTGTTTAACCATCTTGAATGATAGCATTTAAGGTCTCCTAGGGACCTTAAAGATCTCTGAGTCCCATCCCTTCCTCTTTACATGAGTAACCTGGATGGTCTTATCTTACAGGTGATTAAAATGAGATCTGGACAGACAAAGGGATTACTCTGACACATATGCTTCATAAACGGCATAGTCTACACTGGAACAGAATTTGTCTTCTCAGTCCTAATTCAGTGTTCTAGCTTCTACCTATTATAGCTTCTAACTTTTGAGTATATTGCCTCCCCCCTCCGTTTTTTTTTTTTTTTTGGTGTGTGTGTACTGAGAATTGAATCCAGGGGTACTTTACCACTGAGTTACATTCCCAGCCCTTTTTAGTTTTTGCGACAGGGTCTCACAAAGTGGCCTTGAGCTTGCAATCCTCCTGTCTCAGCCTCCTGAGTCTATTGGATTACAGGCATGCAGGTTACAGAGAAATTTTATTTATTCATTTTTTAATACATTTATTTTTTATTTTGTTTTTATTTTTATGTGGTGCTGGGGCTCAAACCCAGTGCCTCTCGCATCCTAAGCAAGTGCTCTACCACTGAGCCACAACCCTGGCCCGATCTTTATTCATTTTTGAGAAATTCTATTTATTCATTTTTTGGAAGGGTCAGTTCTGGCACAGTATTGCAAAACTCTTTGTCTTGTCATAGTCTTTTTTTTAATATTTATTTTTTATGTGTAGATGGACACCACACAATGCCTTTATTTTTATGTGGTGCTGAGGATGGAACCCGGGTCCCACCCGTGCTAGGTGCGCGTCCTACCGCTGAGCCACAATCCCAGCCCCTTGTCATAGTCTTCTTCCTGTGATTTGCCCCTTTTCTTTCTCCTTCTTTGTCTGCTTTCACTATCTGAAATGGAACTTTTGCATACGTATACCACGCATAATGATGTTTTCTAGGCAGTTTTCTCTCTCAGGAAGATTTTTTATCTGTCTAGCTCATTCATTTCATTTTTTAAAATTTCCTAATTTCTGAGTCTTTAATTTTTTGTTTTTAATAATCAAAGAGTTGGTTGGATAGTTTTATAGTGTTTACCAATGGTCCAGAGGGAGACCTGGGTAATGTGATCATGAGGGCTTCCTTGCCCAGTATGGCTCCTTGGCCAAGAACTCAGAGAATTTTAAACTGGAATGAATTCTTAAAGATACTTGGTAGGTCCATTGTTTTACAGATGGGAAAAATGAACTCCAGCAAAAAGAAACTTGCCTAAAATTACACAACCGGATCCAAATCCAATATTTTAATCATACTCTTCCCACTGTGTTCTACTTCTTCTTGTCTGTAAGTTACAAAAGATCTCTGAACGAGGCCCAGGCATTGGCTGAGAACAGAACAGGCAAACCAGAGAGTTTATGGTGATGAGTTCCTCAAACTTGATAATCCTCACTTGACAAAATTTTAAATAATTTAAGAATTCTGGTTATGAAAAATTGCAACCTCAATTTGCATCTACACCTGGAGACGTCTTCTGAAGACCCTAACAAACCTCATCTCCTATGCCAAGTTACCAGTTATTTGGAAATGTAATTTTTCTCTTAAGGAAAAAATGATCTTTATGTGACAATTTTCTGGCACTCTATGCAATTTTATCCTTAAATGCAAGCCCTGTGATTCCTTTCCTGGTACATTTTTGAGAAAAACTGATAGTGCCTTAGCTGAACTTAAATATACCGTGTGAACCCTTTGTAATTTATTAACGAGACTTGAGCATCGAGTCTGATTTTTGTAAACTTTGGTTCTGTAGGACAGAGTCATTTGCCTTGATTTAGGATACCTAGATTCAGACTGAAACTTTCCAGAGTTGAGAGTGTTCACATTTTCATAGCCTGCTTGTAAATCATCTTTCATCGAGAAGATTTAAAGACAGACTCAAGATCTAAATCTTTCCAGCCACCTTCCTTACTAGGAAAGCCCTCTTGATGAGCCTTGTTATGGTTTTTCCTAATGGATTAGAACAAACAGTTTGATAATGTTCAAATAGAACAAATACCAGCAGAGGGGAAACAACATTTTCCTCTAAGAGTTAAATGTAAAATTAGATGTCATTATGGGGCATTTGGAAGACGTTTTAAAGCATCTAGCCCAAGCAGGCCAAACCGCTCAACTGTAATGGGCAGCAAATCAAAACCAGAGTGGTAGGCTTGTTGTTCTCCTATTTGTTTTGCTTCATTCTGCCTGATTATTTTGGCAAAGCCATGCTGAAACGGCAGTGCTCTGAAGTTCTGTAAATTTAAGCTTTTAATTAGGTAAAAGACTCTTTTGCAGCTCTTGTGGAGTGCTCATTCTGTGCTTGGAATGCTGCAGTCCCTGCTTTGGTATGTTTTGAAAAGAGTTGTGGTACCCTGAGCTGACTCCCTCAGTAGCCATGACAACCCTCCCTGGATCTCTTCCGAGTTATATCTGCTCTCAGGTGGAGCCTGTAGGTGCCTGATGCCTTCGAACATCTCCGGATGTTCCGGACATGTACGCTGCTAAGGGAAAACTGAATTCTGCCTAAAGTTGACTCTGATGAAAAGTCTTCTGTTTCAGAATTATTTGTAAATTTAAAAAAAAAGTTTTAAAATTAGCACTACCCATAAATGGTTGATTTTTCTCAGAGTATTTTGCACCTTACTTTTTGCACTAATGTTTTCTCAAATGTTTAACTGATTTTTATGTGTCTTTCTATGGTTTAACTAAAAAAAAGTGGAACATAAGATAAAAAAGCTGTTATCAAAAGATATTATCAAGACTCCATGTGTGTGTGCGTGCGTGTAAGGAAAATAAATTTTATGGTCTTTAGATATATATTTATCATTTGGATAAAATGATCTTTAAATAATATTTTCATATAGTAGTGCTCTAAAAGGTTCAAGTCTGCCCTATAAGGAATTAATTTAAACAACGCAAAATTCAAGAAGAAAATTGTGATTAGAAACAAATAGTGTGTGTATGTGTAAACATAAGTCACTTGTATTTTTTTTTGAAGGACTTCTCTAAATTAGCTTCCTTTTGAAATAAGAAATACATTGTTTATTAGTAACCACAGTTAGAGAATATTCTATTTCCATTTAGAATCTGGTCTGGTTTGTGTGTGTGTGTGTGTGTGTGTGTGTGTGTGTGTCCCTGGAATAGAACACTTAATTACCTTATATAAAAAGCAGCAACTCTTAGGAAAGCGAATCCTAAATTATCTATGTCAATATTCAAATATGAAGAGTCTACAGAAAAAAAAAAAATTCGCCACCCACTGGTGATCTTGCTGCACTCACTGAAACAGGTGTCTGACTTGATTTGTGAGCTTTGGTGTTATTTTCGTCAGGGTTCAATTTCCTGCTGCACAGATGCACTTAGTGTTATGAGATTTATGTGATTAAGTGTGCGAAATGACAAACAAGGTTGTCTGCTGCTCATCTTCCCTCTTTAGTCAACTAATCACCTTTGGATTCTGGGCTCTGTCAATGAGTGAGTCCCTCACACCAGTAAGCCGCATTTATCAACCCAAACATTTGATCTGCACATGACCGCATGAGTTAGAGAGACGGGGTCTGCCATAAAAGTTACAATTGGGTTTCAGGATAGCCTTTTATAATCCCAGGTTGCAGGTAGTTTTCTTAGTAAACATAAGCATCTTTCCTCCTGGTCACATGGCCACCACAGTCCTACACAGGTACAAAGTCACAGCTGTGTTGCCAAGATTTGCAAATCTGCTCGTACGGCATCTTCTCGTAACAATGAGGTTACTTAAAATTCAGAATCACCTGTTTATAGAAGCAGAGTGTCCACCGTGAAAGTTTGCTGCTTGTCCAAAAGCATCCTGACACACATCTGCAGGTGCTTTCATCCTAGTCTTAGTGATCATAATGACTGCACTTTCCATAACACTGTCTTAAGGCAGTGTGCCAAGTATTTTATGCTTATTATCTCCTCCCTTTAAGATGCCACCCAGAATTGTTATTTAGAGCATTCTGGTAGGGAAATAAGCACTGTATTTCGAGAACTTGTCCTAGGTCCCTCAGATACACAGTGGCATCATAAGCAAAGTTTAGTTCCCTGAACTGATTGCTGTTCCTTCACCTGCTATGCCTTCAATCAGATGGCTGCTCCCCTTATGCACAGGGAATAGCAGCCATCAACTTTCACATTTCACCCCAAGCACTGAAACAACACAGTGCAAAATACATGTATGTATTAGCTTGAATTTGTAATACAGCTCATGGATCTCTATGTGGTTTGACATATCCTTTTTTAACAACAACAAAAATTATAACAAAATGTCCTACCTTGAGTCCTTAAAGGTGAGGCATGGGAGATTGGACTTTCTTTGTCCAGAGTGCCCGAATGAATATGTTGCATGTTGTGAATGTGATTGGATAATGCTAGAGAAGACACCAGGCTCCTTTATAGTTGCAGCTTCAGTTTCTCTTGTTTAAAACTTTCATAAGCTCTTTTGCTTCACTAGCCCTTGCAACAAACCTCACAATTCACATGTGCCTGTGGGAGTTGGCTAGACTCTTTTGTTTTCTTATTAAAAAAAAAACAGTTGTTGCCTGTGGTACTCTACATCTAGTTATGCCTTCTAACACCCAGTTCCTTTTAACGGTATCTACCCTAACCTGAGTGATTTTCTTTGTTAAAAATACAATCTGAGGAAAGCAAAAATTTGGTTTGACTCACATTTGACTTAAATCCATATTGTTGATAAAGGACCCCACATGAGTTTATTTCTAAACACGGACAAGCCAGGTGTGGTGTCATACACCTGCAGTCCCAGCTACTTGGGAGGCTGAGGTAGGAGAATCACAAGTTCAAGGCCAGCCTTAGCAACTTAGCAAGACCCTGTCTCAAAACAAAAAGTGTTTGGGGTGTAGCTTAGTGGTAGAACACCCCCCTGGTTCAATCTCCATACGAAACCAAACAAAATACAACCCCATCTCTCACTTTGAATTGATTATTTTAAATATATTAAAGAGAAGGGAAAAGGAAGGAAGGGAAACTTAGTTAATTTTGTGCCAATCTCTGTCTTATATGTTGCTTAAAGCCTTCAAGATACACTGGGCCTGGCAGCACGTGCTTATAATCTCAGCAATTTGGGAGGCTGAAGCAGGAGAATTGCAAGTTCAAAGCCAGGCTCAGCAATCTAGTGAGGTCCTAAGCAACTTAGTTAGACCCTGTCTTAAAATGAAAAATAAAAGGGGCTGGGGATGTGGCTCAGTGGTTAATTGCCCCTGGGTTCAATCCCTGGTACAAAAAAATTAAAATCAAGATAAGCATTAACCCCCCTCCCCCATTTTGAACAGAAAAGAAACTTGAGAGTCAAAGAGGTTAAATAGTGTGAACAAGTGCCTTAGTAATAAACTAATAAATAGCAGAGCCCAAATTCAAGTTCTAGGATGTCTGGTCGTTATTAGTCAAACTACACCTGAGGTTTAACTTCTATTAATAAATATCATGGAACATCCCTTAAGGGACTTGCTTATTATATAGAGAGCTGTGCCCATGCAGATATTAAAGTACCAAATAAGTCTCCAACCCTGTAACCTGTGGCATTTGAAAAAAGCTTCTCATGAAGACCCCAGCTTTAAAAGTAATTGTACCACTTTAAAATCTTTGGAGGGAACTGCGAGGAAATCCAAAGGAAAATGTTTGTCCTCTGCTCCAGGCTTGGTAAAATCAAACATATTTTGGATTCAGACTTTGTGGGAACGTAAATTGCAGGAGAACCTGGTACTCTTAGCAACACTTCAGAATCTGGGCAGACCAAAAAAAAAAAAAAAGGTATTTGGAAAAGAGAATATTTATATTGGCCATTATGCATTTCAAGTGCTAACCATTCCATAGAGGCAGAGGCTGGACAGAGGAAATACTCCCTTTTCTAAAGGGATCTAAACATAGAGGAGGAGGCATTACATAATAGATCACTTCCAGCTCTTACTATCAGTGAGTTCAAATTCTGTAAACGTTCAATTGCCTTGCAATGTGGAAAAAGCAAAAACAACACACACACACACACACACACACACACACACACACACACACATCTGTGGAAAAACTGTAACTAGTCAGGCCCAATATAGATTCAAGCCAGAAAACTGCAACAGGATTCTGGGCACCTGAGATGAAGAAGAGCCTAGGAGGTAGGAGGAAAACTCAATCCTACCTTACAAGTATTTCCACACAGGCTCCAGTGACACAAATATCGTTGTGCCTCTGAAAATTATTTCTGAACTTGGGGCAGGCTGTAGATCACCTTTGTCCGGTTCATGTTTTTCTGAATATTTATTTGTGACATTGAAGCCATTCTTCTTCTCAACAGTAGAGGTCCTCAGTACCTCAGTTCTTCAACTAAGATGCTGAAAAGCATTTCTACCCTTGACTTCTTTGGCATTTATGGCTTCCTAAGAACCTTTAGTCATTTTTATGGGTACAATTGTCTATTTTTATGTCATGAATAAATGAAAAAAATTAGTTCTCATTGCTTGAGCTTGGCCTGAAATTTCACAATCCTTTTTTAACAGCTGAAATATTGTGTCAAGTTGACTCAGCCATGGAATATTTGAAGAAATATATAAACCATTCTCTTACACTTTTTGGAATAAAAAGACCACGAGAAAACATTTAGGGAAAATATTAAAGTTTTTCATGATGGAGAAAAACAATGGTTTTGAGAGGGGGGAGGTGGTCAGTGCTGGTTTTGGAAGAACTGCTAGTTGACTTAATATATGTTGTGTTTAGAACTACGGAGCCACAGAAACTTATGAGCTTTCTGTTTTGTTGTTTGTTTTTTGTCCCAAGGGAATTTTATTTGAATTTTCTGCCTGAAAACACAATTTACTAATAACATCAATTACCCCTTCTTTTCATGAAAATTTGATATTGTCCTTAACTCCTCTCAATTCCTTACTCTTCATATATGAAATCACTAAATGTATTTATTTTTATTTTGGGTATGGGGGAATTGAACCCAGGGACACTTTACCACTGAGTCCTATTCCCACCCCTTTTTATTTTTTATTTTGAGACGGGCTTTCTCTAAGTTTCGAGGTTCTCAGTAAGTTGCTGAAGTTGGCTTTGATCTTGTGATTCTCTTGCCTCAGGCTCTCAAGTCTCTGGAGTAACAAGAGTGTGCCACCACACCCTAATTAATGAATTTTATGAATTCTACCTCCTATATATGGTTTGTGCCATTCCCTAGCTCTCTAGCCTCTGCTACATTAGTTGGGCCCCTTGTATAAAAGCTGTCTTCTAATTGTAGTCTCGTCTCTCTAAGACTTCCCCCAAGTGCACCAAACCATTTCAACCTTTCTCTCTTTGCATACTATTTTTCTAATATTATTGTTCTTTCTTCTCTCACTCTTTGTTTACCTGACAAACATCTAGATATTTCTTTAATACATGAACCAATCAGTATCTGCTTTAAACACCAGTCAGAGTTAACCATTGCTCGCTTTGTGCCAATATTGTACTGTACATATTTTCCCACTCCCATACTCCCTGTATTATAGTAGCTATTTCTCCTTCTAGGCCAGACATTGTCAGCGGTAGGGAGTGTGGGTGGGGTGTGAGGGGAGTTCAGTTCTGCCCATAGGGACATTTGGCAATGTTTGGCTACATTTTTTATTGTTATGATGGGGTGTGGAGTGTTGTTACTAGCTTCTGTTGGGGAGAAACCAGAGATGCTGCTAAACATCCTATAATACCTGGGACAACCTCCCATTACAACGAAATATCCAGTTAAAATGTCAGCAGTAAGCTGAGAAATTTTGTGTCAAACTGTAAACTTGTGTCTTTTTTTCAACTTTGGATCCTCAGAACCTAGAATGATGTCAAGCAAAAATTAGGCGCTAGATAAACACTGATTGAAAGAGTGAGAAGCTCCTAAGATTCTCTGAAGGGAATCCATCCAAGGATAGAAAAAAAAATCAGATTCTTTGGGAAAATAACCAGAGCCCGAATTCAATCCCGTTCAAACATATAATTTGAAATTTCTTTTTAAATTCCCTTGAAAATGAATAGAGATTGGATTAAAATTGTGATCCGATTACATGCATACTCCTCCTAAAAAGTTATAAAATGTCACAAGCACAACATTAAAAACAAGAAAAAGAGACTAGAGATGTGGCTCAGTGGTAGAGAGTTTGCCCAGCATGCATAAGGCCCTGGGTTCAATCCCCAGCACTCAAAAGAAAAATAAGGAAAGAAAAGAAATACTTTGAAGAACTCCTGAACTGAAAGAGAGAACAGAGGATGAGAGGCTGGAAAGGAGAAATCATAGAAGACAATTTTTCAATCTAAAGGAAGACGGAAGTTTTCTTATTAAAAGGGCATATATCATACATCATGGGCTCATATCAATATGCCAAGGAAAAACAAATAATATAAAAACATATCACATTGGCATTATGTGTCCATTGCTAAGACTAGAAATAAAATTATATTTAGAAAAGATAATCTCTCTATACAATGAGGGGAATTATATTAAAGCTAAAATCTTAGTCCCAGGCAAATTAACATTTAAGTAGTGGGGAGAAAATGAAGACATGTGCAGGCACAGCAAGACCGGAAAGCTTATCACCCATGAACCTTGTCTTCAGAGAATTACCAAAAGAGGTAACCCAACTTCTCCCCTACCAAGACCAAAACGAACAAGCCAAAACAGAATTCAGAGCAAAGTAAGAGACAGGAAGCAAATGATGAGCAAAGAAATAAAAGCTAAAATAAGTCTGATGATGTTCATGTATAAAGAAAAATAATGAATGGCAACTTGAAACTAAATGACCAGATGATTTCAACATGGGAAATAGAAGATGGAAGACGAGGATAGAAAGAAGTGAAAGGTGTGTGGATATAAATGTGAATATAGCAAAAAAAAAAAAAAAAAAAAAATTAAAGCCCAATGTAAGAAATATCAAAGGCGGGGACTGGGGATGTGGATCAGTGGTAGAACTCTTGTCTAGCGTATTCATGGACCGAGGTTTGATCCCTAGCACTGAAGAAAAAAAGAGTAAGAGTAGGACTAGGGGTGTAACTCAGTGGTAGAGTGCATGCCTCAAGTGTGTGAGGCCTTGGGTTCCATCCTCAGCACTGAAAAAAAAAAAAGAAAAAAGTAACAATTAGAATAGAAGTAGAATACATAGTTTCGACAAAGGGGAACTAAAGCAAACAAGCAAAAGATACTAAAGAAACAGTGAGAAATTACAATAAATAGAAAACAAAGTAAGCTGGCATGATTGGGTCTAAATATATAGTATTTGCAGTAAATGTAAATATAATGTAAATAGACCCTGTCTCAAAATAAAAAATAAAAGGGGCTGGGGATATAGCTCAGTGGTTAAGTGCCCCTGGGTTCAATCCCCAGTACCAAACAAACAAGCAAACAAAAGAACCCATAATCCCATCAGTTTGGGAGGCTAAAACAGGAGGATGACAAGTTCAAAGCCAGTGTAGGCAATTTAGCAAGGCACTAGGCAACTCAGCAAGACCCTGTCTCAAAGTAAAAAAAAAAAAAAAAAAAAGGGCTGAGGATGTGGCTCCATGATTAAGAGCCCCTGGATTCAATCCCTGGTACCAAAAATAAATAAATAAATAAATAAAAATAAATAAATAAATAAATAAAAATAAAATAAAATAAAGAAAAAAAAAGCAGATATTAGTTGCAGTCTAGAAGGCAAAAAGGACAAACAAGAATTTTTCATTTTGATAAAAAGCACAATCCACTAAGAAGAGATAAAAATTTGGAACTTTTATAAACTATATTTTTTAAATACATAGTATCAGTAAAAATTGATAGAAATATAAGAAGTTGACAAAACCTCAGTTAGAGACTCTGGTGACAATCTTCCTCTGAAATCAGGGAATCAAGTGTGCATACACACAGAAAGCAAAAATAGAAAGGATTTAAACTAGCAATCAATCAAGTCCAATCTAGAAGGTACACATAAAACATGCTCAACAAAGACAGATGTACATTTATTTTTTAACAGTCATGGAAAATTTTCAAAGTTTAACGCATGTATTAAATTACAAAGGAAATTTTAGCTAATGCCAGAAAAACAGAAATCTTATATGACGTGAATCTCTGGCCACAGTTCAATAAAACCAGTGATTAATAATTAATAGTTAAAGCCTATCCCAAAAAAAATCTCTCTACGGGAAAAAAATTAAATATCCACAATGCTATTGTATGAAATTACAAACTATTTGGAAGTGAAAACTAATAAAAACACAACACATGAAACTCTAGTAGATGCAGACAGTTGATAGTTGTAGAAAACTTTAACACTTTATTAGAAAAAAATATTTTACAAAAGTTAATAATTAATTGACAAAGCCTTTGACTCAGAAAACAGGGTGGGGGGGATTTAAAGTTACAAAAGGAAGAATCGAGTGAAAGCAGAAATTAATGGAAAAATCAAACTGGTTGATCCAATTAATAAAACCAAATATCAATTTTTTTTATTAAGACCAACATACAGAGCTAGGGATGTATCTCAGCAATATAGATCTTGCCTAGAATGTGTGGGGAGTTTCTGGGTTTGATCCCCTGACTAATAAAAAGAAAAGAAAGGAAAAGCCAATATATAAAATTCTTACAAGTCCAATCAAAAACAAAGAAAAAGGAAGCAAAAATAAACATGGGAAGAGATTTAACGTTGTTTAAGTGCCAATATACCAATAAATCTGAAAATCTAAACGGAGACTTTTAGAAAACTACAACTTAACAAAATTTATTCCAGAAGAGAAATAATTTACTACATAAGAGTAATACAAGAAATTTTAAGAACTAAATAAAACTATGCAAAGAAATCTTCCTCTAAAAAGGCATCAAACCTAGGTTTTTGCAGATGAATTCTACAAAACCTTGAAGAATAACTGCTTTTGTTGATAGATTAAAATGCTCCAAAACACAGAGTAAGCAAAATTCTCTGTGTGTCATTTGTCAAAAAAGAACCTAGACCAGGGTAGCCTACACTTAGATATGAAAGTCATTTATGAAAGATTCAAACATTTACATAAGATATTCACAAGTCCAGTGGCATCCACACAAATAAATGCATTATGTGTGTCTGGAATGCAAAGATGGTTTAATATACTATAAATTATCAAATTATCAGATTAACAGAGAAAAAAGTAATCTCAATAATGCCCACCTGTGAAGGGAAAATTTAAACAAACTCAGCATCTATTCAAAAAACAATAATTTTTGGTAAATTAGGAAAAGTAGACTTCCTTAATTTGGTAAAGTTTAACAGATGTCTATAGCAAACATATACGTTTTCATTTTTAAATCTGGAGCAAGATGGGATACCTACTCTAACTACTAGGTAATACTGAAAATTAATGCAATGTGTAAAGGAAATGAAGGACCATGCACAGTGGCACATGCCTGAAATACCAGCTACTCCAGAGGCTGAGGCAGGAGGTTTACAAGTTCAAGGCCAGCCTCAGTAACTTAAGGAGACCCTGCCCTCTTTCTCTGCTGTGATGCCCTCCATCATGTTATGACATAGCAAGAAGGTCCTCACCAGATATGGCCCCTTGATCTTGGACTTTTCAGCCTCTAGAACCATGAGTCAAAAAAATTCTGTTCATCATAAATCAGTACATGGTATTTTGTAACAGCATGATAGAACCGATCAAGATGGTAGCCAACTAAAGATTAGTGCAACACAATCAATAGATTTCTTTTTTCTTTTTGAGATACTGGGGATTGAACCCAAGGACACTCTATCACCAACCTTCCCACCATCCCTACCACTGCTTTTTTTTTCTTCTAATTTTGAGACAGGATATTTCTAAGTTGTCCAGGTTGACCTCAAATGTGCAATCCTCCTGCCTCAGCCTCCAGAGTAGCTGGGATTACAGATGTGCATCCCCATACCCAGCAATAAATTTCTTTTATTTCAGGATTACATGAATTATATAAATTTCCAGGAATAAAATTAAGAAGAGATAGGTATTACCTATTTGAAATAAACTACTTAACTTCAGTGAAAGTCATAAAAGAAGACTCAATGGAGATAAATACCACTGTTTTGGATTGAAAGACCCAACATTATAAGGATGTCAATTCTCAAATTAGTCATAAATTTGGGCTTGGGCTGTAGCTCAGTGTCAGAGCGCTTGCCTAGCATATGTGAAGCACTGGTTTGATCCTCAGCACCACAAAATAAACAAATAAAACAAAGGCATTCTGTCCATCTACAAGTACAAAAAAAAAAAAAAAAAAAACCTTTAAAAAAATTAGTCATACCTGGGTGTGGTGGCACCACCTGTAATCCCAGCAGTTTGGGAGGCAGAGACAGGAGGATTAGGAGTTCAAAGCCAGCCTCAGCAAAAGTGAGGCACTAAGCACTTGCTTAGCAAGACTCTGTCTCTAAATAAAATACAAAATAGAGATGGGGATGTGGTTCAGTGGTCAAGTGCCCCTGAGTTCAATTCCCAGTACCAAAAGAAAAAAAGAAATTAGTTGTACAATCTCAAATAAAATCACAGTAAGTATTTCCATGGAATTGATAAGTGGACTCTCAATTCTTTATTGAAAAGAAACTGAATGAGACCATAAGAGAAACTACTTGATAAATAACATTGAAGGTGAAATTGCCTTTCCACATCTGAAAACTTATCATAAAGCTATGATAATAAAATCTTCACTTAAAAGAATAGAATTTTAGCTGGTTGCAGGGTATATGGTGGTAATCATAGCGACTCAGGAGGCTGAGGCAGGAAGATCACAAATTCAAGGTCAGCCTCAGTAACTTAGGGAGACTCTGTCTCAAAATAGAAAGGGCAGGGCGTGGAGTTCAGTGATAGAGGGCCCCTGAGTTCAATCCCTAGTAGTGCATGCACGCGCGCACACACACACCCACACACAAAGAATAGAAATCATACAATATCTATTTTCAGAACACAATGGAATTAAACTAGAAACTAGTACAGCAAGATAGATTATAACAAAATATTTGGGTATTAAACAATATATTTTTTGGGGGGGGAATACTAGGAATTGAACCCAGGGACACTCTACCTCTGAGCTACATCCTCAGCTCTTTTTAAAATTCTTAGACAGGATCTCACTAAGTTGCTACAGCTGGCCTCAAACTTGCAATCCCCTGCTTCAGCATCCTGACTCTTTAGAATTACAGGCATGTACCATCACATCTAGTTAAACAATACAATTCTAAATAATACATGGATCAGGGCTAGGGTTGTGGCTCAGTGGCAGAGTGCTCACCTATCGTGTGTGAAGCACTGGATTCAATTCTCAGAACTGCATATAAATAAATAAAATAAGGGCCCATCAACAACTAAAAAATATTCTGAAAAATATATAACATTGATCAAAGAAGAAATCATAAGAGAAATTTTAAAATATTTTGAACTAAATAAAACTACACAACTTCAACTTGTCAAAATTTGTGGAATGCAGCAAAAGAAGTACTTAGTGGAAAATTTATAACACTGAATGCATTTATTGGAAAAGAAAAAAGATCTAAAAATCAGTCATCTGAGCTAGCAAACCAGAAACTAGAAAAAGAGCAAATTAAATCCAAAGTAAACAGAGGAAGACATAATACACATTAGGCCAGAATTTAACAAAATTGAAAACAGATAATCTAGAGAAAATGAAACCAAAATCTAGGTCTTTGAAAGATCAATAAAATTGAAAAAAAAAAAAACCTGGCAAATGCTAACCAAGGGGGGGAAAAAGACACAAATTACTAATATCATAAATGAAAGGGAACCTCACTGCAGACACTGTAGACATTAGGAGGATAACAAAGGAATACTATGAATACTTCTAAGCTAACAAATTTCATAGATGAAAAGGACCAATTCCTTGTAAGACACAATCTGAGAAAATTCACATAAGAAGAAATAGATATTCTAATGAATAGGCCTATATCCATTAAAGAAATCTAGTCAATAATTAATAACTTTCCAAAATAGAAAGCAGCGCGTTCAAATGGGTGAATTCAACTCCACATTTAGTGTGTTAGTCAGCTTTTCATTACTGTAACACATACCTGAGATAAATCAACCTGAAAGTAAGAAAGGTTTATTTTGGCTTACACTTTGGGAGGTTTCAGTTCATGGTTGGTTTGCCTCATTGCTTTTGAGACTATGGTGGGCAGTACATGATGGTAGGTGTCCATGGCAGAGGAAGCCTGTTCACCTCATGGTCGGGAAAGAAAGAAAGGAAACAAAGGGGCTGAAGTCCATTTATTCCCTTTAAGTGCACACCCCCAACGACCCAAGACCTTCCACTTTGAAAGGTTTCCATCTCCTCTGGATAGTGCTGATCTTCGGCACATGGGTGTTTGAGGGATATGCATTTGCTTTCAGAAGATAGAAGCAGAGGGATCATTTCCTGTCTCATTCCAAAAGACTAGTATGACCTTGATACCAATACCAGAAAAAAATTAAAAGAAAACTATAAACTATTATCTTTCATAAATATAGATGGAAAAATCCCAATAAAAAATTGGCAAATTAAATCCAACAATGTATAAAGAGAATTATATAACATAACTAAGTGGAATTTATCCCAGCTATGCAAGACTGGTTTAATGTTCAAAAATCAGTTCATATATCCATCACATCAACAGGCTAAACAAGAAAAAGCACATGATCATATCAGAAAATGTAGGAAAAACATTTGACAAAATATTACAACTCTTAATGATTTCAAAAATGCATTAAACTAGGCGCAAAGGAGAACTTCTTCAATTTAACAAAGAATATCTATAAAACCCTACAGCTCCATCTTACTTTTTTTTGGAGGGGGGGATACTAGGGATTGAATCCAGGGGTGTTTAGCCACTGAACCACATCACCACCAGACCTTTTTATTTTTCATTTTGAGACAGAGTTTTGCCAAGTTGCTTAAGGACTCACTAAGTTGCTGAGTCTGGCCTGGAACTTGTGATCCTCCTGCCTCAGCCTCCCCAGTAGCTGGGATTACAGGCAGGCACCACTGTGTCTGGCTGCTAACATATTTAATGGTGAGAAATTCCCACTTTTTCCATTAAGACTGGGAATAGGCAAGTATGTCCCTTCTCACCACTGCTTTTCAACATCAAGCTGGAAGTCCTAGTTATTGCAATAAGAAAAGAAAAAGAAATAAAGGGTGTACAGATTGGGAGGGAAAAATAAACCAATCTTTGTTTAAAGATGTTAAAAAATCCAAAAGAACTGACAAAAGACTCCTGGCACTAAAGAGAGATTATAACAAGGTTGCAGGATATAAAGTGAATGTGCAAAACTTAATCAATTTCCTATATACCAGCAATGAAGAAGTGAATTTGGAATTTAAAAGGCATTACTAAAAAGGCAGAAAGGCAAAAAAGGCAAGCCGCAGAGAAAATATCTGTTAAAGATATATCTAATAAAGGAGTCTTATCCAAAGTATACAAAGAACTCTTCAAATGCAACAATAAGAAAACAAACAACCAGCAGTTGGGGTTGTGGCTCAAGAGTAGCGTGCTCGCCTAGCACAAGTGAGGCACTGAGTTCAAACCTCAGCACCACAGAAAAATGAAATAAAGATATTATGTCCATTTATAACTAAAAAAATAAATATTAAAAAAAGAAAACAAACGACCAAAAAATTTAAAAAGGCCAAAGACCTTAACAGACATCACACCAAAGATATACAGAGGGTAGGTAGGCATATGAAAAGATGTTCTGCATAATATATCATCAGGTAAATGAAAATTAAAACAACAATGAGATAAATCACACACTTAATTTGAAGGCCAAAGTCCAGAAACTGACAGTACCAAATGCTTGGGAGGATGTGGAGCAAAAGGAACCCTCATCCAATGCTGGCAGGAATGCAAAATGATACAGACATCTGGGAGGAACTTTGGCAGTTTTATTACAAAAATAAGCAAATTCTTATCCATGAGGTCCAGTAATTACTCCTTGGTATTTACCCAAATGAATTGCAAACTTACATCCATGCAAAATCTCTATGCGGATATTTATAACAGCCTTTTAAAATGGCACCATCTTGGAAGCAATCAAGATGTTCCTCAGCAGATGAATAAATAAACTGGTACGTCTATCTATTCAGTGCTTTAGAATAGTAGGCTGTCGAGCCATCAAAAAGCATGAGGAAATTTTTTTTTATTATTTTATTGTTGGTTGTTCAAAACATTACATAGTTCTTAATATACCATATTTCACAGAATGCATGAGGAAATTTAAATGCATATTACTAAGCGATAGAGGCCAGTCTGAAAAGGCTACATACTATAAGACATTTCTGGAAAAGGCAAAACTATAGAAAGAATAAAAAAGATGAACAGTTTCCTGGGGTTCAGGGGAAGGAAGAGATGAAGGGTGGATCACAGGGGATTTGTAAGGCAGTGGAACTATTCTATATGATGCCATAATGGTACACACACGTCATTTATCCAGACTCAAAGAATGAACAATACTGAGAGTGATCACTAAATATAAATTGTGGACTTTGGGTGACAGTGATGTTGTCTGTGTAGGCTTGTCAAAGGTCTAATGCTGGTGGGGGCTATTGGATGCCTTTTTGAAGGGCAATTTTAAGCACCCCGTCTCATCAACCTATTACTTGGGCTTCTTGGGTTTTATATTCTAGATAAATACTCACACCTATATATGTTAACACTTGTATGAGAATGTTTGCTACAGCATTGTTTACAATAGCAAGATCAAAAGAGAAATAGCAAATATTCACGGCCCTAAGTAAATGAGGATTCTAAGGACTCATAGAATATAATCCCATTTAGAAACAAATAATATATAGTCATACACATAGTAGACTATGGTTTATGGATTCATGGAATACAATTCCTTTTCTTTAATATATATATATACACACACAGATATACATATATATACATATGTACACATACACATCTATAAGAAAATACAAATATGAAGAAAAATGTTCAGCTGGGCGCTGTGGGGCATGCTTGTAATCCCAGCAGCTCAGGAGGCTGAGGAAGGAGGATTGCGAGTTCAAAGCCAGCCTCAGCAACAGTGAGGCCCTAAGCAACTCAGTGAGACCCTGTTTCTAAATAAAATACGAAATAGGGATGAGGATGTGCCCCTGAGTTTAATCCCCAGTACTCTCCTCCCCCTCAAAAAAGAAAAGAAAAATGGTCAGGGAGGATATACCAAATTATTACTGTATAAATTGAAAAGGAGCAGAATTGGAGTTAGGGATTGGAAGGAAGGACTTCAATGGTGAAGCTATCTACTTAGGTATTTTTAAAAATTTTTGGAGAGGGTCTGTGGTAAAGCATTTGCTTCATACGCACAAAGCCCTCAGTTTGATCCCCAGAACTGCAAGCCAACCAACCAACCAACCAACCAACAACAACAACAAATGGAGAATATATTTCTTCTATAAATAATCTAAAAATTACATGTTTGAAATATTACCCTTATCATGAAAGCAATGCATGCTTATTTTAGACAACTCAGAGAAAGAAAATAGAGAAGTAATAATTAGTCTGTAACCCAAAAGCAGCCCCTATTAACATTTCAATGTGTGGGCTTACAATTTTTTTTCATATGTATGCATTTTTTAAAAATAAAAATGGTATTATATATTGTGACCATCTTCCCTAACATAAGAATATTTGGTATGCAACATCCTTTTTAAAAGGATATGTAGGGCTGGATGTAAATCAGCAACTTATTATGCTCAAGGACCTGAGCTTGATCCCCAAGACTGCAAAAAGAAAAAGAAAAGAAAAATAAGGATATATAATCCTTTAATTGTTAATAAATACTAGGGATACAATTATAAATAAAAATACAATGCATTCAATAGCCTGTTGTACTTTTAGATTTTTCCCAATACTTCACTATGAGGCTTAGTGTGAATTATCTGTATAACTAAATTCTTATTGTGATTATTTCCTGAGAACTAGATTCCTAAATTGCTCGAATTGCCATTGCTGGGTCAGAGATAATGTGCATTTTCTAACCCTTTGATATTCATTTCCAAAAGTACTTGAAAAAACTACTAGATAATATCTACCAGTGGCATGTGAGAGTACCAGTTACCCACTGCCCCAGTTAACAATGGATATTATAATTTTTTAAAACTTGAACTTAATATGTACAATCTGGCATTTGTTTTTATTTGTATTTATCAATTCTTTGATTATGAACGAAGTTTAAATTAGGGATATTAACCCTCTGGCAATATGTTGCAAACACACATAAACTTTCTAGCCCCGAAACCATAAACTGAGATTATATTTAATTGTCTTTAGGGGTCACAGTAATATTAGTTGCTTAAACATGCTACTAAGCATGTATTCTATATTTTGTATGATGTATACTGAAATACATCACAGTACATACCAAAAAATAACATTACCATCTTGGGCTTGTGATTTACTTACATATTTCTGTATGGAAAAATAAATTTATTTTTCAATCAATTAGTGATGTTTTAAAAATTAAAATGTTTTCTGAAAACCTCTATTCTTTGAGAGAAAGCTTGCTTTATGAGAGATTAAAATCTGCTTTAGAGTTCTACGTGGATTAAGTTTTAAATTAACATAGAAGAATAACAATATGAATCAATTTGATCAAAGAAAAAGTGTCACTAATTATTTAAACAAGACACTTACAACGGGGATTTAAAGGCAAAGAAGCGGATTTCCCTTGCATGTGGATCAAATCAGAAGTATCCCATAATTGACTCTTTACAAGACCCTGCTTTAGTATAATGGACTAGATATTAAAGCTCCGAGTATTTAAAGCTAGTTTCCGTCTTTCTCTAAATGGAGGCCGGCCACTAAGAGCTATTTTACAAGTCTGACACATTAGCTGCATCACAGGGAAATATACCGGCTCTGCTTCTATGGTCCGGAATTTCAAGTGCTTTCAATAGTTAAATGGTGTGAAATGGGTAACATTGAACCTGTGAGAAGCAATGAGCGTCTTAAAAAATAAATTCCAGATGGGAAAGTTGATGGGAAGGGATATAGATACAGTAATGGTTCTTTTCAATAAATTAATTCCAAAAGAGCCCATACACTTTTCTTAAAAAAAAATTTTTTTGAGACAACTTATTTGTGCATGCCTTTGAAAAAAAAAAAAAAGGTCTTTCCTGCTTCTATTCTTTAACATGGTTTGGAAACAAAGGGGTTTTGTAAACTCTTGCTGTCAGATCAAACACAAGAGTAAGAATAAGAGGAGTCATAGAAGGAGTATTTTATAACTTTCTTACAGCAATAAAGTCAAGAGGGTCAAGTCAGTACCACAGACCTTCCTTGCAGTATTGTATGACCTCTTCTTACTTTAGCATTCCCTCTACTGAATGGAATTTCTGGAACCTACCTCTATAGTAATATTTTAGAAAAACATAATAAATATATATTAAAAATATATAAATATGATAATTTTTTTCTTTGATCAAATTTTGTTATATATATTATTTTATTATATATTTATTTATAATATAATCCAAATGTTTTCATCTCACAGTGTCTTTAGGAGTTCACATACAAAATAACTTTGGAGAAACACTACAGTGTATTGTGAAAAGGGTTTTAATTGTTTTGACTACTTGTCTTTTCAAATCCCCAATTTACCACTTACTGCCTGTGTGACCTGGATCAGGCTATTAAATCTCTCAGTGCCTCAGTTTCCTCATTTATAAAACCAGGATAATAGACATATCTTTGAGAATATTAAAAGGATTACATAATTTACACATTAGCAATTCCAAGTTATTGATGACAAGTTCAGGAATTACAATTTAACTAAAAACCAGTGACTAACTTGTAAGCCCTCAAAAATCAGAGCTTTTATTCATAGTAAGTGCTCATTGGATTATTTCTTGTCATTTTTCTTTCCAGTAATCACAATATTAGACCAACTGGTACCAGAAAGAAGCTCTATACAAGCGAAAGAATGCCCAAATACTGGCCATTCTTTCACTTGTATAGAATACAGAATACTGAGAAATATTTATCTGCTTGTACGATCACTTATAACAAATAGAGCCAAGACACACTCTCTAGTGGACCTTTGAATCCCACTTTCCTATTTCACCGGCCCCACTGCAATAACCAGCATCTCCAAGACGCCTCAGTCTTTCATCAGAACGAGGGGCGCACTGGCCTGTATGCAGGGGAGCTCACTGTGCAACTGCCACAGGAACCACCCATAAGTGAAAGGTGCTGGAAGAGTCAGGAAAGTCATCTGGCTCTGACTCTAGTTAAAGTTCTCTATATTTTCATTACCAACTCCATTTTTATGGGTTAGGTCTTGGCTTATAGTAAACTCCAGATTGAATGGACGCCCCAAATACACATCTGAGACCAGCATTTAGCCTTAAATAGCAATCAAGTTGCCTGCAGATGCATTTTTTTTTAAATGGGGCATCGAAAGGGATTTTTTTTCCTCTTTCTTTCTTTCTTTTTTTTTAAATGTCAGGCATCAAGCAGCCTCACAAATCATTTTTACGTGGCTTCCTGGACCTTTGTTTTTAGCAAATCCCTTAACGGGGGATTGACTCGTTTGTGTATTTCTTCAAAGGAAGGATTTTGCAGGTAGCTCTTCATGTGGCCTGTTGCCTTCTAAGATTTGGGAGAAGGAGTTTTAAAAGAGAAGATATGTTTATTTTGGGGAAGTCATTGTTGGTACCTGTGGCCATTAGCTCCCTAACTAAACGGCTGCCAGCGTCTGGGGTAAAGGGGGCTGTCTGTGTCGTCCTGTAAACTCAGCACAGGAGCTTGGAGATCCCAGGACAGAACCACCAGCAGAACTTTGCTGTCTCAGGACTCCATTAACACTGTCAGTAAATGGACCCGGTCCCACGCTAACCTAAGAGCTGATTCTGTCTCAACTTTATGCACAGGAATTCTATCATACCACGTCTGCTTGGAAGGCTAGGCCATGTACACAAAATGGAATTATATATGTATATATTTTGTCTCTCCATGTTGTGCTTTTGAAATATATATATATATATATATATATATATATATATATATATATATATATATATGTGTGTAATTTAGGTGGCGTGTGCCTCTAACAAAGTTAAAACATAAGCAAATCTACTTAGCCAAAAGACCAAATTTATTCTCATTTTATTAGGCAGGTGGTGTACATATTAGATGATTTCCCTCTCGAGTTTTACATTTATTTCATGTGTTTTTCCTCCAAAGAACAGGAGTTATTCTGTCAAAAGTGGGGAGGTGAAACCTTGGTTAAGGGAATACTGCAAATTCTACCCTTTCAGCAGAAGTAATTTATAGTTTCATAATATTCCAGAGTTTCTCTTTGTCTTTTACATGACAATTTATGACCAAGGTATTTTCATGTTTCCCTGACTCCTTGCTTCAAGCCTGAACAAATAAACTGAGTGCCTGCGGGGTCTGTTTCCCATGCTATTTCCCAGGTATCTTTTTTTTTTCTTTCTTTGACCTCACATGGCATTCGATGAATTCTGCATTGCATTGTTTTAATCTAGAAAGCACCAAAAATGTGAAACTTAACTGGTGAGAATGAGTTTGGGGGTAGTTTTGCCTGTAATCATGCCTTAAAGTAATTCAACTATTAAAATCCAATATTTCTAAGCCTAGAAAAAATATTCATGGCTGCCCAGAAAAGAATATATATCTTTGGCATTCCAAAAGAATGACTTTTTTCAAAAACATTTGCCCTTGAGTTTAAAAAAAATTATTATGATATGCACAAAATTGTGTAAAAAATAATGTTACCAACACCTCTCTACCTGCCTGATTTAAGAAGTTAAACATTAGCAGTAAAAATCAAAACCCCTCTATTTGCCCCCTCCCCAGATGCATCCTCCTTCCAGTGCCTTAGATGGGGGAATCTGGTGTTTATCATTTCAGGACATTTCTGTGTGTTTTACTCTATGTGTATGTATCCCTAAAATAATATGTAGTGTTAATATTCATTTTAAAACCCTTTATATAAATATTATTACATCATGCATATTCTTATGAAACATGATTTTCTCTCTCCCCATTTGGCTCTGAGATTTACCCATGTTGACAGATAGCTCTGACTCTGATTTTCTCTGTGGTGTGAAATTACACAATGTGGTTTTCAATAATCTGTGTGTGAACGTCCTGCTGATGAACATTTAGTCTGTCTGCTGTTTGGGGGCTACTATTAACATTGCTACTGTGAAAATTCTTGTGCATATTTTTTTGTGCCCATATACAAGCTTTTCTTTAAAGCACACCCCCAAAGTGGAACCCATGTTCCATGGCCTAAGTGCATATTCACTTTTTCCATTTATTATCAATTTATTCTCCAAAAGGATGGAACCGAATTACACCCCCCATCATCAAGGTCCTGCTTCATTATCTCATCAACACTTGGCACCGCAAGACTTTTTTTTTTTTCTTAAAGATAGAGTGAAAGAGGAGAGAGAGAGAGAGAGAGAGAGAGAGAGAGAGAGAGAGAGAGAGAGAGAATTTTTAATATTTATTTTTAGTTCTCGGCGGACACAACATCTTTGTTGGTATGTGGTGCTGAGGATCGAACCCGGGCCGCACGCATGCCAGGCGAGCGCGCTACCGCTTGAGCCACATCCCCAGCCCCGCAAGACTTTTTAATTTTGGTTAATCTGCCAGATGTAAAATATACAATTTCCCTGTAAATTTATTGAAGTTTTATATCTACTTAATTGTTAACGACTCATGTTTCTTTTTCTGTGAAATTTACATTTATATCTTTTGTGCTTTGGGGGGTGATGGCCTTTTTCATACGTATTTATAGAAATTCCTTGGGTATCCTGAGCGCTTATCCTTTGTTGATGCTTTGTATTTCAAATATCTTTTCCTAGGTGTCTTCTTGTCATTTCTATGTTGTGTTATTTGGCGAGAGTCTTAATTTTTCAAATAGTCAAGTTTATCTTTTTCTTTATACTTTTTTGTGTCTTAACCCTATAGTGCTGTAATAAGTCTTTTTTAAAATATTTTTTTAGTTGTAGATGGACACAATATCTTTATTTTATTTATTTATTTTTTTATGTGGTGCTGAGGATCGAACCCAGTGCCCCACGCATGCGAAGCAAGCACTCAACCACTGAGCCACAAACCCAGCCCTGTAATAAATCTTAATTTGGGGTGACACATATTTTCCCACCTTGTTTTCCTTCAAAATTATGCTCTTAGATTTTTGAAAGTACACTTATTCCTGGCTTTTTAGAATATCAATTTCTGGCCCTCTGATGATTTGCACAGATGGGCTGAATATTGTCTTGCGAGAGTTCGTACCATAACGGACTCCTCTCCCCTGTCTCTGGTACACCCCCACCCCATC
Organism: Spermophilus citellus; assembly: GCF_964194105.1. Classification (NCBI taxonomy): domain Eukaryota; kingdom Metazoa; phylum Chordata; class Mammalia; order Rodentia; family Sciuridae; genus Spermophilus; species Spermophilus citellus. Next base: position 40,343,534 of record NC_138199.1, on the reverse strand, counting down.
TCCATTACAGCCTCTCTTCTGCACTCTCTGACGTTCAGAAAAGTGTAAAAAATAATGTTTATATAAATTGCCAAATAAATGGTCAGCAATTCTATAAAGAATCAAGAATCATAAACTCTTAAAATTTTAATGCTTAAAAAAGAACCAAAGAGATCAGTGACTTCGACCGACCCCTCTATAAATGGTATGAAAATAAGAGAAATCTTAACTAAATCACATTTCCCTAGGCAATAGAAAACTGATCCGAGATCCAGTACAGAGAACATGATTTTTGTTTTTGTTTGGTACCAGGGAGTGAACCCAGGGGCCCTTAACTGGTGAGCCACAGCCCCCACGCCTTTTTGTGTGTTTTATTCTGAGACAGGGCCTAAGTTGCAAAGAACATTATGTTTTAAAATCAGGCAGTTCTTTGTGTTAGCTACATTGTCCAACCATTCCAAACTTTGGTTTCCTCATCTACAAAATGATCTCATGAGGTTTTTTGAGCATTGAATGTTAAGTGTCCCATATGATGCCTGAAATACAGCAGGCACTGAATGATCCTTTCCCCCAACCCTGCCTAACCCTGTAAGCACAATCCTATGGAAACAGTCTTAGGAGAGTCAGGAAGCTTCCTAGAGGGGGTAGCCTCCGTTGAAACAGGAAGACTGCTTGGCAATTAGGGGTAGGGAAGGATCAAGGAACATTCTAGGCCCAAGGAACAACATGTGTCTGAGAGCCGTCCACAGAGTCTAGTTTTCTCTGTGAAGGCCACAGCCGTCTTTCAATGACTATGAAACAAAAGCCTTCCCTGCAGGTCATGCACTGTGGTGATGACTTGAACAAAGGGCCAGTCCCCAGTGAGTTTTGTACTTGAGTTTCTTGTCAAGCATTTCCATTAGTTGTGGGTAAGTTACAGCCAAGGTGTTATAAAGCAGTGGACAGCAAGTTGTGGTCCACAGACCCCTGGCAGTTCCCAAGATCCTTTCAAGGGTCCGAAAGGGCTGAACTATTTTCATAATAATACAAAGATATTATTGGCATTCTTTGCTATTTTGACATTTGCGCTGATGGGTGAAAAGCAATGGTAAGTAAAACCATTATCGCCTAACTTAGTAGTCACTGCGTTCTTCACCACCAAGAACTCACAGTAAAAACAGAAACAAGTGACAAATAAAAACTGCCAGTTTCATTGGAGAATGTGCCTAATGAAGATGTTGCAATTATTTCTTTTATTAAATTTTAACTCTTGGTTCAGGACTGCTTAATGGTCAGTGTGACGGAACGGGACACTTCCATGCAGATCACAACACAGTGCCACTCCAGGGACAATTGCTGTGCGTCTGTCTGAGTGGTGAGCCAATGGAGCTACTTTCTTCACAAATTCTGGGTTTTACTTGAAAAATGACTGACAGATAAGATTTGCTTACTCAGATCTGGCGGACATTTCTCAATGGTGAAATAGGGGGCCTGTCACTTAACTAATACAGTATTTGTTGCCAATGATGAAGTTCCAGCTTCCAGGTAAAAACAGAATTTTGGAAAGATTTAAGTTACTTTTTTTCAATCCCATCAGTGGTGATATTAACAAATGTAATTTTTTTGACATTACATAATGAAATATGTCAACATTTGGAAGATCTGCATAACTCAGGGAACCAATATTTTACAAATCACCAAATGGACAATGTTACAAGACCATTATTGGGTAAATAATTCAGTCAAAGTGTGTGGGAGACCAATGACTTTAATGTAAAAGAGTAAAAACAAACAAAAAAAATTAGATTTTAGATCTACACTGCACCTAAGCTTTAAGAAACTACCACTGGTCAATTTTTTTCTTTTTGGTGCAGCATAAAAACACAAAACCCACAATTATATCCAAAAGCTACTTTTGAAATGCTCTCTGTTCTTTCTTTCTTTTTTTTAAATGAAGATAACTTTTTTAAAAATAATTTTTTAGTTGTCAATGGATCTTTATTTTTTTATTTCCTTATATGTGGTGCTGAGGATCGAACCCAGTGCCTCACACATTCCAGGCAAGTGCGCTACCGCTGAGCCACAGCCCCAGCGCTCTTTTTTTTTTTTTCTTTTTTTCAAGCACATATTGGCATATCCATCTGAGACTGCTTTTTCCTCCTGTACGTCAACCAAAATGACATTTCCCAGCAAATCAAATGCAGATGCAGGCATCAGAATCCCTTGTCTTGGGTTAAGTTAGATATTAAGGAGATTTGCAAAAATAATAGATGATGGCCATTACCACTCCTCTTGCTTTCTGTTTTGAAAATATATTTTTTTAAAAATAAATATGTTGAGTCAGGCATGGTGGCCCATGCCTATAACCCCAGCCATTCAGGAGGCTGAGGCAGGAGCATCACAAAGTCAAGGTCAGCCTGGGCAATTCAGTAAGATCCTGTCTCAAAAAAAAAAAAAAAAAAAAAAAAAGATTGGGGGTGAGAGTAGACTGGGATATAACTCAGTGGTAGAGTGCTGACCCAGCTTGCATGAGGCCTTAGATTCAATCCCCAATATGATAAAAATTAAAGTAAAATACAATTAATATATTAACATGTAATGGGCTGGTTACTGCTGTTTTAAAATAAATTTATATATATATAATATTTCTCAATTATAGTATAAATTTATATATATAGTATATATTTATATATTTATATATATATAATATTTCTCAATTCTGGTACTACAATAAATACTGATCGATGTACGGGTCTCATGAACTCTTTGGGGTCCTTAATAATTTTTAAGAGTCAAGATCCTGAAACCAAAAAGTTTGATAATGCTGCTATAGAAAGAGAAGGGACTTTGGCATCTAAAGAAAGTAATAGAATTAAGGAAAATGGAATTGGTATTAGAGATGGGGTTGAAAATAGTAGGCACTTAGGCTATGAATTAGTGTGATTGATGGGTCGTGCTGAATTAGAGCAGGATTATGATGTATTAAAAGGTAACACAGTATATGTTTTTTCAAAAAAAAAAAAAACCACTGAAATCAGAACCGATTTCTCCTTCTAATTCCACCATTAAACAACAGTTACTTCAAGTCAAGGAACTAGAAGTCACTTCCTTTAAGGGTTGCCAGACTTAACAAATAAAAATATAGGGCTCCCATTTAATTTGAATTTCAGATAAACAACGAATTATTAGTTAGCATAAGTATGTCTCAAATATTGCATGGGATTCAAATTTAACTGGGTGTCCTATATTTTATCTGGCAAACTTACTTCCTTTTCCAGGTCTTAATTTTCTCATAAGTGAAGTAAAGGTGTGGGCGAAATTCCTATATGTTTACTCTTGTTCTGATACTGGTCTGTGATGGTTAAAAAAAAAAAAAAGAGGAAAATTCGAAAAATACAGCATGTTTGTGTGTATGTGTTGATTAAAAAGTTGCACATGGTTCATTTCAACAGGAAGACTGTTGTTAATTGTGAGGTTAATATCTCTTCTTTCAGGAGATATTAGGTAGTATTTTTCTAATGTCTTTTTTGGGGGGGGCAAAATTTAAGAGTTGATCCTTTACATCATCTTGAAATTTCACTTGTATATAAAATTCCAAAGACTGCAAGCCACCACACTGGATGGCGTCTAAGTTTTTTCCAGCTCTTACTTTCTGTGAACTTTGCAAACCCAGGACAGGAGAGGTGCCTAGACACTTGGGCCCCGTGCCCTGTGTGACTCCAACATACTTTCTTTTCTAGGCTGCGTTCCCTCAGTATGTAACACCGGGAGAGGAGTTTCTACTCTTCTCTCCTGCATGGGTAGTTACTGGGAGAGCCAATGAAGTCATGTCTGGAGAATGCCCGAGTTCTTCAGAGAGGACCTAGAAGGGGAGGGAGGTGCCAGGGCCCTGGATTTATTAGTAATAGCTGAATTTTTAGGATGAACTAAAATGCTGACAGTAGATTTCAAGTATTGTTTTTGATTTGCACATCTTCAATTTGATCCTTAAAAACATGTTTGCTATGATTCCAGGAATTTTGTGATCTTAGTTCAGTGTTGACATTTTACATCCTTCCCAGGACTCTAAGTACTCTTTAAGGAATGTGTGGTTAATGTAGTAGAGAGAAAAAAAAAAATCCAAAATCACACTGCCTCTGAGAGCCAAGAAGTCCAGCCTTTTTTTATTGGCTTCCAAAACTGGCCTTGAATAAACATGACTCGTTTTTCTGGAAACACCTGTCAACTTAAAACATGAAAGAAAGACAAAGCCAGAATCCTCAAGGTTCATTGAATAGCTAAGTCAGACATCCTTCCTATCCTTCCAGGGACTGTCATCGTTTGTTTATTCTTCCACAGGATTCCTTAGACTAGCCTTTCACCAAAAATAAAAGCTAAATATGATGCGTCATGGGCAGAGAATTCTGGGTCCACAGCCCCAGAGATTACCTGACTTGATTATTCCACATACTCTGTATTCTCAACCAAAATAGACTTCTTTTTAAAGAGAATCCAATTTCCAATGGGTTTAACCTAGAAAAACAGCAAAAAGCTAATAAAAACTCGAAGGTTGGTCCAAGGAAAGCATTGTGGCTGCTACGATTTTGGAGTCCTGGTCCAGTGGAGAGGTTTGGAAGAGCTGCCAATTCCTCTAGTGAATTTGCTGTTCCCTGGGATGTGGCATGGGACACCTGGTAGACTCCTAGAAGATTCTTGACCAGGAACAAATTATCCATGACTGCTTTCTTAGATTGCCAAAACTTGGGACTAATTGAGATATTGGAGCTGTTCACAGTCTTCATCTTTAGAAAGAACAAGAGTGTGAATGGGGAGAAAACTTTTCCAGTTTTCTTCCTATTCAAACTTCATCACCCTAATTAGAATGGTGCTCATATTTTGCAGCACAGCTGAGAGCCAGTTTTCTTTAGAGAAATGTAGTTTCAATGCTTGAAGGAATGTCTGCCACCCCAAAGTCCATTCTCTAATCCAGTATCCCATACCAGGGGTTTTCAGGTATTCTACCCAAGAGGGATAACCTATGATCACCATTCAGACCTGAGCTGATTCTTCTGGTAGCAGTTGTTAGAAATCTCAGCAAGCTTCAGATGAACTTTTCTCTTTTTCTTCAAAAAAAAAAATGGCTCCCTCCCATATTTATAGGATCTCTGAATCTGGTACTCTGCTTAAGTTCTTATTCTATTTTTTGAGGTACTTGGGGTTGAAACCGGGGACTCATGCATGCTAGGCAAGCACTCTACCACTGAGTTATATCCCCCCACCCTCATCCCCTGCTTAAGTTCTAGTGTCAGATTTAACCCCTTGTATCTACACATCCTGTATAGCAGACTTCATACCTACACGAATGATCCTATCGGGAATTTCTTCTTTCTTTCCTGCTGAATTTTAAAATCCACCTTGTTTTCTCCTTGATCACTGCATTCCCTGAAAATAAGGAGCTCAAACAAATTTGGCTGTCAATGCAGTTAAAATGAAAGTGGATTCGGAGGACTAGACTTAGGACCTAGTATGTCTCAAGTACCAGATTTCTTTGGTCCCAGGTTTCTTTGACTGTTTCTCCGTATTTTAGAAAAATTGGTTAGAAACCAGGAGTTTTACCTAGTAAGGAATCATAAATAAACAACTATGAGGGCTGTGGGTGTGGGTGAGTGGTTAAGGGCCCCTGGGTTCAATCCCTGGTGCCAAAAAACAAAAACAAAAATAAACTACGGAACATGAAGAGTTCCAAGGAGGAAAGTAGGCATCAAATCCTACTATATGGAAAGTCTCATGAAGCCAGGGGTGGTGATGTACCTGTGATCCCAGAGACTGGGAGGCTGAGGCAGGAGGATTGCCAAGTTCAAGGCCAACATGGGCAATTTAGCAAGACCCTGTCTCAAAATTTTAAATAAAAGGGGGGGGGGATTGGGGAATGTAGCTCCACGGTAAAACACCTATGGGTTCAATCCTCAGTATTGAAAAAAAAAAAAGTCTGAAACTCAGATTGCTGCTACCATGAGATGTCTCACTACTGGGATATCATACACTGGGAATCCTATCATCAGCTGGTGGCTTTGGAGGGCGGATGCCAAAAAACAGAGAAGATTTGGTATTTGATGAACTCAGTCTATTGGGTTATGGTGACTCCGAACCACTCAGAAAGCCAAGTGATTCCAGACTAACTCAGAAACATCTTCAACGAACTACCTCTCTGCTGCCAGGGTGAACTCACCACAACTCTCTCCTGGACTGTAGATCATATTGAAAATCAATCATCATTAAAGAAAAAAAAAAAAAAAAAGGCCAGGCATGGTGGTGCATGCCTGTAAGCCCAGCAGCTTGGGAGGTTGAGGGCAGGAACATTGCGAGTTCAAAGCCAGCCTCAGCAATGGCGAGGTGCTGAGCAACTCAATGAGACCCTATCTCTAAAAAAAAATACAGACTAGGGCTGGGGATGTGACTTAGTGGACAAGTGCCCCTGAGTTCAATTGCTGGTACCAAAAAAAGAAAGAAAAGAAAAGAAAGAGAGAGAAAAGGACTTACTTATTGAGGTACTAAAATGTGACAGTAATTATGCATAGGATATTTTATTCTAAAAACAACTCTACAAATTAAGGAGGTTTGATGGTTGGTTGTTATGGTTTTTGTTTTTATTTTTGTAGTACTGGGGATTGAGGCCAGAGCCTCTTGCATAAAAGCATATACTCTACCACTGAGCTACACTCCCAGACCCAAATTGAGGCATTTTTATCCCCATTTCAAAGATAAGGAAATGTTGCTTCAGAGGGATTAAGGGATTTATCCAAGATAGTGAGAGAATTGGAGTTTAAAACCAGTCTTGCAGCCTTAAAATCTTCTAGTCTAAACTGTTCCTCTTTACACAAATAGAAGCACAGAATCCCAGAGAAAGAAAATAGAGTTCCCAAGGCCGTGTTGTTAATACGTAGAAAAGCTGGCGTTAGCACCCAATTGAATGGTACTTGTTTCTAGTGTACTAGGTTTCTTCATGATCTGGGGGATCTTCAGCTGTAAATTAAGGAAAAAGAAAAAGAAAAAAAGAAAAAAAAAGACTGACCAGGATAGATCATATACTAGAATATAAAGTGAGCTTCAATAAACGGAAAAGGATAAAAATAATACAAAGTATGTGGCATCACAATGAAATGAAGTCAGCAACCCAAAGACATTGGAGGAACTCACAAGTACAAGGAAATTAATAGATCACTAAATAACTAGTGGGCCCAAGGGGGGAAAAAGGGGGGAAATTCTAAAAGGCTTTGAGATGAATGGAAATTAAGACATCACATTAAAACTTAGAGGATGCATAGAAAGCAATTTTATAGCTATAAATGTATATTCTTACAAATCTCAAAACTATGATCTAATCTTCTACCTTAGGCTACTAGAAAAAGAAGAGTAAATGAGACAGAAAGCAAGCAGAAGGAAGGAAATAACAATTCATGAAATAAAGAATAGAAAAACAGAGAACATTAAGAAAAAAATAGTGTTCTTACAAGGTCAACAAAAATTAGCAAATTGTTGATTAACGGGGGAGAGGCTCGAATTTCTAAAATCATAAGTGAAAGAGGGAATTATAAAGGAATACTACAAACAATCATATGCCACTAAATAGATAGCCTAAATGAAATGAAAAAAAATTCCTAGAAACACACAGATTACCAAAAGAGACTCGAGAAGAAAGACAATCTGAATAAACTTACAACAAATAGAGACTGAATTAGCCATCAAAAAACTACCCACAAGAAGAGGCCAGAGCCAGATTTCTTCACTGGAGAACTGTACCAAACATGCAAAGAGAATTAAAACCAATTCTTCACCAACTCTTCCAAAAAATAGAAGAGAAGAAGTAAATCTAACTCTGTTTGCTAATGACAAACAGATCCATGTAGAAAACCCCAAGGAATTCACTAAGAAATTATTAGAACTAACAAATGAGTTCAGCAAGCTTTCAGGATACACAAGCAACATGCAAAACTCACTTGTATTTCAATACACTTGCAATGAGCAATTTGAAAATAAAAACTTAAAACGATTTTATTTAAAATAACAACCTGGAGGGACTGGAGGTGTAGCTCAGTGGTATAGTGTTTGCCTAGAAGGTGCAGGGCCTGGGTTTGATCTCTAACCCTGCAAAAAATAAAATCACAATTTAGAAAGAATGAAATGCTCACAAATGAATTTAACAAAACCTATGCAAACTTATACCCTGGAGACTATAAAAAAACGTTAAAAGAAATTGTGAAATACATATATAAATAAATGGAGGAGCATTGTGTGCTCATGGACTAGAAGACCTATTGCTAAGAAGCTCTCCAAATCCATCTACAGATCCAGCACCATCCCTTTCAGAATACTTCCTGGCTTCTGGAAAGAAATCAACAAACTGATTCTAAAATTCAGGTGGAAATTTGATAGACCATGAAATATCCAAAACAATCTTGAAAAAAAAAAAAATAAGTAGTTGAAGGACTTATGGTTCCCAATTCCAAAGTCTACCACAAAGCAATGTTAAAAAAGAGAATGTGGTACCGGCATAAGGGTAGAAATATAGATTTAAGGAATGGAGTGGAAAATCCAGAAATAAACCCATGTCAACTATTTTTTTTTCGTACCAGGGATTGAACCCAGGGGTGCTTACCACTGAGCCACATCCCCAGCCTTTTTTATATTTTTACTTTAACAGGGTCTCATTAAGTTGCTTAGGGCCTTGCTAAGTTGCTAAGACTGGCTTTGAAATTGCAATCCTCCTGCCTCAGCCTCCAGAGTCGTTGGGATTACAACCGTGCACCGGGCTTCAACTAATTTATGACAAGAGTGTGAAAGTCATTCAATGGAAAAAGAACTGTCCTTTTGGGGCTGGGGCTCAGCGGTAGAGTGCTTGCCTGGCAAATGCAAGGTGCTGGGTTCGATCCTCAGCACCACATAAAAATAAATAAAATAAAGTTATAATGTCCAACTACAACTAAAAAAAATACACTTTTTTAAGAATAATTGTCTTTTCAACTACTGGAGAAGGGACAACTGAACAGTCACATGTGACACATGAAGTTGGGCCTTTACCTCATACCATGTGTACAAATTAACTCAAAATGGGTCAAAGTCCTGAATTAAAGAGTTAAAACTATAGAACTCTTTTGTTTTAAAGAGAGAGAGAGAATTTTTTAATATTTTTTAGTTTTCGGTGGACACAACATCTTTATCTTATTTTTATGTGGTGTTGAGGATCGAACCTAGCGCCTCACACATGCCAGGTGAGCGCGCTACGGCTTGAGCCACATCCCCAGCCCAAAACTATAGAACTCTTAAAAGAAAGAATCGGGATAAATCTTCATAAACTCAGATTTGGCAATGGATTCTTAGATAATGACACTATCCCAAAAAAAAAAAAGGCAAATTGGAATTCATCAAAACTAAAAGCCTTTGTGTTACAAAGGCAATGTCAGGAAAGTGAAAAGATAACTCATAGAATGGAAGAATTTACTTGGCATTGTTATTCTGATAAGGATTCATATCAAGAATATATAAAGAATTCTAATAACTCAACAATAAAAAGATAACCAAATTTTAAAATGGACGAAGGATCTGAATAGAGATATCTATGAAGAAGATACATGAATGGTCAATACACAGATGAAAAATGCTAGCTGTCAGGGAAATGCCAGTCAAAACCATAATGAGGTATAATTCACCCCCGCTACAATCATTAGAATTTTTTAAAAGCCGATAATAAATATGACAAATAAATCTATGTAGAAAACTCCAAGGAATTCACTAAAAAATTATTAGAACAATTTATTATTAGAATTTATTATTAGATTATTATTAGAACAAAAATTATTAGATTAAATTATTAGATTTATTATTAGAACAAAAAAATTATTAGGTTGTGGAGAAATTGGAACTTATATGCACTACTTCTAGAAGTGCAAAATGATATAGCCTCTCTGGCAAACTCTAGAAGTTTCTCAGATGGTTGCCACAGTTAACCTGTGGCCCTGAAATTCTACTCTTAGATATATTCCTAAGAGAAATGAAAACATATGTCCAAACAAAAACTTGTACTTGACTGGGGGGTGTAGTTAGTGGTAGAGTGCTTGCCTTGCATGCACAAGGTCCTGATGAGTTCCATCCCCAACACCTAAATAAATAAATAAATGCTTTAAGACTTGGACTTGAAGCTGGAGCGGTGGTGCATGCCTGTAATCCTAGCAACTGGAAGGCTGAGGCAGGAGGATTGCAAATTTGAGGCCAGCCTCAGCAACTTAATCAGACCCTGTCTCAAAATAAAAAATAAAAAGGGCTGGGAATGTAGCTCATGGTAAAACACCTCTGGGTTCAAGTCCCAGTATCAAAAAAAAAAAAAAAAAGTCATATATGTGTACAATAGAATATTATTTGGTCATAAAAGGGACAAGTATTGATACATGATATAACATGGATAAATAAACCTGGAAAACATCATGCTTAATGAAAATGCCAGTCACCTAGAAGACTATATATTGTGTGATGCATCTATATGAGGGCCAGTCATAGAGGTTAACTCTGAGTTAACAAAAATTGCTAAACTAATTGTGATAATGGTTGCACGACTGTGTGAAGGTACCAAAAGTTATTGAGTCATACACTTAAAATCAAAGAATTCTAATAAAATGGTTTAAAATGCATGTGACAGTCTCATAATTAGAACGATTACTCCAGTTATTACAAAGCCAAACATGGAAGGCAAGACCAACCGAGAGAGGGAGGGAGCAAGAGGGAGAGGGAGGGGAGGACCGGAAGAGGGGAGTGGGGAGGACTGGAGGGGAGGGGAGGGAAGGACAAAGAAAGCAAGAAGGAAGGAGCTTTAGGTTGGGGTGCGGGATGTTAAGTGAGGCTCCAATCGAGCCCTCTAAATCAAGGCTGGCTGAATCAAAGCGCCTAATTGAGCTTCCCACCCCACGTGTTGGGATCTCTCTGTAGATGACAAGGACTTCCGTTGTCAGTTTCAAGTCCTGTGCTTCTTCATAGTTTTACATTTAGGGGTTCAGTTAGTGATAACAGTGCCTTCTCTGGGTGAGGATGGAGGGTAAAATCCGCACAGGTTTATTGAGTGACTTCTGCATGATTTTGTACTAGGCTTTATATGGAAAACAAAGATGAATAATATTTGTTATCTTTGCTTATCAGGGACTTACAGATTTTAGAAGAGTTTTTTTCTTTCTTTTTCTTTTCTTCTTCTTCTTCTTTTTTTTTTTTTTGGGTTATATTCATTTGTTTTTGGTTCTAAGAACTGAACCCAGTGCTTTACCACTGAGCTACATTCCCAACCCTTTTAAATTTAATTAAATTAATTAATTTATTGGTAGCAGGGATTGAACCTAGGTGCATTTAACCATTAAGCCACATCCCCAGCCCTTTTTATTTTTCATTTTGAGGAACCGTCTCGCTAAGTCACTGAGGCTGGCTTTGAACTTGCAATCCTCCTGCCTCAGCCTCTGGGAGTTGCTGGGATTATAGGCCTGTACCACTGTGCCCGTTCTCTGGGAGAAATTTGACAAGAGAATATCTCCTCTGAAGTTTCCTGGTGAGTTTTCATGTTTCACAAGGCTAAAAAAAAAAAAAAAACAAAGAATTCTAATCCAACTGTTATGTTCACTAACTACACAGTGTGACAGAAGCTCAGACTTTCCATCGAATGCAGAGGTCTGCCTACACTATGTGACTCCTCCTTACCTCCCCCACCTTTCTTCATCCTCTTGTGTTGATCTCCCCACATCTAAATGGAAGGCTCAGAGCAAAGTGCTTCCTGACCTTGATAATATCTAGGTCTGTCTGGGAGCACAATCATCGTCTACCCAATGGTGTCCCAAATTGGCCACTTGTGGGACACAAGGTTTCTGTTGCTATTTTTTTTTAAATAGAGTCAGTAATGTTCCGGATGACTCTGGTTAACTCTGGTCTGACCCTGAACCTCAGTAGTTTTATTAGCTGTGTGTTTGGTCCTGGGATCTCCTCTTTAGCTATTGTCATTATTAAGACTACTAGTGTCTCCAGCCAATCTCTCCTAAATCCCTGGCTGTTATCTGGCGTGGGTATGTGTGTCTAAGGAGTGAGTGCATTCTTGTCTGAAGCATGTCCTGACTGTCTCTGATAGCTATGGCTGCCCTCACTTTACTAGGTACTCAGATTGATATGATTAAGATTAATGAGGTCTACCCTCAGTCATGAACCTATTCAAGGATAAACTTGTAAATCCAATGAGTTCTGGAGATGACTAGTTACTACTTCCCTTTTCAACTTTTCGGGGATTTGAGGCATGATTTATAACTACTTTCCCCTCCTACGATATCATTAGGGAGATCTCATGAAAGATCCTGCTTTTGCAACCCACAGATGAGTAGTCTATAAGAAGTACGTTTTCATGAATACCAATTCATAAATTATATTTAAGTGTATGTGCAGATTCTACCAATGAACTGTGGTTCCATCAAGCGGTTGCTATGAAGGCAGAGAGCACATTCTCAAATGGAGCATCTGTACCATTCTCATGACTACTGAGAAAAAAAATCCTTCCTAAATTGGATTTTCTTCAAAATATCCACTGAAGTGACCTACAAGACCATCTAGAAGGAAGACACAAAAATTTCAAAATTATAGTAGTGTAAAGAAAAGGTGCAAGGGGTTTGATGGTTTGGTAGCTCCCACCGTCATTATCTGGTTGTTGTAGAGAGCTGGGTGCTGGCCATGTGACTACACTTTTCCACTGGCTTCACCAATGAATTCCTCTGGCTTCTTAAACAGTTATGTTAATCTTCTTTTAATGACCCAGAGCCATCCCTGTAAATGCAAGGACAGTGGAAAGAACTCGGGCAGGCTCCGAAATCAGCAGACCTGCCTCTGAATACTGGCTCCAGTTTCTCGTCTATAAAGTGGGAGTGAGAGAATCAAACTGAACTGTGTTGATTAGGTGATACAGTGCAGTTGTTTTTGAAGGACTTTTTCATCTCCAAGGCTCCTTTTACAAATGAAATGTTAGGCAGCACTTCTTTGGGAACAAATAGTGACAATCTCTGAGTTTTAGAAATGATTGTATCTAGCACAGAGCCTGACACTTAATAGGTGCCACTTAAATGATAGCAGTTATTGGAATTAGCATGGCTTAATGCAAAGCATTTCTTCCTTGCTCTGATTTTATTTTTATAGCTGCTTTTTAATGCGGTTTTCTGTCTTAGTATCATATGGAGCTGTCATCTGACTCATTTCACTATAAGCAGTTACTTGTTCACAGAAACCCTTCTCTGAGCTTTTAATTTGTTACTTCTTTCTAATCATCTCTGGACTTAGAAAACACCCCACCATGACTTATGATTATGTGTAAAATAAGAGCATCCAGGTTCTACATGAGCTCTACTCACCGAGTGAGTAAAATACAGATGGTGCCAACTTACAATTTTTCACCTTTATGATGTTGCAAAAAGCAATATGAATTCATTAGAAACTGTGCTTCAAGTTTTTTGTTGTTGTTTTTGTTGGGTACTAGGGATTGAACTCAGGGGTACTGGACCACTGAGCCACATCCCCAGCCCTATTTTGTATTTTATTTATAGACAGGGTCTCACTGAGTTGCTTAGTGCCTCACTGTTGCTGAGGCTGGCTTTGGACTCGCGATCCTCCTGTCTCAGCTTCCTGAGCTGCTGGGATTACAGGTGGGCACCACCTCGAATGGCCTGCTTCAAGTTTTAAATTGCAATCATTTTCTAGGCTAGCAATCTGCAAGACTGTACTGTCTCCGGAGGCTGCTCGGGAGAAGGAAGCTGCAGCTCGCCATAAGCCACGTGATCAGGAGGGGATAATCAATACTCTATGGTGTTCTGCGAAGCCAGCAATTTTTTTTTCTGGGATACTGGTATTCAATAATGAGATATTCAACACTTTATCATAAAATAAGCTTCATTAGATTGTTTTGGCCCAGCTGCAGACTAATGTTAGTGCTCTGAGTACCTCTAAGGCTGGCTGGGGTAAGCTGTGACGTCTGGTAGGTTAGACATATTCAATGCACTTTGAAATTGTGGTATTTTCAACTTAGGATGGGTTTACGGGGATGTAATCCTCTCCTAAGTGAAGGGTCATCTGTACATTTTCACATAACTTGGACTCCTACTTTGTAGCACAACCCCTAGCTGTTTCGAGATCTTTTCAGAAACAGTGTGGTCATGCTGACGCAAGTCTGAATCTTAACTCTTCTTGTTAACTGTGTGACTCTGGGCAAGTTACTCCATCTCTCTGAAATTCACAGTCATCATCTGTAACACAGAAAAAGTAAAATCCATATTGTGGAATTACAACATTCGATGAAGAAATAAATATAAATTCTATAAAGGAGTTGTAGACACATAGCAGATGATGAGTGAGGCTTCATTCTCTTTTCAGTTTTTCCTTTCCTCCTGTTTTTTTAAAAATATTTTTAGTTATAGATGGACATAATAACTTTATTTATTTACATTTATGCAGTGCTGAGGATCAAACTCAGTGCCTCATACATGCTAGGCAAGCGCTCTACCAACAAGCCATACCCCAGCCCTTTCTTCCTGGTTTTTAGCTGTGTTTCTGGATAGTTTTAAGTTGTTTACTGGCTCAGGTGAGATGTATGGCCTAATGGGATCAATTATGGAACATATTAGGCAAGGAGTAGAGGGAGATCATGGAAGACAAACCAGGAGGGGCTAAGAGATGGGGTTTGGTTATGGTTTCCCACCCATTAAAGAAAGAAGACAAATCCCAAGATATCAAGGCAATGTTGTAAAAGCCGTGGCATAAAAAATCAACAACCCAAACAATATTATAATATATACGCTAGCAAGTGGGATACAGCCCTCATCAGATACTATTCTGAGCTATTTATCTTGTCCGCCAATTTTTTAAACTTTATTTTCTAAGATTTATTTATTTTTACGTGGTGCTGAGGACCAAACCCAGTGCCTCACATATGCTAGGCAAGGGCTCCCCCACTGAGCCCCAACCCCAGCCCTTGTCTGCTGTTTTTTGATGTCAAAATCGTGACTCGTTGTGAGCTGGAATCCATGTGGTTCAAGTATCATCCATTGTTCAAGGAGCTTGTTTGAACCCCAGAGTTCATAAAGACTTTTAAAAGGATCGAACTAATCCTTTTAATGGATTGGCTAGATGTGGAATGACTAACTGTATATTATAGAATAAGCTATAGTTTATCAAAGAGTTGATTTAAACAAATCTATAAACACAACTATGATAATAAATAATGCAGCCCTGATATTTACTGCCAATCGTTTTACAGGGAGGTGGGGGTGGGTGTCTCTCTCCCAGCGCTCTCTTGACCCTCTCCCTTCTGGGTCTGGCAGGACACTGCTGACCTTCGGTGTGCCCAGTCATCTTATATTCCTCACTGATCTACGGCATCCAAATGGCTTTCACGAATCACAGAAAATTGTAAGCTTCTCTGTCTGCAGTGGCTCAAAGCGTAGGCTTTAATATTAGAGTCCTTTGGAACTCTGTTTCCATAGCACTAGCCCCATGGTCCCCATCTGCTCCTGAACAGGACCTGTGAAGCTGTAGCACTAAGGTCCACTGTCTTTCCTGTGCCCCCTGAAAAACGTGCGCCCTGGCCACCCACCCTGTCTTCACACAGCTTTGAAATCTCCGGCTCATAATTAATGTTTGTGTTCTGTCCCTTTTTCTGTTTCTTTATGAAAAGGACAATTTCTGGGTTGGAACATTTGAAAAAGTCTTTGCATTTTGAAAAACATTTGAAAAAGAACTACAGGAGGGGTAGTTCTTGGATCACACCACAGCCTCCTTGGAGGCTATCGCAAAGGAGAGTTTGGCTGTTTACCTCTTTCAGGTCTAAGCAAATCTGACCAAATTGTGGAAAAGATTTTTCTTCTTTTGTTTTCATGCTGCTTCGTTCTATTGTTTTCTAATTAAATTCTGATCACGGACCCGAAGATTTTACAAGGTGATCTCTAAGGAAAAGAAAATTCATGAAGCTAAAATGGAAGAAAGTATAAAAGAAAGCAAAACTGAGTTAGAAAACTGAATTCCAGAGCCAGGAGGGGTGGCACTATGCTTATCATCACAGTGACTTGGGAGGCTGAGTCAGGAGGATCACTAGTTTGAGGCCAGCCTCACAACTTAAGAAGACCTGGCTCAAAATTAAAAATAAGAAA
The DNA here is from genome assembly GCF_964194105.1 of Spermophilus citellus. Lineage (NCBI taxonomy): Eukaryota > Metazoa > Chordata > Mammalia > Rodentia > Sciuridae > Spermophilus > Spermophilus citellus. The sequence continues at coordinate 40,327,398 of NC_138199.1, read as the reverse complement.
AAGAGGGCTGATGTTATAACTCAGAGATACAGCTCCCCTGGGTTCAATCCCCAATACAGGGGGGAAAAAACAGAAGAAAGAAAACTCAATTTCATTTTCAAATCAATACTCTGGGCTGGGGGCATGTCTCAGTAATAGAGCACTTACCTGGCATGTATAATGTCCTCGGTTCAGTCCCTAATGCCACACACATTAAAAAAATTAATATGCTCATTTGAGTCTTGCTTATACCAATACCAAGCTTCTTTTGGGGGTTCTCAGTGGTACTTTCTTTTCTTTTTTCTTTTTTTTTTCCTCTTTTGATACCAGGGATTGAAATCGGGGGGGGCACTCTACCACTGAGCCACATCCCTAGCCCTATTTTGTGTTTTATTTAGAGACAGGGTCTCACTGAGTTGCTTGGGTCTCACCATTGCTAGCGCCTTGCCCTTGTTGGTGCCTCCTTACCACTGGGATTACCAGATGTGTACCACCACGCCCAGCTCTCAGTGATACTTTCTTCAGATAGACAGCCAATTTTTTCTTTTCTTTTCTTTTCTTTATTTTTGGTACTGGGGATTAAACCCAGGGGTCCTTACCCACTGTGCCACACCCCCAGCCCTTTTTAAATTTTTTTCTTTAAATTTTGAGATAGGGTCTCACTAAGTTGCTTAGGGCCTTGCTAAATTGCTGAGGCCGGCCTTGAACTTGCAATCCCCCTGCCTCAGCCTCTCGAGCTACTGGGATTGCAGGTATGCACCACTGTAACCAGCTAGTGAACTAATTTTTAAAAGACATAAAATCAGCCTTTTAAATGAAGAACCCACAAGGTAATGAGGCCTCCACCATCAACAGTAGCCATTCCTTCTAGTTCCATGAAATCTATGAAACAGTAAAAAGAGCACCCACCTTAGTTATTGGGCCAAGGTTCGGACCTTGACTTTTCATCGACTACCTATAATGATTTTGGCCAAGTCACTTCACCCCTCTGAGCCTCAGTACTTAACCTAGAGTGAGTTTACCTCATAGGGATGCTTTGGTTAAATTATGAGACCATAAACTCTCCAGCACAATACAAATAGAACTTGATTTTGAAGTCATTGATTTCCATTCTTCTCTTGGCTTCCCTCCTATGCAGTCCTCTCAGCACCTGCTCCAAGACAAAAGAAGCACCACCTTCACCTAGCACCCACCCAGGGAGTACCGTTTAATCTTCAAAACCATCCCAAGAGGTAGGTACGTGAGGATTTGGATCCAGGTCGTCCAATTTGAAGGCGGCACACTAGAAGCCACTGGGTTCAGGGAACAGCCAATCCCTGTCTCTTTGCTGCTGGGAAAGAAAAAGGCTTTATAGAGGCTTTCCTTTTGGAGAATGCAAACTTAGCCCCAGCTAAAGAGGAGCCCTGGATGCCTGTGTGAGGGTCCCTTCTACACTCCTGGCAGGGACTCAGGAAGGTGCTGACTGGCTCTAGAGGAACAGAGCACCCTGCAGAGCCTCTCCAGGGGCCTCTTGGGAGGCCTGAGGCTGGGAGGGCCTTTAGACAGCAGCCCAGGGCAGAGGCCTCCACAGCTGGGTTCTGCAGCCAGTCCTGGCCCCGCCGCCTGAACATCTCCAGATGGGCCTGTACTCGAGCTGCCTTTTCCAGCCAGGCCAGAGGGAGACTCTGGAGGTCTGAGAGAGAGAGAGAGAGAGAGAGAGAGAGAGAGAGAGAGAACCAGAGGCCCCCAAAGTAAAGAAAGCTGGGCAGGAAGTGTCCCGGCTCAGCAGGGGCCCCAGCAGCAGCCAGCAGAAAGCACCCCCCCCCCCCCCAGCACTGGCCACTCTGCGAAGTGCAAGGATTGTGTCAGCATTTCCATTTTCAACCCCTAATTTCATAGGTTTACAGCTCGAGTCATAAAACTTCACTCTGGGCTGAAGGTTTGGCATCCAGTCTTTTAGCTGTTTCTTAGCTGTCTGCTCAAAAAAATAGAGACCTTTCTAGTTTGGGACATTTGGGGGGCTTCTATAAATATCCCAAAGCACTGTTGGGTAAAAACGGGTCTCTAAACGGTTGGGCAATCATGCAGCAACCTCAGCGAGTTCTCAGAAAATGTGTTTTGAAAAAGTCATCTTGTTCCACTAGAAATATGGGTCCCCGCCCCACGAGCTGGGCCTGGAAACTGCAGAATCTCCTGTGAGCGCAGATTCGGAGCAGCGCGTCCAGTGACCTTCACGGAGCTGTTCTCCCCCTGGAGGACATCTGGATTTCCAACTGGAGGCTGTCTGGAAGCCGGCTGGAGTGGGCCACCGCTGCAGGTTTTGTGACCTTGACCAACATGGATTTGAATGTCCACTTGCTTTGTTTATAGAGTTGGGACAATGATGTCCTGCTGCAGGTTTGGTGTCAACAGAAAACATCGCCTGTGTCAAATGCAGCCTGATGCGCAATAGGTTGAACTTGGCTGGTAGCCACTTCCAGGTGACTCGAAGAAGCAGAGGCATGTAACTTGGTCCTTCGTGGAGGACCTTTGACCTCCTCAGTGGAAGATTTCTTCTCCTCCTTTACTTCTTCTAGGACCTCTCACCAGCCCCTGAGACTAGAAAAGACATTCCAAATCTCAGCTTTAATTGAAAATAAATCCCCAGGGAAAGCTCCCAAGAGTGAGAGAAATCACGGATCTGCAGGATGGCAGAGGCGCCTGGGGGTGAGGGCTTGAGAGGGGCGAGGGCTCAGGCATTTCACACTCAGGAAACAGTGCCCCACACCAGGCCTCCTGGTCGCCAAGAAAGTTCTAGAAGAGCCTGGTCTTCTCAAGAGCCGGGGCTCAGCAACTTCCAAGGCAGAGAGAGCAAGTTGGGTACGTGTCCCTGTTGAGAGAAGGGGAGAGCAGGCCTGAAGTTGTCCCCATTGGAGACCTCCCCGTCCGGAACAGGAAGCATGGCTCTGGCCCCCAACACAGGCCCAGAGACTGGGGAGCCAGGCTTATCTCAGGGGAGAAAGGAACATCTGGCTCCCGTCGTGCCTGCTTTGGGAGCGGGAAGAGGAATCTGTGGCTCTGAGCCCAACCCCAAGCCACCAATATAATTTCTATCTCTGGAAACGAGGATTCTGTCAGCAAAGGGATTTTCAGAAACATCTTCTGCGTGAATAGAGGTACCACCGAAATGTCCGCGGGAGATTTAGAGGTCAGTCAAACTTGAGGTTTAACTTTTACTTTTTGAAATGTCAACAGCAAACTGCAGACCCACCAACAGTTGGCTTTACCTACTGCCGTCTAATCCCTTTATCAGCTGCAAATTCCATTCCGGAGGGAGTCAATAAGGCCAAGTTAAAGTATTTGATGAATACGATGAGGGAGGAGGAGGTTAGTGAGGCTCCTGTTGGTACAGTTCTAAACCCTTAATGCTATTCCTCTCTCTCTCTCTCTCTCTCTCTCTCTCTCTCTCTCTCTCTCTGTCTCGATACTGGGGATTGAATCCAAGGCTGCTTTACCACTGAGCACATCCTCAGCCCTTTTTATTTAATTTTTTTTTTAAATTTTGAGACAGGGCCTCACTAAGTTGCAGAGACAGGCCTCGAACCTGAGATCCTCCTGCCTCAACTTCAAAAGTTGCTGGGATTAGAAGCATGCAGCACTGTGCCCAGCAACACTATTTCTTTATTGATGTTTTTAAATGACGTATTCAAAGGAATACATAGAATGTATCCCTTAGGTGAAAGACTAATAAGATCACATGTATGTACCTAAAAATGACTAAGAAAAAACATCACCCATGCCACCAAAGATCCCTGTGTGTTCTCTCTGCCATTTCAAACTCTTCTCTGGAGGTTACTCTTTCCAGACTGTTGTGTTCATTACTCCTTTTCTTTAGTATGTGGTTCATCTATGTAGCTATGTAGTATGTATCCCTAACTTATACTTCTCAGTTTGTTTTGAACATCATAAAAATGGTGTCATCCTGTATGTATCCTTCTGTAACTTACTCCTTTCATTCAACATGTTTGAATTATTTACCCATGTTGATATGCATGACTATAATTCATTCATTTTTCACTGCTGTATAATATCCCATTGCTTGACTATAGCAAAATTTAACCACTGACTTCTTGATAGATGTTTGGATTGATTCCAATATTTTGCTATTACAAACAATACTGTTTTGAACATTACTCTATCTGTCCCTGGAATTATTCAAGAGTTTCTCTAGAGATTTCTTCCTACAGGAGCATAGAATTTGCATATCCAAATTTGCAACTTCCCAAATAATGCCAATTTGTTTTCTAGATGGTTGAGATCAGTACATATTGACATGAGTACATATTGTTGGTGAGGCTCACCAACAGTATGTACTGTATTTTGTTCCCAGTTGCCCCATATCCTATTTCCCCCCCAGTACTTGAGATTGAACCCAGGTTCTTCCACATGCTAGACAAGCTCTCTACCACTGAGTTACACCCCCAGGTCTTTTCTTTTTTCTTCTTTTTAATTTAAAACGGTCTCACTAAGTTGCCAAAGCTGGCCTTGAACTTGCAATCCTCTTACCTCAGCCTCTTGAGTAACTGGGATTATGTGTGCCCAGTTCCCATATATTTTTTAAAATATTTATTTATGTATGTATCTTTAGTTTTAGGGGGATACATTAGTTTATTTTTATGTGGTGTGGAGGATCGAACCCAGTGCCTCATGCATGCTAGGCAAGCACTCTTCCACTGAGCCAGCACCCCAACCCCCCCATATATTTTTTAATCGTTGGTTTTAATTGTTGGTAACTTTCTGTGATTTTGATCACATTTCCCTGATTTCCAATGAGATTGAACATCTTATTATATGTTTATCAGTCCATCCCATTTGCTTTTCTGTGAAGTACATGTTCAAATCTTTTGCTCATTTTTTTACAAAATTATTTTTGTCTTATTAATTTGCAGAGTTCTTTATATATGCTGTTTCTTTGTCAGTGAATGGATTGCACTTACATTACTGACTTGCCATTTCATTTATTTATGCTGCTGTTGATAAGCAGAAGTTTTAATATAGTTTACTATTACTATCTTCATTCTTTTCTTACATAAGTGTTTCTCACAGGAGAAAAAATGAGCTGGGATTTAGTTCACCCTTAGTAAGCGGCTTCCCTAGCCCTCTTGGATAGCGTTGGTCGGGAGGAATCTGGAGTTGATTCAGTTTATTTTACACATATTTTTTTCCCAAAGCAGGAGTCTGTCTCTAGAGGCCCCCCAAAAAGAACAGGCTTTTGTTGATAACTTTCACCTGTTCTAGGAGAATTCTGCTCAGTGTCAAATAGCCATCAGAGTCTCAAAAAGAGTTTCCAGTCCCCAGAGTCAGTAAGAAATTGTAAAAAGGAATCCATAGCCTTGCACAGGGCTCACAGTGGTGCAGAAACGTGGTGCTGGGCAAGCCCAAGGTCTGCACCAAGTCCCAGTCCTGATGCCCTAAGCTCTCACCTGCCTACTCCCTCGTAAAAATCAATAAGATGATACTAATGAAGTGTCTGTGTGGCCACAGCTCTCAGCAAATGTTTGTTCCCCCAGCTTAAGAAGGGTTGTTCCTCAACAGCCTGCTCAGCCATCTGAGATCTCTGCCATAAACCTTTCCACCCACTCCCCAGACTTGCATTTGGGTTGTTCGTGTGCAAGTTGATTTCTCTCTCTCTCTCTCTGTATACACACACACACACACACACATATACATATATGTATATATATATATATGTATATGTGTGTGTGTGTGTGTGTGTGTGTGTGTGTGTGTGTGTATATATATATTAAATTTGGTACTGGGGACTTTTAAATTTATTATTTACTTATTTTTTTAATATTTTTATTTATTTTTTTTAGTCATACATGACAGTAGAATGCATTTTGACAATATTATTTACTTATTTTTGAGCAGGATCTTGCTAAGTTCTGAGATTGGGCCTCAATCCTGCAATCCTCCTGCCTCAGCCTCCCAAGTTACAGGTTGACAGGCATGTGCTGCTGCATCCGGCTAGTTGGTCTGTCTATCTGTGTATTTGCAGACACTTCTATCCCCTCGACTTTCCTGAAGATCAGGACTCCCTCCCGACCTGGTGATTCCCATGGACTCCAACAGCCCTTTGCACAGGCCGCTATCAGGGCCCCCATCCTCCGCTGGTTTGTTCCATGTTGTGATTTCACTTGTGTTAATTCCTCCCCAAGCATCCACCTGCCCCCTTTCCAAGATCCCTTTTTTCTGGTAACCTGGAGGAAAGGACACAGCCTGGGATGTCCTCCCTTTGCTCTGTGCTGCTACCAGCCACGCTGGCCCGGGGGAGGGGTGGCGGGGAGGAGGCTGCGCCTCATTTTATTGCCTTCGCCCTTAGTTTCCTCCAACACCACTTACACCCGCCGGTTATGGACGGTATAGTTTTACGGGAGTCCTAGGAGGGCTAAGGGCACAGCACAGCAAACAACGTGGACGTACACACGACACATCTCTGTCCGGAGTCCCCAGGCCATCCCCAGGCCATCCCAGGCCATCCCCAATACAGGGAATTTCTCCCAGAAAGAAAGAACTTTCTCTCCTTTGGTTCTGGCCATCCTTCTAGGTCCTCCTGCTCCCTAGACCCTCCTCTGAAGGCCTGACCTCTCATCTTGTGGGGTCGCCCCATCTCTCTCACACTGATCTTCTGCAGAAAATCAAGGGCTCTCACTTTATTCCACGGAGAAACCCAGCACCACCCTCAACCACATCGAGGCCTTTCACAGCCAGAGACGTTCCAGCAAAGCCCCCTCTAAACAGCAGTCCTGTCTACCCTGGAAACCAATTCTGCAACTTCCTTAGTGTGGAGAGCCTGCCTGGGTTTTGTTTTACAGAGCATTTTGCTCTTCCCACCACACATGTGGGGACCATACCTTATTTCACATCCCTCATAGTGACATGCCTGTGAGAGGCTCTTACTTTTCTGTTCCAGTCTTCTGGTCTTGTTTGATAAAAGCCCTTACATTTCAGTAAGGAGGCCGGGTCGACCCCGAGGTTTCTAGCTGAGATGGTCCAGCGGCTGGGGAATCATCAGACTCTGCTCAGAACACAGAGGAAGCGCTTTCCTGGAGGGAAAGAGTTCAGTTTTGAACATCTGAAGGTGTCAAGTTTGAGGGATCTACAGGACGTCAGAGAACAGCACCCAGAAATCCAGTAGACATGATGTTGTGGGTACTCAAAGTGGTGGCCTCTCTGGACTTTAGGCTTTTGGTTCAGCTGTAACAGAAGTCGCTTAGAGTACCAAGGAAAAGAAAGGGTAAGGATAAGAGATGATAGATATAAAAAGCAGCAAATAAATGATGCTTCTGAAATAATAGAACGAATGCGAACAGATGCAATAATCAAATACATAGGAAAAGAAAATATAAGAATAAAACACTAGAAGGATTTCAGTAAACGAGTCAGGACAAGAAGGTTTGAATCATTACACTTATTTATCATTGTGGTCAAAATTAGTGGTTTCTCTCTTTTTGTTTTATCCAACAAAAGTTCAGAAAGTAAGAAAGGGAGGGAGAAAAGGAAGAAAGAGAGGTTGAAATATTATCCATATTTGAAATGATAATGTTGTCTAACTAGAAAATTCAAAGAAACCCAGTACAGACTACTGGACCCAAGAGAATAATAGTAGCCACTTAAAAATAAATGAAAACTGTTTTCCTACTACAGCTCAGAAAAAACTACTTAGAAAACGTAATGGGAAACTACTAAAATAAATACCACGCACAATAAAAACTCAAATAGAGAAAGAGCTAACTCTGGAGATACACAGGAAGGAGACTCTTTCCTCCTGGCCCTGTTCTGACTGGTGGTTATTCCTCAGGTTTTCTTTGGTACCAGGGATTGAACCCAGAGGGGCTTAACCACTGTGCCACATCCCCAGCCTTTTTTATTTTTTTATTCTGAGACAGGGTCTCACTAAGTTGTCTAGGGCCTCACCAAGTTGCTGAGGCTGGATTTGAATTTATGATCCTCCTGCCTCAGCCTCCTGAGCTGCTGGGATTACAGGGGTTCACCACCACGCCTGACATTCCCCATATTTTGCTGTTACTGTGAATGTACTTCTGAATCCCCCAGTTAAGTAGCAAGCTCCTAGGCTCTAGGACTGGCTTTCCTCTGTTTCTCATGCAAATCTACCAGAAAGCTAAGCACTGAGAAAAAGGGTGGAAACTATCTAATTCATCCTGTTTTGTGCATTTTTCTCAATTTGACCAAAACTTCAGAAAGTTAACAGAAGGAAACATTTTGCAAACTAATATGAAAATATTTTTGTATCAAAAATTTTCATCTAACTCTTTCCCCCCAACCTGAGACCTAACACTTCCACAAGAAAAGATTTAGTGTCTAACTTCCTGTTCGGTTTCTTTGCTTCAACTAAGTATCTTTTATTAAAAAGACTTTTTAAAAATCTGCTGGCTGGGCACGGTGGTACATGCCTGTAATCCCAGCTATCCCAGCTACTTAGGAGTCTGAGGCAGGAGGATCTCAAGTTCAAGGCCAGCCTCAACAATTTAGTGAGACCATCTCAAAAAGTAAAAAGAGCTGGGGATGTAGGTCAGAGATAGAGCACCCCTAGGTTCAATCCCCAGTACTGCAAAATAAGAAATAAATAAATAAATAATTTAAAAAAGAGGAATCTACTGGAAAAACGGTAAGAGTTAACATTCTTAGGGTCAAGAGAAAGACAAAGCAAACTTTTGCTAACCAAGAACCAAGTTTCCTCTCTCCCAAGTCTCTCATCTTCTTGCTGGTGGACAGATCACCTGTCACAACACACAAGGAAGACAGTACATCCGTGAATTGGGGAGATGTACAGTCACTTAAGACTTCTTAATCACCAGTGTCTTTTGCCTCATGGTTGGCTCATCATTCAGAACAGGGTCATTTGAGAAGTAAAAATGTTTAAGAAATTAAAAAACAAATGGGGGGGGAGGTTGGTAGTATGCATTGTGGTTATAATTTGCATTTCCCTGAGGACACTTGATATCGAGTACCTCCTCATAGAAGACTTCTCATTTTTGCAATATTCTGACTTAAGGAACTTGAGAATGTTCCTGCTCTAAAACCCTTGAAAAATGGATAAAAATAAGCTGCATGCACGAAGTGGCACACACCTGTAATCCCAGAGGCTCAGGAGGCTGAGGCAGGAGGATCACAAGTTCAAAGCCAGCCCTCAGCAACTTATTGAGGACCTAAGCAACTCAGAGAGACCTGTCTCTAAATAACATACAAAAAAAAGGGGGTGGGGCTGGGGATGGACTCAGTGATTAAGTGACCCTGAGTTTAACCCTCAGTATTTAAAAAAAAAAAAAGTGGATAAAAATATAGCAACTTTCATTTAAATAAAAGCTGAGCTTGCAAAAAAGTAAGAGAAATCTTCAGAGACAGAAGGGACTGTCTGGCATGAGAGAAGAGGTTTAAATTTTATTTTTCTTTTTTTAATTGATTAAGAATTCTTTTTTAAATACCACTTTTGGGGGGCTGAGGGTGCAGCTCTGTGACAGAGCACATGGCTAGCATGTGCAAGGCTCTGGGTTCAACCCACAGCACTGCAAAACAAACAAACAAAAAGAAACCAAAAAACAATTAATTTAATTTAAATTTCAAAAAAATTAACTACTTTTAGTGAAAGTTTTTAAAGTGTAAATGCAAACAAAAATATCCTCAGATCATAGGCGTATACAGCTTGATAAATGTTTACAAAATGGATACATCAGTGGGACCAGGAAAAAGACTCATTAGTAGTCCCAAGGTCTCCCTGGGGTGTACCCAGTCCCTGCCCATCCCTCTATGGGAAATCTCTATCCCAACTTCAAATTAGTTCTTGCATGTTTGGACTTTGTATTTAAGAAAAAAACAAAACAAAACACTAGGTATGCACTCATTTAAGTCTGGCTTCCTTTGCTTAATGTTAAATTTGTAAGATTCAGCTTTTGCATTTAGTTTGATTCATTCACTCTCATTGCTGTATGATAATGTAGTATATGAAAATACTGCTGATGGACATTTGGAGTGTTTCCACCTTGGAGTTGAATTAAGTAATGCCAGCATTCTCTGCATATGTTTTGGTTAGCCTGTCTGTGCCTTTCTTTTGGGTACGAACCTTAGAGGGGAATTGCTTGACTATAAGTCTTGTTCCTACGCTCCTACAAAATAGAGTTGTTAGAGACTGGGGTGTGGCTCAGTGGTAGAGCGCTTGCCTAACATGGGGTGAAGCACTGGGTTTGATTCTCAGCAGCACATATAAATAAATAAATGAAATAAAGGTCCATCAACAACTGGAAAAAAAAAAGAGTTGTAGGATACTGATAGTTTAAGCTGCATGCGTATGGTGGCACACACCTGTAATCCCAGCAGCTCAGGAGGCTGCCAGATAATTTCCAAAGTGGTTGTGCCAATTCCCATTCCCACCAGCTGTGGATGAAAGTTCAACACTCGGTGTTGTCTTTTTTCATCTTTGCTGGTCTGGTGGGGCGAGGTCCTATTGCACTGCAGTCCCAATTTGCATTTTCCTGAGGACTGTTGAAGTTGAGCTCCTTTTTGTATGTTTTTGATAAGTTAGGTGTCCTCTGTTGCAAACATCCGTACAAGTCTTTTGTCCATATTTCTATTGGATTGCCTTCCTTTTTCTCACTGAGTTATTCTTCTGGATTTGAGCCCACAAAATATTAAAAATGTCTTCTATTTTGTAGTTGGCTTTTCATCATCTTCGTGGTATCTTTGGATACATGTAAGTTTTTAGTTCCATCTAGACCAATTTCTTTCATTAGGGTTAGTGCTTTTTGTGTCTCTCTGCTGATCCCAAGTTCATAGAGATATTCTTCTGAGTTTTCCTTTAAGCATTTTATTGTTTTGTATTTCCTATTTAGATCACAATCCATCAGGAATTTATTTGTGTGTGTGTGTGTGTGTGTGTGTGTGTATGGTGTGAGTCAGGGATCACATATTTCGTTCCCTCGGGTTATCCAAGTGACCCCTCAGCATCCTTTTCCACTGCAAGCAGTGCCTGCTCTTCCTAAATTCAGGCATCGTATATGTGTGAGTCCGTTTCTAGACTCTCTGTTCTGTTCAATGGCCCAGTATCACCCCATGGCTGTGCTATAGATGGTGGTAGGTCTTCTCACCCTGTAGGAAGCTATGCAGCATTATCTTCCTCAAGGTTGCCAGGGACTTCAGTGTTGACTGACAGGAGGATGGGCAAGTAGAGAAATCAATCCTGAGACTCACAAATGACTCAAAATATAAACAACATTGGCCAAATTATATTGTTCTATCATGTGCATGTGAGAATATGGGCCAACAGATCCCATCATTATGTGTAACTATAATGCACCACTAAAAAGTATGGGGGGGAAAACCCCTACCCATTCCTCCACTGGGAATGGGATCTGAATTTATACTTCCTGAATAGTTTCATCATCTCCAAGCTGAAATTTCAACACAAAGGGTTCATCTTCTAAAGCAGACAATACCGTTCTGAAGGGGTCTAACTGGTGATAAAGCCTGGCTTAGCATGAGTTCTTACAAAATTATAAAATAATAGAAGAAAAAAAAATGTGTTCTGAACTACAGGTAGAGGCAACCAATGGCAGACTTAAATCAGTCCCCCCCTTCCCAAGAACCTTGGATAATAGGATTATCTTCCAGAGCTCATTTTAAAGTATGTAGAAGATGATTGAATACATAAAAAGAGAGATCATGAACATCAGAAAGAGTAAAATTCTTTTTTAAAAGATTCAGCAGTCTTGAAAAGGAATCAAATAGAATTTCAAGGAACAATATTCCTTGAAATTGAAAGTAGTCATTGATTCCATGAAAGTGGAAAGTCTTAGTTAAATAAATGACTGGCTTTCACCACAAACATGTCCCTAATGAATGGTCCTTTCCCACTGCAGGCATCAAGTAACCCTCCGTCTTTGGTTGCTAAGTGCCAGTAGACGTGGAATAAGCAGGAATATTCCAACGGCCTGGGCATCTCTATCTGTCTTAAATATTTTTTTAATATTTATTTTTAGGTGTAGATGGACACAACACAATGCCTTTATTTTTTTTAATGTGGTGCTGAGGATCGAACCCGGGTCCCGCCCGTGCTAGGCAAGTGCTCTACCGCTGAGCCACAATCCCAGCCCCTGTCTTAAATATTAAAGGTGGCATTTTAAATAAACACCATTGAGAGGGAGGGTGATGCTCAAAAAATGACCCAGCAAAATATAAATTCACAGGGAGCTTTTGAGTGGCCAAACAGCATTGGAGACTTTTTTTTTTTAAGCCACCTAAGGAAAATGAGCCCCATCTGGCCCGGTTCAGGATTGGGTTACGTTGTAGGCAGCTGACATAATTCTCCATATTTAATTTCAACACTTTCTGGGATCTGGACGGTGGAACCAGCACAGGTTTTGGAGTCAGATCTAGGTCTATGTTCTGGTTCCATAGCTTCCTGCTGTATCTGGCCCAGGGTCAGCCTTCAGGCCTGAGGCCTCCCTTATCCTCCCGCCTCCAGAACCCTTTGCAGAGGGTCAGGACAGAGGCTGCCCTTCTGCTCAGCTGAGTCCTAAGGACCCTTGTGAAATAGTCAATTGGCTACTGTTTACAAACGCCAGCTCCAGTCATTTCCCTAGAAATCAGACACATCCGGGACAGTCAATAACAACCCTGAGATGTAGACGTATGACGTAACTAAGACCCTTTTGCCCAAGATGGCATACCACCCTGTGCCAGAGATAAGATTTGAACCCGTGTTCAAAGTTTCTGGTTCTTTCTTTCACACTAAATTACCTTACCTGTGGCTTATTATATACTTTCTAAATCCAACTTGCATCTGAAAAGATGATTCATTTTCATACAATTTTCAACACTGGACATTGAAGTCAAGGACCCGGGCCAGTGGTCTTCCTGACAGCCCTGTATGTTGTACTGCAGGTCCCTGGGCTCCCTCCCTGCAGCTGGTTGCTGCCAGCTCTGTGTAAACCCCTGGCCAGGACAGGCTTTATTGATGCCGTCTTCAAAGCCAGCACAGCCATCTGAGAGGATGGAAGAATCCAGTAAAAGATGGGATTTTGGGGAGCCATCCCAGGTAGAGTTGTGTTTTTTATGCATATTTGTGCAGCAAAGCCGTGCACTCTGAAGGACAGTTAATGAGCACAAGTGCAGTGCAGTTCTGCGTGTCTCTAGGTGTAGCTCCCGACCGCATCGAGATCGCTTTAGAGCTGGTGGAGCTCTATTTGTCTTAGGAAATCTCAAAAACTTTTATAGGGAATTCGGAAAATATTTTCAGCCAGCAGGAAAGATAAAAATCCCTGCACACAAAGTACAGGCATGGGCCCAGAGACTGAACAGACAGACTGCTGTAAAAACCCCTGTTTAATAAGGCATTAAAATGCCCTCGACTTGGACACATTTAAAAAAAAAAAAAAAAGCTATGAAAACAAATACCATTCAAATAATTAGGATCTTATGCCTGAGGCCAGCCTTGATGGGACTTCCCTGCAGGAATCAGAGCTGAGCCTGATCCCTGAGAAGACAAAGGCAGCTCTGGGCCCCAGGGCCGCCCCCAGCCCCCTCTCCCCCTGCCTCTCCAAGCTGAAGGCACTTGAAATCATTTCTCTCCCGACATCTTGGGTCACTGTGCAGTTCCAGTAGCTCAAGGCGGGGTTCTGGGCCCCAGAGGCGGATTGCCCTACCTTCTGGAAGGCCCTGAGCACACTTACCAGGGTGGGCGCCTGTACCTTTCTGTTCCATTAAGGACAAGGAATTGTTGGAAAACTGACCCTGTATGGTAAATAGGTGCCAGATTGGAGTGAAGGTTGGAAAGTGAACATTTGTTTATGAACATCACTGCGAGGGGGGAAAGATGTCTTTTCACTGCTCCTGCAAATACAGAAGCTGCTGCAAAGTGATTTCCTGCTGCTGCAACTTCTGAATATTTGAGGGCCAGGTGCAATACATTTCGCTACACCCCCCCACACCCTGCTGCCACCCCCCCCCAGGGTAGTTTCCAAGGGTTCAGCCCCAGAAGTTTGAAAAATAAAGAACCTGACCTCTTATTATTTCTGGAATGATCATTTGTTTGGGAGGGCCTGTATGGTACAGGGCCCATGTTTTAGCAGATCTGATTGAAGGAACTTTCATAAAATTGGATTTTAAATCAGTTGGGTCTCAGGTGCAATTTGCGAGGACTGGTATTTTTTTTTTTTTTTTTTGTCTTCTCATTCTTGATTTCAATGTAAGTTTGTGTGTTGGTGATCAGTAACTGTCCTGAAGGAATCCTGTAGAAAAATCCATAGCTATCTAGATATATTTCTTCTATTTTATTTCTTTTTCCTCTTGTACACATGTCCTCTGCTTCCAAGAGATGGTTATCACCAGCAAAATCTGAAAATGAGAGTGTGGAGAAAGGGAGAGAGAAAGAAAAAGGAAGAAAAAAAAGAGTGAAAGAAACATAATTAAAAATCTGTGCATTTTCTGGGGTTAATTTGAATTGGACCAGTTGGTTTCATTTTGCAATACAAAAGAAAAATGCAGGCCTTAGGGCCTGAGACTTCCATTAAATTCAGCTTTGGTGGATTCTAATAATACAGTGGTTTATTAAAAGCGTGAAAAATGTCATTGCAGAGGCCTTCCTAAGCAGCAGCCTCACCTCTTGGCTATGACTCATGCTTCCTCCATAGCTGCCTGGGCTGTAAAGTTGTGGGCAGGATATTTAAGGTCCAGTGAACAGGCTCCTTGAATCTGTCTTGCCATTTGGCTGAGATCACGTCCCAATTAGCCATCTTACCATACGGAGCAGTAGCTGGACAGCAAAAGTGAGAGAGGGGGCCTGGGCGCTTAGGGCTGTTGTAAATGATTAGTCCAAAAGAGCAGGACAGAACTCAGAACTGAGTCCCCGGCAGGAGTCTGTGGAGGAAATGAAAGGATCAACAGCGCAAGAGGAGCACTGTGGCCGATTGTTCCCAACCTCAGCCACAGGCTTTTCTGTGTGCGCCGGAAATTGACCTTCTCAAAAGCCGAGGAGGATGCAGGCAGCACAAGGATGGGGATAAGGCAGGTGACGATGCTAAATCACCCGCCTCTTGGAGCTGAGGACACTGGTCAGTGTCATGGTGACCGGTCCCCTTCCTTGTTTATAAAAAGTGGTGGGACTTGTTTTGTTTTTGTTTTTCATTAAAATACAGAAAGGCAGAACGGGTACTAATTGGGCCAGGAAGCTTAATAATTGCAATCCTGTTCGTTTCTTACTGTTTTCACTCAGAAGCAACCCACTGGGCCCAGGGACCCCGCCTAGGAGGTTGGCAGCCCAGGTATTACTCATCCCCTTTTATAACTGAGGAAATTGAGGCCAAGAAGGACTTAGGAACTTGCTCAAGGCGTCCGACAAGATAGTGGCAAAGCTGGGGCTTTGTTTCAGCAATAGGTTTACTCGTGGTGTCCCCGAGTTTGGCAGTGGACTTTGAATGAGGGAGTGAACCCTAATCTGTCCCATCCTGGAGGGCACTGGTGAAGGTGGCTGGTGCTCCATTGGAGGCGAAGGCTTCCCTCAGTGTCCTTGAACTCTGGTTGTCCTGCACCCTGGACAAGCCCCAATCCCCTGGAAGTATGAGGTGCCAAGAGGGCCAGAAAGGCCAGGCAGGATTTTTCCCAGCATGGCCCTCCTGCTGCCTGCAGTTGGCTTGGGGCACCCAGCTGCACTAGACCTAGGCTTTGGCATCTAGTGAAGGAGGCTTAACTGGGAGACAGGAGAAGCCATAAAGCCCTGAAAAGCAATAAATAGAATTTCCCAGGGGAAAAAAAAGTGTCTCCCATCTTTTAAGCATCTCAAATGAAACCGGTGCAGACGGGCATCCCATACCGGGGAAAGGGAAGCAACTTGAATGGAGCTCACAGGTATCTGTATTACTTCACCTATGGCCTGAGGAGATGGGCGGTGTTCTATTATCCCTAATTAACATGGGGGGAGATAGAGGCTCACTGGGTTAGGCACATGTTGAATGAGTGATAAGTTCCAGGCCTGTTCTCTGTCCACTACCTGACCAGGTCTTTCTTCGCCCAAAGCTCCTGTAAGCCATCTCCAGGAGCATGGCGTAGATCCTAGAGCATCAGAGGAACAGCAGAGGCTGCGGCCTGCCATCAGAGCCCCGTGGTGATCTCTCCATCCCCCTGGAATCTCCACACTTGTTGATCTTCCCTCCTCTAGCAAAACACTTTCAAACACATACTGTCAATATATTATTTATAAACCTACTTACGAATTATTCATATATAAAACTGCATGACATATTAGCTATTTGAAAAGGATATGATTAAATAAATAAATAAAAGAAGGTCTAGTATTTCCCTCCCTTTACTTTGGAAAGTCCTGCCATAGATTCAGACAGAGCCCCGTTATAACCAAGGAATTCACAATTGCAGACATTATTCTTGAAGTCCTGTAGCACTACAAGGGATGCAAGGAGCTGTGTGGAGGAGGGAAAATGAGCCAGCATGCGACAGTCCTGGGACTGGGCGCATGTCACCTTGCATGCAGTCCCAAACTTTTTCACTGCTCTACATCGATTAAAAAAAAAAAAAGGCAAAGTCCATTTTCTTGGGCCAGAAAATTACCTTCATGTGTCTGGTGTGACAGGCCAAAGCTTAATGTCCAAGCATGCCATGGTACATTCAGGTCTATCAACTGCCTTGAGGTGGTATCTGTGGCTTCTCAGTCCAGGCCAGGCCACCAGACTGAAAAAGACTCGTGCCGTGCTGCATTTGAATGCTACTAAAGCAGCTCAGATAGTTTGCATCAATCCTAACAGAGCCAAGAGGGGCTTAGGGCCTTCCCTAAAACACCTCAACCAATTGTTTTAGAGGTACCTGAATTATTTTTTGACTCTGCTAGCTTGGATCAAGCCCACTCATCCAGTGCAGAGGGTGAGAACTAATCATGGACAGCCCTCTCCTGGGATCAGCCTCCTCTCTATGGAGTGGGAGCAGTGTGGAACAGTTATGCAGGTGACTGTGGATTATTACTCTCTAAAAGGATAATGTCTGCCCACACCTATTGGGTCCAGCAGCCTCAGAGGAAAGGGGGCAAGGCATGACAGGACAGGTGACTGCACAGTGATGATGATGGTAATAAAGATGGCCATAGTGACATAGAGCAATAGCTTGGGTCAGAGGCTTCTGGGCCTGAGGCCACTTCCGACCCTTAGCCCACAACCTGGAGCAAGTTTCTTCACCTCTTTGACCTCAATCTCCTCTTCTGTGAGGTAGTAGTGATGATCTCTGTCTTCTTGATTTGTCTGGAAGGCTAGAGATCATTATTAGAGTGCCACCCAGTGCCTGATGGCTGATTATTGCCAAATTAAGTGGAAATTCTATTTTTCTTTTCCCCTTTGATGGATGAGAAAAATAAAGTTCGAAGAGCTCAGAGTCAACCCTCATTTTCTGAGTCTGAAATCTGGAGCATTGGCCTGTCATTAAAGGAGGCAGTAAAGAGGGGAACAGCATTTGTTGAGCATCTATTTAGTGTTAGAAGATCGGGGGCAGAGACTGTGCCAGATCCTTTCACGTAGATGAAATCTCCGCTTCCAAGAAAGGATGTTATCAGACATTACCATCTCCAATTTCTTGACCAGACACAGATAATGATAGCATCGCTCAAAGGCACAAACCAAAAGGTGACAGGGCCAAGTCTTGAACCCAAGATTTCCGATTCAAGGTGCAGTTTGTCCCACCAACCACAGATGCTTTGTGCGTCTTCAGTGAGCCAGCGCTGGCCTAGAGGAGTGGGAGACCAGCTAGGTGTGTGAAGGCCGGATCCAGTTCTTGGTAAAGGGGTACAAAGAAATGTACTGGCAAGATAGAGCTCAGTGGTAGAGCACTTGACCAGCATGCACAAGGCCCTGGGTTTGATCCTCAGTACTGCAAAAACAACCAACCATCCAAAACACTCAAGTCCTCAACTGGTAAGAAGGAAAGCAGGCTTAAAGAATGTCTGGCCCAAACTGAATAAGTCAGTTGTCAGTGTGAGTGAGCATCACACCCTGGGTCAGGCCCATCAGGACAGAAGATGCTTGAACAGCCTGTGACCCTGGGGGTCGCCTGTGAGCCTGAAGATGAGCTGCCAAGTGCCCTGCTTCCTCACCGCACCCAAGGAGACAGCCACACCAGGCTGAAAACAGAGACACTCCTATTCTTGAGCAGCTCTGTGTCATCTGCCAGGGCAGTTGTCTGGCTCCACATGTCTGAACCACCCAGACCCAAGGATTTGCCACCATGGCGGACACTGCCAAACCTGATGGACGACAGAAGCGCAGCTTTAGGAGGTAGAATCTGTCATTTGGCGAGTGTTTGGGGATGAGCTGGTAGGGAGTGGAAAGAGCCAGCACCAAGATCAGGTTTCCGACTTCAGCCGCTGGACATTTGGTCCAAGGTGCCCTTTATCAAAACAGAGCATGAGGGAGGCGGGGAGGGAGATTCTGGGTTCAGGTTTGAATAGGGTGAGATGGAGGTCCCTCCTTTTCAGCCGGTTCCCATGTCATTAAAGGCTCTTTGTAAACGTGATTTCAATGACTGCTCTTCCAGAACGAGGGTATCATCATGTACCAATTTACTTTCTGCCGATTTGGGGCTATTAAAAATAATACCACAATGAGCACTCTAGAGCATTGAGCTAAGTCCACAATGCGGGTCTTAAGCAGAAATGACCAGGAGATAGCCTCAGGAGAGGGAAATGAGACCAGACTTGAGGGTCATGGGTACCTGTGGGAACAGATAGCATCACGCAGGGAGAGTTCTCAGTGAGAGGAGGCTAAAGCCTTAGACCTCCACTAGCTGCAGTACTGAAAGCCTGGCAGAATAGGAAGCTTCTGGAAAGAAGAGCCAGGGAGTCAAGAGGAAAACAAACAGGAAGGGCAACCCTGAAGCCACCTGTCCATTGGAGCCCCCTGCGGCCCACCAACCACTTTCTATAGTTACTGCTGTTAGCATTTTTTTTTTTTTTTGGTACCAGGGATTGAATCCAGGAGCACTTAATCACTGAGCCACATCCCCAGCCTGTTTTTGTATTTTATTTAGAGACAGGGTCTCACCTCAATTCCATCTCACACACACACAAATACACACCACACATATACATCCCCCACACAGAAGTGTGGACACACTTTTTTTTTTTGATCCACACACATTATTCAGACTATTTTTTTCCACATAATGCACCATGGATATATGTATTTCATTCTCTTGTAAATTGCTATTTAATGATGTATGGTTTGGCTACATCAATCTTTTTTTTTTATTTCAAATGTTCTTGAAATCATACTCTACATTATGATCCTCTTTTTTCATTTAATTTTAAATCAATTCCCATGTCATTAAAACATTTGCAAACACAATGTCAATAACTGCAGTTCCAGAATGAGTGCATTGTAATTTACCGATTTATTTTCTGCCAATTTGGGACTACTAAAAACATGACACAATTAACTCTGTAGAGCATTGAGTTATGTCCACATTTGCTGGTTATTTTATTTAGGCTATGAACACTTTTAGAGCTTTTGTCCACACGAACAAAAAAAAAAAATTTCCAGAAAAACTGAAATCTGCTCCAACCAGCAATAATAGAGAGACTCCCACATCTTTCCTTTTAATGTTTGCTAATCTGCTGGATAAAAGTGGGCTATTGTCACTTTAATTTGCATTTTTTTTAGATTATTAGTGAACTTGGTTTTGTCTAGGTTAATGATTCATCTTCTAAAAACTGATCACATGCTCTAGTTAAGTTGGCCTCTCTTCCTTCACCTCCAAACATCCCAGCCCTGAACCCCCTTGCCCCAGGAATTTATGCCCCATCTCAGGCTCCAGAATGCCCCCTTCCCCCCTGGTTCTGCCTCCATTGCTGGCAGCCTCTCCCATCCCTCCACAGGGCCACAGAATGACCTTTCATGGCCGCCATACCTGTGGAGGCTCTTTGCTCTACCTGCCTGAGGTCCCTGAACCAGAGAATGGAACAACCAAGTCCACACCTAGAATTGTTCAGCAGGCTGCAGGGGCTGTCATCTGTCTGGGGTCAGTGCTGACAGCAGGGGCCCTTGCTACTCTGACCTGGGCCCAGCGCAGAGCGGGGGCCTAACCTGCATGACCCTCTCATCTTTTCCTTTCTCATTTTTCCTCCTCTCCCCATTATTCTGACTCGGCCTTTAATTTTCACAAATGATACAATTTGGTGGTTTGGAATTTCTGCAGGAGAATTTCTGTGATCCTCCAAGCCCTGGGGCCTGTTTGCCCTCGTTGGAGAAGAGGAACCCTGGATGATCCGCAGACCCCGTCAGGCTGTGGTAACAGGCAGGGGCGGTTTGAGCTGTGGAGTGTAAACCTGGTCCTTCTTAGTGAGACTTTGCAGAAATCCCACTGGAGATTTTTCTGCCCCTGCCCTGTCTACTTTCCTTCATAATGATAAATGGCTGAAAAGAAAACTATCTAATCTCCAAACTGCTGGCTTTTTTTTTCCTCCTACTCTCTCTTCAAGGAGAGAAGGAAGAATACAAGTCACATAAAACAGAGTCCTTCATCGCCTGCTTCTCAGGAGACGGTTCTTTCCCTTTTCATCCAGGCCTGTTTCTGATCTGTGATGGGCTCACATTGAAAGCTCCAATGCAGCCCCCTCTAATCAGCTGCGACAGACGCTGCAGTTTCTTGGGCTGCCCATCGAAATTGAACTGATTACCTGGCCCCTCTGCCATTTTGTTCTGTGCACAATTGCTTAATAGCTGTACCTTGGCTTTCAGTCCCAGCCAGCCTCAGGTTGACTGGTTCCCATTACTCAGGATGGCCAGTGCAAGTTCATCACCTTTACAGGATGTCCCTGATTGATTCCGTATGCCTTGGAGACCTGTAATATATTTGCATAGGGGCGGTTGGGGGATGGATTGGAAATCTCTTGGCTGCAGGAGCTGCCAGGTTTCACTGCAGGGTTCGCCATGTTTGAATCATTACCAGGACTTCTTGTCAGGAGTCTGGCCTCTGCTGACATCCCTGCTAATGAATTTGTAAATTTTTTAAAAATACAAAACAACCCAGACTGCTCTAACCTTTGCTGTCGCCACCTGCCGCCTGGGTGGGGGGCTGCGAGCAGAAGCGGGGCTTTTCTAGCCTGAGCTTGTGCAGGTCTTTGAAATGACAATCTCTCTTCCCCTGCCCTGCCCCCATTCCCAGGCCCAGTGAGCAGGAGAACCTGGGCTTGGAGGGAGACATCTTTCAAGTGAAATCTTTGGCGCTGGGAACTACTTCAATTAGACAGCAGGGGGAATGTTAACATGCCCTCCGGCCTTTTAAGTGGGTTTTAATTTTATGTTGTAAGATAAGACACTGCAAGGCCAGGCTGCTACTCCTCCTGCAGGCTCCATTAGTGGGGTGAGCCGAGGCCTCTTGACCCTCTGGGGCCCAGCTGAGGCTGGAAGTTGGTTTGGTTTTTTAACAATTTGTCAGTCTGACCCAGCTTCTCTTTTCTTCTCCCTTTCGTTTTTCCGGGCTCTTCTGTTGCTGAGGACCGTTAGGTGGCTGAGCTGCCCTGAGAGGCCTGTCCCTGAGCTAGCAGCAGAGCACTGGAGGCCGCCGGCCTGTGGCCACACAGCTGAACGGTAATGGGCTTCTTTTCCCTTCCCAGGCTGGGCACAGCAGACACTTGTCATATGGTAGGCTTCTGGCCGATGATGTATGACCTGCTGGTGCTACTGAATGGTGCCCTTTGTTCCAGGAGATCCCAAGTGCCCCCTTTTTATTGAGTTGTTGATTCAGAGGGGCAGGAACATTCTACAAATCCCGCTGCAGGCCCAGCTCTTGCCATGCCCAGGTGGGGCAGGCAGGGGAGCTCATGCTTCCCAGAAAGCTGGTAGGAAGCTGCAGGCTGCCTCAAAGCAAGATACCCCTTAAGGAGTGGCTTTCTTTACCTCAGACTCAGCCAACTGAGTGTTTGGAGAGTGGAAACCTGGTCCTAGATGTATGGACCTGCATCTAGCCCTCTACCTGGGTCCTAAAAGCTGTGGTGTGTCCCTCCCCAATGGGATACTGTTTGCAGAAGGAGCAGGACAGGTGTGAGTTAGGAAGACATCCCTTCCCTTCCCCTGAGCAAGTTTGGTTAAGTTTTTCTTTGTGACCAGAGAGCCCAAGGTGGGAGCCAACAACTAAGGGAGGAGGGAGCTTGGCCTTCTGCTCTGCAAGAAGCAGCCCAGCCAGAGAGCATCTCAGACCCACAAAGGAAGGACTCTGGGGAGACAGCAGTCAAGGCTGACTTCTTACCCAGCAGCAAGAGGAGGATGATTAAAGGGTACCCTACCCTTCCCTCCGTTCTGCTGGGTTTCCAGACCCACCTTCAGTGAAGATGGCGGACAAAGTTGAGCAGCTTTGGTGAAGGGGCCATGAGGGCAAAGGCCAAGGGTGGTGAGGAGGGCGACCCCACAGCACCTTCCTACACCTACTTCTCCTCTAATCTAGTGGGTGAACCTGGGCTGGATTTCATCCTGTCTCCATCTTATGGTCAAGAGATCTGGCAAAGGAGTAGGCAGGAGGAGCGCTCTGCCAGGAGTGAAAGTGGCTGATGAACTCACACATCTGGCGGCTCCAGGAAGCCCCAGGCTGACTCTAACCTGCTCTTCAGTTCCTTTTCCAAAACACCTGCATGAATCCCACCAAGAAGTCTCTATTTATGAGAACACTTCCCCAAATTGCCAGGTTGTGTCAACTGCTAAAAGGTAACAGATTCTTACTGCCTGTGCTACACTTCTGGGGCTTTGTGGGCCCTGGAATCCAGCCCCATAACCCAGGGAATAGCACGAGATCAAAGGTACAGCTGTCCATGGGTCCTATATTCCTTTACCCTGAGCTCAGAGGTGCTCAGGGCCCCACCTGGCACTCAAGAAAAATACCAGCAGAGGGGGAGGCAGACAGTCATTGCTGGGTCAAGAAATGGCAAGTCAGTAATAAAGAGTAACCACACATTTCACAGTTGTAAGATGGCTTTATGTTCTGATATGTAAAATAAAATGTCCATGCTATATAACAAAACACTTGAAGTTCCATATCACCTGTTAGCTAATGTGTTTTCTAATAAAGCTTTATCCATAGTGTGTGTTTATATAATATATGTTTTATCTAAACCATTCTTAGTTTTTAACATCAAACATGTAATAAAAATTTAAATAGATGTCTTTCCAAAATACCCCCTCCAGCATTAATTTTTATTAAGTTTATTCATTTGCAAAAAAGCAAAGCTGAATTTGACATGTGGCCTGCGTTTGTGAGATATATAATATATATTTATTTATTTATTTATATAATATATAAATAGCTATTCAACATGCAAAAAATTTAGTGATTTCCCAAATCTGATTTCGAGTTCACACCAGCCACCCCAATGGTCTGGTGACGTTCAATGCTAAAGAACAGGGCCAAAGACTATGAGATCACCCCACTGCAGAAAAATTATCTTTGCTCCTCTAAGCTCATTGGCTAGACTGACCAAAAGAAATGAATTTTTGTCAGTTTGCAGTTTGCTTTTTTTTTTTTTTTTTTTCCTATTGGGCTCTTGCTCCAGAGGCATGAATTCTCTGGGAGCAGAACGGGCCCAGGAGTTGCCTGACATCAGCTCTGATGTGGTCTCTGGGGGATGCTGCCAGGTGAGGTGTGCTTCACAACTGCTGACTGTAGGGTGCACAAGGTGCCTGACAGGCCAAGTCTTTTTTTTTTTTTTAATTTTTTTTTTTAATATTTATTTTTTAGTTCTTGGCGGACACAACATCTTTGGTGGTATGTGGTGCTGAGGATCGAACCCGGGCTGCACGCATGCCAGGCGAGCGCGCTACCGCTTGAGCCACATCCCCAGCCCCAGGCCAAGTCTTATATACCAGACTTATATACCAGACTGCATGTTGGGGAAGGAGGGGGAAGGGCTTTGTACTTGACAACAAAACCTGAAAGATGACAAAGATGCTATTAGTTATATTTCTCTTCCTGTTGTAGGAAAAAAAGAAGAAAAAACCCACTTTAAAAATACCCATGGCCCTTCCTGAAAGTCATCCTGCAGACCCTGGATGTCAATGCAGCTCTGGAAGTCAATGCCCAGGCCACTAACTGAGCTGCCAGCTCTACTTCCAAAGCACACTCTGAGGTTCAATAAGTCTCACAGAACCTCCAGAAGCCAGAGGAAGGGGCCTCCCAACCCCACAAGATCTGCAGCTCCCCTTGCAAGCTGCAGGCCAGGAACTCTAAGGTGTGCACAGAGGCCTCCTGCCCCAGCAGAGACTCTCTCCCTGGGGCAGAGACACCACCGGGCCCCTGAGTGAATCAGATTATATTATTAAAACCTCTAAATAACTCAAATTTTTTTTTGCCATGGCCTCAGATGTGTCAGAAGATTGATGCTCCCTAGATACATCCATGCAGGCACAAGCACATAGGCCGACGCACCCTCTGAAATACCTCCCCGCGTTCCTTGGTGGCGCGGGCCACCCACAGAGGTTAATGGTGGATTGACAAGGTCCCGGGGAGTCATCCGTCAGTCCAGTTCTCTACAGTCCCCACGCCTGAATGGTACTGTAAGGAGGACTCCCGGCTCAGGGAGAAGCTCTGGGAGTAGAGGAACTCGTTGGCGGCGTTCAGGTGTGGCGAGGGCGGCTTCCGCTCACACACGGCGGGGAGGCCGCGCTCTCGAGGGAACGAGGCAGCGGGTCCCCGCTCCCGGACCTGAGACTGTGACAGCTGGTTGTAGACACTGAAGTGGGCGTTTCCCGGCGGCTGGGAGCTCTGGGCAGAGATGGTGGGCAGCCGAGGCATCATGGTGGTGGCGGTGAAGTGCGTGGGGAAGGGCTGGTAGGGCACAGTCTCCATGGTCTGCACGCTATAGCTGGTGTATGGGGGCACGGACGTCCACATGTTGCAGCTCAGCGGAGGCGGGGGCAAGTCCTCCACCCCCGACACCCCGGCAATCTCAGGCCCTGAACCTGAGTACATACAGGCTTCTCTGGGGGTCACCTCACTGCAATAGGAGGGGCTCAGCATCTGCTGGTCGTAGGGAGGGGGGGAACGGAAATAGTGATCCTCCCCCACCGAAGAGGGAGCTTCTAGATAGGACCGTTTGCAGGGCAAGTCCAGGTGGCGGGCACTGTCTGCTGGAAGACAAAGAAACAATCAGGAAGAGTGGCTTGTCACTCAGTGCCTGCCCTTGCCCCAAGTGGCACTCCCAGAATCATCTTAATCAGCTCCATCTTTTATAAGGTGGTGGCAGCCAAGACGTGGTCAGATTATGGAGCCTATTCAAAGGCCGTGGGGGACACCACATCACTGGACACTGAGTGATGTGCTAAGCCAGGCAGCACACAGCTTTGATCCTCTGCCAGCCTGACTCTGGGGATGGGAAGAGGCCCCAGTGTGCACCGGCATTCTTCGATGAGGCTGGCCCTGGCCAAGGAAAGTGCAGGCAATTGCCAGGCCAAACCAGGCCCAGAGACCACATCTGTCTGAACCAGCCAGAAAATTAAGGCCACAATGTTTCTGCCTCAACCCTCAACTCCTAAGGAGGGCCTCATTAAGCCAAGGCTAGTGGCAGGCCACATTCTGTTGTTTTTAGAAGAGGAAGTTAACCCTGCTGCATTCACAGAACACCCATACACAGATCCCATCGTAACAGTGTCTATGTAATCAAGGAACAAGCCGAGCACAGTGGCGCACACCTGCCATCACAGCGATTTGGGAGGCTGAGGCAGGAGGATCGCAAGTTTGAGGCCAGCCTTGGTGACTTAGTGAGACCCTCTCTTGTTTTGAAAAGGGCTAGGGATGTGGCTCAGCAGTACAGCGCCCCTCTGTTCAATTCCCAGAATAAAAAAATTAAAAGAAACACAGCTGATAATAACTGAAAAGGATGACATAATTTTCAGGCTGAGCTGATACTCTAGAGAAAGATGACATAAGATGCCACAAATCATGTCTAGGGAGGGCTGAATTCTCTGGAATGACATGTTCTCCCCTGAGATCCTGGGATGACCCAGGCCTAAGGGCTGGAGTAGTGGCCCACTCAACAAATTTAAGAACACTTCTCTGCAGCTTATCTTGGCCTCCCTCCTCCTGTTTTCTCCAGGGATTCATTCTGGGAGCTGTGTGTGTGTACATAGGGCAGGGGGGCCCGGGACGGGGCGGTGGGGGGTGATTTCAAAGCCTGCACTCAGCTGGCCCTCTGGCCTTTCTGAAGGTGCCTCACCTACCCGGGGGGAAACCTGCTCCTTCTCTCACCCGACTCTCTCTCACCCTCATCCATCCCTCCTCTCCCTCTTTTTGCCAAACTCCTCCTTTCTGCTTGGACTGAGCTCTTGGACTTGGGAGGTGACCTAGTCACTCTAGGTCAGGAATGAGCAATGGGCCAGACAGTAAATATTTTAGGCTTTGTGGGCCATACAGTATGTGTCACAATAACTCAACTCTGCTGTTGTCCCAGGAAAGCTGCAGAGTTGAGGCCACATGTAAATATATGAGTCCGGCTGTGTTCCAGTGAAAATTCGGTGGATACTCAAGTGTGAATTTCAAATCACGTTCACTTACCATGAAGTACTCTTTTGACTTCTTTCAACTACTTAAAACTGTAAAGACCATGGTGTGCAGGACTGTGTCCAAGGTCCACAGTCTGCTGACCCTTACTCTAGGTCACTGAGGTCAATGGGACTGGTGCAGGGGATACTACGAGTTCTGCCGGGTAGTCACATTCTGGATTGCAAGCAAAATTCCCCATGACTCATTCCCAAGAGAAAGTGAGTGGCGTGGTGAGGTGTTCTGGAAAGGCACCACTAATTATCTCTACTCTGTCCATGGGGAGGGTGAGTCCTGGTAGCAAAGCGTGAACATTATGGTTCCCAGTTCAGGGCTCTTCTTTGGGAAGGAGCCTGGCACCCAGAGTGCCACTGCCTGTCTTCCTGGCCCCCAATCTGCCTCACAATAGCTCCCTGCAGCTCCTAGGCAGCCTGTGCAGGAGCCTGGCAAGGTGAGGTGG
Organism: Spermophilus citellus; assembly: GCF_964194105.1. Taxonomy (NCBI): domain Eukaryota; kingdom Metazoa; phylum Chordata; class Mammalia; order Rodentia; family Sciuridae; genus Spermophilus; species Spermophilus citellus. Next base: position 40,300,415 of record NC_138199.1, on the reverse strand, counting down.
AGAGCCCCCCGCCACAGGGCTGAGACCCTCCCTGCTCCAGGGTTCGGTCTGCTTTCACAAATGACAGCCTGGGTCCAAGAACCCATGGCCTGGGAAGCTCCAGCTTCCTCCTGGCTTCTAGGCCAAGCCCTGCTGGCTGTATCTCCTACCTCCTCCAGGGAAGGCTCCCACAGTAGTGACTGCAAAGCACCTGGAACTGGGCAAGGGGCCAGCATCTGGGGACACCAAGGCCACAAGCTGTCTGTGTGGATTCTGAAGGCCACATAAAAATGAGAACCAGAGTTCTTGTGCAGGGGAAGGTGGCTCTGAGGCTGGCCATGGTCTCTAGCCCTCAGGCTGGCTCCCACGTACAGTGGGGGACACCCCTACTCCCGCCCTGGAGGGCCTCTAGATCAGGAGCACTACCTCGTCTCTTGAGGCAGTGGTAGAAGAGGCTTGAGTCCCTCTGGGGGGGGAAGGTGTTGAGAGGCAGGTCCTGTGGTTCAGACGCAGTGAACTGCATGTGGGCCCCGTTTTCGTACTGGTAGTGCTGCAGCGCCTGGTGGGCACCGTGCAGGGGGCTGACGTCGGGCTTGGCCGAGAGCTGGCTGGACACAAGCCTCTGCCTCATGATGCTTTTGGAGATCACAGGATACTCTTTGCTGGAGGGGGGAGCACAGGTGGAGAGACAGGAAGAGAGTGAAGATGCTTTGAGGGTTACCCAGTCTGCCCGCCCCATCCCAGGGCTGGGGCAGCCCCACCTCTGAAGCCGGGCCACACGCAGGTCACTGTCGTCACTGCCCCGGAATCCCTTGGCAAAAGGGTTGTTCTCAATTTTCAGCTGTGTGATCTGTCAGAAGAGGACACACAGTAGAATCGCTGGGAGGAGAGAGGACTGGGCTGGCCTGTGGCCCTCCTCCCCCAGCCCAGGCACACTGATAACTCAGGCAGGCTCTGGGGAAGTCACAGCTAGTCCTAAGCCAGCTGGGAGTCATTGGCCGTGCCAGTCACATGTAGCTTGTCCCTGGCTCTCCTCCACTCTGCTTCTTCTGGTCCCTCCTAGTCTTTCTCCAGCATCACCTGGCTACAGTCCCTCAGCTGTCATTCTTGGGTCTCTGTAACAGCTTCCCAGTAGGCTTCCTACAAATGTCACCCATCTCCAGTGCAACTGCCACAACAGGTTCCGAGTGATTGTTCTAAATGCAAATCTGACTTGCCATTCTTCTGCCTCTACAACCTATGGCCCTCTTCCGATGGCCTCTCTGTGCCTGGCCAGTCCCAGTGTGTGCATGTGAGAAGCCCTCTGAGAAGGGCGAGGTGGACAGAGCAGAGAGGCAGGAGAGTGGCCCACTCAGGATCTGCAGGGTGATGGCTGGAGCCGGGGCAGGGTGGGAGGTGGGCTAGGCCATGCCAGGCACCTCTCCTCATCCACTACCCTCCCTCTGCAGGCCTAGAATCCTACCTTTGGATGTACCTGGAGGAAGAAGATCACAGGATAAAGTAAGGCCTAAGACTCAAACCACGCACAGGCTCCCTGCTCCTGGTTTTCACAGTTCCTGGCTGTGGGCTCTGGCCTTCCCTGGCTCCTCACTTTGGCTACGCAGCTCCAGCCAGCAGGAAACAGCCATCCTGCCTTCTGCACTTTGTTCATCCCCCAAGTACAAAGATCAGGATCACTTTGTGCTAGAGATTTGTGTCTAGTCTTTTCTGTTTGTCACTTGATTTGCTCACTGCTCTGAGGGACGTGGTAAGTTTCTGAGGCCTCTGCCTGGGTCTGCCTCAGCTTCGCTGGGTCTCTCTGTGGCAGTGGCTAATGCTGGGTGGGGCCTGCAGGGTTGTTGTGGCTGTACCTTGTGATTCTGGTAGGAAGTCACAGAGATGAAGGAGGTTTCTGGGAACACATGGGTGCAGAAGGCCGTGTTTTGGGAACCAAAAGCATTGTTCTCATCAGCCTTAACGATGTGTAGCCGTGGCTGGTACTTGTGCATGGAATTGAGGATGATCTGAAAGAAAAGGGTTTCACTGTGAGCTTTGGTCCCCACCTTGCGGTTCTTGACCTTGTTCAGCTGGCCCAGAGCTGGCTTTCCTCCTCCTAAAAGCCCAGGACCCAGGGCCTAACCACAGGCACTGAGTCTGGAAAGGCCCTAAAGCTCCCAGTAATAAATCAGGCCCCCAGGCCCCAAGTCCACACCACAGTCCCACTTAGCCTCTCTGTCCCAGCACTAACACCTGCTCCCAGGACCTCCCTGGTGTCCTCCACAGCTTAAAAGCCTATGAGTTCAGCACAGTGCAGTAGGGGGAAATTTGAGTTGTAAGCAGAAGTTCAGGGTGCTGCTGACTTCACTGTGTGACCTTAGGTAGGTCATTCAACTACTCTTAGCCTTGTTTTTACATCTGTAAAATGGGATCATCGTACATAACTTACCTCCCTCCAGTGTCTCCCTCCAGACTGACTTCCCACCCTGCTTGCATGTGACCTGCCTTCCTGGAAAGGCCACTGTGAATGCTTGGCTGCCTCCTCTAACTTTGTTGGCAACAAAGACAGCTTCAGAGCCCAAGGGTTTGCAGGATGGAGGAGAGGGGAGAGGCTGAGAAAGATGTCCCACTTTGTTTTCATCACATTGCTCATTTGGGCAAGCATTTCTCAGCATTCACAGAGGCCTGCTGAGGGAGTTGCAGGGACACCAACCCATCCTGCCCCCAGCCCTGCCCAAGCTGGAGGACAGCTCGTCATAGGTCAGAGATTCCAGTACCAAGAGAAGTTCCTACAATAATGCCAGAGGCCCCAGGCACCCAAGGGCCATGGACCAGGGGATGTAGGTCACTCCAGCTGGTCAAAGCTTAGCAAAGTGCCCAGGAGTCTCAGCTGCTGAAGCCCAGGGAATCACACACAGTAGTTGCTGCTCCAAACCTGCCTCACTTGGCGGTGCCCCACGGTAGCGACTGCATCATGTGCCATTAAAATGTATTTTTTATCGTTGACATTTGCCAGACGCCCTCCTCATGGGAGGCAGGACCAGGAATTTGGGGCATTTTATCAGCACCACTACATCTGTTAACCCTTTGGTTTCCGTGCTGGCCAGGCTGGCTCTCAGGTCCCACAGCTCACTGGGCTCCTTTATTTCTGCCTGGGGGTGCCCCTTCCCCGGGTTGCCTCTGATGGCTCCCACCCTTCCAGGTTCTCAGGGGCTAGGCTTGTGGCTGCAGCCTAGTGAAAGATTTAACTCCTTGGTGACCAGACTGCCAAAAGAAAGGCCAGTCAGGCTCTTCAGGGGCAAGTTTTGGCTGAAGTCTGAGTCCAGGATGGCTCTATACCCATCACGCCTTGGAGACTGGGACAGCCCAGGAGCAAGCTCTGCTGAAGACACGGGTGGGCCAGGGGCTGGCTGCAGGCTCTGGCCTTCCCTGGGCTCCTCAGTTTGGCTTGGTAACTTTGGTCAGCAGGAGCCAGCCTTTCTGCCTTCTCCACTAGTCACCACTCCTCAGCGACAAACCTGTGGATTCTCTTAGGGGCAAGTACAGAGCTTCCCAAACCCAAAACCAGGTCCTGTAGCTGGGGCCTGTCAGATGAGAAACTCAGAGGCTGAAGACCTAAGCCCTACGGAGGAGGCCTGACATCTGTCTTTTTCCAGGAGTCTGGAATGTTCCTATAGGGGAGTAGCTGAGTTTAGGGAAACACCTCCCAGCCCTTGCAGGTTACTCTGTCACCCTGCACTATTCACTATGCTGCAAAATCCCACAATGACCCTAAGTTCCCTAAGACCCAGCAGCTGAATACCTGAGAGGTGGCCTAGGAGTCTCCAAGAACACCCAGATTCCTGCCTCTGCACTTCTGTGCATGCACTTCCTCTGCTGTGCTGACTTCCTCTCTCATTCTATCACCTTCTAGGCCCATCTCTCTTCCAGGAAGGCCCAACTTGGAAGGCTTCCCAGATCCCAGGGCCTGCTCCCAACTCCCCGTTCAGAAACTTCCTCACAGTGCACTGTCTTCCTGGTTGCTCCCCATTTCTTCTTTTTCTTTTTTAAATATTCATTTAGTTGTAGATGAACACACAGTATCCTTATTTATTATTATGTGGTGCTGAGAATTGAACCCAGTGCCTCACACATGCAAGGCAGTGCTCTACCACTGAGCCACAGCCTGAGCCCCTCCCCATTTCTTCTTGTCCCTTCAGTTGAACTATAGAGTCCTCCAGAGAAAGAGCTACATCTTTTATTCCTTTTGCACTTCCAGGTTCCTTGGCCCCAATACAGGATCTAGGTGGGGCTGCAGGAGTCAGAAGATTTAGGCCATGACTGCAAACCCTCGTGGGAATGTCAGCAAGCCCCTCTTTCTGGTCTTTACTTAGCTCACTAGAGACAAGATAATCTCTAAAGCATCCTTCAGGTCAAAAATTGAGATTGAACACATGCACAGAAAATCCTGTAAGCACTCCCAGGCCACAGCTTCCCAAGTGCAGGACCAGTGCCTGGACATTCGAACTCTCCTAGGAGGGTGGCCAAAGGGAGAATAAGGACAGTGGGCTGACAGAATCCCAAACAGCGGGCACTATCCTTCGGTGAAGTTGTGCGGGACTCTTAGGACCAATGGCAGAAGCCACCTTGCTCCTGTGACAGCTGAGCAATCACAAGTCTAATCAAAGTACTAGGCATCTCCGTCAACTCCCCTTCTCCTCACTGTCACCCTCCTCCAGGTCCACTTAGTGACAAAGTCCTGGGAGCCTATGAAACAAAGCCTCCATTCCCTCTGTGCACTCTGGTCCAGGCCTATCTCTGGCTGAGCTGCTGTGACAGCCTCCTCCCCACCACCATCTACTGCCTCTTCATCTTCACCTGCTACACCTCCCACTTAGAACCTTCTGGAGATCCCAGGGAAACCAGACATTGCTTGAGAGCAGGCCCTGGATATTCCCTCCCCTTGCCCTACAGCCAGTACTCAGGGTTCAGTAAATGCCTTATATTCGGAATGCCAGCTTTGATGGGTCCCTCTTGCCCTTGGAATACAGGCCCATGAGACGAAGACCTTGATGAGGGAAAAGAGAGGCTGCTAAACACACCTCTTCAGAGGGAATCACACTGGCTGGCAGGGAAACCTGAGAAAAAAGAAACTGCCAATCCTCCCACAACCAGCTGGGAACTAGGGGAGAACAATCAGCCCAGAGAAGTCATGAAGATCCAGAAGCTTCTATGGATCTCTATTCAGCAGCTGCAAGTCCTGAGAGTAGGCTCTTCCCCTCCAGCCTCTGAGGTCCCCATCTATAAAGTGGAGGCTTGGGCTAAGTGGCCCCCAATAGCCCTCCCAACTCTGATGGTCTGGAATCCAAGACAGGTGTCTAGAGGAAAGTCCTACCCACTGAACCAATGCAAATGTAAACTTGAACCCTAGTCCCATCAGCCTGGGAGAATGTGAAACCAACTGGATGACTCACATACCTGGCTTTGCTTGGGAGTTCCTCAGGCTCCACATTAAACTGCTTTGCCAGAGTCTCACATTTATATTTGTTGCAGAGGGTATCGGGCCAAATGGGCCAGCCACGTCAACAAACCCACTACACGGCTGGGCCCGTCATCATCATTGCTTTACAGAAATGGGATTCATTACGTGCTGGCCCTCATTCAGGAGCCTGTTCTATTTTAACAATTGCAATAGCGCCAAACATTCGTCTCCTCCAGAGCTCAGCATAGCGTGCTTTGCCACCGAGATCCATATTTATCACCATTAGAATTACAGAACATTAGAGCATGGACAGGCAGACCATAGAGATAATTCTAGTCCAGCTCCCTATTTTTACAGATGAGGAACAGAAGGCCTGGGGTGGGAGCATGACTTGCCCAAGGACACACAGCTGGTTGGAGACTGAGCAGCTTCCAAATGGCCTTTGAGAGGGCACATGCTGCTCTCAACAAGCTCAGTAACTAGTGATAAGTGCTAATCAAACACTATAAAAGACATACCCACCAAGCCCTATGGTCCACCACGGAACACAACGTATCTAAATGCCAGCCACATAACAGTGGGGCAAATGTGCATTTTGGTACATATTAAAACCAGATTCAGCTGCACGTAGTGATGCACACCTGTAATCCCAGCGACTTGGGAGGCTGAGGCAGAGGCTAGTAAGTTTGAAGTCAGCCTTAGCAACTTAGTGAGCCTCTGTCTCAAAATTAAAAAAAAAAAAAAAAAAGAAAAGAAAAAGGGAAGGGAGGATTTGTGGTTCAGTGGTAAAGCACCCCGGGTTTAATCCCAGTACCCGTGCCCCCCCCAAAATAAAAAACCATATTCATTCTGCATCATACTTTATTTTCTGTGATTACCTTTTTCATCATCTCCTTACCCTCCCCAGCCTTGCAGCAAAGAGGTCAGGACAGAAACAGGATCCATAGCTTAAAAAGAAAAACCAAACCAAAAAAAAAAAAAAAAAAAAAAAACTGAGAAGACCCAGAAAGGTAAGTGGCTGGTCTAAGGAAAATCTAAACTAGAACCAAGTTTAGGGAGCCCTTGAGTCCACTCAGAGGCCTTGGTCAGATAGGCCGTGGGCTTTACTCCCAGGATAGCAACCCTGGGGTCCTCCAGAGCCCTCACAACCTTCCTGACTTCTCTGGCAGCCACAGCATTAACTGGAGAGCATATCCCATGTGCCAGGCCTGGTGCTCAGGATTTTATATGCATCAACAAATTAATCTTCACAACCTCCTTACATGTGGATTCTGGGCATCATCATTTTAATAGACAAGGGACTGAGCACCAGGGAAGAGAAGGCATTTGCCCAACATCAGTCAGCAGATCCAAGGCAGGGCCAGAAGCAGCACTAATTACCAAGCCTGCACTCTTCCCTTCACCTGGCTGGGGAAGGTGGGCCTGATCTCCCAGAGCCCAGGCAAGGGTTTGGCACAGTGTCAGGGCTCAGCAAATGCAGGAAAAAAAAAAGAAAGAAAGAAAGAAAGGAGAGCAATACATAGCTATAGCTGTGGGTCCCCATTGACAAGTTAACAGCATAGCTTGGGGAGACAGCAGCCCCTGATAAAGGAAGTGCTCCTCTGTCTAAACACCACCCCCTGAGGCAGCCCACTTACTCACTGTCTAATGGCACCCACTGGCTTGCCAGACCCAGGGCTAGGCACTCGGACCCAATGGTGAGAATAACCTGTGGTTGACTGTCTAGGGAGAAAGTCACACAGTCATCCAAAAATCAAGCAAAAATAAATGGTGAAAAAGTGTAGTAAAAGAGAAACTGCAAGACGACATACCTAACAAAAAACGTGAAGGGCCTCAGGAAGGACAGCTGAATACACTACACTCTGAAGGACAAAAAGACAACTTCAGCAGAGAGAAGGGCATTCCTATCAACCCTCCCAAAGTAAATGACTTGCCCAAAGGCAGACCTCTCACAACAAAGAAAATATAACTGAAATTGATATCTATGGTTCCTTACCAAAATGGCAAAAATAAAAAAGCCCTCCCACCCTGTTGGTTAGACCACAGCAATAGTAGGAATACCTATCAGGAAAAATGTTATGGAGGGCAATTTGGTGACATTTTCAAAATTTCAAATCCAAATACCCTTTGAACAGACAATTTATTGCACAAATATACTCTCCAGAGTGTGAAATGATGTATGTCCAAGTTTAATCAAAAGAGAGGGAGAAAAAATCACCTAACTTCTTCCATAAGGACTGGAACAACCATGAATTAAAGCTTCATGGAACAACCGTGAATAAAGCTGTAAGTGGCTATACTAAAGGAAGCAGGCAGCTCTTTTTGGATGGAATGATCTTCAAGACATGTTTACAAAGCAAGGAGCAAAAGCATTTATATAGTTCAGCACCTTTTGTGCATAAATGAGGGGATTTGAGGTTATATATTCTGCCTATAGGTACACAGAAAATGCTCAATACAAATTAAAAACAGTGCTTAGCTATGGGGGGTGCAGGTGAGAGGGACTGCAAAAAACCCAGATGGATGAGGAACAAGTAGAGGGAGACGTCACATGGATAACATTTTTAAAATTGTGATTTATTTTTAAACTGTGTATTTCCTCTTCAAAAAGCAATTTTAAAGATGCAACTAAATATTAAATTACATATCTGTTAAGTATGATGAAAAGGTGCTTAATGCTCAGAGAGTGTGGAATGGGAACCCTAAGTCTCCTCCCTGAAGAAGTTGTATTTGAACTTGGATCCCAAGGTTCAGGAGGCAGTAGCTAGGTGAGGAGGGTGGGAAGATCATCCCAGGCCCGTGGGAGGCAGGTCAGCCAGTCAGAACCCTGCTTTGTCTTTTAGGAGCATCTGGCTGTGTGGTTCAAGGGATTCCTATTCTAGGCCCCACCTGCCACTTAGGACCAGCTCCAAGCCCAAGCCCTCATCTGGACCCTGGGCCCTTCCTCAGAGAATTAAGAAAAATAGCAGAAGGGAGTCTTGGAAGATTCAGAAACTAGTAAAACATGGCTGCTTCACACCTCCCACAACCAGACTCTCTTATCCTGGTTTTTATTAAGGGTGGGTAGACACATGGTCTCTCAGACACCCCCAGGTAAAGGAAATTTGCTGAGTTGGAACTCTAAGCTAGAAAGACACTGAGTCCACCTGGTGGACCCTGGGATGATACCACCACTACCACCAGAACTGGTTTGCAACTTCACTACAATGGTGACAGTCCCAGCTCATACAGGGTCTGGCCCCCTTCTCAGGAAGAGTTCCCGATCCTTTGTGGGAACCAAGGTAAGCTGTCAATGGATGGCAGCTGCTAAAGCTCCTGGGATACTACAAGGATCCCAGGGAAAAGTCCAAAGAGACTTTTCTGGAGAAAGTTCCTTGATGTCTAGAAGCTTTTAGGGAAAACTAAAAATGCGGAGGTGAGCTGTAAAAAGGAGAGGTGTGTTTGAGGCAAGTTCACAGTACAAGATGGCTCTCTCCCAAGCTCTTGCACTGAGAAACCAAGAAGGATGACTACTACTTCTTTTTTTTAATCTTTATTTTTTAGTTGTAGTTGGACACAATACCTTTATTTCACTTATTTATTTTTATGTGGTGCTGAGGATCGAACCCAGGATCTCGCACGTGCGAGGCGAGTGCTCTACCGCTGAGCCACAACCCCAACCCCAGGATGACTTCTTCCCCCTTCCATGTGAGCTCACTGCTTCTACTAGCACAGGCCAAGGAACAGAAAGCCAAGGTCCTTAGGAAGTTAATCACCTCCATAGCCCTTGTCTTGCTGGCCACAGATGGCTCCCTCTTCATGATGCTCCAAATAGCTGAAGATAAGACAGCCAGAGCCCTGGGTCCAAAAAGGTGTGAGACTAGGTAGCAAAAGGCTCAGGACAGAGTGCTTCTCCCTTACTCTCAGCTTCTGAGACAATTTCTTCAATCCTCAAGCCCTATAGCACAGGGGGTACTATAGCCAATAAACTGCAAGTCCTGGGTCGGGAGGAAGAGAGAAGAGAGAAGTTCCATATCCCGTCCATCAGAAGAGAAAGCTAAGTTAAAATGTGTACAACCTCTATTGCCAAAGAAGTGAGCCTGGGGCAGGCAAGGCAACTGAGGCCAGGGGGCACCTGGGCCTTATGAGCCTGTCAAGCAGCCTCATTGGCCCAGACTTAACAGCACATGCAGGATTATCAAAAAAACCCTCAGAGAACCAGAAAGAGCCACCAAGGAGGTAAGACAGGCTTGGAAAACCTACTGCTGGACTGTGAAGGCCAGATCTCTCTCCTACTTTCCTAAAAAAGTCTGGTTTTTCAACCCTGGACTCTTTTTCCTCCAACTTTCTGCAGGGGGCCAGGGAGGTAGAAGGTCCTCCAAGGCATCCCTGAAGCTAGGAACCCTAAAAGAAAGCTGTGCTTCCAAAAGATCAAGAAGCTTGATCCCTAGGTACTTCCAGTCACCCAAAAAGTCAGTTTCTGCCAAGCTCTGGACTTACCCATAGTCTGTCCCATTGAGTTGCATGTGCCCACATCTAGGTTCCCTGCTGCCACCACAGAGACCCTCCCTAACCTTTTGAGCCTGGTGCCACAACCTGGCCAAGCAGAGGAGGCGAGTCAAGAGTCAAGTGGGAGTGAATTCTTGGCCATGATGGTACCCAAGAAAACCCAGGAGGCCCCTCTCCTCTCATTTTAAAGGCCCTGCTACTCTGGGAGGTTGGGATTTGGCTGACCCTTCATTGGACATCTGCCCTAGCACCACAAAGAGTCATGAAACAGGCAAGTCAGGAGTTAGTTCGGTTACGTAAGCTTTCTCTTAGTTGATTATTTACACATCACCAATGACAGAGAACTGAACACTCCAAGAAATTAAAACTAGGAACCATTTACCAGTTATCTACTTATTAATCTGAAATGAAGCACAGCTGGCATTTTACAAGAGGAACTATGGATCACAGAATTCTGATTTGTACACAGATCCCCAGAGACAAAACTGAGGCACCAAAGAGGGACATAGCTGTACATGTCCCACCCACCATCCTCACCCTGAGTGTTAGTGCACAGCACCCCCCGCAGCCTCCACTGCCCTGCACCCCACTACACCCCTGCCCTGTGCCCCACTACGCCCCTGCCCTGCCCGTCCAGAGTAACCTCAGGAGTCCAGAGAGGCAGGCCTGCGTCCTGGCAGAAAATATCAGCTCTCAGGCTTCTGTTTGCCACACACTTGAGCTAAAAAATTCCACATAAAATGTTCTTTTTTGTGGGTCTGCCAGAGCCAGAAGGGGAAAGAATGAGCTTGGGCAGCCTGGACGGGACGTCAAAGCAGCATCCCAGGGGCTTCAGAATCCTTTCACAAGAGCCAGACCCTAGGCAAGCCAGGCAGGAGTAGACCCAGGAGCCAGAGCAAGCCTTCCTTCCCAAGGCCAGGCGGCTCTCAGGCCAGGCACATCACACATCACAGAGGAGCTTCAGAATTCATTCTTAAAACGTTTACTTGCCTTATGTCACATTCCAGCAAGAACAGATCTGGGAATACTGAAGCTGAGAGATTTGACCCATCACATCAAGATCATCATCATCATTATCATATTTGCTATTTATTTAGAGCCTCACATCTGCAAAATGATTCCTGAGTGTTCTCTCATTTAATTCTCACTCCTATGGCAATCTCCATATTTCCTTCCTTCTCCCTTCCTTCCATCCTTCCTCTCTTCCCCCAACCCCATCCCATACTGGGGACTGACCCCAGAAACACTCTACGATTGACCTACATCTCAAGACAGGGTAAGTTGCTAAGGCTGGTCATGAACTTGCAATCCTCCTGCCTTAGCCTCCAGTCACTGGAATTACAGGCATGTGCCACCACACCTGGCTTCCATGTCTACTCTATAAACAAGGAAAAAGAGGCTCAAAAGGACTGAGATCTTTTCCAGAGTCACCAGGCAGTCAGCGGAAGGGGGCCTGTATAGGTATCAGCAGGTCTGGGCTCCATCCACAAACTGGCCTATAACAACAAGGCCTGTGGCTGGGTCCCGAGAGTCAATTTTCCACATCCCTGTCCCCATCTGACCCTCCCCCAACACTGCCCCAGAACTGGCCTCCCAAGGTCAGGTAATCCTGCTCCTTACGTGGCCAAAGGGGTCCAGGTGGTTGTTTGTCAACTTCAGCTTCTGGAAAGAGACCAACTGCCGCATCCAGTGAGCCCCAGTGGCTGGAGAATCTGGGTGGACATAAAGCCTTCCTGGCATGGCCGGCTCAGCCTTTCCTGCCACCATCCTGCCAACAGAGCAGACGAGTGGCAGCAGCTGATTACATGGGGTCTAGTGAAGTCCAGATGCCCTGTCCCCTCTCAGAGTAAACCCCCAAAACAGCTACTGCTCCCATCCCAGTGTCAATCAAGGATTTTCAGGTAGGAGCAAGGGCAGGGGAGAGAGTGCTAATGAAGAGGAAGGAAGCACAGTTCTGAAACTCTTTTACTTCACTGCAGTAGAGAGAGAGATGGGGAGGAAATATGAGAATTTAGATGAAGGATTCAGGTAATCACAAAGATAACTGTGGGAAAATTTAGGCACTTTTGTGTGCCATATTTATAATTTATATTTGTTTATTTTCCTTTATGCAATGCTAGGGATTGAACCCAGGGCCTCACACATGCTAGGCAAGTGCTTTACCACTGAGCTACATCCACAGCCCTTTTTATAGCTTATTTTATTTATTTATTTTTGGTACTGGGGATTGAACTCAGGGGCACTTAACCACTGAGCCACATCCCCAGCCCTACTTTGTATTTTATTTAGAGACAGGGTGTCACTGAGTTGCTTAGCCCCTCACTTTTGCTAAGGCTGGCTTTGAACTCACAATCCTCCTGCCTCAGCCTCCTGAGCCACTGGGATTATAGGCATGCGTCACTGTGCCTGGCTTTTTATATCTTATTTTGAGACAGGGTCTCACTAAGTTGCTGAGGCTCATCTCAAACTTACAATCCCCCTGCCTCACTCAGCCTTCCAAGTCACTGGGATTTTAGGTGCACCACTATGCCCAGCTTATATTTGTAATTTTTAAAAATATATTTATTTTTTAGTTTTAGGTGGACACAATATCTTTATTTTATTTTTATGTGGTGCTGAAGATCAAACCCAGTGCCTCATGCATGCTAGGTGAGCACTCTACCACTGAGCCACAACCCCAGACCCTTATATTTATAATTTTTAAATGTTATAAGTTGTACTAGCTGGAGGTAACTTCTCAAAGGGCCTAGACATCTTTTAAATTGCTTGCCCAAAAAATCATGCCAAGAAATTAATTAGCAGCTGGCTCTCAGCCAGAGCCTGCTTTGAATTCTGATCTAGGCCAAAGAGAGAAAAAAGAGAAATGTGGACTTGGCCACCAAATCCTGCCTCCTCAACTCAATCTCTGCCAGCTCTCCTATCCCATCATGGAGCCCAGGCCCCTGGCCAGCATCCCTCTTTCAGTGGGCCCTGCTGAGCTCCAAAGGCAGAGAGTATTAAATAGTTAGTTCATGAAAAGTAACCAGCACTGACTTACCTATCTGGCCCCAGTGTTGTCTGGCTCCTCAACCTGCCTATCTGCCCAGGCCCTTGCTAAAGGGTCCTACCATCTGACCCCCAGCAACAGCCTCATTCAGTCTGAAGGTGGACATATTCTATAGCCAGACAAAGAAGACATGAGTGGACAAACAGGAGAGAGCCACTGCCAGCCAGGTGTCAACTATTAAAGACCCCCAAGAAAAACGGTTCCCATTCTCCTCCTGAGTGAAACACTGACAGAGCTTGAATCTTCCATGTTAGTGTTTCCCAATACCCAAAAGCACTGTCATCAAATCCTAATTTTCTGTGCCCGCCAGGACAGCATGAACCCCAGAAGTCCACAAACACCAAACACTGCAGCTATTTCAGCTTGAGCCCCACCTGGGCAGGTGTGCAAACACCTGAAGCCCTCCCCAGCCTCTGCAGCAGGAAGTAGACTGGAGGCTGTGGTTCTGGGAAGTAACTTAAAGAATAGTTGGGGGATCCCTGGACCAATTTTGTGGGCATAAGTGGGAAGGGCAGTTGAGGGAAGATGGCCCCAGGCCTCTTACCATTTGTTGTCACAGAACTTGTAGCGGTGGTCATCTGCAGGGACGATGTCAATCAGCAGGATGTACTTGGTCTTGGGGTTCATGCCTGTGACTTTAACCTTGTAGCTGGGGAACATCCTCCTGGAGGAATCAAGGGGTGAGACAGAGTGTGGACAGAGAACCAGGAGAGATGGAACAGAGTGAGCGAGGGCAGAGAGTGCCCTTTTAGCAAGAGATCGTGGCCCTATAGCAGTTACATGGCACCTCCGTTTGCCCTAGCTGCTCTTGAACCCCACAGCATTCAGTCTGTGTCCGGGAAAACAGTTTACATGATATCCCAAATTTCCCTCTCCCCCCAGGTCTCCAAAGATTGGGGCCCAGTGTCTGTGAGCCACTGAAGCACAGAAATCCTGGTCAGGATTCTGAGAGAGGATTTTAACATCAAACTGGTATGCTAGTCTGTACATAGCTAAAGTTCTGGGGCACCACCACAGACTGCCACAGCATATGACCTGGAAGTCCCTGTCAGCTGCTTCTATGCACAATGAGATGCCTCCTTTGTGTCCCATCCTGTGGAAATCTTGTGAGCTTTTTAACACAACTTGCAGGAAAACAGGAGAGTGCTGCTGAAAACCCTGCTAAGTTTGGATTCCTCCTTTGTGTTCAGCAAGGGTATTTCTCACTGTGAATGCCTCACCTGGGCCAGTGCACCTAACTGAAATCAGGAAAACTGGATCCAGGAACACAGATTCTGAAACCACCATGCCATACTCCACAGCCCGATTCCACCACTGATAAGGTGTTGGGCAACTTGAGTTTCCTGTGCTGTGGTTTCCCTACCTCTAAATTGAGGATAACATCACTAGCTAGATCATAGACTGCCACGTGGATTAAATGAGTCTACTTGTGACTATTATTACTGCCCCCTCTCTGCTTCACCGCACCCCTAAGTCTGTGGTATGACCTATTTTCATGAAAATGGATTCACCAAAGAACAGTTTTCCAGTTCCTACAGCCCATGCTGAGGCTGTCCAGGATCCTAAGGCTCAGAGAACATTCTAGAGAAAGGGTTCCCAGACCCCTGAGCACATACACACATATCTTCAGGGGCATAGCTCCCTCCCCTGGCCACCAGGCCCCTGAACTTCCCCAGAGGAGCAGACGGATCTTCCTCACACTATCTCCCAGTAGTCCCCTGCCCCGCACTCCATCTTCCACAAAAGTACTCTTGCTAGCAGGGAGTGAAGCAGGATCCAAACCTAAGAACTGAAAGACACTAGGGAAATGGGTACCATCCCACCCTGAGCTGTGTCACTACCTAGACAGTCCACTCCAAGAAAACCATCAGCAAGCTGTCTGCCTCTCATAACCCAAGAGAGTATGGGTACCTTCACAAAATGCTGCCCTAGACACCTCAAACAGATCAGAGTCCCCATTTTGTTCACAGAGGTACCAGCTTACCTGGGTATGACAGGGCTTCCAGAAAGAATCAAGCAGGCAGACCCTACAGCAAGCCCCTCCAGGACCCTGAGGCAGAGGAAGGGCTCAATCCCTGCCCTGTCCAGGCCCAGCCTGTGCCTCCTCTCCTGCTTCGGGAGAGGCCTATGAGCGCCCTGCAGCGGGGAAGAGGGGCTGTGCTGGGCCTGTGCACACACGCGCATGTGCAAGTGCGCATGTGTGCCGTGCCTGGAGGGCGGGGGTAGTTCTAGCTGCTAGTCTAGGGACTTATAAACTGTGTGGAAGAATTTGTCTCAGATGTCAATTGAAAGCATTTTCAAATGTCCACCCCACCCCCTCTATGGGAAGTGAAAAGGCTCAGGAACCCAATCCTGCCTCCTGTTCACCAGCCCTCTGCCCGGCCTGGGGGCACAGCTGGAGCCTGCACTACCCACTTTCCTGGCTCTGCCTTTCTCGAGGTGGGCCTGAAGCTGGAGGGGGAGGGCAGCAGCTGCCTGGCCTTCCCTTCAGGGAGGAAGGAAGGCCAAGAATCCTGTCCCCTCCAGTCCACCATTTTGTAACTGCTATAGAAACAGCCACAAAATGGGGCAACCCTGGCGGTGCTTCTGCTGGCCTGGCACCTGTGGCCTGCACTTAGACTGTTTCTCCTGTAATCACTCCAGGTGGCAACAGCAGAGGGCAGCCACAGCTTCTTGCCCAGGCCAGTGTCCACACAGGGGGCCAGGCAGGAGGAAATGGCTGACTGCCACTTCACCAGTCTTCATAACCCAGATGGAGAACAGGATGAGGGATCCTTTCCTTCCGCTCCTCCTCCCTAGTACACTTAACCTCAGCAGCTCAGGAGGCCAGGGGTTGACTGAGTGCTTATTAGAAGCCCTTTTAGGAGCCTGTACTCTGCCCCGCAGGGCTTGGAACTGGTATCTTGTGAGCTGGCGCCTCTGGGAAGCTGACCAGAGATCAGACTCCAGACAGATAGTAGTCTCAGGGAGGTGTTAGGGCACTGGTGCAAGGAAGGAGAATACCTCCTAGCCTCTGCCTCTTCTGCCCACAGTTTCCCCTCTTCCTGTGGAAGCAATCTTCAGAATCAGGGAGGGCAGATATCTGGTCTAGCTGGGGTGTTTGAAAGTCTTTGGCTGCAGGCTGAGGTGGCTGAGGCTCAGGAAGCTCCACTGCCTTCAGAGAAACAGATGGCCAGGTCTCTGGCAGGGTACAGTTTCAGCACAGGGTACAGCTTCTGGGACCATGAAGAACACACTACCGACCCATATCATTCTCCCACCTAGGTGGCTCCAGGAAGATGAATGGCCCAGCCCCGGTGGAGGAAGGGCTGCAGGAGAAAGTGAGGCACACCTCCACCTGTGGCATCTATCTGTCCTTGGTTGTTAAGGGAACCCAAAGACCTGGCTTGAGGGTTTTCATCAGATCAGCATGACACAGGCAGCAGAGGCCAGGCTAGATTTGGGAGCTGTGACTTCCTCTGAGCTCTACTGGTGAAGTAAAGGTCCTCCCTAATGAAACATACGAAACCACGGAGTAAGATGTAAGTTACTCCTCTGATTTATGACATAAAATGTACCTGAAAACCAACACCTTCTGGGGAAAGGAAACCTCTGTGGGCTTGCGGGGAGGGGGAGGATCAAGAAGAGAGGCACTGACTGCGCCATCTCCATCTCCCTCTCAGGCCCTTGTCACTAGTGCCCACCAGCTGCTGGCCCCAGGCTGCCTGCTCTGTCCCTGTGCCCGCACGCTCCCAGTTCCCTCCAGGCCTCTTGCCCCGCCCACTTTCCCCGCGACCCGCCTGCAGCCTTCACGCAGGACCCTCGCGCCTTCTCCCCGGGCGCCGTGCGCCCTCTCGGTGCTGTCCCAGTTCCCCGCACCCCTTGGACTCAGTACCACCAGACACATGGGCACTCCCCCGGCACAGCACGCGCGGAAATGGCTCCGCCAGGGGAATAAACAAGCTGCCTCCTCGCCGCCCGCGAGGAGATGAAAGCCCGGGTTTCTTCTCTGATCATGAGACGGGCTCTGAAAGGGTGCGGGCCTGGAGCCTTTATCTGCTTCATACTCGGAAATGGTTTTAGAATGAGCTGCTAAGATAAGCGTTCTCCGACGTTTTTGGGTGTCGGAGGCTTGCGGGGCCCGGGCAGGGGCTTGGGGGCATTTTAATTTTGGCAACAAATCTGTAAACGCGAACTCACTATAGAGAGAAGGGACGCCCAAGTGATCGCTGTGCCGAGGGAGCCACGCGGCTCCCAGGTCAAAGCGGTTGTCAAATTCAAGGCGCTGACCTTCCTGCCCACCCCCAACCACGGAGCGTGGGGCTGAGAATAGAGGACCTAGGGTCTCATCCGATTCTCTCCGCCTGGCCTGGCTTCAAACCCACTTCAGCCTGGACTTCCCTGGGACTCCGGGGGGCTCCAGAAGCAACTACCTGCGCCTTTTCTTAAATTCGGCACAAAAATAAATCTAAGGGGTGAGAAGTCTGGAAAGTGGTTTCCAGGGTGGGAGTGGTGGTGACTGGAGGGCGCTCAGGAGGGACTCTGGGTGTTCTCTTCCTTTCTCTAGATTGTAGTTTCAGCTCTGTCCCTTTTGTGAAAAGTTATAGAGCTGTATCCCTAAAATTCGTACATTTTTCTGCAGAAATACTGCAGTAAAATCAACATTAAAATTATATATGCTCACACACACATATACACACATGCCTTAGAGCCAGAGTCTGGAAAAAGAAGAAAAAAAAAAGCTGCAGGGAAAAGACAGGGGTACACTGGAAACTTCAGTGACTTCTACCCCTAATGTCCAGGGTCCTCAGGAAGAATACTAGATAGGATGGGAAGAGGCCAGGGCTCAGACACCAAGGCTGAGGTTAGGGTGGGGTAGGGATGGGTGCTGCTTATACTGAAGCCAAACATTTTGTAGCCAAAAGATTTCTGAGAACATGCCCAAGCTACTCAATTGATTTGCACTACACACACACACACACATACACACACACACACACACACACACACACACACACACAGTTTTCTAATTCGCCCAAAGTATTTTTAAGAAATATTTTCCCTGAGGGGAGGAGCAGGGTGAGGGTGTGTGGAATGGATGCTGTTTGGGAAGGTCAGTTGCTTCTCTTAGATTTTTTTTTTTTAAAAGGCACTTCCTTTTGATAGACTTTTGCTTTCAGAAAATACTTTAAGAAGAGATCAAAGCACTCTCTCCCCAACCCACTTTCCCAGTGTCTTCAACCCTTACTTCTCTTATCATCCACGCCACTGGGCTCTGACGCTCTGTATACAGAGCGAGGGCAATTGGCTTTGAAGCCCCGGATTAAGCCTGGCCAAATCCTTGCCTCAGAATAACAAACAATACAGGTTCAACAGGAGTTCTCATCGGTAGTTCATTTTTCAAACGCAAATTCACTGTCACTAACACAAGCAACATTGAACTCAACAGGCTATGAAGGCTGATAGTGGAGATTTATCTGGTGGCAAAACATGACCTAGGAGTAGGGCAGTCCGACGGTTAGGGAATTTTCATTTTGGGGAGTTTATATTTAAATTTTTGTGGAGCTCACTTTTATCTGTATTTGGGAGAAAATGCAGTTTCTCACATGTATCAAGCTTGGCAGCAATGTGGAGTCTGCTTTCTGCAGTGACCAGCATGAGCCCTGTGGGTGCAGGGGCCTGAGATGGACAGAAACTGGCTGGGGAGCCGTTTGGCCCCCGTTTTATACCTGACATCAGGGGTTCCTGAGCATCCAGAAATTGGTATGTTATCTTGTGGTTGGCATTTTATTCACCAAATGAAAATTGACAATTCATTCTCTAATCACTTTCAAGGACTCAGACAGGCTCAGATAGGAGGCTTATGAGCCAAGAACTCAAACTGGCTTGAGAACATTCTGCATCCCCTTTTCCAGGAACCCCTCTTCCCCAACCAGGCAGTGTGTTATCATGTCCCCAACCAGTCATGGTCTCTAGGGCAGAACAGCCCCACATTAAACAGGGCTCTGCAAAAAAAATGCAATCAAGGGGATTTCTCAAAGCTAGGGTCTTGTTCTGGGTGGGTGTGGGGTGCATCATCTGCTTGGCTCGTGTAGTCCTATCGATTGCCTAACTTCCCTGCTCTGGGTTTAGTTTATGTCTTCCCAGTTCTCTTCCAGTTCTCGCAGTCTAGGAATCTGTGATCCAAGGTTTAGGAGAGAGGTTCAGGCCATCTGCTAAGAAATGAAACTGTCCCAGGAAGGGTTCTGGTGGAAACACAGAGTTTAGGGGAACAGGGAGAGGCACAGGAAAGAATGTTGCCTACAAAGCAAGCTGCATCCAGAGCCTGCCCTTGCACAATCATCAGAGTGATAAAAGTGGTTTCTGAAGACATTGGGGTGCTGGGAGCTGGGGTGCAGCTCAGTGGTAGAGCAACATGTGCAAAACCCCGAGTTGGATGTGCAAAACCCTGAGTAGGATCCCCAGCATTAAAAAAAAAAAAGTGTGCAGCCATGCAGGAGGACATGGGGTCTATGAGAATCGTGGGGTGGGCGTAGGGAGGAATGAGGCTAGTGACTTAGTGACTTTCTTAAGAACTAGACCAGATCCAAAGATAACTTTCTGCCACAGAAATTAAAGGCTGTGATGAATCTGTAATCATCCCAGCCTCCCACCCCCCTGTACTGAGGATTGAACCCAGGAGTTTCACAGATGCTAGGCAAACACACTACCACTGAGCTATATCCCTAGCCCTGTCCATTTTATTTTCTCAAAGTTGCCCAGGCTCATTTGGAATTTGCGACCTCCTGCCTCAGCCTCTGGAGGAACTGGGATTACAAGGGTGCGCCACCACACCCAATGCATCACCATCATTTTGAAACTATTATCATCATTCCCTGAGGCTCCTCTCTAAGCCATCATGAGGATCAGGCACAAACATCTGCCTAAAGCTGGTCACCTCTGGAATGTGTGTGTGTGTGTGTGTGTGTGTGTGTGTGTGTGTGCACGTGCGTGCTGCTCTCTCAGAGCAAGGAGGTAAGAGGACACACACAGGTGCAGGAAACCCTCTGAGGAGAACCACAAATGACTTTTGTTTAAAATGGCAGAGGCCAGACACATACAGAGAACATGTGGGCCATTTAGTTTGAAGAGACAAGATTATTTCTGCTGCCTAAAAAATTGGAACTTCTGGATCTTTTTTTTTTCCTTCCCTCTACTTCATCAGCACAAGAAATAAATCCCCCTCTCAACACCTGTAATCCACTTGACAATTTCCCCAGCAACATTCACATGATCCCTTGGTTGGAGTCTATCAATAATTAAAAAAAAAAAAGAAGGGCAGCAGGTACGTCTATAACTACCATTTACCTGACACCACAAAGCTTACAGGAGTGACCAAGTGCACTCAGAAAGAGGCTGAACTTGCAACAACCAACAACCGGACCTTCTCTCCTCAATGGCTACTCCACACAGCACCCTCTACCAAACTCTCTCATGCATCCTCTTCCTCATCCTCAAATGCAGCAAACTCAGTCCTGAAACCAACCTGCCTCATTCCCTAATAGAGGCCCTCGGTAGCCATGCCACCTCCCTGACTAAGGCACGAGTGTGGCCAAGTATCCAGACCTCTTCCCTCAACAAAATAAAGCATTGCAAGAGCCTGCCAGCAAACAAAGAATGACCACAGCACCCCTACACCACACACAACAAACCAGATGCTTTTTGTTTCTTTTGAATACTTCTTGTTTCTTTTGAATATCGCTGTGCTAGGTACTTTACAAACAATTATAAGGACCTTTTCTTTTAAGGACAGGGGCAGGCAGAGACCCTTAAGTCTCTTATCTGAGGTCGCAGAGAAAGAAATAGCTGAACAGGCGCACTCCCCCATCTCACGATCTAACTCCAGATCCCTGGCTTTTGATGGTTTACCATCAAATTTCTTTAAAATCCCAATTTGGGGCCCACAACCAGGCAAAGGGACACTTTTATACCTAACCTATCCCTGGGGACCAAAATCAAGTGTGTACATGTGGAAAGAGCAAAGGGTGGGGAGAGTGTTCCTGAACCTGAACTTTCCAGTGTCTTCAGCAATCTCCCCTCACCTGTCAACCATTCTCCTGAGTCATTCCTGCCCCACCCCAGACACCCCATCCCAACGACTCTCTGTCATCTGCCATCTGAGTCTTCCTCCTCTCACTCTCTCCTCCCTGTTCTCTCCCACAGACACCAGCGCATTTTAAAGATGTTTCCACTTTATAAATCATCCCTCTCTGGCAGCCACTGAGAGCTGCCCCAAACAGCACATACAGAGCCCAACGGGTGCCTTCCCCTCAGCCCAGGAGCAGCTTGGAAACAGAGGCATGAGAGACTTGTGGGTCATTCTGCTCCTGAAAAGTTACATAAATTGAAAAACAGTCCCATCCTCATCCTCTTCTACCATCTGCCAGGGAGCATCTCCCAATTCAAACAATCAGAGAAACCCTGCTAGTCCCCAGAGAGAGGAGGACAAAGCAACCCTGCAGGAGGGCAAAAGGACTGGGAATAGCCATCCTCATTTGCATATCATTTGCACAGTATTGCCCCCCTCTCAAACTTTGCAGCAGCTCCCTCCAAGGAGTAATTCCCTGAGCCTTGGCTGCAGGTCCCAAGCTGCTGTGGGGTGTGACCCTGAGATCTGAGTGTTCGACAGGACTCCCATGGGACCTCAGGCTGGGAACGATTGCTAACTGAACTTTCTGAGATGATTCCCATTGCTCCGGCTTGCCAACCACCCTCCAAGTAGATCTCCGCGGCTGACCTGCCCGCCTTGGTGATGATCATCTCAGTGCCCGCCTCGTGAAACTTCTTCCAGAGCTCCTTCTCATGCAGCCCCACCTTGATGTTCTCGATGGTCTGGGGAGGTGAAGGAAGGGGACTCATGTCTGTTTGTCCCAGGGCTCCAAGAGGAGCCTGTGGAAAGGAGAACGCAGATCGAAGGAAGTGTGCAGAACACACCAGCCCAGAAGCCCACGTCTCAAGACTTCCTTCTACAAAATTATTTTGAGACATTGGTGAATTTAAACAATTTAATTGGTGAATTTAAACAATTTAATTTAAATTGGTGAATTTAAACAATTTAATTTAAATTGGTGAATTTAAACAATTTAATCAGACCCCTTTAGGGTCCTCAGAGGTAGATGATACTCTTCAACCCAATCACTTCAGGTGGCTGGCTGTGGGCAGACACAAGGATACCGGGAGAGGCACACACAGCTCGGATTCTGTGCATGAGGATTACCGGGTTATCACAGGGAAGCCTCAGCAACGTACACTGGGCCTCGAAGTGGCAAAGCGACTCCAGTGCACAACCATAAGGGGTCGGCTTGTCCCACCCGCTTCCAGGCGTTCACCCCTGCCCTCTCAAGTTTTCAGGACTAAACATTTGGCTCGGGCTCTCTTGGCTAGTGCAGGAATCTCCCTCCCCAGCCTGCCCCACAGTAGCCCTGAGGGTTCAAAGTGGATAAGGATCCAAAAAACCAAGAGTATGAGGCTTGCCCAGGGAGAACCAAAAAGCAGACAGTCAGGCTGCTTGGTTGCCCTGAAAGAGTTCTGCCCGTGATCAGACTGAATGACCCGCACAGGCAGACAAACCGACGCCCGAAGTCTACCCGACGGCTGGCGCTGCCCTACCTGCTCTGCAGCGGCAACGTCTGTGCCGGGGCCTGGGGGACTGCCGAGCGCGGCTCCGCTGAGGCTGGGCGCTGCCAGCGCGGGCTCCGGGGCGTTGGCGGTGTTGGCCGAGCTGCCCTCCCCGAGCGCTGGACCCGGGGCCCGGAAGGCCTCCTCGCTCTCGGACAGGCCTTTATCCTGCAGCATCTCCTGCGGGCACAGCACGCACCAAGTCACTCTACCAGATCCACAGTGGCCCAGGCCCGCAAGCAGCCCTCTCCAGCAGAGCTGGGGTCCTCATGCAGGCGTGGAGGCAGCACTGGCGCACGTGGACCCCGCCCCCTTCTGAGCTGGGGGAGGGAGCGTGTGGAGAGGGCAGAACCCTCAGGGTTCTGGACCTAGTAGGGTCTGTGTTCAGTTGAGATCTGCCAGTGTGGAGACGTGTGATGAGTAGGTCCGGGGTAAGACCCGCCCTCTCCGCATAGCCCCATTTGCAACTCCTGTCCCTCCTTCCTGCTGGGCAACATGGAACCCGAGGCCTGGGTCTTCTAAGTGGAGTACAGGTCCCATTCTTGGTCCAGGGCAACCAGAACACTCCCTGGACTGGCAAGAGAAGACAGCCAGGCCTGAAGGTAGGGACCAAAGCTCCAGCAGCTCCACACCTGCAGAGAACTAGAGCTGGGTGGCCCTTTAGGCCTCTATTCATTCATCTGCCCTCACCCACCCATTCAGATGGCACTCAGGTAGAGACTTCTGAACCAAAGACTTTCACTCTTACACATTCCCACCGGGCACAAGCATCCTCACACAAGGGCACAGGACCCTTACACTGCATCCATCCCACTCAAACAGCTACACTTTGTTAGGGCTCCTTTGATTCAGGCCCTGATCTTTGTCAGGACTCTCATTCTCACTGGTGCATTGGTCCAAAGGAGCCAAACCCTTCCTAGCCAAGGATCCCAGGCCAGTAGGTTAGGTCCAGTTCATAGGCACAGTCCAGTCTTGCCTCAGGGCACAGTGCTATTTCCCTAAGTTCCTGGGCCTATGCACGCTCCTACCCATGTGTCTTCTCCCAGTCTGCAGCTGGTCCTGGACTACCAGAAGGAGCCCCCAGTTTGCAAGGACCAACCAGTTGGGTCCTACATCCCTCAGGAGTGCAATCCTACGCTATCTCTGCTCCACTTCTTACCTCCCGGCTCTGGTTAAGTTCTGGTGGGCTTTCAGTATGTCTGACTGCCTATCTTGTGGCTGGGTGCCTCTTCCTTTTTTCCTCCTATCTTCTTTCTGTTTTCTCCTGAATCTCCCTTGGTATCCCCAAGCTCTGATCCCTCGCCCACCCTGTTCAGTAAACTCCCCATCCCGGACTTGAGATTTCAGCTCCCAGGGCCTGGCAAAGTAAACAAGCCAAGTGCAACTGAGGAGATAAAAAGGGGCCAGGGCTGGGAAAAGCCCATAAAGATAAGGCTGACAGCCTAGCGGGTCCTTGGCCACAGCCTGGAACAAGAGTCGCAGGACGTGGTCGGCCCCATCCCGGGCTCTTTGAACCACGTGCGGGTTCCGCTGGGCTGAGCCTTGGAAACCTAGGAGCCCCTAAACAGGGGGACGCTGCACGACGACGATAGTAGTTGCGCGCTGGAGTCAAGGCACTGTTTCCCACTATATCTGGGCCCGAGCCAGGATAGGCGCCCGCGAACGGTGGGTCCCAAGCGCCACGGCTTGCGAGACCAGGAGGAGGGGCTGCCTCCAGCGTTGCGGACCTAGCCACTAGGTCCTCTGAGGGGCTTCTGTCACCCCGGAGCCCTACAGAGACGCTGTTCGACTGGAGTCTAGCACTCTTAATCCAGCTCCACACAGAGCACATCCGCTGAGCGTGCCCACTGACGCGGGTCTAGTCGCTTGGACTGGCTACGAATTGCACTGCGTTCTTTCCCTCTTCGGGGTTCGCTTCCTCCTTTTCTCGGTCCCGGAGCCCCATCCTCATCTTTAGACAGCTTGCCCTCTCCGAACACCCGGACAATTCCCTTTTTTTCCCCAGCCCAGCTGACCCGAAGGGGCAGTCCCCGCTGTCCCCCTCGGACTCTGAGCCCCAATGCTCTTGGATGCTAGACCGCCGGCTCTCGCCATCAGCCAGGGTCGGCGGCCAGCGCTCGCCCGCCGCAGCCTCTGAGCGGGTCCTTCACGTCGACCGTCCGCGGGTTCTGCTCCCTCAGCGCTTGGGCTCTCGCTTTCGGCAGCCTCGTTTTCGAGGGCAGCATTTTTCTTTTCACTTTTAGATCAGTAAAGATGTTTCTCTTGCACTGAGTAAATTGATATTTTGTACTATTTTTAATATTTTAATTGTGCCCATTATCAGTAGAATAATGCTGTGGTCAGTTCAGTAACATTAAGAATATTTATCCTACCACACAAATTATTTGTACTCTTATCTTTAATACTGTATGGTCAAATCACTGATTTGATTCGTTGATTTATCATTTTTTAATATGTTATTGATTTTCTATCTCAGCTTCAGCATTCCAGAGCCCCTGGCGGATCAGTAACACTGTTGCCAATATCTAGGAAGACTCGATATTCCAAAAGGTCACTAATAATCTATCCTTATTTTATTTTTACTCCATATCTCTCAAATGTTTCCGTTTCTATCTCTCTATTCTGTTTAGATTTTGTCACTCTGTCTCAATAGTAGGTTATCTGCTATAACTTGTAATATTATTGTTTTCGATATTCAAATTAATTTTCTATATTTCTTGTTATTTTACCATAATTTGTTTTGTTAGGATTGTTCATAATGCTCCAGGTACTATTCTTCATCACATCATTACAATATCTTGTTACTTTGTCATTATTTGTAATGTTACAGATCTTAACTCGCTAGTTATTTTTCATCACATCATTACTTCTTGTTACTTTGTCATAATTTGCAATATTGCTGTAGCTCAATACTCTGATTATTTTTCATCACATCTATACAATACTTCTTATTACTCAACCATTATTTATAATGTTGTGATTATTAATGCCTTGGTCATAAATTGTCATATTACTCCAGCAGTTCTCATTACTGCATCTTATACTACTATTACCCTTAAGACTTTTGTTAATATTTAATAAATCAATACATTATACAATATTATAGTATATGATAGCATTCTATCAGTACTAATAGTATTTCCTTTCATAATATTTTTCATTGTTCACCTTTTGCCTAGTTTATTTCCTACAGTTGCCTATAGTTTAGTAATTTGTTATAGCATTACTATTTGTTGTTTTTGCAATTGATTTTAATAAAATAGTTCCTACGTAGTTCCTGTATTTGGTGTTATTTTGTCTTTAATTCTTTTAATGTTGTGATTACAATTCTTACTTGATTTTGAAAGTGACTTATTTTATTATTGTAAAATTCAAGTGTTTTATCAGTTATGCTACTTAGCCCTGTTTCTTTGGTTATTGCTTACATCTTGATAATTTTTGATCATCGATTGTTACTTATATTCAGTGTCCCTTGGTTTAATTTTGAAGGGTCTGTTGTATGAAAGACTCTTAAGTCCAGTATTCTGATCACTTATATTTTTTGCAACGATTTTTGCCGCCAGTATCCGGGATATCTTCCTTGGCTTTTTTCTCTGTAAACACCAATTTCAAGGCCACTATTCCTCCTGTCACAGCTTAACATTGTTCCTAGAGTGCTGGCTCTATCATGTCCATACTCTTGTCCATACCCTAAACCCATTTAGTACTGTTACTCGGAAAAGAGGGCTTGCGCCCCAACTGCTGGGTATCGGGCCGAGGCAGCTGCTAGACCTGAAGCGCTATCGTCGCCCTCCTTGTAGCCTTGACCTTCCTTAGGTTCTTATCCTGGTTGTGTTACTTGCCCCAGCTCATCCTCCTCGGCCCCGTAGCCAAATTCTGGGCTGTTGGTGTCCTCAGCCCCGCAAGCCCGGCTCACCCCCCCATCCCGCTGAAAACGACACTCACCCTAACTGCACTGCCGCATGCGGAGGTGCCTGCTGCCCGAGGTCCACTGCAGGCTTGGGTCTGGGGAACGCAGGACAACCCGGGCTCCGACTCTGGGCGCCGGTTCAGGGTAGCGCTGCCGGTCGCACCCTCGGGGTCGGACACATCCCGGCTGTGGAGCGGGCCCTTGATCTCCGAGGCTGCACTTTGGGGCCTTAGCTCCCTCCTCCCTCCCTCCCTCCCGCCCTCCGAGGCCGCACGCCCCCCCCTCCGCCCGCGCTGACGTCGTCGCTGTCAATCAGTCGGCACCCGCCGCCCCCCCGGGGAGGGGGGCTCTGGGGTCCTCCGGCTCCACCGCCCTCTCGGACCCCAATCCCGGAGCTGGCCTCCAACTCCTCCACCGCGCGGCCTGGTGCCCTCCCCGCGGCCCTCGGCCCCGCCGACCGACCGGGTAGGGGCCGCGAGCCCCGCATGGTTTAGATTAGAGAGGCGGGAAGAGAGGGCGAGCGGCCCTGTCGTGCCGCCCGGCTCCCACCCGAGGATTGTCAACTAGGACCGCTCGCCCGGCGCCGCGGGGCCAGCAGACTGGGATGCTCTACCGCTGGGCCTGGCTCTTGCCGGGCCCACTTCCAGACAGCCACTTCCACGAACCCCCCACCCTCTCTCCGACCCGCTCCCCGTCATACACGCAGTTTATTTGGAAGCCCATTTCCCAGGGCCGTGGGAGCACACGCGCTCTATAGCCCCTCGCGCCCTTTACCCACCATGCCCACCCCAATCCTCACACCTGCAGGCTCCGGGCACTGGGTCTCTGCTCCCCAAGCCCTGCTCTTCCCAGCCTGGAGGCCGCGAGCACAGGACCTGGTCTGGAGCGCCTTGGAGTCGGCAGCGGAGGTCACCGGTGAGGGCAGGCCTTGCGTTCGGGCAAGGAGGAGGCCTGGTGGTGGCCGGGTCTGGAGTAGCGGCGCAGGAGAGGTGCTGGGCCCGTCTCTGAGTTGAAGCTCAGGCCAGGCTTGAGGGTGCCAGGCTTGGCAGAGCCTTTTGGGGAAACTGTCGCCGAGCGCCAGAACTCCACCAGCAGGTCCCCTAGATGCTGCAAAGTTGAAGATGAAGCCCAGTGCCTGCTGCTTCAGTTTATTAACAGACACTCTGGTGGGTATCAGCCCAGTCTCCGTGCCTCAGAAAGTGAGGCCCGCTCAGCCGCCTAGACCTCCCTATCCAGCCTGCCCCCTTCTGGGTCCACTTACCTCTATTCTTCTCTGTACCTTTCCACAGGCCCCTGAGGTTCCACAGGCAGAGAGACCCATGTGGACCTCAGCCCATGCCCCAGCCTCACAGCCTGTCACATGTCCATAATACCTGGGCAAGGACAAACTTGCCCACCCATCCTCAAAGGCCCCAGAATTCTCCACCAATAAGGATTCCTAGATTGGTTCCTCAGTTCTCAGCAAGGGCTGCATCCTCCCCTCCACTGGGGTCCCCAACCTTTTCAATCAACCACTGTTCCTTTCCAGATTCTGACCCCAGAATTAGATGGGAAGGGAACAGCTCAGGGAAATTCCTCTCCTAGATGCATCTAAGAAATGGAAAGCCAGAATCAATACTTCCTTCACCTCCCTGCACTCAAAGGAGGAAGCAAAACATCAACTCATAAAGCCAGCTGCTGCTGTCAGGAGCCTGTGTCCGCTCAACAGTCAGCCCACTGCTCAAGAATCCCTATCAGCGAGGGGTACCAGATTCCTCTACCTCATCTTTCCTCCATAACTCCTCTCTTGAAGTTCCAGACCACAGAAGGGAAGTAAGATCTAAGAGAGGTGGAGAAACTTAATCCTTTCCCAATCCTGCCTCCTTCTGGAGTGGAGAAAGGGAAGGCCCTGGTGTTTCGAAGATGCCTAGGGAGTCATGTTTCCTGTGTCAGGGAGAACTGGATGACAAGCCTCAGCTTCTGCTCTCAAGCCCCCCCTCCCATGCCCTCTTCAACAACTTGTAGGAAAGTTCTTTGCAAATAAATAGTGGCAACCTAACCAGCCAATTACTATGTGAAATGGTGAACAGGGAGAGCAGTGAATCACCAGGTAATATGGAAAGACTAGAGTTAGGCCGGGCTCTAAAAGAATTTGACAGTCATGGGAGGAAGTTCATAATGAGACCATATAGCATAGCTCTTCTAAACAAAAGGAAAAACTAGACTGGAGCTTTCAATGAGTGCAAGTCTTTCTGAAGACTCACAAGACACAGTCTAAATCAACACTGACTGGTTCATGATGACATGGAGAAATGAGATATGAAAGGGACAGGCAAGGTTTTGGCAGTGAAAAGGAAGCAGCAAACCAGCCAGAAAGTGAGTAAGGTGACCTACGTGCACTCCCCATTGCAAGAATGGGATAGCTTATTTTGTTAGTTCTAAGACATATTTTGACATCTCTGAAATTGGGGTACAACTTATAATCAATAGTGTGTTATAGCACCATAGCAGTGTTTTTTCTCCTTAGTGGTACATAAAGTAATAGAATAGCTTACAAATGACTAATAAAGTGTAGTATTTTCTGATAAATAGCCTATAGGGAAAAAAAGGAGAAAACTTCTTTTTTGTCCTACAAAATTGCTTTGAGAAATTCATACCCACACACCACCCCAACTAGCTAAACAAATAACATTATGCTAAGCATTTATCATGCTGATTTAGGTTAGTTTAGGGGAATATTCTCAGATCTGATGTCAGGCTGACCTTGGTTTTTGTTTTATTTGGGGTTTTGTTGTTGTTGTTGTTGTTGTTGTACTGGGGATTGAATCCAGGTTTGCTTTACCACTGAGCTATATCCCCAGCCCCTTTTACTTTTTATTTTTAGATAGAGTCTTATTAAGTTGCTGAGGCTGGCCTTGAACTTGCCATCCTCC
The DNA here is from genome assembly GCF_964194105.1 of Spermophilus citellus. Classification (NCBI taxonomy): domain Eukaryota; kingdom Metazoa; phylum Chordata; class Mammalia; order Rodentia; family Sciuridae; genus Spermophilus; species Spermophilus citellus. The sequence goes on along the minus strand of NC_138199.1, from coordinate 40,271,007 downwards.
TGCCTCAGCCTCCCATGTTATAATTGTGAGATTATGGGCCTGTGACCTTATGCCCAGCTTGACTTTGGTTTTTGAAACCAGCTTTGAATCCTGCATCACCAATTAGGAGCTGTGTGACCTTAAGCAAGTCCTTTAATACCCACATCGAGTGGGGATAATCACACCAACTTATTAGCTTATTGTAAGGATTGGCTAAATGAATGCATGTAAATGCCCTAACATGTGACAGGTGGTTAACAAAGGTATTAAGTGTCCTAAGTATTTTAAAAATTTATTTCTAACCCTCACTAAATAAAAAAGAAAAGAAAGAAAGAAAGAAAGAGAAAAGAATAGAGAGGAGAAAAAAACAGAAAAAAAAGGCTCAACATGATTTATAATCAAAATAATCTAGTAAAAATACAAATATACATGTTTGTGGTGATGCTGATATAACAAACCTACTCTGCTGCCAGGTGTATAAAAATATAGTACATAAGATTATGTACAGTATATAAGAGTTGGTAATAAACAACTATATTTATATATATTTACTATACGAAAACCCAAATAGACTGCCAGGTAGAGCATGCCTATAATCCCAATATCTCAGTAGGCTAAGGCAGGAGAATTGCAAGTTTGAGGTCAGCCTCAGCTACTTAGTGAGACCCTGTCTCAAAATAAAAAATAACAAATGGCTGGGGATGTGGCTCACTGGTAGAATGCCCTGGGTTCAATCCCCAGTACCATAAAATAAAACAAACAAATAAACAATTAAGTTCAAAGCAAAGAAGAAAACCTACATGCTATCACTAAGTGCTGACAATGTTGCTAAAATTGAGAGCAAATCTAGCCTACCAGCATCAGGGCAAAATGGCATTTCTCCATTTTGGAAATGTGGAAGCAGTAATTCTTTGGTGAAGGGTAGAAGAACAAACTTTCCTGGCCCTAAAATTTGAAAGTAGCTTCCCATGTAAATTTTAGTTTTTATATCTGTACAGGGTTTTACCATTTACAAAATGGTTTTGCAACTTCTATCTCATTTGACAATGTATTAACTTCATTTTGTCTCTATTCTATGAATTTATTCATCCAAAAAAATACTTATCAAGTACTTACTATGTGCCAGACACATAAACAAGAGGAAAAGCCAATTAACAAATCCTATTAGTTAGCCAACTGATTGGCTAACCAGTGTTGCTTGCAAATTCACTAACAAATGACCTGCAAGCTTATTACTTAATCACCTCAATAATAACTCCTAGAGGGAGCAGAAGCTACAGGATAAGCTAGAGAAGCCCAGTCAGTACAGTAAAGTGGCTGCCCAGAACATAAGTCAGATTTGGTTGAAGATGACTGAGCACTAGAGTGAAAAGCAATTTATAATTTAAAAACAAACAAAAAACCCTAAGTCGTTGGTCATGGTGCTATACTTGGTAATCCTACTCACTCAGGAGGCTGAAACAGAATTCTAAGTTGAAGCCAACCTGGATAACTTAAGTGAAACCCTGTATCAAACTAAAAAATAAAAAGGGCTGGGGATGTAGCTCAGCAATAAAGTGCCCCTGAGTTCAATTCCCAGTACCACAAAAAAATAATTAATTAAAAAGAAATTTTAAAACCTAGGTCTTTAGAGCATTTATATGAATACCAATGCCAAGCCCCAACCCAGACCAAATGAGTCAGAATCTCTGAGAGTAGAACCAAGGTTGAGAACCACTGTTCTATTCCAAGCATGGAAATTCTCTTCTCTCTCTTCAGCTAGGGATCATCACATGATCCAGCATTGACCAATGATACCTAAGCAGAAGATGAGGGGAGGAAGGTTATGGGAAACGTTTTGCTTTCTTGATAAAGGGGAAAACAGTTTTCCTTTCTCTCATGAGTAAAATCCTTGGAGTTCTCACTGTCTAGGGACCTTAAGGCAAGAAAGATGAAGAGCAATAAGATATCAGAGCAAAAAGATCAAAGAAGCCTGGATTACTTGTGGCATCACTGAGCAAGTAAGCCAGTTCCAGCTGCTTCTTGTAATGTGACAAAAATAAGCTCTTTTCCTTTATATCACTGTTAGTCTGGATCTCTGTTTCCTACAGCCAAATATATGCCTGAGACATGTACAGGTCCCAGCCAGTGTTCTAGGCAAGTCTCATAAATTTAGCAAGACCCTGTCTCAAAAAATAAAAAGTGGGCTGGGGCTGGGGCTCAGTGGAAGAGCACTTTCCTAGCCCTTGCAAGGCACTGGGTTCGATCCTCAGCACCACATAAAAAAAAAAACATCTACTAAGTACTCCATGCAGAAAGAAACATATCTAAGAGTCTGTGTGCTCCTGGCATGTGCATGCCTTCCCACCCAAATCCAGGAAACAAAACCCTCCACTTCCTTCCCAGCTATTTAATTCTGTGTGTGCTAAGGTTTAAGGCCTGGGATCCTTATGAATCCTCTAAAAGGGAAAGGATGAATGAAGCCACAGGGAATTTATCTGTCCCCTGTGGATTTACTATAATCCAGTAGCTCCAAATCTTGGTTCCAGATCCCCCAGCCTACATCCCTCTGGGACTAGCAAGCTCAGGAGGCCAGGGTGGGAATAGGAATTTGAGCCCACTCTGGAGGCTGGAGGCTGGAGGCTGGAGCAAGGTGGATTGGGAGGTAGATGGCAGCAGCTGCTGCCACAGGTGCTTCCCCTCATTCCACAGATGGAGGTTGCTCACCTGACCTCTCACCATAGCCTCCTGGGCCTTCTTCCACCAAAGAGAATTAGGAAACTTCCAGTTAGAAGGAACTGAGGGCCAGGCATAGTGACACATGCCTGTAATCCCAGGATTTAGGAGGCTGTGGCAGAAGAATTGCAAGTTCTAGGCCAGTCTCATAAATTTAGCAAGACCCTGTCTCAAAAAATAAAAAGTGGGCTGGGGTTGGGGCTCAATGGAAGAGCCCTTTCCTAGCCCTTGCAAGGCACTGGGTTCGATCCTCAGCACCACATAAAAAACAAAGAAATAAATAAAGTTATTGTGTCCATCTACAACTAAAATATATATATATATATATATATATATATACATATATATATATGTATATATATATATATATATATATATATATTTTAATTAAAAGGGCTGGGGCTATAGCTCAGTGATAGAGAGCTTGTCTTGCACATGTGAGGCACTGGGTTCAATCCTCAGCACCACATAAAAATAAATAAATAAAGATATTGTGTCCATAAAGAATTTAAATAAATAAATAAAGGGCTGGAGATACAGCTCAATGAGAAAGCTCTCCTGGGTTCAATCCCCTATACCAAAAAAAGGAACTGAGGATGGGGTTTCCCTGATACTTGAACTGGATGAGGCAGTCTGGGCTGAGCTGACTATAGAACTGAGGACAGTGATTCTCCACCAGTACAGGTAGGTCCCTCCTGCAACTCTCATTGAGACCCTGCAGAGGTAAGAAATGGATTCTCAAACCTGGGTTGTACATAGCCTGGGCTAGCAATCTAGACCTCCTGTTCCAGAGTTCTCCTCTGTAAATGGATCAGCCTGCTCCTGCCCCCCAACAATTACACTATACTCTCCTGAACTGCCACTTTCTTCCATTTCCTCCAGGAAGACTTCTCTGAAAAACACATTTATTTTAGTCTCTGCCTGAAGAGAAGGTACACCTGCTAGGTGAAAGAATTTCCTAAATCAGAGAAATTATTTGATTAACTGACTCTTTTTTCTTCTGCTTTTATTCTTCCTAAGCGTGGATAATCCAAAATTGGCTTTTAATTTGGCTCCTCGGGAATATTTCTGAATGAGGAGCTGAAACAAATTAGAATTCAAGAATGAGAAAGTATGTGGGAAAAAGACAAAGAGAGAGAGAGGGAGGGAGGGAGAGAAAGTATGTGGGCTATCAGAAAACTTTGGGATTCAAATTTAAAAACCTGAATTTAGAGCCAGGCATGGTGATGTGTGGCTATAGTCCCAGCCTAGGAAGCCCAAGGTGGGAGGGCAGAAAGATCACGTGAGCTCTGGAGTTGGAGGTCAGCCCGGGCAACATAGCAAGACCTGGTCTAACAAAATTAAGAAAAACAAAAAAACCCTGAATTCAGGTCTTCAACAGGCTATTTGCAGAGACATAGGAGCATTATCAGTTTTTTGTTTGATTGGTTTTATTTTTGGTGCCAGGGATTAAACCCAGGGGCATTTAACCACTAACCCACATCCCCATCCCCTTTTTGTATTTTAATTAGAGACAAGGTCTCACTGAGTTGCTCAGGGCCTTGCTAAATTGCTGAGGCTGGCTTTGAACTTTTGATCCTCCTGTCTCAGCCTCCAGAGCCTCTGGGATTACAGGTGTGCATCTCCTTCCCTGGAAGCACTATCAATTTTAAGACTGTTTCCTCATCCATCAAATTAATTTAATCAAAAGAGCCACTTCATAGAATAGCAGGAAGAAAGAAGTGATAGCTCATAGATAAAAGTAATTTGAGGGCTGGGTTGTGGCTCAGAGGAAGAGGGCTGGCATAGCATTCATGAGGCACTGGGTTTGATCCTCAGCACCACATTTGAGGGCTCACAAATAGTTCACATTTATTGCACACCTACAATGTGCCTGGCAGGATTCTAAGAACCTTATATGCATTATTGCAGTTCAATCTCTCTATCCTATCTTATGTACTATCATAAACCCAATTTTACAGATAGAGAAATTGAGGTCAGATAATTGCCCAGGGACATATAACCAGGAAATCAATTCAGGATTTGAAGCCAATTAGTCTGGACCTTGAGCACCCATACTTTTAAATACAATGCTCTATGATCACTTCACCTAAGTGGGTTTTACATATTAAGCAGAGATAATAGTACTTCCCTCATAGTGTTGCTGCAAGTAACATAGTGTCTAGCTGGACATGTAGTCTCAGCTACTTGAGAGGCTGAAGTAGGAGGATGGCTTGAGCCTAGGATTTGGGGACCCACTGGGAAGCACAAAAAGACCCCATCTCTTAAAAAGGAAAAGAAAAAAGAAGTAACATAGTGCTTGACACATAGTCACACTCAAATCCTAGTATCATTATCAATAATAGGACTTGTTGGGGTTTGGGTTGTGGCTCAGGGAATTTCCATTTCCTCATTCAGTCCCCAAAGCTTGCCCTGCATGTGTGAGGCCCTGGGTTCCATCCTCAGCACCACATAAAAATAAATAAAATAAAGATATGTGTCCAATTACAACTAAAAAATATATTTTAAAAAACAGGACTTGTCCAAGTTTCACAATTAAAAGGTCATTGGACCCATAGAATTCTGGAACCCAAGGTATTTTTTCCCCATTTTTTTTTTCAAAATTTTTAATTGCTGATGGACCTCAATTTTATTTATTTACTTACTTATTTATATGTGGTGCTGAGATTTGAACTCAGTGCCTCGCACATGCTAGGCAAGCGCTCAACCAATGAGCCCCAGCCCCAGCCCCTCCCATATTTTTTATTGGTACATTAGAGTTATACATAATGGTGGGATTTGTATTTACATATTCACATATGCACACGATGTATGAATATAATTTGACCAATATAATTCCTCAATATTTCCTCTTACCCTCCCCTCCTCCCTTCCCCTCTCCCTTTTCTCTACTCATCTGATTTCTCCCTTCCATTTTCATGAGACTCCCCCCAACACACAACATTTGTTTCCCTTTTTTTTTTTTTTTTTTAAAGAGAGAGTGAGAGAGGAGAGAGAGAGAGAATTTTTTAATATTTATTTTTTAGTTCTCGGCTGACACAATATCTTTGTTGGTATGTGGTGCTGAGGATCGAACCCGGGCCGCACGCATGCCAGGCGAGCGCGCTACCGCTTGAGCCACATCCCCAGCCCTGTTTCCCTTTTTTGTCTCTAGCTTTCACATATGAGAGAAAACACACAACCCTTCACTTTTTGAGTTTGGCTTCTTTCACGTTATCTGACATAGAACCCAAGATCTATTAGCTATTATTATAGTTGTCAAATCTAGGGCCTTACGCAGGCTAAATTTTCTAAAAAATAAAATATCCACCCAGAGAACAAAGACTAATCATCCCCGTCTTCAGACTCCCCCACAGAGAGCCACTTCCGGCCTCCTTCATGGTCCTGACAACACCAGGCTCTATCCCCTACTGACCACCCCCAAGCCAGCTACCCATGAGTATGGGCTGCTCACTCACCAGGAGTATTGTTGATGGGACAGCACATTACACACACACACTCCACTGCAAGTGTTTCATGTGCTGAGACACCGCTGATGGCCCTTTCTAGCTGGGAACACAGCCATGGCCAAAAATGGCACATTCCTGACTATACCAAACACACATGAGGATGAGGAAAAGTGTGCTTTCATCTAGAATTAAATTCTCTCTAACAAACCACTGAGCAAGGAACCTTCTGTTCTCCCCTGCTTCACACCCCATATACTTGGGCACAAACCCGCTGCCCCAGAGGTAATCCATTGTAAGCTTTGCAGAGTGTGCTCAGAACACCAATTTCTCTCTTCCTCCTTGGTTTATGATTGTCATTATGAAGATGCCATACAAACTAAAAACCAAATAACCCACCTAACAATGCTGCATGTTTGCCAAAGGGACCTCCAACGAAAAGCACAGTTGGGACTTCCACGCCCTTTGCACATCACAGAGCCTTTCTCTCTCTGTGTACCAAGCTCTTTTCCTTTTTCAGGTCCAAAAAACTGTGCTGGAGTCTTCTGGGTACCCCTCCACTACCAACACTGTCTCCTTCAAACATCCTCCAGCAGCCATGGGCCTCACTCACCTAGAGTGACTCTCTGTGCTTCAGTCATGGATTTTTCCATCCCCAACTCTAAGGGCGCAGGCACAATAGAAAAAGAAATGGAAGGAAGCTTGATGTGGCAAAAAGTGGGAAGAATTGGAAGACACTAGAGAAAGGATCTTGTTCGCTAATAACTCAAAACTTAACTCTTGCAGATTTCAAAATGGGAAGCTGTTCCTTGCCTCCAAGATCCATAAGCTTTCTCCATTTGGCTAATATTTGGGAAGTACCTCCTAACATCTAGCTTCAACCCCTCTTGCTGCAGTTGGTCCTTTCTTTAAAGAAAGTGCTAGGGCTCTGTTAACTGCTCAGACCTACACAGTAAGAATTTCCATTTCCTCATTCAGTCCCCAAAGCTGGATGGATGAAGATGTCCAAGTAGCACTTTGCTATGGAGCTAAGCCAACTCTTGGCACTGCACAGGGTGCAGACCCAAGTCTGTGCCTTCCTGGGAAGCAGGCCCAGATCTGTGGCTTCTCCAGGAGATTCAACAGACCCTAGAAGCGGGGGGGAGGGGGGGCAGGAAGGGTCCCTAGCCCCAACCCTACCTTCTTGCATTGCCTTAAGTTTCTTCTTTGAACACATTTCTGTATTTATTGGGCTTCATTTAACCCCCGCCATGTCCTCCTGGGATCATTTATTTGGTAACTGTCACTTAGACTGCTTGGGCATTAACCTCATAATCCTATTGATTTCCTCCAAGCTAGTTGGAGGTTTTCTGCCTTCTTCCTGGGCGGGTAAAGACTGATTCCTAGCTCTGATCATGACCGAAGATGACACCCCATACTGGTAAAGGATCTGCCCAGAGGGTGGTCTAGGCGCTCCTCGGTCCCACTTTTGCCCTTCCCAGTCAACCGGAGACAGACTTACGAGGCGGGCTCAGTTGCTTAAGTGTGAGGTAGGGTGGCTAAGCGCTCAGCACCACCAGGAGCTCCCTGAGTGGCTACTGAGGCTGTCCTTCAATTCAAAGGGCCTACACTTCACCAATCGCAGCTCTGATCGGCCTGCAACTCCGCCCCTTTCCGCCATTTTGGATTACGGAGGGGCAAGGGGCCCAATCACTGAGTGGAAAACCGATGAGGGTGGGACTGAGGTCTAGGCTCAGGACCACGTGGTTGCCGGCCTGTGCAGCCACCTGCGGCTGGTAGCCTGGCCCCTGTCGAGTTGCAGCTGCAGCTCCCAGACACCACCCCAGCCCGTCGCCAGGGGATTAGTGTCCGTCTGTCGGTTGGGACAGCCTCAGTGGGGGTTGTCCCGGTCCAGACAAGGGCCTCCACTTTGCCCTTCCCCAGGACCCCCATCTGCCCTCCCCATCAGCATGGACAGGAGGATTGTTTTGGGGGGTCTGAATGCCTGGGGGTGCTGGTCTCCCCCAGAGCTGAGGTGTGGGGTGACCGGAGTCCCCCTCCTTGCCAAGCCTGAGCCACATGTGCTGGGAAGTTCATTTCCCCTTGTTTTCCAGAACGGGCTTTGGGATTGACCCCAGGAGTGACCCCAGTGTCAGGAGGCATTAATGATCTCCATACGGGCAATAAACAGGCAGACCGGCTGGCTTGGTGTGGAGGTGCCCTGGAATGGGGCCGCCTTATTAGCCTCACATTCGCTCATGGGTAGAGACTTAATTAGCGAGGGCTCCCTTATTCCTCTCCCCCTCCCCCAAGCATCCTTGAGTTCCATGGGAACCTGGTTAGAGACACTGGAGTCTAGTGGCTGGTTCCTTGCTTCTCATGGGCTTCCTCAATAGGTAACCTTTTCAGACCGCAGCTCAGCCACTTGCCTACTTCTTGCAGTACTTGTAACTTGGTCCTGATAAAGTCCCTCTTTTTGTTTGTTTTTCTAGATTGAATCCACAAGTACTTCGCCACTGAGCTACACCCCCAGCCCTTTTTATTTTTTATTTTGAGACAGATTCTTGCTAAGTTGTTGAGACTGGCCTTGAACTGGGCAAGCATCCTGCCTAGGCCTTTCCTATAGCTGGGATTACAGGCGTGGCCCCCCTATGCCAGTCAAGTCCATCTTATTAAAGCCTCCACAGTCCAAATCCACAAGCATGTATCAGCTCACATTTTTGTCTACCAAACCCAGAAACAAAAAGATCTTCCCGCTAGGCAAGCCCTCTACCACTGAGCCACATCTCTAGCCACCACCCCCTCCTCCTTTTTTGAGACAAATTCTCACCAAATTGCACCCTCTGGCCTTGAACTTGCATTCCTCTTGCCACTGCCTCCCAAGTAGCTGGGATTATAGGTGTGCCCAAATCTTCCTTTTATTTAACTTAAATCCCTCCTGCCCATTTGAGTTTGAGCTGACTGAGCCTTATTTTCCCAAAGAGCAAAGGAAAAGAGCTGGTTACTATACTTCCCTTTACCCCCAAATGGTCTTTAAGCAACTACGTTGATTATTACAAGCACAATCTGATTTATTACAAGTCTTTCCAAATCCATCTCCTTACTGTAAGTTACTTGTTCTTAAGTCGTGTGGCTTAACTTCTTTATGCTTTGGTTTCCTTATCTGTACAATTATTTTAATAATCACCAAGCACTACATGCTAGGCATAGTACTAAGCCCTAGGGGAGTGAAGCTGAAGAAAATTAGGCCCTACTTAGGGGAGTTTCAAATGTTGTGAAGGAGACAGACTTGTGAACAAATGCAGTAACGACTCAGATTCAGGTCTGCAAACTAAGTCCATATTAAGTGTGATGAAAGTAGAAAAGAGGAATTGTCAAACTCAACCTGGCTTATTGAAGAAGGCTCTATGAGAGGTAAGACCTGAGTCCATTTGGAGGGGTACTGGGGATATAGCCCAGGGGCAATTTACCACTAAGCTACATCCCTAGACTGATTTATTTATTATTATTTTTAAGAGAGAGAGATAATTTTTTAATATTTATTTTTTATTTTTCAGTGGACACAACATCTTTGTTTGTATGTAGTGCTGAGGATCGAACCCAGGCCGCATGCATGCCAGGCAAGCGCGCTACCGCTTGACCCACATCCCCAGCCCCTATTTATTTATTATTTTGAGTCAGTGCCATACTAAGTTGCTGAGGAGGTCTCAAACTTGCCATCCTCCTGTCTCAGCCTCCTGAGTCTCTGGGATTACAGGCATGTGCCATACACCAGCAAAGGGTACTGAACTTTCTCTCTGTAGGTCCCATATTCTGACAAAGAGAAGGATGAGATTTGAGATGAGCTAGGAATTGTAGGGGAAAGAATCATTGCGTTTGGTTTAGTTTGTTGGGACAATAAGTGAAGGGGTTCAGCCAACCCCCAACCAAGACTATGTGACCCTAATTAACCCATTCAAACACTCTTTTCCTAGAATTCTAATTTTGAGCACAATGGTGGAAAGAATGAAATTACCTTACTGTACAGTTTGGTTTTAATTCAATAAGCACTACATGGTAGGTGATGTTCTACTACATTCTTCATTGTTCTTGCCCTCGAGAAGTCATTCACCTGCATCTGCTGCTCAGCTCCTCGGAGCTGCTCTGGACACCATTAAATCTGAACCTGGATTTTTGTCCTTTCCTTCAAGTCAGTGAGTTGCCCTGTCCTTCCACAAGTTGCTCTTGTGAAGCCAACCAAGGACATTTCCACAGATTTGATACTAGAGCCCTATCTGGTCATGATGACATTGAGAGAAGAGGCAGTGAGTGTGAGCAGAGATAAGTTTTAGACATAATGAGACTAAAATTGGAAACACAGGGACTGGAAATCCCAATTGAGGACACATAGTACTTGGTAGGGTTTATACTGATAGTTAATGAGGTCATTAAGGGAGAATTCATAGAAAGAGAAAAAGGACACCGAGAACAGATCTTGGAAGAAAGAAAGGAAACCAGCAAAGTGAACCAAGAAGAATCAGTTAAAAGCCTGACCAAGAGCTGAGTGTGGTGGCACACGCCTGTAATCCTAGCGATTCAAGAGGCTAAAGGAAGAGGATGGCAGCTAAGCGAGACCCTGTCTCAAAATAAAACATAAAAAAGGGCTGGGGATGTATTTCAGTGGTAAAGCAACCCTGGATTCAAACCACAGTACCTCACACATGCAAAAAAGAAAAGATTGACCAAGAGAGAATGTGGTTCCAGCAGACAAAAGATAACCTTTCAGGAGCAAGCAAGAGGACAACAGGGTAAAATATTGGTAAGGATGGAGGAGCAGGGGACAGTTAGCAGTCACTAGGAATATAAGGAAGAACAGACTGAGTGGGTAAATAAAGAGTTATTAATCTTCTTTCCAGACTGTTGGAGAATAGAATGAGCTTGATACCAAAAATTAGAAGGAACCACAAATCATAGAGGCTCATACTCATGATTTCGCTGGGCTTCTGGAAAGAGCTCTGGATCTTTCATTATGATGCTCGCCTCTGGTAACATCCTTAGGTCTCATGGGCATTGACTATAACACACCAGCAAATCCCTGCAGACCTCTGGAGTTCTCACCTGCTCAGAGGGGCTGCCTAGGGAGCTTTGTCTTAGGTTCATTCAGAAACTGGGAACCTCAACAGAGAGGCTTAAGAAAACCTGCTGGAGAAACTGGATATCCATATGCAAAAGAATGAAACTGGACCCTAATCTTATACCATATATAAAAATTAACTCAAGTGGAATAAAGACTTGAAACCATAAAAATCCTATAAGAAAGCAGAGAAAAAAAATTGTTACCATTGGTATTGGCAACATATATATTTTTTTTATATCTGACACCAAAATCACAGGCAACAAAAGCAAAAATAAGCAAATGGGACTGCAGCAAACTAATTAGCTTCTACACAGCAAAGGAAATAATCAACAAAATGAAAAAGCAACCTATGAAAGGAGAGAAAAGATTTGCAAACCTTACTCAATAGCAAAAAACATGATTTTTCAAACAACCTGATTTTTCAAACTGGCAAAGGACCTGAATAGACATTTTTCCAAAAAAAGTATAAAAATGGCCAACAGATACATGGAAAGGTGCTCAACATTAATAATCATCAAAGAAATGCTAATCTGAACCCTAATAGAGTTTCAACTCACAGCTGTTAGGATGGTTGTTATTATTATTTTTTTAAGGTAGATGTTGGTGAGGATATGGAGAAAAAGGAAACTTGGTACACGATGGCAATAAAAATTGACATAGCCATAACAAAAAATAATATGGAGTTTCTTCAAAAATAAAAAATAAAAATATAACTACTGTATAATCTGTCACTCCTACTTGAAGGCATTTATTCAAAGGAATCGAAATCAGGATTTCTTTTTTTTTTTAATTAGTTATTGATGGACCTTTATTTGTTTATATGTGGATCTGAGACTCGAACCCTGTGCCCCGCGCATGCTACACAAGCACTCTACCACTGAGCCACAACCCCAGCCCAAGGATTTCTTTCTTTTTTTTTTCCTCCTAGAGATTGAACCCAGGACTTCATGCATGCTGGGCAAATGCTCTATGCTCTACTACTGAACTACGCTACCAGCCCAAAGTCAGGATTTTAAAGAGACACTATGCTGTTATGGTCTGACTGCCTCTCCAAATTCATATGTTGAAACGTAATCCCCATTGTGGTGGTATTAGATGGCAGGGCCTTGGGGAACCCTATGAGAGTTCTGCTCTCATGTACGGATCAGTCCTCTGCAGAATGGGTTAGTTCCTTCTGTCCCTTCTACCATGTGAAGGTACCCAGGTGGTACCATCTATAAGGTATGGCCTTCACCAGACATCAAACCTGCAGACACTCTGATCTTGGACTTCTCAGCCTCAAAAATTATGAGAAAAATAAATTTCATTTCTCCATAAACTACTCAGTTTCAGGAATTTGTATAGGAGCACAGGCTAAAACACCTCTCTCTATTCCTATGTTTACTGCAGCATCATTCACAAAAACAAATATGGAAACAACTTAAATATCCATCAACAAACAAGTGGATAAGGAAGGTGTTTGTATGTGTGTGTATATATGTATGTAGCCATATGATGAAATATCATATTGTCATTTACAATGATGTAGACAGACCTGGAGGACATTATGCTAAGTGACATAAGCAAGGCTCAGAAAGACGAACACTACATGGTATCTTTTTTTTTTTTTTTAAAGAGAGAGAGAGATAGAGAGAGAGAGAGAGAATTTTTTTAATATTTATTTTTTAGTTTTCGGCGGACACAACATCTTCGTTTGTATGTGGTGCTGAGGATCGAACCCGGGCCGCACGCATGCCAGACAAGCGCGCTACCGCTTGAGCCACATCCCCAGCCCTACATGGTATCTTATAAGGGAAATCTAAAATAGCCAAACTCATAAAGCAGAGAGGAGGTGGTTACTAGGACCTGGAAGGAAGGAGAAAAGGGGAGATGTTTGTCAAGGGGTACAAAATTTCTCTTATGCAAGATGAGTAAGTTCTGGAGATCTAGTGTATTATGTGGTGACTTTGGGAACACTACTATATGTACTTGAAATATGCTAAGGTAGATCCTAAGTGTTTTCAACACACATGCATGTGTGTGAACACACACACACACACATACACACACACAGTAACCATGTAAGGTGATGGATAAGTTTATTAATTTTATTGGAATTGTTTCACAATGTGTGAAATAATTCCACACGTGTGTGTATATATGTATACATATATATCCAATATATACAATTTTAAATGGTAGAATGGCAAAATACCTAGGAATAAAAAAGGATAGAATGACATTCTAAAAATAAATAAATATGGCTGAGCTGTAGCTCAGTGGTAGAGCACTTGCTCGACACCACAAAAGTAAATTAATTAGTTAATTAATTTTATTTTTTTTCTTAATATCTTTATTTTATTTTCATGTGGTGCTGAGGATTGAACCCAGTGCCTCACACATGCTTGGCAAGCGCTATACCTCTGAGCCACAACCCCAGCCCTGTTAATTAATTTTAAAAGAATGTACTGGTAGAGAAAAAAGAGATCTTATGCTCATTCCATTGAGCAAATAGAATTTCTATCATTATCTTCATAATATATAAGTAATAAATAAAGAAGTTTTTATGCTCTAAAAAATTACAGATTCTCTTGAGGTTGTGGCTCAATGGTAGAGCACTTGAGTAGCATGTGTGAGGCACTGGGTTTGATTCTCAGCACCACATATAAATAAATGAATAAAATAAAGGTCCATCAACAAATAAAATTTTTTAAAAATTACAGATTCTCCTTTTTTCATTATTTTTAAAAAACATTTTTTTAAAATTACGAAACAAAACTGAGTGTGGTGGCACACGCCTATAATCGCAGTGACTAGGGAGGCCAAAGCAGAAACTTGTGATCACAAGGCCAGCCTCAGCAACTTAGTAAGATACTGTCTCAAATATAAAATAATAATTGAAAAAAAAAGTCTGAGGATATATCTCAGTGGTAGAATACCCCTAGGTTCAATCCCCAGTACCGAACCAAACCAAATTATGAAACAAAATGACCCAGAAAAAAAAAGTCAGTCACTGAATTTTTAGATGACAGTCATTTTGATAAACTGCGGAGCATACCTTATATATGTTTAAGCATTTGTATCCAGGTTCTATAATTTTTCAGTTTTTTTTTTTCTTTAATGTTGAATTCTTGACTTGTGCTCTTGTCCTTTATAAGAGCAAAGAGTTGGAATAACCTGAATGTCAAATAATTTATGATTTACTTAAATAAGTTATGACCACTTACCAAACTATATGTGTGGATGTGATCTAAATTTTATTTTTATTTATTTTTTTTAAGAGAGAGTGAGAGAGGAGAGAGAGAGAGAGAGAGAGAGAGAATTTTTAATATTTATTTCTTAGTCTCGGCGGACACAACATCTTTGTTGGTATGTGGTGCTGAGGGTCGAACCCGGGCCGCACGCAAGCCAGGCAAGCGCGCTACCGCCTGAGCCACATCCCCAGCCCCTACATTTTATTTTTAAAAAATCAATTTTACCTCTGTGGGGATCCATAGCAAGTTGTGACTAGTGGCTGTCTCTTAGAGGGTAGGCTTTTGGGTGTTGTATTTTGTCCTTCTTTGCTTCTTTTTTCTTTGGCCTACTTGTAAATATTTTTATAATGAGTACATGTTGCTGTTTTAATAAGAAAATGGAATGGGAACAATAATGACAGATATTAACTAACATTAATCACTTACCATATGCCAGCATGTGGAAAGCCTGATACAGATTTCCTTACTGAATGCCACAACTATTATCCACTATTAGAATAAACCTTTACTCTCTGCAGACCTGACTGAGCAGGAGGCATCATGCATGACGACTCACCAGCAGCTGGATCCTCAGCCACATCCTCAAGACCAGGCAAGACCCTCATCTTCAACCAGCTGGCCCTGGACTCTCCTGAGGACTGTGGCCCAGTCCCTCCTTCTGGTCTATTCTCATCACATCACATGTTACCTTCCTTATCTGAGGTAGTGTTTGCCAGATGTCCACTAAGGCTACTCCTCCCAGCCACTCAATACCATAGGAGTTGGAAGGAAATCACCATGTACAGCCCTCTCTTCAGGAGCTGGGAGTCATACTCTACCTCCTGAGTATGGTGTCTGCATAAATAGTTGGGATTCTCACAGATTTGTATATCCTCCGCACTAAGCGATGCTCATGCTCGATCATTTAGGTCAATACCATTGTTCTAACAAAACATACCATCGTGGGTATTTATCACATATGTTGAGTTATAATCCAACACTATGATATTTATTTGTTGTTTGGATTGTTCCATCTTTGGCCATTAAGAGCTCTTTCAGTTGGTTCCTGTGTCCCTTTGATATAACAATATTATTATTCTCCTTTTATGGGTGAAAAACTGAAGTTGAAAGAAGTCCAATAACAACCCAAAAGTAACACTGCTAATAAATGGGGGTTTCTTTCTAATTTTTGAGGAACTGTGACCACAGTACTCTAATACCTCTTTAAAAAAATCACACACACACACACACAGAGGCATGGAAACCATAGCCAAAAATTATGGATTAAAATAGATTAGAGGGCTGGGGTTGTGACTCAGTGGTAGAGCACTTACCTTGCATGTGCGAGGCCCTGGGTTCAATCCTCAGCACCACATAAAAATAAATAAATAAAACAAAGGTATTGTGTCCAACTGCAAGTAAAAAAAAATAAATATTAAAAAAAAATAGATTAGAAAAGTTCCAAATTCCTGAAGTCCTAAAAATGTGAGTGAGTGCATGTGTGTGTTTGAGTTTGTTCCCACAAATCTTTGTTGTTAGATGTTTTATTTGTTCCAGTAAATGCTTTATTGTTGGACATTTTGGTTATTACAACTTTTTGCCAATTTATACAATACAGAGAAGAAATAATCAGCTACAAAGGAACTGAAAGTTAAAAAGCAGATTTAAAATACCTTGGAAATATGAACAGAAATACTTGAAGCCATCTGAAAGTTGCTAAAGCACTTCACAGGGAACTAAAAAGACTAATACTTTCAAAACAGCAGCTGCAAATTTCAGTCTTCATCATTTCACAAGGCCATGCTGTTGACCAACCTGCTTGTGGCCAGACACATGGGGTCCACCTGCCCCAGCCCCTCTTCCAGCTCTTGCTTCTGCAGTTCCTGTGTCCTGACTCACAGATGCATCCTGGTCCCTCTGTCTGGGAGTCACAAAAGAAAGCTGCATCCTGAAAAAAAAGAGAGAGAGAGAGAGAGAGATAAGAAAGAAAGAATGAAGGAAGGAAGGGAGGGAAGAATGAAGGGAGGGAGGGAGAGAAGAAAAGAAAAGAAAAGAAAGCTGCATCCTTTAGTGTAAGGCTCTACCTACTGCCAGTGCCATGCTGCCTGCCACTCCTTGATGCTTTAATCACACCAGGCTTTGGCTGGTCCCCATAACCAAGGGTTACATTCTATTCTCTCTGTCCATAATTACCTTCCTTTGCCCTCTGGCCAACCTGGGAAACTCCTGTTGGCACATACCATGAGTGCTCCAGGGGCTGCTGTGGCCTGTTCTTTGTGCTTCCTGCCCCCCATGCCCATCACAACCTTCATCTTGCCCAACCCTCACAGCAACCCTGTGACAGGTGCAAGGAACCTGTGCACAATGTGAGGGGGAAACTGAGGCACAGAAGTTAAAGGACCAAGTTGAAAGTCCTGTCAGACTCGCCCTCTAAATCCAACGCTCTTTCCTTCACCTTCCCTGGCTGCCTCCGATCTTAGCTCAGAACTCTTCTGGGGAGATGCTCACTCAAGACCTTACCTGCCTCTTGCTGAGCTTGGGTTGGTACCTGGGGTACCTCTCCGAAGGTGATTGTGTCCTTGCAGCTGCCAACAAAGAAGGGAGCCTTAGAGGGGATCCAAGCCTTTCCCCTCTGACAACAATGTCAAGGCCAGGACCAAAGCAGGTCTGAGGAAAAACCCAGGCCCCGACTGACACCTGGTGCCCACAGGCATGGTACCAGAGAGCCAAGAGTAGGGTTTCTCAAACTCAGTTCTTGTTTAAGTCAGCTTTTTCACTGCTGTAACTTAAAGAACCATCCAAATCAATTCTAGAGGAGAAAAAGTTTGAGAGCTCATGGTTTCAGAGGTCTCAGTCCACATACAGCCAGCTCCATTCCGCAGGGGATCCAGGTGAGGCTGAACATCATGGTGGAAGAGTGTGGCAGAGGGAAGCAGCTCACATGATGATCAATAGCAGGAAGAAAGAGAGGTCTCCTCTTGCCAGATAAAAATATATTCCCCATCACCATGCCCCCAATTCCCACCTCCCCCAGCCACACCTTACGGCTTCAGTAACTCCTCAGTTAATCCCTATCAATGGATTAATCACTGATTGGGTTAAGACACTCACAACCAACCCAATCATTCCTCCTCTGAACCCTCTTGCATTGTCTCACACGTGAGCTTTGGGGGGCAAGGGGACACCATCTAAACCATAACAACACTATTGTGTTTTGTGCGTGACAATACTGTGGTTGAGGGGCCATACTGTGTATTGTAGGATGTTCACCAGCATCCCCAGGATTTGAAAACCAAAAATGTCTCCAAATGTCGCCAAACATCCTTTAGGGACCAAAATCACCTGTTTAGAACCATTGACTTAGATTTTCCTGGACATTTTCTGCCTTAATTATATTCTTTTCCAGAAATACAATGTATTCAATATGAACTGTAATTTGACTTGTATTCCTTTATCCCTTGGCATTTACCAGAGATTGATTCCAAGACTCGCAATACCAGAATCTACAGATGCTTAAGTCCCTTAAATAAAGTAGCATAGTGTTTGCATATAACCTATAAACATCTTCTCATATAATTTAACTCACTCTAAATTACTTATACTACCTATTACATTGTGAGGGTGATGTGAATTACTATTTTGTATTGTTTAGGGAATAATGATGATGGGAAAGTCTGCACATATTCATTACAGATGCAAAAATTTTTTTTCCCAAATATTTTCAATTCCCCATTCGTTGAACCCAAAGACTAGGAATCATGGATACAAGGGTCAAGGGTCGATTGTACCTTTAAAAGACTTTTCACATTTATCAATTCAAAAGTTCTTTATTGGACTCAATATTTTGATCAGGGATTTTAAGAGAGGATCCCATGAATCATACAGAGAGGACCCATGTCCACTTCCAGGTAGAAGGAGAGCAGCAAAGACCTGAATTCTTGCCCTCTACCAAAGTCTGGCATCCTGGGAATGTCCCAGCCAGCCTTAGGAAGAGATCCATTCTGACCCTGAGGTGCCAGGTGATCTCTGGCTGAGGCACGGTCCTCTCAAGGTTGTCACCCCATTGCCAATGCACAACTTCCAGGTATTGGGACTTTGCCCATGAAAATAAACTGGCTGTGGCAGAGTGGCCATGCCACTGTGACCACCTCTCTCAGGGTCTCCAGTGAGCAAAAGACAGAATTTCCCCCACCCACCCTCCTGCCTACCATCCTCAACATGAGTGTGTGTTCACTAGGTTTCCTAGACCAGAGGAGCAGAACATGGTCTACTCAGAGGATTCTTGTGCATCCAGCTCACAAAACTGCTTACTAAACCTTTACCCTCAGGAGGGATGATGGGGGTGGGGGAGAGGGAGAGCTGTTTTCTGTTTCTCCCAGGATGGACTCAAGGTCAGGAGCTTCTCCTGAAGGAGGAGAGATTTAACTAGACTGGGCAACTTCCTCTGGAAGCCAGGGAATGAAGCTGGAGTCATGGAGAGAAAGGAGAAGATGGTAGATTCTTATTGGCCAGAGGCAGGTGGGTGGATGGATGACCTTGCATACCTCCATCTAGTTCCAAGTCCTCGGTTTGGCTTTGGACAGAGATTCTCACCTAGCTCTGAGATGGAGAGCCAGCCAAGCACTTTCTGACTCAGTAGGTCGGAGAGGGAGCCCACATGTTTCAAATCCTTTTAACAAGCAATCCTCAGGCAAGTCTGGAAACACTGAGGGAGCAGATTCATATTCTTTGCCCTTGGCATATCCTTTTTTTTTTTTTTTTAAATCCCAGCTCCTCTCTTTCTTTGAGAACTTGGCAATCTCTACTACAGCTCTGGTCACCTGAGGGCATACCTAATTTGTCCCCTGCTACCCCAGTAGTAACCAGATGCCTGAACTATTTGACAGTCAATACATAAGTGTTCACCAAATACGTCGTCAAATAGACTTTTCAGTATGAAAAATGCATATCATTAAAAAATACTTTTTTAGAGTAGTTTTAGTTTGGCAGCAAAATTGAGAGAAAGATCTAGAATTTCCCATTTCCCCCTCTACACCACATACCCACAGCCTCCTCCAACATCAGTGTCTTCTGCCAGAGCGGTACATTTCTTACATCAATATCTTTATCTTTTTTGAAGTACAGGATGGAGTATTTAGGGTCCACAGCTTTACAGAAATTTTCCTCTTTTGGATCAACTTTACATCCAATTAACTACATCCATGTTAATTATCAATTGGATGATTTCGGACAAAAGTGTACACTGGTGTCACCAGGACTATGATCAAGGTACAGAACGTTTCCGTCACTATGAAGAGTTCTCTACTGTCCCTCTGCAGTCAGTCCCCCACTTGCCAAAGCCCCAGGCAATGTCTGATCTTCCTTCTGTCACTACAGACTAATTTGTATGTTCTGGAATTACATGAAAACAGAATCATACAGTATGTATTCTTTCGTGCCTGTCTTCTTTCATTCAGCGTTAGGATTCTAAGACTCATTCACCCTGTTGAGTAGATCAGTTTTTCTTACTGCTGAGCAAAAGCCCATTCTGTCAATGCATGGTCCCACAATTTGCATATTTATTCACCTGTAGATGGACATGTGGATTGTCTCCATGTTTGAGCTATGGTAAATAAAGCCTCGATAAACATTCATGCAGAAGTCTTTGTTTGGGCGTATTTTCATTTCTCACAGAATTTTCTAGCACCGGAAGAGAGGTGAGCAGGACTGGAGATACCAGGAAAAAAAAAAAACCCTCCCTCATTCATTAGGTCAATAAACATTTATTAGGATCATGACATGCCTGCCTTGCACCACAGGCTTAGAAAGCCAGAACAAAGAGGGCTCTCATGGCCCTGCAGTGTGGTCAGCCCTGGCCAAGGTACTGTCTGTGGAGGGGCTGGCCCAGCCAGGGAGGTTGGGAGGGCATTGAAAATCTCAACCCCCCCTCCACCAAGACATCCTCCTTTGGAATGCAGGTGTGTGAGGGAAAGGTGTTTAGTGGCTCCGAGGGAAGAACTTTTTAACTAAATTATCATATTTTTTTTCCACTTCACACCAAGGTAAATCTCCCTGAGACTGGGAATTTCCACTGTGAGAAGAAAGAGATGTGGGCCTATGGACAGATTTTTCCAGGGAGAGTGAGCCTGGGCTGGCCTCTGGACAAACAGAGAGAAAGGTGTATTGGTTTCCTAGGCATGCACGGTGACAAATGATCACAAACTTAGTGGCTTAAAAGAGCAGAGACATATTCTTATAGTTTGGCAGATTTGGGATGAGCACACCAGCACAGCCACATTCTCTCTGCAGAATTTGGGAGAGAATCCTTACTTCTGCTGCCCAGGTTCTGGGGGCTCCAGAAGCATCACTTACATCTCTGCCTCAGTCTCCCCATGGCCTTCCCTGTGTGCGCCTGTCTCTGGGTCCTCCTCTTTAAAGGACATCAGTCATTAGGTATTTTGTTATATATTTTTTAGTTGTCTATGGACCTTTATTTTATTTATTTATAAGTGGTGCTGAGAATCGAACCCAGTGCCTCACACATGCTAGGCAAGTGCTCTACCCCTGAGCCACCACCCAAGCCCCAGTCATTAGGTTTTGGACACCACTGGATATCTAGGATGATGTCACTGTGAGGTCCTCAACTATTATATCCACAAAGTCACTATTTCCAAATACGGACACATTCACAGATATCAGGAGTCAGGACTTTAATTTATCTCTTTTGGCCCCACTATATTTCAACCCACTATAGAAGGTAACGTCTATAAACTTTGGCCCAGAAGTTGGTAAATATTGGGACTAGGAGTGTGGCTCAATGGTAAAGCCACCTAACTGGCTACATGAGGCCCTGGGTTTCATCCCTAGCACAACGAAAACTACAGAATGCTAAAGAAAGAAATTAAAGAAGACCTCAGAAGATGGAAAGATCTCCCTTGTTCTTGGATAGGCAGAATTAATATTGTCAAAATGACCATACTACCAAAAACACTATTCAGATTTAATGCAATTCCAATCAAAATCCCAATGACATTCCTCATAGAAATAGAAAAGGCAATCATGAAATTCATTTGGAAAAATAAGAGACCCAGAATAGATAAAGCAATCCTTAGCAAAAAGAGTGAAGCAGGTGGCATTGCTATACCAGACCTTAAGCTATACCACAGAGCAATGGTAAAAAAAAAAAAAAAAAAAAAAAAAAAAAAAAAATCATGGTATTGGCATCAAAATAGACTGGTAGACCAATGGTACAGGATAGAGGACACAGAGACTAACCCACATAATTACAATTGTCTTTTTTATTAGCCAAAGCCACCAAAACATACATTGGAGAAAAGATAGTCTCTTCAACAAATGGTGCTGGAAAAACTGGAAATCCATATGCAACAAAATGAAATTAAGCCCCTATCTCTCACCATGCACAAAACTCAACTCAAAGTGGATTAAGGACCTAGGAATTAAACCAGAGACCCTGCGTCTAATAGAAGAAAAAGAAGGCCCAAACCTCCATCATATCGGATTAGGCCCCTACTTCCTTAATAAGACTCCTATAGCGCAAGAATTAAAATCAAGAATTAATAAATGGGGGACTGGGATTGTGGCTCAGCAGTAGAGCACTCGCTTCGCACAGGTGGGACCCGGGTTCAATCTCCAGCACCACATGAAAATAAAGGGATTGTGTTGTGTCCATCTACACCCTAAATAAATAAATAAATATTTTTTAAAAAAGAATTAAAAAATGGGATGGATTCAAACTAAAAAGCTTCTTCTCAGCAAAAGAAACAATCAGTGAGGTGAATAGAGAGCCTACAGCTTGGGAGCAAATTTTTACCACTTGTACATCAGATACAGCACTTATCTCTAGGGTATATAAAGAACTCAAAAAGCTGAACACCAAAAATCCAAATAACCCAATCAATAAATGGGCCAAGGAACTGAACAGACACTTCCCAGAAGAGGATACACAATCAATCAACAAATGTATGAAAAAATGTTCAACATCTCTAGCAATTAGAGAAATGCAAATCAAAACTACTCTAAGATTTCATCTCACTCCAGTCAGAATGGCAGCTACTAAGAATACAAACAACAATAAGTGTTGTTGAGGATGTGGGGGAAAAGGCATACTCAGACATTGCTGGTGGGACTGCAAAATAGCGCAGTCAATATGGAAAGCAGTTTGGAGATTCCTTGGAAAACTGGGAATGGAACAATCTTTTGACCCAGCTATCCCACTCCTCAATGTATACCCAAAGGACTTAAAAACAGTGTACTACAGGGACACAGCCACATCAATTTTGCAGCTCAATTCACAATAGCTAAGCTGTGGAACCAACCTAGATGCCCTTCAGTAGATGAATGGATAAAGGAAATGTGGTATATACACACAATGGAATATTACTCAGCACTAAAAGAGAATAAAATCATGGCATTTTCAGGTAAATGGATGGAGTTGGAGAATATAATGCTACGTTAGCAATCCCCAAAAAACCAAATGCTTAATGTTTTTTCTGATTTAAGTAGGCTGATTCATAGTGGGGTTAGGAGGGGGAGCAAAGAAGGAATAGACAAATTCTAGATAGGGCAAAAGGGAGGGAAGCAGAGGAGGGGATATGGGGGTAGGAAAGATGGTGGAATGAGATGGACATCATTAACTTAAATACATGTATGAAGACATGAATAATGTGAATATACTTTGTATACAACCAGAGATATAAAAAATCGTGTTCTATATGTGTAATATGAACTGTAATGCACTCTGCTGTCATATATAACAAATTAAAATTTAAAAATAAAAGGGGGCTGGGGCTGTAGCTCAGTGGTAGAGCACTTGCCTAGCATGTGTGAGGCACTGGGTTTGATCCTCAGCACCACATAAAAATAAATAAATAAAAATAAAGCTGTTGTGTCATCTATCAAAAAAAGAAAAAAGAAAGAAAGAAAAAGAGGAGGGGCAATATTGTTAAGAGTTTCCTCTGTGCCAAGATCTGTCCTAAGCACTAGACACAGATCATCCCATTTAATCCTCTCTGCAGTGCTGAGAATGGGCTGATGATTTTTTGGACATTTTGACAAAAGACACCACTGGTACCAAGAGCTTCGTGGATGTGTCCCAGGTTTGGATCTGGTTTAAGTCTGACATTCCTCACCCCCAAAGATTCATGTGTTGGAGACTTGGTCCCCACTGTGGCGGTGTTGAGACACAGTATGGGTCTAAAGGATTGGCCTAGTGGGAGGCCCTTGGGTCAGCAGGGGGCATGCCCTTGGAAGGGATTAAGGCCTTTCTCATGGGATCCTGATTTTTTCTCACAAGACTTTTTTTAAAAAGCCTGAATCTGATCCTGCCCAGTCTCTTTCTGGCTTCCTATTTGGAGATGGGATTTCTCTAACTTGTACATGCTCTTGGTGCTGTTCCCTCAGTCATGTGGCCTTCACCAATGTCAGCACCATGCCCTCAAAATCCCAAAACTGTGAGCTAAATAAACCTCTTTTCTTTATAGTTATTCTATCTCAGGCATTTCCTTATAGTAACGATAAACAGTCTAGTAAAATAGCCAAAAAATAAGAAGGTCAGTGCCAGAACCATCGCCTCATTTTACCACAGCATGAGCTGAAGGGGAGTGTGTTCTAGTGCAGGTATGTTACCCCTAAAGCTATTGGAGGTTTTGCATGTCTTTCTCCTTTCAGGGTGTGGAGGGGTTGAGAAGAAGGATAGAAGGGGTGGAAGAGATCTCTCAGAGCCTCAGTCTGGGGCAGCCACTGAGACAGAAGTTGTGGGGTACCAGGCAGGGTCTCGAATGATCTTGAGAAGAGAAACTGAGGCAACATTTCATATTTGAACATATATTTCAAGAGCAGGGGAGGAAGCCTGCACCTTACGAGCTGGAGAAATGAGGGGGCTCAGGGTGAGGCTGGCTGTGGGTGAGGGCTGTCTTAGTAACCCTGTTTACCTGGAGCGGAGGTTTGCCCTGCCTGGGCCAGGCGCCATCTTTTTGGCCTGATATCTAGGAATGGACCATGGAAGGTACAAAGCTGATAGCATCCTAAATGACCAGCTAGGAGACACAGGAGAAGCTCCAGGCAGACAGGTCTCCCAGTTTAGTCAGTCCTCCCTCCTTGCCTTGAAGAATTTACTCTCTCCTCTCCATTCTTTTCTGGTCAATCTACTTTCTTCAGGTAACCAGTTTGGAAACCTATCTGTTACCCAGGTCAGCTCAAGGAAATCTGAGGCCAGTAGCTAACCAGACTCCTCTTTGCCAATGAATAAATGGGTTATTCTAACAGCAACGGTCTGTGAACAGTTTAGAAGGGCAAGTGATCACAAATTTGTAGACAGGTTCATATTAGAACCAGTATTTAGGGCTGTTGTGTAGCGCAGTGGTAGAGCGTTTGCACAGCATGCACCATGCCTGAGGAAAAGAACCAATATTTATTGATCACTTATGTTCCAGGCACCAAAGTTGAGTGTTTTTTTTTTTCATGCATTGTCTTTTTAATCTACAGCTTCCCTATGAAGTAGGATTATTATCCCCATTTCAAAAAAAAAAAAAAATTAAAGCTCAAACAGGTTAAGTCCTATCTGACTCCAAAGCTGTTCTCTTATTCCCACATGGCAGTGATTCTCAAAGTATGGTCCCTGGAACCACAGAGAACTTACTAGATAGAGTAAGTACTAGAAAGGCAGGTGCTCAGGCCCCACCCCGAGTCCCTGAGTCTGGAACTCCTCAGGCAAAGCCAAGCAGCCCCCCTCCACGTGATTCTGACACATGCTCAAGTTTGAAAAATACTGCCCTGAACCCTTCTACCCACTCAAAGATCAAGGCAGGCCAGGGTGACACTTTTTCTTTTGTAAGAGGACGTCCAGGCTGGTGATGAAAGTCTGTGTCTGGAGTTCAGGAAAGCCTTTGATCCAGTTCTCTTGAGATCTTTGTAAATAATGTGGGGAAACATGGAGAAGACTCTGACAATTTGTCATTCCAGGGACACAACAGAGACCGATGGAGGTCGGACGGTCTTTCCCTAAGAGTCAGTTAACGAGTCAGTGCGAATCTGGCGTGAAGTCTTCCCTGAGAAGCCACGGTGTGACTGCGGTGGTGGAAGGTGGCATGGTATCAGCTCAGCTGGGGGAGATGACAAACGCACCGGGTCACAGAATGGGCACCCAAGTTGACTTTGATTCACCAGAAGTATATTAAATATAAAACCCAGCACATGGTCACCACATATGGTTGTGTAGGCATTTCACTGACCAAATACATCTGTCAGGGTTGAGGGATTTAGTGGGGGCTAAAATTCAGCCTGCACGCCACTCGGGGTTACCACCCCAAGCTATGTTCCCAGCCCTATTTATTTATTTAGAGACAGAGTCTCACTAAGCTGTTTAGAGCCCCACTAAGTTTCTGAGGCTGACTTTGAACCTGCAATCCTCCTGCCTCAACTTCCTGAGCTGCTGGGATTACAGGTGTGTGTGCATCGCCGCATGCCCAGCTAAATTCATGCTTTTCATAGCTGAGTAAAAGTCATAGGGCACAAGTATATATTGTCCCTGTGTGTGTGTGTGTGTGTGTGTGTGTGTGTGTATTCTACATTTTATTTGTCCATTCAGCTGTTGATGGACACTTGCCTTGTAGCCACATTTCAGCTACTGTGAATAATGCTGCGGTTGACATTGATGTGCACATATCCATTCAATAGCTATTTTCAGTTCTTTAGGGCGTGGACTTAAAAGTGGAATTGCTGGGGCTAGAGTCGTGGCTTATTGGTAGAGTGCTTGCCTGACATTAAACACAGGAGGCCCTGGGTTCAACCCTCAGCACCACATATAAATACATTAAAAAAAAGATCCATTGACAACTAAAAAACTATTTAAAAAAAGTGGAGGGCTGGGGATGTGGCTCAAGCGGTAGCGCGCTCGCCTGGTGTGCGTGCAGCCCGGGTTCGATCCTCAGCACCACATACAAACAAAGATGTTGTGTCCGCCGAGAACTAAAAAATAAATATTAAAAATTCTCTCTCTCCTCTCTCACTCTCTCTTTTAAAAAAAATAAAAATAAAATAAAAAAAAGTGGAATTGCTGGGTCATATGGTAATTCTGTGCTTAGGCTTTTGAGGAATTATAAACTATTTTCTATGACAGCTGCATCATTTGCTTTCCCAACAGAAAATAAGAGAGTTTCAATTTTTTCCAAATCCTTACCTATTCTTGGAGGGTTTTTGTTTTTTGTTTTTATGGATTTTATTGTAGCCATCCTAAAGTAGCTATAAGTACAAAGGAGCATCTCATCATGGTTTTGATTGGCTTTCCCTAATAGCTACAATTTACCCTCTTTGGATAAATACCTTTTCAAAGTCCTTTGTCCATTTTGTAACTGGGTTGTCTTTTGCTATTGAGTTGTAGGACTTCTTTAATTTTTTTTTAAACATTAAACTCTCATTACATATTTAATTTGCAAGTTTTTTTTTCTTTCAATGCACAAAAGCATTCGGTTTTGTGATACCCAATTTATCTATCTTTTTCTTTGGTCATCTATACTTTTGGTGTCATATTC
This sequence comes from Spermophilus citellus, assembly GCF_964194105.1. NCBI lineage: Eukaryota > Metazoa > Chordata > Mammalia > Rodentia > Sciuridae > Spermophilus > Spermophilus citellus. Next base: position 40,244,033 of record NC_138199.1, on the reverse strand, counting down.
AAGAAACCATGGCCAAACCAATGTCATAAAGAGTTTCTCCTATGATTTTTTTTTTTTGTACCAGGAATGGAACGCAGGGACATTCAATCACTGAGCCACATCCCCAGCCTTATTTTTGTATTTTATTTATAGACAGGGTCTCACTGGGTTGCTTATCACCTCACTTTTGCTGAGGTTGGCTTTGAACTCATCATCCTCTCATGCCAGCCTCCCCAGCCTCTGGGATTATAGGTGTGCACCCTGTACCCAGCTTCTCCTATGATTTCTTTGAAGAGTTCACAACTTTAGCTCTTAAGTTCAGGCCTTTAATCCATTTGGGGTTAATTTTTTGTGTATTATATAAGGTAAGGGTCCAATTTCATTCTTTTGCATGTGGAGATCCATTTTTCCCAACACCCTTTGTTGGGAAGACTGCCTTTCCTCATTGAACGGCCTTGGTACTCTCGTCAAAAGTCAAACCTTGTTTGGATGATTCAAAATGGCAACTGGAGTCAAGGGCTTCAAAGATCCTATCGACCTTGGAAAAGAGCTAGTAAAGATCTTGCCCAAGAGTGTGGCCACGCTCTCCTTCCAAGACACCTCCCTAACAGCTGTTGGAAAGCATGCCAGGAATATTATAGCTGTCAATAAGAATCTACCTCTTCAAGTGATGTTTCAACCGAGCACTTGAAAAGGAGCCTACAGCCCTGAGTTGGAATCCCAGATGTGTCTCTAGCCATGTGACCGACCCCCAGCAAGTACTTTATCTCTCTAAGCTGCACTTTGCTAGTCTGTACAATGGGAAGGCTGTAGCTGGCAGATACAATCTGTCTGGCTCTTCCCTGATCTGGTAGCATTACCAACCATAGCTCTATCCCATCTTCTTGCTGAAAGGGTGGGCTCATGACCTGGCCTGACCCATTCTTCAGTCTAACAAGTGAATATAAATGCCCATAGGAACCAATCAATTTCCCCAGGTGGTTTGCTCTGTGCCAGAGACCAGATCTCTCTCTTCCCCTGGGATTGAGGTTGTAAATGAGGGTTCTAAAGCTCATCTGAGGTGCTTGAATTTCTTCTCTTTCTCCTTCTCCTTCTCCTTCTCCTTCTCCTTCTTTTTCCTGTACTGGGAATTGAACCCAGGGCTTCAGGCATAATAGGTAAGTGCTCTACCACTGAACTACATCCCCAGCTCTATTTAAATTTTTTGAGACAGCATCTCACTAAGTTGCAAAGTTGTGATCCTCCTGCCTCAGCCTCCTGAGTAGCTGGAATTAGATTTGTGTACTTGTAATCATACAGTTTAGTTTTTTTTCCCCTCATGTGTGGATAGAATGTGTCTGCAAATTGAGCCTATATAAAGGAAAGTCAGATTCAGCGGTACAGCTAATGAGAAATAGCCCAGACTTATTTGGCCTCCTGGATCCAGTAACACCTAAAGTCCACTTCTGTTCTTCTGGTGGAGGGGAGGGTATTGGGGGATTGAACCAGGGATGCTCAACCACTGAGCTACAATCTCAGAGCTTTTTATTTTCTATTTTGACACAGAATCTCATTAAATGGCTGAGATTGTCCTTGAATTTAAATCATCTTCCTTTAGCCTCCCAAATTGCTGGGGTTACGGGCATGCACCATTGTGCCTGGCTTCCACTTCTATTTTTATCAATTATGTAAAACAACAAATTCCCTTTTTGGCTTAAACTAATTTGAGTTGGGCTTTTTGTGATAGGACTGCCCATACAGCCCTGACCAGTTTAGCTTTTTGCAGAGCAGTGTCAATGAAAAGAAATCAGCCTGGGGAGGTAGCTCATGGGTAGAGTGCTAGCCTAGCATGGGCAAGGCCCTGGGTTCAATCTCCACAATAGCAAAACCTGAAAAGAAATCATAGTGTGAATTACCTGGCCCTTGGCAGGGCGGGCATTTTATTGTTGTTGTCTTATTTTGTTTACTGGACTGGGGATTGAATACATGAAGCTACTCCCTCAGCCCTTTTCATTTAATTTTCGGAGTCTGGCCTGGAATGTGTGATCCCCCTGCCTGGGCCTCCTAAATTGCTGGGATTACAGACAGGCCACCACGCTTGGTTTTCTAGTATAACCCCACTGGCAACAATGGCAGATGGGAAGGTTGTTTATATGGGTGATGAGGGCCCTGGACATGTGATCCCAACTGGCCAATCAGGGTGTTGCTCTGGGATCTTGTAAGGGGAGCAGTAGAACCATCTCCTTTCCTCTTGGGTCACTCAGGTAGATTTCTGCAAGCCACAGCTGCCTCCAGCTGTGGTAGGAGAGAATGGATGCCAACACAGAGAAAAGATTTGGAGGAGAAGGCAGAGAGCACGAGAACCCAGGGCCTCCAGCGTCCTGAAGACCAGCTGCCCCCACCCTGCCCTTCTCAGGCACTGTGTGAGCCAATGGGCTCCTCTTTTCCTTCAGCTTGAGTTGAGGATCTGCCCTTATAACTGGAGGACTCCCGACTAAGGTGTCCAGGGACTGGCTGAGGTGAAACCAGAAAGCACCACCGAGTCAGCTGGATGGAAAAGCCAGCATTGTTTCCTGCCCTGCAGCTCTCACTTCCAGATGTCGGAGGCAGCCCGAGTCCTAGAAGGGGCAGACAGGCTGATGTGTACACCTGGATACTCCCTGAAAGTGCCACCCTTAACAGCCTCGACTAAAGCATGACATTGTGTACAAACAACGTCCAACCCAGCGGATGGATTTGTCCTAGTGATTACACAGCTAACGAACTTGCTTCTTTTCTCACCTAGAGCCTAATTTAAGAGGGGAAGTCTGGCCAGGCACAGTGGCGCATGCCTGTAATCCCAGCAGTTTAGGAGGCTGAGGCAAGAGGATTTCAAGTTCAAAGCCAGCCTCAGCAACTTGGCAAGGCCCTAAGCAACCGACTCAAAGTGAAAAATAAAAAGGGCTGAGGATGTAGCTCAGTGGTAAAGTGCCCCTGGGTTTAATCTCCAGACTAGAGAGAGTGAGTGTGAGTGTGTGTGTGTGTGTGTGTGTGTGTGTGTGTGTGTGTCTGGAGTCTGACTTCTCCCCTGGTTAAGCGAGAGAGCATTTGTTTTTCTGGGCTGAGCCTCAAAAGCAGGTTTGACAGCTGGAGAAATGCCCAGTCAGGTAGCCTCGTTGACAGTCCATCTCCCTGCAGCCTCAGTCCACGTTATACCTGTGTGCCCAGCACAGAGCTCTACATTTCTTCATCCATGGTACTTAACAAAGGTTTATTGAGCACCTACTATGTGACAGGCACTGTTATATGAGCAACAACATAATAATAACAAGATGAAGCTCCCATTCTAGTGAGGGGAAACATTAGATAAAATAAGTAAAGTGGCCATAGCGTCTCTAATATTTTCTTTTTTTTTTTTTTTAGTTGTAGATGGACACAATACCTTTATTTTATTTATTTTTATGTGGTGCTGAGGATCAAACCCAGGGCCTAGCATGTGCTAGGCGAGTGCTGTACCAGTGAGCCACAACCCCAGCCCCCAAATTGCCAATTTTTTTTTTGTGTGTGTGTGATGCTGGGGATTAGAACCCAGAGCATGCAAAGCAAGCACTCTACCAACTGAGCTATATCCCCAGCCCTGTGTCTCTGATATTTTCAAAAACAAAACAGAGTAAGGGAAGAAGTGAGGGAGAGGGTGAAAGTGGACAGATTATTTCATTGCATCGGATAGCCAAGGATGGCCTAAATCAGAATTGGGAAGCAAAGGGGAGCACACCCAGCATGTGTGTTCAGGAGGTACTGGTGGAAAGGTAAAGCGGTGCAGCTGCTTTAGAAAACAGTTTGGTGGTTACTCAAAAAGTTACAGTTTGGGGATGTGGCTCAGAGGTAGAGCACTAATCTAGCATGCATGAGTCCCTGGATTGAATCCCCAGCACTGAGAGGCAGGGAGAAAGGCTAGGCACAGTGGCACACACTTGTAATTCCAGTGACTAGGGAGACGAGGCAGAGGGATTACAAGTTGGAGGAAGCTTCAGCAATTCAGTAAGACCCTGTCTCAAAAAAAAATTTTTTTTTAAAGGCTAGGTGTTGAGAGCCACAGCCGAAGGGGCCCCAGCAAACTTCCAGCTGCCAGCAAACTTCCAGCTGCCAGCAAACTTCCAGCTGCCAGCTGATGATAGGCTCACAGCTTCCCCAGCAAACTTCTAGCTGCCAATTGATTGGCTCCTCTGCAGTGATGCTCATTGGGCTGTTTCCCCACCCTTTCAGACCACAGAGCTTCTCATTGGGGGACTTTTTTTGGCTCTGCCCACGCGACCCAGCCAATCAGCCTCAAGAGCAGGAGGAGTGGGGGAGGTTGAGAGGATTGTGGGAAGCTGGTGGTGGCAGTTGGGCTCTGAAGGTTTTTCCTGAGGAGCTGTGTGGTTTGGTGTGTGTGTTCTAAAAATAAAGTTTGTTTCTTTTGACAAGTGGCTCCTGAATTGTGCCCAGCCAGACTGCGGCATTTGGTGGCCCGTACGGGGAACGAACCCGTGACCTTGGCGTTATCAGCACCAAGCTCTTGCCAACAAATTTTGGTAAAGGCTTGTCTGTAATATGTAAGAATTCTGAGGCAGCAATTAAGCACCAAACATCTTTTTGAATACCTCCTTCACTGTAGGTCAAAATATTGCTAACAAATCCTGCAGGTATCATAGAAGAACTTTTTCACAATTGTCTTTTATCAATTTTTGGAGACCAGTCTAAAATATACCCACTTAGACACCTTATGTTGTACTGGAAAGGTATTTACACAATCTATCCATCTAGGAAAGGTGCCAATCTCAATTGTAGAACTATTAGGACAATGAGGTATTCATGGAGGTTTTGCAGAAATGACTGGTTTGTTATGGGAAAGTCCCATTTTGATCATCGATCTAGTAAAAGGTTGTAAGTCTCCATAAATAGGATGATTAATCAGTCTAGGTCTCCCAATCGCTGTCTTTTCCTCAAATGATACTCTGAGACAGCCAGCATGTTTATCGTGGGATCAACACAAAGGTAATTGGGCACTGTAGCCAGAATAATTAAATCTAGTCACATGATTGGGAGTAATATGAGTATCTGTAAGTCCTCCCATCATGAATGATTCATTAGTAAACACTGGAATAGATTCTCCAGTGCACCCAGCTGGGTGTACCAGTGGTGGATCTGGTAAATATGTTCAGTAATCCTCTGCTCGATTCCCTTTTACCTGACAGCCCAGCAGGGCAATCACTGTAGATACCCCCATCAATAGGGTCTTATTTCTTCCTCGGAGTCAAAACATTCATGAAGCATGTGTTGTCAGCTTCTTCACGTCTTCCCATGAGATCAGCTTTTCAGCTGGGTCTTGCTGGGTCGTCTTCATTCTTCTTTGATATCTCTTCCTTTGGAGTGGAGGCTTCTCTGGGTTGATTTTCAGTCGCTTGTATCTCAGCTCTATCTCTTCCATGTCTGGTTGCACATTCAGGCACCCAGATAGGATGGAAAGCACCTTCGCATGGACGCGAACACGCTGGTCTTGATCTTGGTCTTGTTCAAAAACTGGAAAGAGTTGAAAGCCACTAATGTCTTCCCCAGCTTCCTGTGCCTTTCTAACTCCCCGCTGGAATGGAGTAAGGAAGGTCATTGCCTGACATGTGCTTCAGGACACCCAGTGACAGCAAAACAGGTCAGTCCTATGACACACAGGGTTAGGTCTTGTAACTCTGAAGTGTTAGATAAAACCAATGTTGGGTTTTCCTCATAACTTTTCCTGAAATCCTTTTATTTTCATGAGTAAATCCAGACCTACTTTGGGCTCTCCATGTTTTTTTTTTAAAGGGCTGGGAGTGTAGCTCCATGGTGGAGTGACCAGGTTAAAAAAAAAGGAAAGAAAGAAAGTAACCATTTGACTCAGCAATTCAACTCCTAGGCATAAACCCAATAAAAATGGAAATATATGTTCACCCAAAGACTTGTACATGAATATTCATAGCAGTATTATTTATAATAGCCGAAAAGTAGAAACAACTCAAACATCCATCAATTGGTGATAGATAAATAAAATGTGATATATTCATACAATGGAATTCTATTCAGCCATAAAAAGGATGCACATATTGATATGTGTTACAAAATTTAATACATTAAGCTAAATCAAAGAAACCAAGCACACACAAAAATCATGCACATACATGTGTAATTCCATGTATATGAAACGTCAGGACCTTGGAGACAGAAAGCAGACACATGGTTGTCAAGGGCTGAGGCAGGAGCAGTGGCAACTAAGGGGTCAGGATTGTTTGCGGGGGTGATGACAATGTTCTAGGAAAAAACAGTGGTGATGGATGTACGATCTTGTGACTATTCTAAAAACCACAGAAGTAGCCAGGTGCAATGGTTTGTGCTTATAGTCCCAGCTATTCAGGAGGCTGAGGCGGGAGGATTGCTTGAGCTCAGGAATTCAAAGCAAGCCTAAACAGCACAGTGAGCCTCTGTCCCTCAAAACAAAAACAAAAGCAAACACCACTGTCATGGACATACTTAACTGTGAGTTTTATGATTCGTGAGTAAAATCTTTCTTATTTATTTATTTAGTACCAGGGATGAACATATTGATATGCCACATCCCCAGTTCCATTTTTTTTTAAATTCTGAGACACTGTCTCACTAAGCTACTTAGGGCCTTGCTAAATTGTTGAGGCTGGCTTTGAACTTGGGATCCTCCTGCCTCAGCCTCCCAAACTGCTGGGATTACAGGCATGCGTCATCTTGCCTGGCAATATCCCAATTTTTAAAAAGAAAAGAACAGAAAGATGAGAACCTCTGAGCAAGTGAGAAAGTGTGCCTGGCACACATTGGTGTCCAATATGTGTTTGTGGAAATAATGTGAAAGCAGTTGTGGGGAGCCCTTCCCGGCCTGGCCTGCACACCAAGGAGAGAGATCTCTGGATCACGAGGTGGTGAGAACCAGGGAGGGTGTCCCTGTTGATGCCACAAGCAGCCAGAGATTCAGCCTCAGCCAGGGCAGGGCCAATGGAAAGGCTTAGATGCTCTCATGAAGACGCCATGCAGGGGACAGTGGGGTCACTGTCAGGGGCAGAGATGGTCAAACACAGTCTGCTCAAGGGCAGAAAAGGGGCAGAGCTGCTTGAGGTGAAGCCCATTGGCTCCTTGAACCTCAGAGCAACCTGGGGTGAAGGGCTCTCACACCTGGCTCACAGGAGGGAAAAAAGGCTCTGTTCAGAGAAGTTCAGCCACCTGCCCATGGTGACCTAGCTGCAGGGGAGCAGAGCCAGTGTGAAGGTCAGGTCTGTCTGACCCGAGTCCATGCTCTTTCCACTTTGCTTCTGAGCTGGGGAGAGAATTGAAAGCTGCCCCCAACTGGGAGATCAGGCAGCCATGAGGGCTCCCAGCCCCATATTGGGTTTCAACTCTTTGGATGAACCTCGCAGGGGTGGCTGAGGAAGAGGGAGGGCATGGGGGTGGAGGTGTGACCCCCGAAGAGGGCATGACCATGACCCATGAGAGACGGCACTGGTTCCCAGCCCTGTTCCCACCAGTGTGGCCAGAGAAGCCTCAGGTTTGGGACTAGGGCTCTTGGGCAGCACTCTAAGTTTCAATTACTCTTTCTCATCCCAGCCCTGGGGCTCTGGTGTCTCCCAGCCACCTCCTCCTCACTGCACCTTGGCGTCTTCCTCACAGAGTTGCTTGCCCTGAGTCAGTTCACACTATCCCCTAAGCCAGGAATAGTGCCAATCCCTTCCCCACACAGCCCCAATACCCTGTCCCGGGGCCTTGGGAATCCCACACTGCATCTTTTCAGGTCACTTCTTCCATGAAGTCTTCCTCATCTTCTGGCAACATGCTCATACGGGTAGCAAGCATCTGCCTTGTGCCAAGGCCTGTCCCTGACCCCAATATCTGACCCAATGAGTCACTGCCAGCAGAGACGGACATACCGAGGTTTCTGGAGCCCAGAAGGAGGGAGGAGGGGTCCAATGAGCCATGAAGAAGGGGAGGGCACTTGGGGAGTCAGGAGAGAAGGCAGAGGGCCATTCCAGACAGGTGTGTCCTGTCTTGGAGAATGAACAGCCCAATGCCCGTTATTCTGAGTACTTGTTGGATGGGACAGATGGGAACTGTCCCAGGTTCAGCACCTTCTGGGTCATCTGACCTGCTGGAGGGATCGGAGAACACAGAGCACTGTTGATTCCCCTAATTTCGAGGACAACCTGAGCAGACTCTTACCCTTTACAGACTAAAGGGATCTGAGTTTATTTTATAGACAAGGAAATCCTGAGGCTTCAGAAGTCAAAACCACAGAGCTCAAGGTGGAGCCAGATTTGAACTCATGTCTCTGGCTACACAAAGTCCGTGTCCTTATCCACTTACATCAGTGTTACAGCCTGGAAGCAGGACCTAGCCAGAAGTTAGAGTGGAGGCACAGAGTGTGATCCAGATCCCCAGGTCCCCAGCAAAGTCACATCCAGGCAGGCAGGAAACCCTGGCCTGAGAGTCTGGGGGAGAAAAGGGCAGGGGTTCCAGGCCTGGACGACCCCAGATCCCCACCTAGTGGTAGGAGGGGATCATTGCCTGGACAGCATCGGCACTCACCAGAGACCCAGATTCATCCAGCAAGGTCACCAGCAACCCCACCTCCAGCAAGAAATCTCTCTGCTGGCTGTGGGTTCCTTAAAAGAGGACCCCATTGGTGCACAAGAGCACGGATATCCATGGCTCTCTGGGTTTCTCTGCAACAGTTCAGAAGCTCAGTGCTCAGCTTGTTAAGAAGCTCTGGTCATTTCCAAGTCTAGGCCAGATTCCTAGGGCCCAGGGATTTGGCAGCCCAAGAAAGCAATGCCCCAGTGGCCTCTACCTGGCCTCCAGTGCAGGCTGGTCACCTCCATGTGACAAGATCAACCTTGGTACTTCCCTGGGCCAGGGGAGTTTTCCCCACCCTAGATCTTCCCCTCGGGCTTGTATCCTCAGACTCCCTTAGGCTCCTCCGAAGGAGGGGCATAAAGCCACATTCACTGTGCCAGTCTCTGTGCCAGATAGTTATAAACAGCGTGACATTTTTTTTTTTTTTTGAAGGAGAAACACAGGGGATTCCTGTCTCCAAAGGGCTGTGATTCTCTTTTTTTTTTTTTTTTTTGAAAGAGAGAGTGAGAGAGAGAATTTTTTAATATTTATTTTTTAGTTCTCGGCGGACACAACATCTTTGTTGGTATGTGGTGCTGAGGATCGAACCCGGGCCGCACGCATGCCAGGCGAGCGCGCTACCGCTTGAGCCACATCCCCACCCCAACAGCGTGACATTTAATCTTCAACCAACCCCCTGAGCTAGTGCTGTTATCTCTATTTTTTTTAAAACTTTTTTTAGTTAGTTTTTTAGTTGTTGATGGACATTTATTTATTTATATGTGGTGCTGAGAATCGAACCCAGTGCCTCACACATGCCAGGCAAGCGCTCTGCCACTGAACCTCAACCCCAGCCCTGTTATCTGCATTTTGAAGAAGTGATAGGTGAGAGATAAAGTGACTTGCCAAGATCTCACAGTCATTGACTACTACAAAACAATATGGATACAGGGAATAGTGGCACATGCCTCTAGTTCCAGGTGCTGGGGAGGCTGAGGCAGGAGAATTGCAAGTTCTAGGTCAACCTGGGCAATTTAGCGAGATCCTGTCTCAAAAGAAAAAAATAAACAGAGCTGGAGATGTAGCTCTGGCCTAGCATGCACAAGGCCCAGACTCAGGACGCTCTGGTCATTTCCAAGTCTAGGCCAGATTCCTAGGGCCCAGGGATTTGGCAGCCCAAGAAAGTAATGCCCCAGTGGCCTATGTACTGCAAAAAACAGAACAACATGTGCATGGACAACTAACTCAGAAGGGAGAAGACCTGGAGGAGCCAGTCTTAAAAGAGGACCCCACTGGTGCACAAGAGCACGGATCTCCATGGCTCTCTGGGTTTCTCTGCAACAGTTCAGAAGCTCAGTGCTCAGCCCAGTTTTAAAGGAAAGCAGGAAGGGCACCTCAGGTGAGGGAAAGAAAAGCCTGTGAGGCAAGGACATCAAGATTAACCTAGATCAGGACACTGGGACTGGAGGCCAGGGGTGGGGGCCAAGTAGGCACAGGCTGGCTCCACAGGCTGGCTCCACCCTTCACCTTTCCCCAAAGCATGAGAAGCCTATGGAGGGCTTTCAACAGGAGAGCCCCTGCACCCCAGGTGCATTTCAAGAAGGTCCTCTGCTGCTCAGGGAAGATGGGGTGGGGGAGGGGGCAGATATGCTAGAAGTTTCCCCAAAGATCCCAGATTGTATCCACCCACCCACCGGCCCTGGAAGGGGACAAAGTTGGTGCTTCCTAGCCCAGAGGGTGCCAGACCTCCTTGGAAGCAGGGCTGGAGGGCTAGGAGTGACTAGTCAGTATTGGCAAAGATACACACAGCCGAGACCCTCAGGAGCTCTCTGAATGAACTTGGAGCAGGGGCTTCTGTTCCAGGGCCCAGGCAGGGATATCCTGGAAGGACCAAGTGTAGGCCCTGCTTCTGGAGGGTGCAATTCATTCATTCTTTCCCTGCTATATGTTAAACATTTTTAAATCTGGGTCACAGCAATGCACAAAATAGACACCACCACCTCCCACCCCACTAAAGGAGCCATGTTCCTGTAGGAGACAGACATTAAATAAATATATTCTCTCCCAAGAGGAGACACAGCAGCACATTGGGGTTGGATGGGAAAAGATTAGCCTCAGCAAACTAGGGGAAGGGGAAAGCCTCAGAGACCAAGGGAGCTGGTAACTGCTCTGATTTCTCCAGGGAAAACCTCCACCATCAAGCGTCTTCATGTAGTGGGTGCATAGCTCCTCTTGTCAGGCTGAGGAGCAGACACTACAGGGTCAGGGGACATCCTGTTCTCTTTGAGAAAGAAATAATGGGCAGGAACATAGGCCACGACATTTTGGGTAGCCCTCTCTACATCCCCACCATTGTTTCACACATGAGAAGCCTCTGCTCCTACCAAGGCATTCCTGGCAGGTCCAGCTAGGCTGACAGGAAGCCTCAAGGCTGCTCTTCGCCAAGTCTCCTGGACTTGGCTCTGGTTCTCCCACAGATGCAACTTCTAGCCAGGACATCAGGGCTCAGCATCCGGCCACAGAGGGCACTTGCCCAGCCCCTTAGCTTTTTCCCATCAACAAGCTGCCTCTCAGCCATCATCACTTCATTAGCGCATGTTGCCAAGGGTCAGGCCCATGGGATTGTGAAAGAGCTCTGTCCTTTGCTGGATGGCCTTGGGCACCTCACTTCATTTCTCTGACCTCAATTCATTGTCTGTGAAATGGGGATTGAAAATCTCCACCTTGCCAGTAAAGGTTCAGTGAGACCCCACATGGGACAGTGCTTTGAAGACGGCAAAGCTTTTCACTCAATAAGGACTTAGCCCAGAGTATTCCAGATCTAGGAGACACCCTTAAACAGGAGCGCCTGAACCCCTTTCTCCTTTGGGACAAGTCATGCACAGTCAACAAACTGTGGTGCTAGACTCCAAACTCACCGTGAGTGCCTTTCCAAACTAGCTTTGAGGTGGAAGGCAGAGGTGAGTGACAGTGACATCCCAGAGGGAGTGGAGGCAGCTGGAGCCAGCCGGTTCCTTGAGGGTTTCAGGACCTGGAATGCAGTTTCCTAATTGGGAATTCATCCTGGCTACAAGCCCTTCCCCTACCCCCAAGCAACAGCCAAGGTCCCCAAGGTCTGCAATGGCCCACCTATTCCTCCTGCTCTATTTCCTCAAGCAGTAAGTAAATGGGAGCATAGTTCTGGCCTCTTGTCTGAAGCAGTTGAGGCTAGGGCTCACTGCAAGCTGGACCAAGGTCATCTGGTCATCCTCTGATCAGTCTGATTTTAGTCCAGACCACATATTTTGCAAGTGTGGATTTTGGAACCCAGAGAAGAATGTTACATTATCCAAGGTCTCACACCGGCAAAGTTTGACCTTGTACTTATCTCCTGTCTGGCTTTTCTACCAAGCAGCTGTTTCAGCAGATGGACATGTAGATAATTATTAAATCACCAAAGATTCGATCCTATCCTCTGTTATACCTTGAAGAGGGAAATGCCTAGTACAGGACAAACACAAGCTGGTGTTTATGTGGAAGTGGAAGTGTCTCTAGACCGGTGTTAACTGGGTTGCTTTCTAGTCATGTGCCTTTGGAAAATGCATGTAGGGTTAATCTCCCAGGGTGGCAGAGCTCATCTGGGGACATGAAGGTAGGATGGGATCAGGCTTCCAAACCTGGCCACCCACTCTAATTCTGGCATTTCCAGGCCACCAAGCCTCACGTCTCCACACCCATCTTTCCTCCTTTCAAAACCGACTCAGGACTTTGTTTTTAATCCAAGGAAGATTCTCATACTGACCCTCAAGAACTTCTCATTCCCCACCACCTCCCGCGGGAATAATCCAGACCCAATCCTTCCCCTGGGTCTCCGGTACCTGGAGGTGGGGGAAGGGGAGGCAGGCACAGACTGGACCCTAGGTGTGCACCTTCAGGGGGACTATCCTGTATATCTGGAGTCCTGTCTGTGCCCTGCACATCCCGGCATTCAACCGGGAAGACCCGACTGGGGCTGGTGAGGAGACAGAGATAGGAGCTGAGGCAGACCTTGCTGCCAAGGAGCACGGGATCCCGGCCCTCCAGTCTTATACCGAGCGGCTTCAACCTTACAATCACCCTTCAAGTCCGAGTGGGTCGCCTCCCGCAGGCCAGAGCCGATGTCCAGCGCCCGAAGATCCCAGCACACAGTCCCACTTCTGAGAGGTTTAGGAAGCAAAAATCAGGCGGCCTCCCTGCCGTGCGAGGGATGGAAAGGGCCCTAGCCCGAGCGCGCACAGAGGGAGCGAAGGATCTTCCTTTGCAGATGTGCCTTGAAGGTTGGGAGCTGGCACTGCAGGACCATCTCAAGGAGAAGGCCTCAATCAGAGCTTCGCGTCTCCCGGCCCCTGAGTTCGCAACCCCAATCCGGCGCCCCTCCGTCCCTCGGCTGCCTCTGCGGGTCTCTGGGCCTGGATGAACGCCTGTCGGTGGCTCTGTCCCCCTGCGATCCCACCGCGGCTCTCAGTCCACCTGAGGATCTAGCCTGAGCGGCGGGCTGCGGAGTCACGGCCCGGCCCCTGGCCTGGAGCGCCATCTCGTGGCCATGTGGGGAGTTGCCGCGGCCTGCGGGCGGGAAGCATTTCTGTCCAAGGGTTCTTTTAAAAAGCAGTGGCGGTCGATTCTTGGAACCCCGGACTTCGAGAGTGGCTTCAGTGTCCCCTGCCCTTAAAATAAGGTGGAACAGACTTGCGACTCCAGAGAGTCCAAAAGTAATTCCGAGGGCAAAACAGCCCTAGCCTGCTCAGACAGAGGCACCAACACTTTCAGTGCACAGCGACCAACCTGAGAGGCCCTGGAGCTCGGGCTTCCTCCCTTTGCTCGAGTTTCTAGTCCTGACCTCGCCTCTCTTCTTCCCAGTTGCTGCTTATTTCTTAAAGCACCTATCTCTTCGCCTTGTGCCGGACACTGCCTACGGGCTGGTGCTCCAAACTTGGGGGTCAAGGAAGTGAAACCGGGAGGAAGCGGAATTGGACTTGGAGAGTGGAGGAAAGTAGGCTCGGAGTTTAAATTTCAGTCTTAAAAAAAAAAAAAAATCCTATACCTGGCAAAAGGGGATCGGGGCTTTGAACCGGGCGTTCGCACGCGTGTGTCCTGGGGTGAGCAAATCTGAACGCAACCACAGTCCCCAGGGAGTGCTCAGCGCCCTAGTTGGCTGTACGCTGGGGAGATGGCCCCCAGTTCTGCGCCCTTTGGGAGGGAGGGCAGGGCCAGGCCGCCAGTGCTCCGGATCTCTACGGCAGACAGGGGAGGCTCAAATTTGAAGAATCAAATTAACCGAAATGAAGTCCCCTAGGGCTGAGAAGCCCTGTGGTTGGGACGCTAGGGGTCTCACGGAGCCCCTCACCCACACCTGAAGTGTTTGAGTTCTCCCGAGAGTCACAGTCCGACACCAACACTCACAGTCCCCTCAGACCCCCATATTCTCAACAGAGCTCCAAGGCGACTTGCTAGGTCACCAACAGGCCTCACCGACCCCTCGATCCCCGTCACTCCCACACACGCGCTGTGCGCACTTCCGTCTGCTGGTAGCTTGGCTGTCCTGGGCCCCTAGTAGCAGGCCCTGAAGGGTTAAGTAGGCCTAGGGGCACCGGAGCAGCGGGTACGCGGGGCGCCTGGGCTAATTGGCGACCCCAGGGACAATGAGGGCTGGGAGACTGGGGAGGCGGGTGGCTTAATTGGGTCTGGGAGTGGCCTGGCCTTTGTCTGGGACAAGGCCCCGCCGCCGGCTGCGGGTTCCTGTAGCCGCACTCAGACTCGCAGCTGGGGCCCAGCGGAGCGTTGGGTGGGCGACTTGGGAAGAGGACGTGTGCAGCGGGAGGCAGGGGGGTGGGTCGACTCTCTAGTGGCGCTGGAACACCACCGCCCCACCCGGCTGCTACAGCAACGGCTAGAATGCTGCAGCACCCGGCCGCTCCGCCCCGCCTTCTCAGCCAGCGCCCTCGGGTTCCCAGCTCCGCCGGCGGCCTTGCACACGGCCTCAGGTGGGTGCTGCCCCCTAGTGTCAGTAGCCCTATCCGCAGGCCGCGGTAGACTGGCAGCTAACCCTCCTTCCTCAAGTCACTAGTCACACTAAAAGTGAGAAGCCGCAAGAAACCAATAGCACCCCTGCTCTACGAATTTTAGAGGTGTTTAAGTCCAAAGCAACCACGAATACACACACGGTTCACGAAGGATTATATTTGAGCTGGGAAAGGGGCTTCCCTCTTCTCGCCTGATTCTTCTAACACTCCAGCAGGTCAGAGACCCGGAAAACAGAACTTACCCTTGGGGAGTTGGACAGTCCTCTGTGTTCTCCCACTCGTACACTGACCAAGCCCCCTATTCCTCTGCCACCCCCTCAAGTTTAGCATAGCTGGAGCAGTTCCCTTCCTGGAAGAGGTGGACATGATTCTCTTTCCTTGCAAGTTGTGTCAGCCCATGAAGATGTCTTGGGCATTTGGAGGCTCTGAAATTGTCAATTTTACCTTCACCCTTCCCTGATGTCCCTGGTAGAGTTGGAAGCCAGCACCAGCCTCCCTAGGGTCCAGGGCATCAAGGAATCCTATGGTTTGGTGGGTGGTGGTGGCCCATGCCTGTAATCCCAGCCACTCCAAAGGCTAAGACAGGAGAATCTGAAATTCCAGCCAGCCTGGGCAACTCAGCAAAACTTCCTCTAAAAAATTAAAAATAAAAAGGACTGGGGATGTAGTAGTGCTAGAGCACCCTTGGACTCAATCACCAGTACGACAAAAGGGGGAGACTCCCTAAAGCTTAAAGAGGAACTGGGAAGGAGGTGGGGTGTTTAGTGACCCACAAGCCCAGGAGCATGTTGAAGGAGTGTGGTCGTTCATCTCCCACCCCTTTCCCAGCCCCATGGCCCAGGTTTGGGGCTGAGGACACCTGCTAGCTTCGTGAAGAGAAGGGATGGGGGTGGGAGACAGATGTCCTGGCAGGAGTGAGTGGGTCACTGGGGAAGGACCAGCATAATGAAGAGTGATCCAGAGGGATCCCAGAAAGACCCCAGCCAAGCCCATTATTATACAGGGGAAACTAAGGAAAAGGAAAGGCCTATCGACCCACACTTCTCAGGCCCCACCGAGGATTTGGATGAATTACAAGGAACACTTTAGGCCAAACTGTCACTATTCAACAGCCCTGATAGGGAATATTTTTTTCTCTGAAGTTCTGAAGGCAGTGAGATGGGAAAGAATTCTGGGGTCCTTGGTATGGAGGGACACGGCAAGGCCCCTCCTCGAAGGGGGAGAGGGACCAGGAAGCACCCATTTTCCCAGCCCACCCATCCAGAAGTGTTGAAAGAGGATGCGTTTCCACGAAGGTGCCCCAGAAAGGGAGTCGGGAGGCCAGGCCGCTCCGCCCGTATTTGGTCTGGCTCCAAAGCTCAGGCTCCAGGCACCGAGCGCTCGAAACGGCAGTCAGACGGCGGGTGGCCAGCAGAGGGAGCGCGGCCGCGGGCCTGGGACGTGGCGGCACTGGGGACCGCGGGGGTTGTGAGGCGGCGCGGCGCCTTCTGGCCCAGCCCGCGCCCCGGCGCCGCCTGGCCTTGCGGCTGGGTACACCGCCCAGTGGTGCTTTGGTCCCCGGGGTGCAGCTGCCGCCCAACTAGGGGCGCTCAGCCTTTGCCCCCGCCTCTGGTACCTCCTTAAAGGTCTTGCAGCGCCCCAGCCCCGCGCGGCCCACAGAGCGCACAGCCCCGTTCACTTCGCATTATAGCGTTTTATTGTTTTCTCGCGTTTTTGTCGTTTCGTTCTCGCTCCGGAGAGAAAAGTGAAAACCTGAGGTGGAGCCCGCGGCCTGGGCAAACAAAGCCCGGGCGGAGGTGCCAAGGGGCCGGCGGGGTGGGGCCTCCTGTGGGGCTTGAGAGCCTTCTCCAGCAGCCAAGGACCCCTCCCGCCCTGTACAATATAGATGCTCATGTAAAATGAAAAAAAAATTAAATGCTATGAGTTAATCTCTATATGTACACAGCAATGTACACCTTTGAATAAATTAATACCAATTTGCATATTCTGGGAACCTTAAAGCTTATTTACACAAATTACCATTTATTTCATAAATATCTTTTTTCCCTGGGGACTCAAGGCAGAAATGCCACTCCCTCCACTGACCCAGGAGTGGGAGGGGCGCCTGTCTCTTGGGGGAAGAGGTGGGAGGACTAACCGGATAGGGCCCCTTCCAGCTCAAGTCTACACTGACTTCGGTCATCACTGGCTTCAGCGTCTCCCAGCCCGGTTTCTTACGAGGTACAGGCCCAAAGCCAGGGGCCCCAGGACTCCCTCCGAAGCTCCCACACCTGGCACACTTTCTGGCTTCTGGAATGGACCGCTGGGCCAAAGATGACGCCTGCCCCACTGTGCTGGAAGACCGCAGACCCCCACTGATGCCACCTTGAGGCTGGAGCAGATCTGGACCGAGTCCAGAGTGGCTCCGAAGTGACTCTGTTCCGGCAGCCTGATTTCTTGTGGAGGCCCAGGGAAGTGTCCCAGACCCGGGCTTGCCAGAGGAGGCTCCATTTTGGTCGCTGCAGCCCACTTTTGCTCCTTTATTTAAATAAATACCCATTCTGTGCTGTACACGTCCCAAGCAGCAGGGGCAGGCAGCCCTGGAGGCCTGCGAGGCAGCGGAGCGACCGGGTAGCCCCCTCACTTGGGCGACTCCCGGCTGGGGGAGAGGGCTCGTTGGCTCTCCAGCCCACTCACCAGTCTCTGGATGCTCTGCAGTTCACTGGCGGCCTCCTTGGCTGAGCCACTGGGCGACAGGCCACCGCGGGACGAACCCCCCACTTTTCGAAGAGCCAGCTCGGGCAGGGGGCTGGGCTCCCGGCTGTTGCCACCTGCAGCCTTGGAGCCCTCAGCCGCCAGCCCGGTGGTGAGGAGGCTAGTGCTAGGCGGGATGGTGACCGGGATCTGGTAGGGGCTGAATCGCAGGCGGGGCCGGGCACCACCCAGGAACGGACTTCGGGATAGGGAGCCAGCTGCGGCAGCGGCGGCAGCAGCAGCACTGGTAGCCGGCAAAGCTGAGGCGGCTGCGGCCGCTGCCGCCATGTAGGTGTAGGGATAGGGAAAGAGGCCTCCGAAAGTGGGCATTGGGATTCCCTGAAAGAAAAAGGAGACAAGGGTTAGACATCCTGCCTGAGATGTTTCTGAGGGTGACCTGGATGCTACAACAGTAATCCTTGCTCCCGTGTTTCAGGATATAAAACCCAAACTCACAAAACTGTAACCGCAGGTAGGCATGAGCCAGTGTGCCCATGGCCAAACCCAGTTGGTATGTCCATCATCTAGGTTATGACGCAAAGGCCTGGCACCATCAAGTTACAGTAGGTGTAAGGGAAAGGACATCCCAGGTGGCTGAACTAACATGAGCGAAGCCTAGAGGGAGGAAAAAGGGCAGGCACAAGGCCAGGTGGCAAGCAGGCAGCTGTGGCTGATTGGGAGGTTCTGCTCATTTAGAGCAGCATCCTTCCCACCCTTCCTGTCTGCCTGCTCCAAAGGGTTGAAGGAACAGAAAGGCTGGGGGCGAGGGGAGGCTTTGTAAAGTCTCCTTCTGATTGCTCACCTACCCAGGGATCCTTTGCTTCGGCAAGGGGCAGGGTATAAGTGCCAACTAGTTCATAAACTGGCCTAAATGTTCCACAAGGAACTGGCAACACCTCAGTGGCAGCTGAGGAAAGAATGCAAAGTCTTTGCCTGTGGATAGCACAGCAGCCAGAAAACTCTGGACAAATGCCCCTGAACTCATGAGGCCTGACTTTTGGATTATCTGACCTTTGAGATAATGGCTCTGTCCTCAGAGTGTGTGGATATGGGAAGGAGGGCTAGGGGGCTAATTGTGCTGGGCTCTGGGAAAGCCTGAGTCCTGGCTCAAACAGCGAAAAGGAAAGAAGCAGCTTAGGAGGGAGAAAATGCCTTTCCTGAGAGTTAAGCCCCACTGGGCATTTCAGATCTGGCATCCCAAGTCAGAAGGAAGGAAAGAGGTTTCATATCTCCCCAGGATTTGGCTCTACCTGACAGCTGGGACCCATTGCACTGGCTTGGGAACTTATCTACCCAGCAACTGTACCAACTGATGCCTCCTGAGTGCTACGTACCCTCACCCTGGCTTTGCACCTGTTCACCAGGCTGTGACTAGGAGCCCTGGCTTCCCCCATGACCTCCACAATGCCCATGATCATCACCAGAGTTTGTCTGGGGGGGTGTTCACACAGAGAACCAAGGGAGCAGATTAACCCTCCAGGCCTTGGACTCCATTCTCCAGAGGTTTCCCTCCAGCCTGGAAGCCATGTGATATTATTGATGCCTCAAATACTCCACACAACCTGATGCTGAGCTCTGTTTAAAACTCATTTCAGAACTCCTCCCCACTTAAAAAAAAAAATTTGCTTCTGAACCAAAGGAGCTTTCTCAGACCTGAACTCCTATTTTCCTTCCCTTGAGATAAGATCTCAAGGGTTCAATTTGCCAGAAACCTCAGAGGGAAGAAAATGAATGAAGAGATTCCAAATCTTTCCACAGGGAATATTCCACCCAAGTAACCAAAGAGGCGGCCCTCCCCATTAGATCTCCTTATTGTGCCGCTGGCCTCATTTTCATAAACTCTCTCTGGGGAGCTGAGTACCCCGCTTCCCTGAGATGTGGCTAGGAGAGTTGGGGGACTCAAGGTAGGGGAAAGACCAGTCCTGTCCTTCACCAGTGTTGAAGGTGAAGAAGGGCTTCACCTTCCTAGAGGGCTTGAAAGGGACCAGAGATATCTGGAAGGTGGGTCATTTTGATAGTCAAATGTCCAAAAAATAATGTAAAATTTCCTCTTCCCTTTGTCCATTCATCATAGCCTTTCAGGACAGACAGTGAGCCAAAGATCTTCCCAAGAAAATTTTCTCTGAGGCTAGAGGAGTGAATTATACAAAAGTTAGGGACAACCACTGTCTGCCAGAGTACAACCTCTCTCACTCCTAGGAGTTATAGGGAAGGAAACAGACTCAGGGTAAGGGACTTGACCAAGGTCATATGGGAGTCAGAAGCAGAGCCCTTGCCCATCCTAGACTACACCTCCGAATTTAGGTGACCTAATGTGAACTGATTCTCTCCTGTACAGGGTTTTAGTCCCCTGGAGGGTCTGAGAGCCTAAGGCATCCCTCAAAAGCCCTCTGCCCGCCTCATCGTGCAGCACACTTCCCCTCCCTCCCTCGCGCTGCCCTAGACCACAGGCCTTACCTGAGATGCCAGCATGTGCTGGGAGAGGTGGAATGGGAAGGGCGCGGCGGTGCTTGCTGCGCTGGCCGAGGGACCCAGCCCGCCTGCGTCTAGCCCCGCGGCTGTGCCGGGCCCAGCGCCTCCTCCATTGCCGCTGCCCGCCACCGAGGCCAGCAGGTGACCCATGCCCATGGCGGAGAAGGCGCCGGGGCCCATGGCAAACTGTCCTGGGTGCAGGAAGAGTGGCTGGCCGGCACCCAGCGGCCCAAAGAACTGCTGCCCGTGCAAGTGGCTGGAGAAGGCCAGGCCGGGTAGGTGTCCCGCGCCCAGGGGGGACGCACTGTCTGTCTGCACAACCAATGGCGTCAGGGCAGGCTCTTTGCCCTCGCTCGCCTCCTTGCGCCCCTCGTCCTTCCGCCGGGCTTCTGCGCGCTCCTTCTCTAGGTTCCTCAGACTGAACGGGCCGTCCCCGCCGCTCTCCGACGGTTCCTTGCCCCTCTCAGGACTGCGCCTCTCCCGGGCGCGCTCAGGTTCGGTCAAGCGAGAGGGGCTGGCGCTGTCCTGACCTGGGCTGCGGCCTAGCGCCCCTCCGGCGCGCTCCTCATTTAGCCGCTCGGGCTCTGGGTCGCTGTCTGCGGCACACGACTTCTCTTCGGCTGCGGGGAGAGAGGGCACGCAGGGTTACAGGGACCTGGATGGAGACAGACGCGAAGCCCTCCCCTGGTGTCTGGGACCCGTCGGGTAGACTTGGAATAGCCAGATTTTGAGGAGGTCGAGTCCAGAACCTTCTAGGGTGAGGCAAGAAGCAGCTGCAGGTCACCTAATCCAAGATCCCATATTTACAGTAGAAGAAAGGAGGAAAACCTTACTGTCATAAAGTCACACAGTCCGCAAGGGACCAAACTCGGAATTCAGCCGGTTGTTTTGGCTACCAGGGACCGACCAAGCAGGGGAGTCCCAGGTTGGAAGCCCTATCCCAGACGCATCGCTGACACATCTCCAAATCCTGAGCAAAGGGGCAGATTGGCGACCTAAGGGGTCGCTTCCTTGCTCCCTTCCCTATCCCAGGACCAACCACCTTCTCCTCACCTCGGGCCCGGTGCAGGCGCAGGGGACTGGGCGCAGCACCGGGAGAGGGCGGTGGTTCCCGCACAGGTGGAGGGTCGCAGGATGAGGCGTCTGACTCCGCGCCATCGCGCTCCGGCTTGCAGTGCTCCTCGTACAAGCGCAGAGTAGGCAGCGTCAGCTGCTTCCTGAGGTGGGTGCAGAGGGAGCGGGTCAGCCAGGAACACATCCCTCCTGTTGCCCTGGGCACCCGCCCTAGGTTGTCCGCCTTATCCCTCACCTTTTCTCCCGCCGGCCGTTCCCCGTGTCCCTGAAGCCCTTTGCAAATGGGTTGTTGTCGATCTTCAGTTGTGTAATCTGCGGGGACCGAGGAGGTAGTGCTGGGTCAAGACCTGGCACTTTCAGTCTGGACAGGGGCACCCCGAGGTCAGCGACTCCCAGTCGCAGAGTGGAGACCAAGGGATTTGGTGCCCGCCCACCTGGTATGGGATGCCCGCAGGCAGGCATCGAGGAAAGCTACAAGGTCTCAAAAAAATTAAAAAGTAAAAATTAAAAAAAAAACTGTTCAAGAAATAATCCTTCAACCTGCTCACACAGGCCCAAAGCTGTGCGCAGGCAAGCAAACAAGCCCGTGCGGTCACACAGGTTAAAATATTCGGCACCTGAGCGGGCGCGCACAGAGGCAGTGGCTCACACACAGGTTCTCAGGTGCAGGCAAAGACAAATCATCACACTCACCAGCCCGCACACACGCAAGCATACACAGAACAAACAAGTGCTCACAGAAGCAAACGAATTCAAGCGCTTCCATCTATATCGAATGCACCTAAATGGTGAACGCATAGTCAGGCGAACACCCTGGTTCATAAAGACAAAACCACCCTCTAGAACACCGGGACACTGGGACACTAGTTCTCCGGACAGCAGTGCACGTGGGCACAGGCCTACTGGGGGTGATATTTGCTCCACTAAAAGGAGAATAGAAAGGCAGTAAATAGAAAAAGCCCTTTAACTTGAAGGAAAATTCTCGTAGCATCTTCCAAGGGGTCTGGGACCTGGGCTGACTCTGAGTTGTAGCCAGGGGTGCTTCCGGGGCTGTGTCACCGGTCCCACCCTCTGACTCTCGGGAGAGTAAAAACTGGGTCCCGAGTTCCTAGCGTTAGTAGAGCTTGGGCAGATTGCCTCGGGCTCACTCTTTTCATTTAAATTCCCATCTCCGAGCCAAGACATAAACGAATAAAATGTAAAAATGTCAGCACGGGGCCAGGAGTCCTTGCTAATTGCTAAGTAAACATCTCCACCCGAACGAAGGAGCGCCCAGCTGTTCGTGCGCCCCAGGGGAGCTTGTGTGTACGTGTCCTGGGTTTGAGAGGGAGCCTGAGGGTTTTCTGTGGGTGCTGCACTATGGATGCGTGAGACTCGATGCTCGGTGCTCAGGGGTGGGCTGTGAGCACTCGGAGCTGCTGTTCCGGGCTGCGCGTGGGTGTGAATGGAGGGTTGGAGCTGGCGAAGGTTACAGGCGTGGTCCAGGGCCTGAGCACCCCACTCTCCCATCATCTCCGCACCTTGTCGTTTTGGTAGGCAGTGACAGCAATGAAGTCGGTCTCGGGAAACACATAGGTGCGGAAGGTACTGTACGGCAGCTTCAGGATGTCGTTGGCTCTCACGATGTGGAAGCGCGGCTGGTACTTGTGCATGGAGTTCAAGATGGTCTGCAGGGAGGGCGCGGGTCAACCAGCAGCCCCAACCCTCTGCCCAAGCTTTTTTCTTCTCTCTGACCTCTTCTTCCTTTCCACCTCTCTGACTCTCCGTTCTGCCCACCCTCCACCTTCTTCTGTCTTTTTTTGCTTTTTCTTGCCTATATTTCCTTTTTTTCTATACTCTTACATTTTTTTTTCTTACAGCTTCTCTATCCATTAATTTTTTTTCCTCCATTGGAAGCAGAAATAAAACAAAGCAGGCGGCCGGGGAGGGGGCATGCGTGGAAGCCAACTCTGCTTTAACCTCTCTTGCTGTTGGCATTACTAAGCCCTAGAAATCCTATGGAAAGAGGATTCCTGGGAGGTGGGGGCTCACCAACTGCTCTGCCTCAGAATGGGCAGCCCCCTTTGCCCCACAGAACCCCAGCTTCCTGGCCACTTGCTGGGACCTTGGCTCAGACAGAAATGGAGAGACCCCCCTCACTCTTTCCTCCTGACTGGGTATCTGCCTGTGAGGGGGCTGGAGAATGATCTCAAGGAGGCTCTGGGGGTCTGATTTGACTTTTAAATTCCCTAGTCTTGGGGAAGCGTGAAGGAATGGGCAGGTCTTCCACGCTCAGCATCTACAGCAGGGTGACTTCCCTAGGACCAGCGTTGCTTCACCCAGTCCCTTAGGGAACCTGCCTCCAGCTTGACTCAACTTGAGAAGGGACTCTAAGGCCTGTAGAGAGTTGAGATTGGAAGTAGCCTGGAGATTACCTGCTAAGGACCTGCTGTTCCCCAGGCTTGTAGAGCAGAGCTTTCCTAGGCACAGTGCAATGAAGTGTTGGTGGGGCATCCTGGCGGTTTGGCCAGGCTTTCCCCACCCCAATTCTGCCTGCTCCCTCTAGCTGCTCCTTCTAGCTGCAATGCAAGTGCTCTTAACCCCATCCCTGCTCAGTCTCACTTACGAAACCATGCTTGTCCGAGATGTTGTTGGTCAGCTTCAGTTTGTGGAAGGCCACAGGCTTGGCCATCCACTGTTCCCCTGTGGCTGGGCTGTCTGGGTGAATGTACATGCGTTTGGGCATCTCCGGATCAGCTTTGCCTGCCACCATCCAGCGTGAATTGTGAAACTTATAGCGACAATCATCAGCAGCCACAATGTCCATCAGCAGGATGTACTTGGCCTTCTTGTCCAGGCCGCTGACTCGAACCTTGAAGGGGGGGAACATCCGCCTCGGAGGGAGGGAAGGGGGAAATGCTATTGGGACTTGGCTGCTTGTTCCGATGACCCCTTGCCCGCTTTACTTCTCCTCCAACCCATACACCCCTAACTGAAGGTTTCCCATCGGTTTCCCTGTTGTGGCTGGTCTGCCCTCTTACCAGTGCCTGGGAGAACAAAACTGTGGTTGTTACTCCTGGGAGATAATATTTCTGCCAGTCAGAATCTCTCTTATAAGGTCTTCCCTCAACCCTGTGCTCAAATCGGAGGACCCTCTTTCTCTCTGTTCTGAGTTGAATGTCATTGCTCTGGAAAGAAATCTAGGCCTTTTAGAAATGCACTCCTTTCTACTGGATCTTCCTGAATTTTGTTCAGGGGAAATTCACACTTGGGACAGAAACTCCCATAAATAAATTTGAACCTCTCCTAAATATATTAAAAAGGTATCTATTTGGGGCACTAGCTTACAGCCCTGAACAGGATCCTGACCCGGTAGTTCGGGGGAAGAGGGTTAGCCTGAGGCCTGGAATTCTCAGTGACGATTGGAAGGGTAGAAGAGTTAGGAATTGTGGCTTTCTTCTGGTTTTAAATCCTGGGGCGAAAGGAGCACCCCTAGGTCCGCCGAGCTCCAGGACCAGGACAAGACTCCTGGCGGGTTAGACCATGGGCTCAGCGGTCCTGGGGCTTGCTGCTGGACCTGGCGCTAGAGGGATGCGAGTCCCACTGCGGACTTAAGCAGATAGTTCAGGAAATGCTGCCTCTCCCTGGAGCTGAGACCGATTCAGTGGCAGAAAAGAAAGACCCCATAGGGCATAAGAGACCTGCCAGGGCCGAGCTGCCGGGCCTCCTTGGCTTTCAGACTCAAAACGGCCAGGCTGTTCTTTAGGCGTATGTTTTCGTTTTATTTCGTTCGGGGATGTTTGCGTATTTTTAAAAAATTCGCTCCAGTACCGAATGAGAAAAAAGTCAACTTGATTGTGGAGCGAAGCATAGCGCCTCTTGGAGCCGGGAGCCCAGAGAGAACGTGGATTAGGTGCTGGTTGGTGCTGTCCGGTACCCCAGCCCGCCCGCCAGCCCGCCGGCCCTCTGGCCTCCCTACCTCCCGGACTTGGTGATGACCATCTCCGTGCCCAGCTTGTGGAACTGGTCCCACAGCTCCTTAGCCTCCAGCGTCACCTTGGGGTCGTCCTCCACTTCGTCCTCGGGCTCCAGGCTCTTGAGAGAGCGCAGATGCGCCGCGGGCGGGTGCGGGCCGAGCGCCGAGACGTGCAGCCCCGCCTCGGCCGCTGCTGCTGCCGCTGCGGCCGCGGCCGCCGCCCCCGCCAGGCCCGGGTCGGGCAGAGGCTTGGCCAGCGCGCCGGGCGGCAGCGCGAGCGCAGGAAAGAAGGAAGGCTGCGCCGCCGCCAGGAAGGCGGACATGGGGAAGTCGGCGGGCCGTGGCGCATGGAACGGGTGGTAAGCCATGGCGCTGGCTGCCAGCACCGGCTCTCTCATCGGGACATCCGGCCCAGGCGCCCGGGGGCCGGGGCCGGGGGCGCGCAGCTCGGACCCCCGGCCCGGGCGGCGGCGCGCGCGGAGGACGGACGGCCCGGGCGGCGGGCGCGGCAGTGGCTCCTTCTAGCTCCCGGTCCCGCGCTCCGCTAGGGGCGCGGGGCTCTGGGCGCGGGGGCGGAGGGGGCTCTGCTCTGGGCTGGGCTGGGCTGGCCCGCTCCGGCGCCGGGGACCACGCGCGACTGGTTAGATCTTGTCGTGATCTCTGGAAAACTGTGACTATCTCACATGTCCTGCCCTGCTCGGATCCCCTGCGCTAACGAGCCAGGCCCCCCTTGATTGCTGATTTTACGCTTTTTGGACCAATTGTGGGTCTCCGGGGGCGGGGTTTTGACAGCTCAGGCCAAGCTCCGGCCGGGAGGGGGGGGCCGGGGAGAAGGTGTCGGAAGCCTCAGCAGTAAGAAAACATGTCAACAGAATAAAATATTAACCAATGACAGGCCGGCGGGCCCTGAGACCCCTCCCCCTGGCCTGGTCCCCACCCGGCCGCCCGCGCCCGCGGCTGCCTGCGCTGGGACTGGTAAGCGTGAAGGGCCGACCTGACCCGCCGAAAGGGCCTGAGGCTGGGGGCGCCAGGGTCCTAGGGCATTGGGGAAGGACCCCTAGCCGCATGCCGGCCCCAAGTGCAAAGCATTAACACGTCCCAGAGATGAGAGGGGGCGCCCTCCTTCTCCGGCGCCCGGAAGCCCCGCCACTCTGGCCTCGCCCCAACCTGGCCTCCGACCCTGCTCCCGGTCGCCGCCCCGGGTCCCTGTGCTCCGGAGGGAGGCTGCGGTCACTGGAAACCCAGACCGGTGGGCGGGCAAGTCGGGAGGTTCGGGCGGCTGAGGCCCCGGATCAGAACCCAGGTGGCGGGAGCCGGTGAGTGGAGTCACGGCAAAGCCCTGATGGGAATCGCCGGGCGGGAGCGGGACGCGGCCTTGCTCTGGGGAAACGCGGGGTCCGCCTGCCTCGCGCCTCGACTCACAGGAAGACTCAGGAGGAACCTCGAATTCCCGGGGAGCCCTGGATTCAGCCCAGTGTTCTCGACCCAGCCCTGAGTCCTCGGCGACCGCAAGAGCGTGTCCTCGGGACCGGGACGGTGAGCGCACCTTCCTCTGAGCACAGGGTGGCAGCGCGCGGGGCTGATTCTAGACCTGGGATTCTCCGAACGAATTTTCGCCGCATCCGGTACTGGAGACGCAAGTCTCCCTCTTCCGAAACACTGGCATTCTTTCTCTGCTTGCAGCCACTTTTCTATAGTTTGTTTCTGTCTTTCAGAATCTCAGATCTCCCAAGTTCAGGAGTACTGAGTAATGCGTGAGGGAGTCGAGGTGTCTGAACACCTGTGGCTGAAACCCACCCCTCCGCGATCAGTTTTCGTCATCCGTCTTCTGGCAGCTCCAGTATTCGCCCCTTACACTGCAGTACGCGCGCGCTCGTGTGTGTGTGTGTGTGTGTGTGTGTGTGTGTGTGTGTGTCGCCCAGTGTGGTGCCCTATACGCACAGCGAGAGTCATAACTCAAGGTGTGCCCAGGGAGAGTAAAGTGACCACACACGTGCCTCAAATCCGGCTTTGGCGTGGACCCTTGGGCTGATTCCTGGAGTCTTGTTCTGAAAGACAAGAAGTATGCAGTAGCCACGGGTGACACTCCCTCTCGCACAACCAATACAAGTGAGTTCTGCTCTCACTGGCCCTATGCCCTCATGGTGGGTGCGTACATCCCACATCCAACAGTGACCAAGGCATCCTGCCTGCCTGCCCACTGTGAGTACCGATCGCAGGGCACCTTGTAGCTGAAAGCTCAAATTGCAGTGTTATGGCCGATCGCCCCGGGCAGTGCGGGGTTGGGACCTGCTGGAGCGGTTTGGCTTCCGCGACCTTTTTTCTTCTTTCCTGAGCTAGTTTGGGGGCCCTCGTAATTCCTCAAGCTCCACACACGTGGGTGTCAGCCCCACAGGATTTTCTTCAAGACCTCTGTCTTAGCTAGGTCCTTCCACTCTTAGTGCCTTCTTTGCCATAGGGAATCTTCGGCTATCAGCTGCCCAGCATAGGAAGCTGGGGCAGGATCCATTGCAGCTTTGCATAGGCTCCAACTTTGACGGGATATAGCCCCTCAGGGAGGAATGTGTGTGGACACATTTGCGCGGCCGGTGAGGTGACCAAATAATAGCCAGGACAACTTTCTTAGACATGGGCCTTAAAACCGTGAAAACATTTGTAAAGTCGTATATATGCGTGCGCGCGTGAACGTTTACTTTCGTACTTGTTCGAATGAGTGTACGTCTAAGTCTGTTCATTTTGGACATTTTCCTGAGTTGAGTTCGTAACTGGTCCAGGGGTCCGAGGACCTGGGAGTCTGGAATACGCAGGTTTGGATTATTTGCCCAGGAAATCCGGTGGCGACAGTGCAGCGGCTGCATCTGGGTACCGCTATCTCACCTACGGAGCCATGGATCTGCCCTGCAGCGGTCACAGGCTCTTTCGCCAGTCAAGGATCCCACCATTTGCCCCGCCCCACTCTCTGGCAATTACCCGGAGGTCCTGATACAGCCGCTGTCAAGATTCTATACTGATCTGCCCCCCCCCCCGCAATCCCGCCCCCCCAAGCCAAACACGCCAGCTAGGAATATCCCTGGATCTTCGAACACTGGCGCTGGGGGGGCCCAGTCAGTCCCTGGAGCGGCGCCGTTAGGCTCCCAGCTCCCGCTCCGCCCCTCCCCCTCCTGTGTCTCCCCCCCCCCTTACCCTTCCCAGGAACCAGCGCCCCTGGGGGAGTCCCCGGGGCCGAGTGTGCGTGTCTCTTTAAGAGGCCCCGGGGGGCGCCTCGCGGGCCGCCTGGGGCTGGAGGGGGAGGACACGGGCGGGGGCGGCTGGCGCCAGGCGGCCGAGGCTCCACAACAAAGCTCCGGCCCCTGTCACTTCGCATCGGTCCGGCCCCGCAGACGGGCGGGGGACGCGCGCTCAGCCGCCCCTCCCCTCTTCCAGGCGGTCTTGGGCCCCGGCGTCGGCGGGCGCGGGCCTCGCGACCTCGGGCCTGTGGCGCGCGGTCAGTACTCTCCGCTTTTCCCGCAACAAGGAAATCGCGGGGGTCAGGGGCAGCCTGGGCCGAATGGGGCTGCTCTCCTGAGTCTGGCTAGGCTGTCCGTCGGTCTTTTAGCCCTGTAACTTCTCGCCGGTCCAGGAACACTGCTGGGATCTCCCTCGGGTTGATCCTCAAAGTCGCAGGGGTTCCTGCGGGCGTAAATTTGCATGAGCCCGCGTGGAGTGGATGGCGGGGACGCTGAAGGATGTGTGGTCGTGTGGCAGAGGGGACAGATAAGTGTGCGTGCGAGTAACCCGGGCACAGGAGTGATCCTGGGATAACCAAGCACTTAGGCGCTCTGGGGTATATGAATGTCCCTCGGCTAAGCTCGGGTGGCCTGTGTGGTCCAATGAGTATGACAAGCTTTGGCGGTGCTGCTCGGTGCGTCTTGACGTCGTCTGTGTGCGTGCATGTGTGTGTGTGTGTGTGTGTGTGTGTGTGTGTGTGTGTGTGTAGGTGGGGAGAGCAACGCTCGCGCGCGTGTAGGGGGTGAATGAAGACACTCCCGTGAGTTGCTTCCCATCCACCGTTTCTGTGCCAGACCCGCGCCTCTAGGAGACTTGGCGCCAGCCAGCCCGGTTTAGCGGCCCAGCTGGGCTCCCCCGCGGTCCCGGGTCTGGCCGGGGTGTGGGCCGCGGCCTCGGTGACCCCATCCCGCAGCGGCCCGGCCTGTCCCGTCCACTTAAACAAATTGCGGCTGACAGGCGCGCAGTCTCTCTGGAGCCGCCGCCCGCCAGTCGCCTCCCTCCCGCCCCAATTACCCCGCGCAGAGTCGGGCCAACTGACTGGGATGGGGCGGGGGACGCGGGAAGAGCAGGCGGCTAGACCCCCTTCTGGTCGCGGTGTGGCTGCGGTCTTGTGCTAGGACTGGCTGCGGAACCACTTCCTCTAGTTAGGCTCTGGGAAGTGCCTCCGTAGCCATGGTCTGTGTGGCCCAGGTCCCTTGTCTTTCAGGCTCATGGGAAGGCGAGGCCCAGCCTGGCTGTTATGGGGCGGAATGGATCTGGCTGGCCCTCGAGGGGCGTCGCTCTGCACCTGAGACAGAGAGTGCGGCCTGGAATCCAGGCCGTGCCTCCTCTGGACTTCAAGCGCCTTCCTCAGAGTTTGGGGATCTTGTTACCCTAGGAACTGCGGACTACTTACTGCTCTGGGCCGCGGTTTCGCGGGTCGCAGCTGTGCGCTTAGGACAGAAGTGAGGTGCGCGTCTTGAACCTGCGTATGCGTGGACGAGCAAAGGTGGGGGTGTCTGGGATCGCGGGGACGTGAACCCGCATTCCTCTGAGTGGCTTGATAGAGTGGGTGAAGCCCGGAAGGACCCACTGGGCCCCTAGGATGAGCCCACCTGCGACAGAGGGGCGGGGCTAGTCAGCTAGTGCTCACCAGGCTCTTGATTCGCAGGCAGTGGGACAGGGATTCTCTGGAGCAGCTTTGTGGGCAGCACAATCTGGGCTCCGGCTGCGCCATCTCTGCCCACCCTACCCCTCGCCCGCCAATGAGCTACCAAGCCTGGCCTGGCTTGTCGCCTCCTGCCTGCAAACACCCTTTTGCCTTTCTGACCAGCAGCTTTCCCTTGGCCTGCTTCAGTTCTATTGCTCCTGATCCCTTCTTCCCTCACCTTTGCCTTCACAGATGAGGACCCTGAAGCCCAGAGGTGCAGTAATTCACCCAAGGCCATGTGACTACTGGTGGCAGAGCTGTAATGGAATCCTGGGACAGTAAAGGAGCAAGCCCAAAGTCACTCCTTATTAGAAGGTGGTGATGACATTGCTGCCAAGCTGCCTTCTTATGCTCATAGAGCAAGGTCACACTGACACTCCAGGATCTCCACCCTCCTGAGGTCTTGTTTTGAATACAAGGATGCTCTCTCCTTTTCTCCTTAGAGCTTCCAGGTCTAGGTCTGTAGGAGAGCACTGCCTTCCCAGTTATACAGGGGCCCTGACCTGGAAGCTTGAAGGGGTAAGGAAGGCATTGGGGTTAGTAGGATGAGTCCAAGATTATGTGGGGGCACAGGACAGGGAGCTCAGGTCAGATTTGGGCCCTTGTAAGGGAACTGGCTGGGGCATGGGAAGCAGCAAGGTATAGACAGGGTTTAGCTGGCTAGCTGTATGGCTCTGACTTAGGCAAAGCCCTGCCTTTCTCAGGCTTGTCATCTGCAAAACAGGGACCAAAGAGTTTTGTAGTTTAGAGATTCTCCCATCTGTGAAAATAAAAGATGAGCATTGAGAAACCAACCCCAGCTGCAGAATGGTAGCTGCCTGACTTGACTTCTGCATGCCTCCTGAAAAGCTGGTCCTAATATTTGTGTCTGTGTGCGTGAATTTGCCTTGGGACCACTGGATATTTTTTTTTCTCAAGTCAACCCCAAACAGTGCTGTTCCTTTTGAGTTGCCACTCCAGGATCCTGAAGATATTTTCCCTCCATCAGATTGAGTCCATAGTATTTTGCCCATTGAATGTGCTGTGAGAATCAGAAAGATCCCATGGCTTCCTCAAGGTCACCTGGTCCAGCCATAATTAGATTCAAGTTCTGATGACCTTGTAGGTGATGCTATCGTAAGGTCTGTTGGGACTATTGGGGAGGGGGTGGAGATTGCCCTGGAGTTATCTTTAGAGGTAGGAGGCTGGCTGCTCCAGGGGGCTGTAAGGTCCCCTGCCCTGGGGCCCAGATCACACTTCCAGCTGATTACTGGCTATGGCAGGGTCTATAACCTCCCCAATTAGCCAGGGGCCAGGCCCAGGGCCTTTCTGATAACCTGAGCTCCAGTGGCAGCCGCCATGGGGCCAGCTTATCTGGGCTTTCTGATCCTTCCCCTTCCCCCACATACTCCAAGAGTTGCCCTGACTGTGAGCAGATGAATAACCAGATTGTCCTGCAAGCTCAGCCAGCAAGTCCAGCCCTACACCCACCACTTTCCTTGACTGGAGGAGGCCACAGCTGTTTTGCCCCCACTGGAGGGGAAGGGCTGGGCCAGGGAGGACTCCTGACTCCAAGGTGCTCTGCTGGTTCCCTGCATGGCTGAGAGCTCCCGGGAGCAAGGTCTTCGCCCTATCCACATGCCCCGGGGTGGGGACAAAGGGGCTCATGCTTCCTAGAACTTCTGTTCACAGCCCCAGAGAGCCAGGCCACAGGCAGTATACACAGGCAGCCTGGTGACATCCTCTTCCCTTTTGACTGAAATGCTACTTTAGCTGGGGGCTGGGGCCATGCCTGGCATGTCAGTGTCTCCAGTGCAGCGCAAATGGGGACAAGCTATCACTCCTGCAGCACCTGCCACTGGCTGTGCCCAGGCCTCCTTGTACTTCCAGAACACCTCACTCTGGCTCAGGGTTTCTCACTCCACAGGAACCCAGGCAGGAGGGACCATCTCCTCAGCCTACAGAGTCTAGTGTGATGCGGGTGTCTTCTTCCCACATGCCCAAATGACCTCATGGAGGGGAATGCAGATTAAGTCTCTTCTCAGGCACCAGGAGTGGGATGGGGTTTGTGAAGGGGGCAGGGGCCCAGGAGAAAGGTGGGAAGTTCTGCTCGTCTGTGAACACAACCCTTCTACAACTGTTCCATTAAACTCCACCTCAAACCACACCTGGCTCAGTGGTTTCCTTCAATCCTCCAAGGTCTCGATGGGATCTCTCAGAAGTGTGGGCCAGGGAAGAGGGATTAGAACTGGCCTCAATTGCTCTGCTCAACACCTTCTCATTCACTCACCTCTTCTCCTCGTCACCATTCACTTAGGGAAGAGGGAGGGAACACAATCAGGACTTGCCATCTGAGGTCCCAGCCAGGTTTCATGGGATACCCACTCTCACCTAGCTGCCCTCCCATCTTCTGACCTTGAAAAGAGGCAATCTGAAGGTGTCCTGAAGGCAAGGCCAGGGTCTTAACCAAGCTCTCTTCTCAGTAACCAACATACAGGTCAGGCCTTGATGGCCTCCAACAGGGAGGGTCCATGCCTGGTGCCCCCAGAACTCACTTGCTCTGGTAAGAGGCAAAGAGTTTGAAGAATGGACTAAAATTAGGCCCCACCCCAACTTCAGAGCAGATCCTCCTCCCCTTGCCTGCCCCTCACTGGCTTCCCCACGGTAGCACATGTGGGGTACACTGGGAGCCGGGGCACATGGTCAAGCTCACAGTACTCTGTTGAGCATTTGGCGAGGACCCTGACCCTAATAACTCAGGAATGGACACCAATTGCAGCGTGATTTATTGGACAAGACGTGCACTTTTCAACAGGGCCTCAGTAACGGCAGTTTCCTTCACTGAACAGCACAGGACCAGGGTAAAAGGGCTTAAAGATAAGAAAGATAAATTCTTCCCATGAGTTGATGGGGAAAGCATCCTCCCCTATTACTCTGGGCCTCAGTTCACCCCATACTGGAGGGGAGCTGAGCAAGGGACGCTGTGTGTATCACAGCCTGAAGTGGGCTGGGGCTGAGACTATCCACTCAGGGCCAAAATACCCAGCTGGACCATCCACCCTCTCCCCACTCAGGCCCCAAGATCTGGCCACTGTTCCAGGCCCCTGTGGGTATGGTTAGAAAATACAAAAGCGGATCCAATGCAGGACATCATGTGCAAATGGAGAAGGGGACTGAGCTTCCGCAGTCTTTCTTGGCCACAGCCCCCACTGACGGGAACAGTAGAGGTCAGGATGCGCTGAGGTGCTTTACAGAAGGGTCTCTTCTCAATCCAGGTAGGATGGGGGACTGTTGTCACTAAGCTTGGGGAACGTGGTTGATGAAAGAGGAGCAGACTGAAGGGCAGGACCAGAGGGGGGCTTCTCCCCCTCCCTCCAGTGGGTGAGTGGGCCGGCCAGTTGGAAGCAGGTTGCTGGTACCTATGGGAAGCCGGTGGGAAAGAGGCTGAGGGGCTGGCTCTCATTGGTGGGGAGCGGAGATCGGTAGCCATCAAAATTTCTGGGGATGCTGCCGCTGGTGGAACCTGAGCTGTTACTCAGAGTCTCGATGCTTCCCTCTCGCTGAAGTTCTGCAAGACAGAGCAGAGGGCCAGGCCTGGTCAGAGGAGGGAGCAGGGGGAGCAGGCAGACCCTGGGCCAGGCTGCTCACCTTGAGGCACCATTCTGGGTCCACTCACATCCTTCTGCAGGGGAGCTCCTACCTGCTCCCCAGAAGGGCCAGGTGGCAGCTCAGGTCACAGAGAGGCTCAGCCAGGGAATGGAGAAGCCCCCTTGGCTGGCAGACTCATTTTAGACCTTAGTCTTTTCTTTTCCTCATTGTGGGGAAGCCTGTTAGGCCATAAATTCTGCCACACTGATGGTCGACAACACTGTTATTCATGGGGCATGGGCCAGTGCCTGCGCACATACTCATGCTCAGCCAGCATGCTCCTCCAGCTCCACAGCGTCTGCATTCCTGGATCTACAGGTGACGAGAAGCCAGGACTGCAGCTTCCCAGCCTAATCTGTTTCTATTTCTTCTTTCCGGTCCCACCTGGCCCTGGAGCTTCTGCCCCAGTTTAGCCATTATTTGTTCGCTCGTTCTCACCCACACAATTTGTCTGCTGGTCAGGCCTTGATACCTTCTGGAAAGTGTCCTGTTTTCCTGTAGGAGGGAATGCTTGGCTAGAGGGGGCCCTATTCCCAAGGAGAGAGGGTCTCTACTTGCCTGAGTGCTTCCCTTCTCCCTTCCTCTCAGCCTTCAAATCTCCTAAAGGCCTCTCAAAATGGACATGTTTAGCCAACTTGTAAAGCATGCAGGAAGCACCTAGCTCCTCTCCTTCCCTGGCCTCTGCACATCCATACTGCCATCTTGAATTCGGCAGTCTGAATCATTTCATTCAACTATTAGCACCTTAACTGATCCACCCAAGACAGCAATGGGGTAAGGAGTTGGGAGCAGGATCCCTGCTTGTTGAATCCAAGGAGAAAGGAAGCACTTCTTGGCTTTCTGCAGATGACTGGGTTCTGTTCCTTGTTAGTTCTTTCGTGTGGGCACACACATGCCTGGACAGTCTCTAGAGTCTTCCCCTGCCTGAGATACGGCCTGCAGCCTAGGCTTCTCCAAGGCACACCAGCCTGTGACTATGGGGTCTTGCCTATCCACCTCAAAGCAGGCACCAGAAACAACATGGTGTGCCCAACATTACACTTGCCTGGTCTGGCTTGAGACCTTGATCTCTAGCCTGCACCTGCTCCAGGTGCATGGCCCCCACTCCACCATACAAAGTACAGCTTTGGTGAGGGAATGAGTGTGTTGTGGTCTTCACTCCTGGGCTGGTCATCACCAGTTTGCCAGGAACTTTATAACCACTGACCCTCCTGCTCTGGAGGCCACCTATCCCTGACAAGCACCGAGGCTGCCCAGCAGCCGCAGCCACAGAGTGGGGCAGGAACAAGGAAGGCACCTGGGTCAGATGTTAGGGGCACTTGCACTGCACAGCTTTGTGTGGACCTGGGCCTAGTCTGGGACATGAGCATGTAGGGACACTGGCTATCTCTCAGCAGTTTGCAGGCAGTGGAAGGAGTGGGACTGTGGACGTAGGCTGAGGGCCTGGCTGTAGTCCCTGATCTCCAAGAGACACCAGTTGCCCTTAGGGCTTTGATCCTGGGAAAGTCAAGAGATATCTGGGTATGAATAAAAAACAAGGCAGGAGGTTACTCATTCTTCAGTACCACCCTAACCTGGGTACAGGCTATCACACCACAAGAGGGAGAGGATGGAAAAGCAAAGAGTAGACCCTGGACATTCTATAGGAAAGCTTCAGACTCCAAGAGAGACCCTCCATTCCCTTCTTTAGCTACAAGCAAGCCAAGAGTTTGGGGGAGACCTCTGAGGTTACCACTTGGTTTCAGAGGCCCATGCCCTCCTGCGCGGCTGTCCTGGCACTAGGGGGCGCTGACAGCAGGGCCAGGAGGGCAAGAGAAGAGTATGGCAGGAGCAAGAAAAGCACGGGCTTCCTTGAGATCTGGACACCAGGCTGAGGAAGAAAGAAGCAGAAAAGGCCACTAGTATGGGGAAGAGTGGCCCTGTTTCCGAGCAGAGGGACAGTCCCAACAGTCTTGATGCAAAATGCGACACATCCACACTAAGGAAGGTGAGGAGGAAATTGTAGCCCAGGACCAAGCGTGGGACTGCACCACCCTTGGTGTCAGTCCCCAGCAACACCCTCAGTGACCCCACCACACATCTGAGCGGACGCATCCCCCATTCATCATGTGACTATAACATGAATTTGCTGCTCTGGGGGCCAGGTACAGCCTGAGCTTCCTAGCTCAAAATTTTCTCCTTGCTTAGGCCTGGGTAAGAGGGAGATGGGCATGCCTCTCCCTCACCCCCACATCCTGGGGTAACCAGGGCTCTGCTGACTTGTTTCCTGTACACCTCATCACTGCCTCTGCCCTGGTGTTGCCCACCTGGGCTCCTGACCTCCAGACCTCACCCTCGCACCTACCCCTACAGCAAGGCACAGTGATCTGTGCACAAATCTCTTTTGCTTTTCATCTGCTTAAAGACCATCAGTGAACCCTCATGGTCCCCAGGATAAGGTCTAACCTCCCCAGCTCTACCAAACAGCCTTGTATGCTCCGCCTCCCAGCATTCCACACTGTTCTGAGGAACCCAAGTAAGGAACCTGAGTAGACAGCTCTAGGCCCTTGGACCTGGGCTCCTGCGACTTCCTGTAACTGAAAAGCCTGCCAGGCTCCCTGGGCCCCAGAGTGTTTGCTCATTTTCCCAAGCATTGCATGGGTGTCTGCTCCTCTGTTGAGTACTTCCTGTTCCCATGCAGAACCCACCGTGCCCCACCAGCCTCCTTGCTGACTCCTAGGTAGGCCCTCCAGTGCTCCCAAGTGTGTGTTTCCTTCCAGGTGCAGAGCCCTGGGGTAGGGGTGTCTGTGCCTTAACTCTGTATTCTCCAGCAGCAAAACTACAGCCTAGAAAATAGCTGGTGCTCAAAAATCACTTGTGGAATGAATGAATGAATGAATGAATGAATGGCATGGAAGAGAAGCTGGGAAGCCATTTTCCAGCATAAAGCACTAGGAAAAGGTCCTGGGATAGTCTCCTAGGTACTTTCCTTTGTGCCTCTGTCAAACCCCTTGTCTCTTCTTTCCACTGAAGACAGAAGAATGAGCATGTGAGAACAGGGCATGAAGGAGGGGTGCACGCAGGATCCCCCCTTGGAGTCATCCCAGCTGCCCAGCCCTAGGAGCAAGCGGCAAATGGAAACATGTGGCCTTACCTTCCTCCATCCCGAACACATGCTTTGTTACTGTTGGGTTGCTCACGGACGCTGGGCTGTTGGCATTGTTTTTTTTTTCCTTTTTTTTTCCCTTTTGAAAAGAAAAGCATTGAGGAATCTTTTTGGAAAAGATATGGACAATGATCGAGAAGTACACTGATCTCTGCAAGCAGGTGGAGAGGGTGTGAGGAGGCATGGGGGTGTCACACTGGGAAAAGGGTAAGCTGGCAGCAGAATCCTGCAATCAAGGACAGTGACATGCATATGTGAACATCTGGAGACTGACAGGTCTTGAGAGTCCCAGAGATGGAACTGTTGTGACCCTTTCAGCATGGGGGGTGGGGGAAGAGGAGTCACACATTGAGCATGAGAACAGTTTTGGGAAGGGCGGAAGACGGGAACCTATGGTCCATGCAGTGCCAGATGAGGCCCCATGCAGGTAGGTTTTGGGGAGAGGAAGAGGGGAGGAGATAAGCTGCCCAGTTTCCAGTGACACCTTGGACCTTTTGACTTTGCAGCCAGCACAGGCTGCTGCCCTCGTCCCCATCCCCAAGTCCCCCATCTTTGGGCAGCTCTCCTGGTATGGAGATAAACTTGTGGAAGAGACCACCAGAAACCTGCTGGGGCCCAGGAGAGCAGGTTGGTGACTCTGCGATTGGAGGAGCATTCCCATCAGCCTCCCCGATAGAGGCATGGAGGTTCTGGCTGTTGGGGAAAGTGAGCTCTAAGAGAGCTTGTTCTGCAGTCCTGAGGTCGGGGCAGGGGATGAGGAGTAATCCCCAGAGAAATGCCTGGACCAGACATAAGAAAATCTGAATGTGACCTCACATTCTCCAGGGGCTTGGTGCTCCTGGGAGGTGGGTGCCAAATCCCCAACTTCCAGAGAGCAAAACCAAGGTTGAAGAGGAAGCCACTGGTCTTGGGGTTTGTTACCACCTGAGGGGAAGTGGTCCCAGGGAAGGACACACGACCCTGACAGCCCCAGGCACCATTAAACCTGGCCCCACCACTGATTATATTCACCCATCCCTGATGCCTCTTCCTGGAAAACTGGCTTTGCACCACAGCTGCCCCTCCACATCATGGGCTGGGATGGGCCTGCCACACGGGGTAGAGACAAAGGGAGAAACAGCAACGAAAAGGGAGGAGTCTCTGCTCTTACAAAGCAAAGGGATGAGAAAGTTGGATCCTCATTTCATTCTACCACATGCACAGCCTGCCAAACTTCAAAGGTATCAGAGGAGCAGAGAGAGGTGGCTGGACTTAGGTACAAGTGACCCTGGTTACCTGGGAGTGTATGTGGAGGAAGACACAAGGGAGGGTCATGCTCAGTCTGAGGAAGTAGAACATGACTGCCTACAACTGAATATCCCCCTGCCCCTCACCACGCAGTGGGGCGCCTCGCCTCCCTGACCATGGCAGAGATGCTCCTGGGGGCAGATGGTACACCAGCCACATAACCGAACACTGTGGTCTCTGATTCCCTCATTCCCTGGCAAGGGTGTGAGCTGCTGAGGGCACAAGGCCCGAGTGAGAGCTGGGACAAGCTGGGGAAGCCCAAGTGGGCAGGGGACCCCAGCAGAGGCCCACACTTTGAAGTCCAACCTTGGCCTGGGTGTTCATTGGACAGGCCAACCCTCAGACCCTGGGGGCACCGTGGAGAATCTCTCTAGGGGATTTAGAACAAAGTCTGTTTCTGGGGGTCAGGGAGAGCAGTGCTGTGCGTGTTTGGGAAGAGGGTGCCTGGGCGCGGGCTCAGGCTCAGCCTCGGGGCAGCCCTGGCACTTCCGCCACCACAAAAGGAGCAGCGCCTACTGCCTGACCCCTCCAGTTTCCTCCAAGGCTCCAGCCAGCCTTGCTCTGGAGCGTCAAGATGCTGCTCATTAAAGGGATTAGCAGAGCACTTTTATTGGGCCCTGGCCGCAGCCGCACACCCCAGTCCTAAACTAACCACCCACGCTGCCTGGTGGGAGTGGGATTAGATCTTGTGAGAGGAGGCTGCCTGTCCCATAGGCACGCCCACTTCCGGCTATGCTGGGGTGGGGGAGGCTTGCTCCGACTGTCCACTCCCCACCCACAGCCTCTACCAGGATGAGGAGGTGGGCGGAGGTTAGTGGAAGGTTCTGCGCAGGTTAGTGGAAACAGTCTAGGGAAGAGACTGAGAGTGCAGGCTCCCGCCATCTGCTTCTGGGAGACTGGGCAAATTACTCAAGTCTCTGTGCCTCAAGGTTCCTGAATGTGAGGCTAACAATGTCTGCTTCATAGCCTGGTTGTAAGAATGAAATTAAATAATGCATGTAGAGCGCATCACAAAGTGCTTAAAGATTCCAGTCAGCAAATGTGAGTTACTATTATTGTTGCAATCGAATTAGTCATTGCGATTATCCACAGGACTTCAAGGTCCCTCCCCTGTCTCCTTCCCCAGCAGGTGCCTCTGCCACCCAGGCCCCTACCACCTCAGCCCCCCAATGGAGCCTGGGGCAGATTCTTTTTAATCTAGAAATAGCCTAGGGAGGTAGATGGCAGATATGTGTTTACAGCTTTTCATTTCCCTCCTTCCTCTTTGCTAACACCCTCTTCCAAGATGGAAAATAAATTTCCAGCCCTGTTGACATGCATTGATTTTTCTCTCCTGCATCTACCTCCCAGTTCTCCCACATTAGAAGGGGCTATGGCTGAGACCCTTGCCTGGGGCTAGGCTGTTGGCATTGTTTTTTTTTTTCCCCTTTTGAAAAGAAAAACATAGAGTGGCCAGCCACACTGCTCTGTCTTGCCCACTGCCTGGCTCAGAGGAATGCAACAGACAAAACAACCCTTCTGCTTGAGGGTTTTGGGTAGGGAGTCAGGTGTGTCTGTGTGTGTAGTCCTCTCCTTAAGAAGGTAGAATTTTTAGGGCTGGGGTTGTAGCTCAGCAGTAGAGTGCTCATCTAACACATGTGAGGCCCTGGGTTCGATCCTCAGCACCACATAAAAATAAATAAATAACATAAAGGTGTTGTGTTCAACTACAACTAAAAAATAAATATTAAAAAAAAAAAGGAGTTAGAATTTTCAGCATCTTCCCTTGGTATATGGTAAAGACACCAGGGGACCACAGGACTGTCAATAAGTCCTGCAAATTGGTTCAAATGGGGTCTGTCCTAAGCAAGCAATTTTGTCAGCAAGAGGCCTGCTTACAGACCCTGGAACCAGCTATGCAAAATGGCACTTGAAGAGAGAAGGGCTAGGGGATGGGGAGGCATGAGTGCATCTTGTGGGGGCTAAGCAGGGTCAGAAGCTTCCTGGGGCTAGAACCTGGAGAGCTGGCCCAGATGCTAGCTAAAAAAGGTGACCCTGGAAGACATGGCTAGGGGCTGCTTGTCTTATACCAGTCCAGGGTCTAGAAACTGCTACTGTCTCTTGGAGAATGTCTGAGGAAGTGGGGGCCTGTTCAGAGAGACCCGGATGGAGCAAGCTTAGACTACCCCACTGTCAGAGACCACACTCAGGCAGGAGCCAGCCTCAGCCCCCAAGGCACTTTTCAGGAGGTTAAAAGTGCAGCAGTTAAAGGAGGCAGCCTACAGGGAGGCCTCACTTTTCTGGAACTCTGCATACCCACCTTTGAGCCGCCTGGCTCTCCTACGCCTTCCCTCCTCAGGCCCTCTCCAGGCTTCCCCCTCAGGAATCTAACTCAGGCTTCAGAACTTACAGCGATGCCAACAGACTAGGGGTTCTCTTTGTCCACTCCCAGGAGGTCTTGGGAGGCTGGGGCTGAGGCTAGAGAGGTCTGAGACAGGAGTCATCTTTCTCCCCCAGCAGGGAGGGGCTTTTGTTCCCTTGCCAGGCATGGGAAGGGGCAGCTTCTGGAAGCTGATGTGAGGATGAAAAGGCTCCTCCTATTCTGATCACAGGAATCCTGCTTTGTGCTGCTGGAACCAGGAAGCAGATGAGAAGCAGGCCTGGCTCTGGCCTGCGCTCTCTTGGGCTTACCACCCAGGGTCTGAGTTCAGACCCCTGGCCAACCGATGCCACAGACTTCTGGTGTCTCACCACACACAGCCTAGCACTCCTGAGTGCTTGCGACACCTGCCCAAGGGCTGCAGCTTGGGTCCTTCCTGGCTGGAGTCTCTTTCAACCCATGGGGCCTGCCAAGTATACTCCTTCTCCTTGCCCAGCTTTTGTTCATGACTCCTTCAGGTACTGTGGCCAGAACATCATGACGGAATGAAGTCAAGACTCCACAGCCTCTCCTGCCACCCCTGCCTCCACCATCAGCTGCCAACAGTGATTATAAATCTTGGCTGCTTTCAGCTGAGGAATCTGGGAACTGCTTCTCTTGGCCACAAGGGGAGACCTGAGACCTAGAAGACTTCAGATGCTTCTGGGTATCCCTGACCCTAGAAGGTAAAAGTGGTGATCAACACTAGGAAAGGATGATGATGAAGCAGACTGTGAGATGGGCAAGCGAAGGCCACTCTGTTCCTTAGTCTCCACCCAGAGAAATTGGGCAAAATGCACGACTCCTTCTTCCACATCCCCTCTGCCCTCTGACAGCCAAAGAGGAAAGGTTCTCAGGCTCCTAGGAACCCTGTTCACTTCAGCAGGCCATTAGACAGTGGGAAGTAGCTTAGATCTTCAAATCCCTTGTGGGCCCAGATAGGAGATGTTGGAATATGGGGCAATAAAAGTAGCAAAGAGAGTGGGAGGGAGGGACGCTGAAGAATGAGCACTCAGGAGATCAGGAGGGAGGCCACTCTGAGTCCTGCCCCATGTTCACCAGGCCTGTCTCTTATGACCCCTATCCCCTCTCTGCTGGAGCTGCCACTGTGTGTGTGTGTGTGTCTGTGTGTATGCACGTGCGCATACATACACATGCAGGGCACAGAGTTCCAAGCAGAGCCCTGGACTCTCCTTCACAGCCTTTGAAACACTGGCCAGGTTAGGGTCTGGCTCCTTTTCCTAGGTCCCCTCCCAACAACATCCAGACTGCCACCTCAATCCTAGGCAGGGAAAGAATTGAATCAGTCACGCTCCACTCCCAGGAAACTCACACCACCCAAGCCTCCCCAAGTCTCAGCTTCAAAGGAGATGGCAGAAAGATCACCTGTCCAGACTACCTTGGTTGGTACCTTATGCCCTGTGACCCTCTCAGAGTCCATCATATTAGAACTCTTAAGTCCTGGCCAAGGCAGAGTAGATCCTGTCACAGCATACTATATGTGGGGACAAAAACAGCTAAGCTGACCCAGCTCACACCTGCAGGTCTGAGGGGTCTGATGACTGGCTGAAGCCAGGCCTCAAGTCAATGAGATGCAGGAAAAGCCCTGACCGAGCTCCCTGTGGATGGTCAGGAGGACAAGGGCTGCGGAGGAGGCTGAGACATTGCTCTGGCCCCGTGCTGTCACAGACGTGCTGAATGACCTGGGCAAATCACTTTGCTTCTCATCTGCTTCGGCATCTGTTGACGGGGAGGATGTGCTCTGGGGACCTCACTGGGTGTGTAAACCTCTAATGAGAAGAGAGTGTGATGGGGCGCCAAGAGGCACAGTGCGTGTAGAGACACTGGATGGGAGATTCTCCAGCAGTAGGGGCCCCTGCAGCCGCACAGCTCATCTGGGGGAGCTGACCATCTTTCCTAGCTCCAGGTCCTTAACACAATACTGAGGACAGAGCCTCGGCCTTTTCAGGCTGACGGAGAGCTGAGCAGCACAGCCGACATGCCTATGGGCTTGGCGGGTGTCCAGCTGGGGGCTTTGACTTGACTTCTTTGTGTTGGGTTCTAATGAGGGGCCAGGAGGAGTCTCAGACACGGCACTCATGCCCACGGCCTGTGGTTCAGAAGAGGAAACAGAGCTTGGAAAATCTCCCTGGGAACCAGGTGCCTGGCAACTGGCTTTGACCTGCCGGTCCCCTGAAGTCCAGCCACGAAGCTTGGAAACCCCCACCCCAGCTCCCAGGCAGGGGACCTCCTGAGCTAGCCTGCAGCCTTGTGAGATAGCACAGGGCCTGCAGGCCACAGGAGAGACACTGTGCTTTGAACGTTGCTGGCCGTCGGGGCCAGAGCCGCATCTGGTTCTCATTCAAATGTCCAAACGTAATTAAATTCTCTACGACGCAGCGGAAGAGCTTGGTAAGATGTGGCTTTCCCCCTTTTCCAACGAGGTTAAGAAATCACAGCCCCTCATTCTGCCCGCAGACTCGCTCTCTTCCCTGCCACTGGTTTGTCCTGTTCTGGGCTCTTATCTGTTTTCTAGAGTTCATGGGGCCAGCGTGGGGCAGGCAGAGGCCCCCACCCTGCTCCACTCAGCCACTGAGAGGGTTACCAGTGGAGGCCGAAGCTGAGCAGAGTCAGCACTCTAAGGGGTGGTTGGCTGGGGGAGGGTCCTGACCCCACTCTTCCTGAAAGGGTCTCCCCCAACCTTGAGGAGATAGCCACTGTGCCAGGGCTCACCTCAGTGACACCAGATTCCTTCTACTGCTGAGATAATGGGGGTATTATAGTACCCCACCACAGGGACACCTTTCTTCACAGCTTCTCACAACGGGAAGTGCTTGGGAGCTATGATTCTGGAGACTTTGGGACAAGGAGCTGCCCGTGCCCTGGCCTGACCAGGGCAGAGTGAGGTAATTCTGCCAAACTTCTTACTCCCCACCCCCCATACAGGGAGGAGGAACCATCTACAGACAAGGACAAGAGTGGCTTCA
Organism: Spermophilus citellus; assembly: GCF_964194105.1. Lineage (NCBI taxonomy): Eukaryota > Metazoa > Chordata > Mammalia > Rodentia > Sciuridae > Spermophilus > Spermophilus citellus. The sequence goes on along the minus strand of NC_138199.1, from coordinate 40,200,780 downwards.
GAGCCCTCTCAAGGACTCCCTAGGACTCCATGTCTCACAGGAGTGCTTGTCATTTCTGGCCTGTGAGGGCTCTGAACAGGTGAAGGGACAGCAGAGTCCAAGGTTCAGTTCTCTCTGAGAGGGAGGGTGTCCTGTCAATTGGAAGGACACTCACTAACCACTAACCTCAGCTTCAGTGCCTCCCCGGCGCCTCTCCTCAGCCTCCTACTCAGGACTTCCACAAGGTCAAGCAGAATGTTCCCGGGATGGGCTGCTTTTCCCAGCTTCCCTTCCCACCCAAGAGTCTCCAGTTTATGCTTTCTTTTTACTTAGGGATTTATGACTTTCATGGTAATGGGTTCCATTCTATTTCCTCTATGCCTATTTTTCTAATCACTGTGGTACAGGCTTTATGAGTATTTCTTAATAAGTGGGGGCATTTTTTCTTTTGAAACATACTATCTTGTGAGTTAATGACTTATTGTGGGTGTGGGCTGAACAAGGGGGGGCAGGGCAAAATAGTCAAGATTCAATAAAGCCGTGCTGAGGTCCCTTTAAGACTCCTGGCCAGTTCCCGTGTTAGCACTTGCTCCTCACAAACACTCCTACCAGAGGACAGGAACTACATAGAGGCACACATGGCATTCATGTGCCAAGGAATGCTTACCCAGGGAGAGAGCGCACACGTGCACATGAGTGTGTACGTGCACACACACAGAGGCTCATGAGAACCAAACGATCCTGGTTTCATTGACCTGGCTCTAAACACGAACAGTTTTTATAACTGTTTTCAAATATGAAGGCTTAGCAATGGATTTAACCGGTGGCACCTAGTGTCACTGTCACGCGTCTGGGAGCCTTTACATTAGTGAATAAGGTTTTAAGGAAACCAACCCACTTCTTGGTCCAGTTGTCCTAGGCCAAACCTAGCAAAAGGAATGGAGTCAGGCCAGGTGTCTGACCCCCAGAGGGTCCCAACCTGTGCTGTCAAGCCCACAGGTGGCCGTGGGGAGAGAACCGGGATCTGGGTGAGCTGCTGCCCTGCCGCCTGCCCAGATGAGAGAGGCTGGGCCCGTGCTGGGTGTGCCTTTGTGCTGCTTCCACAGACTGGCTGCTGGTGCCGGGGCGCTATTCATTATTCAATTCAGCTTGCTCAGATGAGCCTTTCCATTTGCTCCTCCAGGAGGAATAACAAATCTAGAAATGCAATTCCACTTTGGTGTATTAAGATATCGATTTGCCTGTCGAGTAGAAGTGCATTTGTTCTGTCAGCCCTCCCGTGGGTAGGAAGGGGTTAACCAAATGTTTATCACGAGGCTAGCTTCAGAGTTGAAAGTAATGTGATCAGTAATGAATTTTGTGTTACATTAGGTTGTATAAATGGACAGACAAGCGCAGACAACAAGTGGCCAGGAGTCGGGGCTAATCTAATGATGTAAAAATAGAGACAGCACCAATTATACCAGGGGCCAGCTCCAGGCTCCTGCAGGGACTGCAAATGAATAGGTACAAATCAAATTACTCACTAATAGACGCACTACAAGAGGGGCAGTCAATGGTAAATGCATTAGAGCCTAGTGACCTCTCTGCTCTGCACAGCAGAGTCCGAAAATTTGACTTCCATCTTCAGAGTGGGGGGCAGGGAGTGGCATTCTCAAAGAAACTCTTGTTGGGTGAAGGACAGCAACTACTCCCCATCCCACAGCAGTCCCTTGCAGAAGGCACCTCCTGTCTGAGGTGACCTCTCGCCTTCACTCCAGTGTCTCCAGAAGCCCACAGCGGGTAAGAGGGCACCCACTCGAGGACGCAGAGAGCAGCGGGACAGAGCCCTCCGTGTGGGCCAAGGCAGGTTACATACCCAAACACTTCCCAGCCATGTGTTTCTCAGGGGTGATGTTTTTTACTGCTACTTCAAGGGCTGGGTCTGTATTGAAAATAAAATATTTCTTTAAAGAGGATCACACAATGGACTTTTAAGAGCACAGGTTGAGTAGATATCAAAATCAGGTTTGACCACTGAGAGCTTTGCAGGTGGTGGTCACGGTCTGTTCCGAGGCGCGGTGTATCTGGGCTTTAGAGATTTCTCAGTAGCCTGAACTGCTGTCACCCTTCCCTTCTTCCTCCTCCCAAGTCCAGTCAACCAAGTTTCTAATTCCAGGCCTGCGGCGCAGGTCTGGAGTAGGGAAGGAGGTGGAGGCAAAGCTGGCTTCTCAGGTGGCCCCTCAGGTTCTCTTCCCCCTCTTGGATTCCATGGATTTAAGAATCAGGTCTGAAGTTCAAAGCTGCTTGGCAGAGTGGCTAGGCTGCTTAGGGGAAGGATCATGGAGATGTGCTCGAGTGCATTAACGATATGCTCATATTTAGCTCTCAGTGGCTTGGGGATGAATAAAGTATGAAACCAAAGATGCGCCAAGCCTTCCAAGGACCAACCCCTGCTAATGGAGGCAGGATCCCTGGAAGGCTTGGCCTCTACTTCCCCAACCCACTCTAAGGACTGCACCAAGCAGGAATACACATCAAAGTGGAGATGGCATACTGGTCCTGGCCAGCCGGGTCTGGAGATGAGTGGATGGTACCAGTAAAATGAGCACAGGGGGCACAAAATAGAAAAAATCAGCCTGAACAAATGAAGCAACCGGATGGTGATTCTCCCCAAACTCCATTAAATGCACAGAGGGATGGAACTGCAAGCATGGAGTTACACTACATAAGACGCATGTGGGGGCAACCCGGGAGGTCTAGGCAGCCTGGCACGGAGATATTCTGTTAGCAAACTTAAAAATGTCTTAGGCAGTGGGCCTGCAGGTCCTTAGGAACAGGAAAGAGAGCAGAAATCTCCAAAAGTCAGAGGTAGGGCAGCGGTTTCTGGTGTGGGCACTCTAAGATGTCCTCTGTTAAATGCAATCAGGCTGCTGTGTGGCTTGGCCTTCTTGCTCTCATTCTTGAATCTCAGAGCCAAGGCGCCACTTTCTGAGAGGTCAGGAGTCATTTTCAACTTTGCTTTCTGTGTCCGTGTGCGTCTGCCCCTCCTTCCAGCCATGGTACCTGGGGGCTGGTCTGTGTGAGACCCACCACCTTCTGAAAAGGTGAGGGCAGAAGGAAAAGGTGGGCACTTAACCATCCATGCCTGCACTCCTCTTGTTCACACCTCACAGAAGGGCCAATGATTAAAGGCGAGTTCTCTGGCAGAGAAGGAGGCACTGAGAAAAATCCTCCCTTTGGTTAACCATTGACCTGTGTTAATGCTTCAGACCAGGGCCCTAGCTCTGGGGTCTGACAGCCTCCCCCACTGGTTGTCCAAGCCTCTATGTTTTCCCCAGTCACTCTCACTTCCGTGATGGGGTAAACACCTGGAAAGGAGACTAGGAAGGATCACCAAGGAGGTCACACCGGCACTTCCTCCTTATTGACAAGTATCAGTGCACCTTGGTAAAGGAGGTAAAATAGACTTTGGGGAACTAGGAAATGTGCAAGGAGATTTGCAGCCCTTAAGTCCCATTACAGTTCTACATCTTGCTTCAGCTTCCAGAGGAGAGAAGAAGAGAGGGGGTGGGGGAGAGAGAAAAAAATCAGAGCTGAGACCTGGCCCGAAACTAACAAGTATGTCTTTTCAGTATAACAATTATTCCCATTGCTTTGCCTGGCTTTCATTTACCTCTCTGAGGACACAAAAAGCCCATCCAGTCATTCAACAAACATTAACTGAGGCTCAGCTTGGCTCTTGTCTCAGTGCTGGATGCTGGGCTCAGCTTCCAGGCAGTGGTTAAAGGTAACAGAGATGAATCCTTGACCCAAAGAACCAGAATTGGGTCTAGACAAAACTGATGTCACTATAGGTGAGGGAGGGGCTGAAGGGACCACCAGAGCTGGTCCTATCCCCTGTGGCACATAGACGGGAACCTGCCATTGGCAGTTAATGGAAAAGGCAACAGATGCTACTTGCCCATGGCTGCGTGTCCTGTGAGCAGGTGGCACAGACAGGAGAGAGACACATGATTAGGGAAGGCGTCACAGAGGAGGCGCCTAAAGAGCAGACTCGACAGAGGTGGGGGTCATTGCATGGTGGTGGGGAAGCTGAAGGGCAAGGAGCCTGGTGTGAATGTGGAGACCCCAGGCACTTTCTGACTATGAATGTGAGACAACAGTCAGAGCAGACCCTCCTTGAAAACGGAAGTTCCCTTCTTCCCTGGGGAACTTGTACTTTGTGAAAAGGGCGGGTCATCTTTTGTCAGGAGAGACCAGCAGGATGTGAAGAACTGGGTGCTCTTCCTAGATACCCCTCTTTAACCCCACATCATTTGGTTATGATCTTACTTCAAGTCTTTTATTTCTCTGTTTGAAAGTTGGAGAGGCCATCTGTCTACCTGCCAGGGCTGTGAGGATCAGCAGACACTTAGGTGGCAAGCAGAGTCTGAAGCACAGGAGCCTCCTGGGTGGCCCCGGTTGCTGCTGTGAGGGTAAGTGAGGTGATACAAAGTGCTTAGTGCAAAGTCCTTAGTAGGACAGTGGCCAGCACTCCACGGGATAGGAGGCTAACGCTTACCATATTTACTGGTTCCCTCTCCATCGTCTAAGAGAGGAGGAAATTGAACCCAGAGAGGGAAAGGCCTAGGGTCACACTTCCCCCACTTCTTGATGACAGCTTCCAAATCCCACCAAAAAGGAAAAACAAACATTCTTCCCAGAGGCAGTAGCTGGGTGTTGGAAACTGAAAGGACTCTCAGATTTGGCCTTTCCTACCAGTGGAAAATAGCTAGGAACAGGCAATCTGACACTGAACTGAGACACAAATAGCAACACCCACAAGGCCACCCCTGCTGCAGCCACCACTCTCCCACAGTCTCAGTAGCTGCTCCCTCCCGTCCTGAGCAGGGCTGCTTGTGGGACTGGGCTCTGTCTCTGAGAGGCCCTGTGTGTCGGGGGGCTTACTCTCTTCTCCCACCCTCAGCAATAAGGACATCCATTGCTGAGAAGTTTAGAGTTTCTTTTTTTGCATCTTAGAAAGAACACGCCCTGTGGGCAGTTGAATAAGACTGACCTCTGCTTTGTCCAGTGCATCTGACGGGCCCTGGTGGGAAGCTGGGATTAGGAGTCAGAGAACAGACCTCTAGGTCAGCGCTATTGCCTCCTTCAGGGCTATCATCTCTTCAAAGGTGGGAACCAGGGCTTACTTATTCTTCCCCAGCCTGGTGTGGAACATGGCAGATGCCTACAGAGAGCCTGCTGGCCTACCTGCTGTGACCACAGAGAGAGTGCATGCAGCCACCGAGGAGTGCTGAGAGAAGACACTGAAAGCATTTTTGTAAATGTTGTAGAAAGAAGAAAAAAACCAGGCCCATTTAGAGAAAGCAAAGGAAAGGCCCTAGGTTCCTGGCTAAATTCCTTGGATGGTGACAATGTTGGCCAAGGAACCTGGTCTTTTTTTTTTTTTTTTCTTATTATTGAATCCGTTTTGTTTATTTTCAGTGATGAGTGATCTGCCATTGAACTCATTCTCCAACCCCTAAAATCTATTTTTATTTTATTTTTATTGTTGGTCGTTCAAAACATTACATAGTTCTTAATATATCATATTTCACAGTTTGATTCAAGTGGGTTATGAACTCCCATTTTTACCCTGTATACAAATTGCTGTATCACATCAGTTACACTTCCATTGATATACATATTGCCATTCTAGTGTCTGATGTATTCTGCTGTCTATCCTATTCTCTACTATCCCCCCTCCCCTCCCCTCCCCTCCCCTCCCCATTTCTCTCTCTACCCCCTCTACTGTAAATCATTTCTTCTACTTGTATTATTCTTCTCTTACCCCTCATTTCCTCTTATATGTAATTTTGTAAAACCCTGAGGATCACCTTCCATTTCCATGCGATTTCCTTTCTCACTCCCTTTCCCTCCCACCTCTCATCCCTGTTTAATGTTAATCTTCTTCTCAAGCTCTTCGTCCCTACCCTGTCCTTGAGGAACCTGGTCTTGAGGCAAGAGGAGGCATTTTAGGAGCAGCAGGCATTCAAGGATAATAACCAGAGAAGCCCCGAGTCTTTGGCAAGACCAAGCCAGAAGCTATACCTTGAGGAAGTGAGAAAGTCTGATTACAGGGATCATCTTCTCCCATTTTGAGAGTGGGGAAGGGATTCAGGAAGCTGGAGAGGTAAGACTGAAAAAATAATAAAAAGACTAAATACTGGATCTTTTGTGCTGCCACATCAGGCATTAGGGAGAACAGATATTCTTACTCTCAGGAGGCCAAGACATGGTGACCTTTCCCAGGGTATGGGGAACACCATTTCAACTCAGAGGCTGTAGAAAGACAGGACAGAAGATTCTATGGGAAAATCAAAGCAGCCTGGTGGTTGTGTGAGGCAGGGACTGTCACCCTGGCCTCTGTGAAAGTGGCATTTTCAGCTCCCAGGTTTGCTTAGGATAGGAAGAGGGTAGCTGACCCAGGACAGAGGTTGCCCACCCCTCCCTGAAATTAGAAAATTTCAGCATTGGGAAAGGGACCTGAGGGGCCCAGACACTCACTGCCAGCTCCTCCTGCCACAGCCTTGCAAGGTAAAAGATCACTAGGTGCAAGCAGATGGGGCAGAGTTCTTCTCTCCGAGTTGCAGATTTTTCATCTGCAGAAGGGAAAATCCTAACAACTGCCACATCCTCCGAAATATCTGCAAAGTCCAATGTGGTCCAGTAGTTTTTATGGTGAACACTGATGATTCAGTTATTTGCTTTGAATACAGGGGTTGACCTGTGAGTAGGAATGTCTGAAAAATCAGAGAATTAGTTCGCAGCCCTGGTGCCTGCAATTATTGTCAACTGATTTTGTGGCACTTTGTGATGGTAAGGAGGGACTTATACAGTCCCTCCTAGAAATGCACAAAAATGTTCCCAGTCCTCAGCAGTAGGACAAGCAGGAGATCCACGGCCCACTGAACTTGCTAATCCTAGAGGTAGGACAGCGGGTGGGCTGTTTTTTGGTTTAGGGTTCGTGCCTAATCAACTCCAATCACAAAAGCTACCACCTTTTGGGATTTTAATTTCTATAGTCGTGAAATTAAGGATGTTATTAGCGTGCATGTGCTTGTGTGCATGTATACACACATGCACACATAGAAATACTGCTTTTAGGTTATCTATTGCAAAGCACAGGCAATCAACAGGTACTTGTTAATTATCTTACTGAAACTTCCTATAACCATTTAAAAAACTGTGTCTAATATTTAAAATGTGTTTTTCATGTTAGGAAGGAAAAAGGCTCAGTTCTTTCAATAAATAAAAGTAGATTCTGACAGAAGTTTTTGGAAGAGCTTTAGTTGAAATAATCTTACAGGCTTTTCTGCTGAGTAATTAACAGACCAGAAAACTCAAGAGGATTTAGCAGAATAAGCTAGAGCACTGATTTTCAAATGGCAGATCAAAATTCATGGAAGGGTTATGAAATCATTTTAGTGAGTTGTGACCACCTTTTCTTTCTTTCTTTTTTTTTTTTTTTTCAGTGCTGGCTCTCGAACACAATGCCTCCTGTGAGCTCGGCAAGCCTCTGCCACTGAGCTACATCCCCAGGCCTCATGACTGTATTTAAAAACAATGATAGAAAATACTAGAATGCATCATTGCTTATAATGTTATTTTGGGAAGGTCTAAATAGTTGGGTGAATCGAGTCAGGAAATTTTGCCAGAAGGTAAGCGGCAAAGATTGAGCCTACAGTGTGGTTCCCAGGAAACAGTGCTTCTGGACTAGAAGAACAGAGACCGTTAAGGACATGGTAGACAGAAAAAGATGGAGTCCCTCCCCTGCCTTTAATACCATAAAGGGCTGTAAAGGAGAAAGGAACAGTGAGTCCAGGCCTGCAGGAAACAACAGTCGCTGGGGTGAGACAGTCCTTCATGACCTTGAGAGCTGACTTCACGAGCTCTAAGGAGTCAACAGTAGCAAAAGTAGGCTGCCTGCCACAGAGATGCGGGCACAGTATTTAACCAGGGGCCGGGACCTGTGCAGGAGGCCTGGGCTGCTGACATGAGACGTGGGAGAAGGCAAAAAAGAGACATAAGGTTTAACTAGTAATCAAAAGAGCTAAAGTTTATGCTTCTTTTTTTTTTCTCTCCTTTTTTTCTTTATTTTTCTTAGGGGAATACTGGGTATTAAACCCAGGGCTCTACCACCAAGCTCCACCCCCAGCCCTTTAATTTTTTTTTTTTTTTAACAGCATCCCACTAAGTTGCTGAGGCTGGCCTTGAACTTGTGATCCTCCTGCTTTAGCTTCCCAAGTCACTGGGATTACAGGCATGTGCCACCACACCTGGCAAAAAGGTCGAAGTTTAAAGAGAAAACGTACTTAATGCATACCCAGATGCTTATTTAAAACTTTTTTTTTGGTATTAAGTTATATCTTTACCTAGACAGAAAACAATTGGAATAAGTCAGTGTTTTGTTTATTTTTTTTAAATTCTATTTTTCTAGAAAAGGCAATATTGAAAGGAATGTCTGCTAAGAAGGAATTAGTCAAGTTATTTTGAGGAGGATGATCGCAAGGGGAAGGGGCTTTGGGGGACAGCATTCCAGGCAAAAGGAAAAATATGCATAGAGAGCTCCCATGTGCTCAGAACCCTCGGGGATTCAGTGAGGCTGGAGCTTGACAGAGCAGCAAGAGGCAGGTCTGGAGAGAGGGCAGTGGCTGGTCATGACTCTGTACACACTGAGATGGGGTGAACCTGGAGAAGGGAGGGATGAGGCGAGAGGAGTTCAATTTTCAGCTAAATGTGGATTCACCAGTAGGTAACTGGATAGGTAGTCCTGGAGGTTAGAAGAGAAGCCAACTTGGAAATTATTTGGAAACCATCAGTTGATATATAATAATTGAAGCCATGGAGGCAGAGATTACCATGTACTGAAGGAGAAGGGGGCCAAGATAGCCTTAAGGACAACATGGAAGGGAAACCCAGGAAAGGGACTGAGAAGTAGCCAGAGGCAGAAGAAAAGCCAGGAGCTTGTGGTGTAGCAGGTGTCCTTGGGACAGTGCTTTTAGAAAGAGGGGGCAGCTCACAGGGCCAGGGTTGAGGTGCCTAGAAGTCAGGTGACTTTGGGGAGAACAGTTGTGGCAGGGCAGGTTAGGGGCAATGACAGTCCCTTCTCTGCCACAGGAGGAGAGGGGACAGTTGATGCGGGAATGCTTCGGATCTGGGTGGCAAGAAGTTGAGAGATTTTTCAAATGATGGCCACCATTTCTCTCTGAGAGGAAAAGGTGGGGAAAGAGAGATGAATGGGTAAGTTTGAAATAGAATCAATACAGAAGGAAAGAAATTGATTTCAAAGATGAGGGACTAACTAAGCTCTCTGACCATACTAATAAATGATGAGAATAGGAAAAAGCTATCCAAAATAAAACGCACACCCTCAATGCTGGAGAATCTCACCAAGAATACAAATAGGCCAAAAGCCATCAGCAGCAGGCTGAGGCTGTGGCAGAACTGCTGGCACCCAGGTGGAATGCAGAAAACTTCACCCAGAAAATAATTGCTATGCATCTGCTACATGCTGGACTCTGTTCTAGGCACTTGTGCTGCAAAGATGGGTGCAAACTGTCACCAGGAAATACACAGCAGGGCTCAGTGGCAAGGGGCTTCGTATTTGTAGAAGGACCAATCTGAACAATATATGATTTTTTTTCTTCAGCAATCCAGGTTATAAGAGTACAGCTAGACTGGCCTCAAATTGTAGTTTTGCTGAATGGGACAATGGAAGGGTAACAGGGGTGAAGGGTGTAAGGACATTAGCAAGAAAGCAATTCAGCTAGTTATGTTAGAGCTGGGCTTGCAAATCACATATGTGAGCTAATTAGACCAATTGCTCAGCAGCCATCACAGAGGACTGAAGTAACCTAACACCTGCCTATGGATAAGCCATGCTTTAAAACAGATCTTCTCAAACTTTAATATGCATGGAGGTGGGGGAGTCTTGTTAAAATGTAGATACCGGGCTGCAGGGGTAACTTAGTACAGAGCAAGAAGTACAAGTCCCTATGTTCTAGCCTCAGCACTGAAAGGAAAAAAAAACAACCCCACAAATCAGATGCAGATGCTGATGGAATTGGACTGGATGGGGCCTGAGACTCTGCATTTCTTTTTCTTTTGGCTGTGTTGAGGACTGAACCCAGGGCCTCACATGTGCTAAGCCTGTGCTCTACCACGGAGCTATATCCCTAGCTAGCTCTGCATTTCTAATCAGCTTCTGAATGATGATGGAGCTGATGATCTGTAGACCACTTTAAAAAATAATTTATTTTTAATTAACAAAAGTTGCATATATTCATTGTGAAATGGCTAAATTGAGCTAGTTAACACATGCAATGCCTCACATACTTACCTTTTTTTTTTTTGTGGTGAGAACACTTAAAATCTGCTAGCTTAGCCGTTTTCAAGAATATCACACATTGATATTAACTATAGTCATCATGTTGTATAATAGATCTTGAACTTTTTTTTCGTATCCAACCAACACTTTGTATCCTGTGACCAACAGCTCCTCACACCCCTTCTTTGAACAATGGGTTTTAAAAGATATTGCCTTGCTTCTGGGAGAGCTCTTTGGCCCTATGGTACAGGTTAGCTTAGCTGACTGGTTCCTTCTCTGGAATTTGGCTAGCAGCCTGATAATGCTGATAGCTTGAAAATGGCACTGTTAGGAGTTTTTACACTCAGAAAGCCACAAAGCAGGGCTGGCTCACTTCTCTTTAGAGAGCAGTTTGTTAATCATTCTCCAGCATGGCACTAGCTAAACCTATGTAGCAGCAAGCACGTGTACAATAGGCTTCAGGTCAGGGGTCATGAAAGCAAGTTTCCACTTGGCCTCTGTGCTTCGTTCCTACTTTGATAAAGAAGCATCAGCCCTGGTTGCTCTATCACCTGAAGGGCCTGTTGGGAGGCATTAAAGGAACTGACTTATCTCTGGTACATCAGAGTACCCAGCAGAGGCAAACACTCCATGTCACCCTATGTGTTTGTCCTATGAGCCACCAAGAAGTAGGGCTGTGGGAAGAAAGAGAGGGACAGAGGTTGCTATGGGCAAAGGGTGACTTGCTGGAAATTCTGACCCATGCGGTACTGTGTTTCCCTGGCTATCTCTAAGTAGGCTGTCCTTGCCATAGGTGGACCAGGCTGTGCTTACCAGGCTGATAATTTATCTCTAGTTGGAAAATGTGAAAAGTGATTCTCAAGAATGGAGAAGGGAACTGGTCTAACTTCCATAGTATCTGCTTTACTTACTGGCCTTTAAAATGAGGCAGAGGCAAAAAAATCCCAAAACCAAAAAACAACAACAACAAAAAAACCCCATGCATCTAATATGATCAAAAAAGACCAACTGAATCTCTTTTAGTGACAGTTTGAGGAAGAAACAAAATCCCTCTGCTGAAAAAAAGGGAGTCTCCTATTTTCTGACCTGTGGGTCATGCAGTTTTAATTTCCTCTTTCTTTTTTTTTTCATTCTTTTTAATTTCATAAACCTGCTTAAGGCCACAAGGACTCTCCTGAATCCCTCAGCTGTCTGGCAGATGGACGCTGCCAGTTTTGCCCGGGTTTCTGTCTATGCCAGGTAGAAGCGCCACAACTCTGACTGAAGGCGCTTTCAGATCTGCCTGCTCAATGACTCTGAGGTGCCATGGGGCTTCTGAGAAGGAAGCTGCCGACAACGCCTGTCCAGGAGCTCTCCGGGTCTCGGGAAGGGAGGCTCCTGGGGTGAGCCCAGGGACACCAGGCTCTGGTTCACTGGAGCCTTGGCTAGCTAGGTTCTCCGATATGTAGTGAGTGGCTATGTAGAAAGGCAAGGTTCAGGAAGGGGGAAGTTTCTGTTCTTTAGGCAGCTCCGAAGGAGTCTGGGCTCAGGGGCTGGGAAGTGGCAGAGTTGCTCCTTATCCAGGTGCGACAGCAATGGCCTGAGGATGCATCACCCATGAGTTTGGGGCATGAGGCTAAGGCTGCCATAGTAGGGTGATGTGTCTATGGGTGTGTGTGTGTGTGTGCGCGCGTGCGTGTGCACAGTGGTGTGGGACAAGGCTTGTTGCAGCTTCTGAGGCCCACATCTTTCTTTCCAGGGAAGAAGAGGGTGTAGAGGGGGCCAGTCTTCAAAGGTGGCCATCTCCCAGGCCCTGATATCCAGCCAAACTCCTCTCTTCCTCCCTTCCATCCCCATTCATTCCATTCTGTTCATTTGCCAATGATGGCACAGGCACCAGGGGCAGGTTGCTGTGTTAGTGCTGTGGAGGTGATGTCTCTGCCTTCTTGGTGCAGGATCAGAGGGACTGGCCTGGGCTGGGGAACAAGAGAAGGTAGATGCTGAACCCAAATATCTAAAGACCCAGAGGAATCCTAGGGCAGTGAGATGGTGTGAGCACATCAGGCGCTCCAAGCCCAGCCCCAGTGCTCCTTCAGGACCTGCCCCAAGGGTTTAAGTTTCTCCTCACTGGGATCCTCTTTCTAGATAGGCGTAGGTGGCAGGATGGAGCTGTTCACAGCAAGGCCTAAGAGTCTTGAAGGACTCAGGCAAGCAAGAGAGGAAAGGCCTTCAGTCAGGGTCTATTCAACCCAATTAAAAGTCCCCACTAACCTCAGCAAGTGGGAACAAAGCTTGTTGTGCTGGCACAAATGCGGGGCTGGAGTAGTTGCTAACAGCAAGAGACAGAGAGGGTGGCAATATTTTGGAAAAAGGAGAGGCAGCCTGTTTTAGAGCTGTACAGAGATGGAAGGATTGTGTTCTTTCCTGAGAGCATAGGAGAGTGTCTGTGAGTGCGTGCGTGTTGTGTGTGTGTGTGTGTGTGTGTGTACATGTACACATGCGTGCCTGGGCCAAGACTCACTCCTCATCTAAATATATCTTCTCACTGCCCTATGCATGCAGGAAGCCACCCTAGACCCTGGTTCCTGGACCCTCTTAGAGGCAAGAGTATAGAGCCAAAGGCAGCATAAGAAAAAGCTGGCTGGGGGCTGAGCCACACTGCTGGCTCCCTCCTAGCCTGGCAGGTCCCACTGACACTCGCCAATCCATAAAGCATGGAGTGTGGATGAAGAAGGTGAACTGCCCCAGACTCGATGCCTGAGTGCTACTGGCAAACTTGGGGCCTCCCTTCCCCAAGCAACTTACACAATTGTACTGTGTTTCTTGCGGCACTTCCTTATGAGCTATTCCATGTAGGAGGGGACAGTTCCACTGAGAACATCCCGACACTAGAAGCTTCTAAAATGGACAGCACTCAGAGTGCCAACTAGAGAAACAAACGGCAAAAACGAACACAAAACTTCTCTCTGCCAAAGAAGCTCAACAAGCGCCAGTCAGGACCAAGTCAGGGTACGAGTCTAATGACACCTTTACCTGTTCCTGATCCCACGACGTCCCGGCTTGGTGACTCAGCCATGGCATCAGCGAGCCGCTCCCGGAGGCCCTCCTCTGTGTGCTCCATGGAGGACATGTGCCGCAGCCCGAAGCCCTCAGGCCAGCTCCCGCACACCTCCAACAGGGTCACACTCCGGTCAAAGGTACCTGTGGCACACATGGGACATGTGACATTAAGTCCATGCCTTCAGAGGGCAGGCCATTCTTTTGGTCAACCTACCACCAATGCCCCTCTGTGCCCTGGGCCACTTCAGTCCTACGGGATGGACGAAGGGCAGTCAGGACAGCATGAGACAAGGGTGTGCAGCACAGAGCAAAAGAGTTCAGGCCACTGGGTCAGGGTGTGCGTCTCCGGGGAGTGACCTCCATGTCACTGAGGCAGATGGGTTTGAAAACTGTTTCTGAGGAGCGACAGGATTCAACCCAAACTTCTCTGCTTTTTCCTATTCGACACATGGGACTCCACCTAACATTTCATTTAAAGAAAGGATCACTTGCCCTAAACAAAAACAAAATAGCTTTCTAAACCATTGCATCCTGTAACCTATACCTCATTTTACAGTCAAACCTCAGAGAAGTTATGGCCCAAGAATAAATGGCAGGTTTGTGGCAGACTTGGTATGAGAACTCATATCTGTTGATGTCTCAGTCTAGAATTCATTCTCTTATCCTACCCTATTGCAGACAGTCTCAAAAAAATATGTATCTCCCAGCTGCTCAGGGATATGGGCATAATGGGGCACCATTTTAGGGATACAGCAATACACTTGGGTCACAGCATCTTCAGCAAGGCTTCTTCCTTAATCCAAAACTGCTCCCAGTTCCAAAAAGTACATGGTGTTCTGCTAAGTGCCAAGATTAGATCTCACATGCAAGATCACTTCAAAGTCCAAATTTAAATTATTCTACTTTATTCTACAGCAAAGTCTTCTGTGAAAGCTTATTTCATCCACTCTCTCCAAAGGAGATTATGGTCATGCTCTATTGCTTTAAGCACATACCATTTCCCCAGCGATTAGGTAACTGAACCCACTATACTGGGCTTGGTTTCTACCAGCACCAGGAAGATGAGGAAAAAATGCAAATGCCAAAGTTTCCCAAAGTTAAAAGTACATGAAACACATACTCTTTATCAGGCCTTGCTTCTCCTCTTTGATCAGCCGTCAGAAACTATCTTCCCTGGGCGGGCAGGACTGGGCAGTGTCAGCGCACACTCTCTGCCAATGACAGGTGGTAATAGAGAGGGTGCGAGCCCCAGCCCCGGCAGGCGGCCCTGTCTCTGATAATGGCCAAAGCATTGAGGTGATAACGGTTAGTAAACACTCCGACAGCCGGTGCCTCCATACATCAGCAAAGTGGGCCAGATAATCCTGAACTCTCCTGACCAGACAAAGGCTCTTGTTCAGCCTGCTGGGATTTGCATGTGTGGCAAGGGTCACTGATGGCTCCTGAATTTCATCAGCCAAGTTTTGTTTTGATTTATCTCTTACCTAATTGTAGGATAGATTCCTGGCACTGGGAGAATGGGCAGTATGCACCTCCCCAAGGGGAAGCCCACCTTGGGAGTGTGTTGCTTGGATGGGCTTGTCAGGTGGAACTCTAGAATGGGAAGCAGCCCTATCCACATTCTCTCTCTATCACGTAGGTTCAGGACGTAGGCGTAAGGATTGGGGGTGCAGGGCCAACACTTCACCCTTAGCAACAACTCCAGGAACCCAGCTCCCCACAGACACATGGGCTGAGGGCTGTAAACTAACCTTTGGTTTTATG